>NC_141077.1:43395015-44595015 GCF_041138505.1 Cibotium barometz
AATGATTGCTTCTTTTTACCAGGTGAAAACAGTCGATGGTGTAACAGAACTCCAAATACCAGCAGGAACGCAACCAGGGGATGTTCTTGTATTGTCGAAAAGGGGAGTACCAAAACTAAACAAGCCTACAGTCCGAGGAGACCATCTTTTCACAATTAAAGTGTCCATTCCAACACGACTTAGGTATGCAAATAATTATTGAATTAGTTCAGTTGGAACAGCAAAAAATGTACTTTGTGAAGAGCAACATGACCAATGTGCTTTCATGTTATAATGTGATTAACTCTGTAATGAAGTGTGATTCGAAGTCGATAAAATGCTGTTTTTGCTAGACTGGGCTTCATGGTGTTAAGTGATGGGGAGTTTTGTGTTGTCTCGTAAGCAGTGAAACAGAACGTGAACTTGTTGAGGACCTCGCCAATCTTCATAAAGCAAAAGAGGCCCGTTTCAGCAGCTCAAAGACTCGTTCGAGCAGGCTACAACGTAAGTTGAAAAACCATGACATGGATCATTTGTGGTTTAGCCACTCTCTTTTGGTGACTTGAAGAAGGGCTGAGGAGCAAGGGTTGTCTTTTAGGTGGGAAAACTGAGAACGAGGCAATTGGTAGTAAAGAAGATGCTGACAGCAGTGCTGTTGGGGAGAGTGCTCAAGGTGAAGGGATTTGGGGATCCATCAAGAAGTTTGCAGGGTAAGCATCGTTTTTAGAAGCTCAGCAAAAAAATGCATGAAAAGATGTGAATTCTGTTCATATCACATACATCATCTTCCTTCTTATGCTTTGGTTTTAAACTGGTTGATATGCCTATTACATGGAATAAGATTCTTAACATACTAGCATGCACAGCTTGTAAAGGGATTGATGTTTCCATTCTGTTCATATCACATACATCATCTTCCTTCTTATGCTTTGGTTTTAAACTGGTTGATATGCCTATTACATGGAATAAGATTCTTAACATACTAGCATGCACAGTTTGTAAAGGGATTGATGTTTCCATTCTGTGTAAGGTTCACTTGGCTCTTTGTTGGTTGTTACCCCAACCAACCTTGATAAGTTAAGTGTCGCAACACCGTGGCATTTTTATTATATTTTCCCTTTTTTTATTTGCTTTTTTTAATGCTGTCACGATTACTTATATACACCACCACTTAACCGTATCAGCTGAGATCACTGGCTATCATGAAAGTTTATTTATTTTTTAACATGGAATGGAAACAGTAACGGAAAAGGGCTGCCTGCAAAGGTGGCCTAGATCCCGAGAAATGGAATTGGTTAGGAAACGGTAGGTCATTCAAATTTTGTTGTTTGAATAAACAACATATTTCAGGAAGAATCAAACATTTTGGGAAATCTTTAAAAAATTGGCGGAACTTTTCCTTTTTTTTTTGGTGGGGGTGGTGGTGGTTTTTTTTTTTGGGTGGGTGGGTGGGTGGGTGGGGGATAGAGTGGGAAAGTTCGAGGACAATCAACAGTTTAGGAAGGGGGAATTTGGGGAATTTTTTGAATATTAAGTGAACAAAGTCAATGAAGATACCTTATGGTGGAGATGAGGAATGGGAAACGGAAATGGATATGAAGAGAAGGTTTGTTACTCCTTTCCTTGCCTGGTTTGCACAAAGACATGGTGAGGTATTTGTTTCAGTCAAAGATTTTATTCTTTTCTCTTATATCAATAAACCAAATACTCCAAGGGGGAGTCCTTATCTTCTGTTGCATGCTCATTTTGAGGTTTCAAATCTCGCTTGGGTCCTCCACAATATACTTCTGCACATAACCTAGCACTTCCTGTGCCATCTCGAATCTAGTGGGCTTGGAAATAAGGAAGTCATAGTGGATGTCACCAGTTGCCTCAGGTGTTGTGTATGTTGGGAGGGGTGGCAGAATGGTCCATAATATATGTTTGATAGCTGTATGAAAGAAGAAAATTGTTACAGTTCTTGTTTTTTTCCTGATAAAGAGACCCTTTTATTATTCAAAGAATGTACATGTGAAAAAAACAGATAACAAGTATCTAATGAGGGAAAAGTTTAGAAAAAAAGAGGGGGGCGGGGCGTCCTCCATGGCTCGCTGCTTTTGAAGGCGGCTACTCATGTAGGAGAGGGGGAAAGGGCCACATTAGGGGACCTGGAATGCTAAGTGATCCCATCCTCACCTCTAGACTATGAGGCTCCATATATGTATAAAAGCTATGCATGAGTTTTGCATGGCGTGGGAGCTGCCCTGGTTATGGAATGCTTCCAACTTGCTATTTTGACCATGCAAAACCTCCAATTTCAGGCAGATATTAGCATCTTTCTTCCCACCATTTTTGTTTTCCCTACTCTCCGGCCATTTATTTTCCCATTTGATTTCCATTATTCTCACTCCATGTTGTTTCTCCTCTCCCTCTTAGTCTCTTCACTCTCTGCTTCCTTGATGGAATGGACAGACTTGCCTTTTTTTTTTTTGGGTGCCGCGGTGGCCGCTGGGGGGGGGGGGGGGGGGGTGCAGGCCTTAAATCCTATATGCTACCATGTTGCTGATTATCTCCATGCAGGGAGTTGAGAGGCATGGTTGTAGCCCACTGTGTCAAGGGCATGTGACTAGCCTCTGTGATAGTCATCTATGGTAAGACAAATGTAGAGCTAATTGTGTACCATCGATAGTGGGTAGTGGTATTGTTCACCGAAATCGGAACTCTTCTGCCTTGCGCGAGAGATAAGAAGGGAGGAATGCAAGTCTTTGTTGGTTTGCACCCTTATCCGTTCACAAGGGAACAACCCTCTCTTGTGGAGAAGCAAGGGTCCTCAACCTTGCCTCCATTGGTGTCACCCCAATGGAGCTTAGCATTGGGTAGGGAGCAAAGAGGGAGAGAGCCATGGGAAGCTTAGCCTTAACCACAATCCACTAGCAAGCAAGCACGCATCAAAAAGAGAAAGCAAACATACAAGCAAGCATCACCACAAGAACACAAAACTCGGCTCGATTGTGATAATGGGATTATGTGTGTTTTCTCTAGTTAGAACGACTTACATACAAGCTTCATATTCACAATGTCTGAGGGCCCAAAAACTAGAATATGCTAATTTCCTAGGGTATGTATATACTACCGGCGCTACACAAGTCGTAAGCTTAGTATTCCAGTGATCATCCGGCATAGTTGTAAGCTTGGAGATATCCTTAAATCTCTTATATGAAGCGCTGCAGATACAAAAAGATGTTTATAAAAAAAAGTGATGCCACCTCTGTGGAGTAATGTTAACCAATGTGGTTATCATACCCTCCTCCCTAATCACGCTTCCGTCCTCAAAATCGGCGGTGTGCCTCAAGGATGCCATAGTCGTGCCATGTGGTCACGAACTTGTGACGGCCAGTTAGAGTGTGTAGAAGCAGCGGGAGAACATCTTGTAGGCTGCCCAAAATCATGTGTTGAACATATCCTTGAAGTCGATGATGTGGTGGGCTGGAAACCATTGCAAACTTTGGTAGTAGTCGTATATTTGCTAAAAAGAAGGGCCCTTGTTGATGTCAAAAGGGAGTCGGGAGTGGGAGGATGGGAATGGGCGATCCAATCAGGGAAGATGTCGATGAGATCTTTGATGAGCCCGAAAAAGCTGATGGTTGCGATGATGGCAGGGTCCGGAACCCAAGCGGTTTGTGGTTTGGATCATCCAATCTTCAGTGATCTAGAGCTTGTTGATGGTTTGTGCGGGGGGTGGAGGGGGGTATGAATGGGAAGTTGTAGAGCATTCTGTTTCCACATCTATGTGTGAGGTTGAGTACATGGCAGCCTTCACTTGCAGATCTTCGTGGGTGTACTCACTGACAACCAAAGTGCTATGGCTGTGGCATGAAATCCAGTTTTTCATGTACGTACAAAGCACGTAGAGATACATTATCACTATGTCAGGGAGAGGCTTCATGTAGGGGTCTACACACGAGAACATTGCAGATCTGTTTACCAAGGCATTGCCTCGAGGGAAGTTTGAAGCTTTCCACAAAGCTTTAGGCTTACTCTCTTACAGAGAGCGATCTGCATCCTTGTACAGGTTCACATTACTACTACATGGGGGATTTGAGGGCATATGCTGTCGTCTTGCTCTCCGCCTCCTGCTTTGCCCGCCTGTCTCCCGCCTTCACCCTTTGCTCCTGCCACTCCTTTGGTATATTGTATCTTCCAATCTTGGACCAATGGTTGAACCATCAACCATTTTCCACTCCCACCCTTACTTAATTGCGCATTGGGCCGGCCCTCGTCTTCATCCGTGTCCTTAGCCAGACAAGAAGTAGTTTTCAAGCCAAAATGACCAGAACAAGCAAGTGGGATGGATTGCAAGGGGAATTGAAAAAAGTGCTTGACAAGATTGATGCCCAGGTCAATACAAGTAGAGAACCAAATGGATGCGGTGTGCTTACCAGAGACTGCCTATGGCTGCTTAAGAAATTTGGACTATCCAGGAAGATCACCGCGAATGGGAGATGGCAGAAATACAAGAGGAGATGGCTAAGCTGAAGGAACACCATGCTAGACTGCTAGATGGAATGGAGAAAGAGATTGCCAGGCTGAATGGAGAAATACAAGACTGCAAGAAAGAAGGAGAAATCAGTTCCTCCATCCTCTTTGAAGTTGCAGACCTCAAGGTGAAGCCTTAGGTGGACATTGTGGAGACACTGAACGAGGGTGGGCTGCAATAATGAAGAAAGAAGTTGAGGAGGACTGTCATAGCATTTTCAATCATCTGTGACATGTTCGTTCCTCTTGTCTTGATACAATAATCTCGCACCTCCTTGGGCAGCCCACAACAATACTTCTCTACTTGCTCAGACAATGGCACTGCACGGTAAGAAGTCACTGGGAGTAAAGCTTCCCAAAACTTCTTGTTATAATCCTCCAAATTCTCACACTTTGAAGCATCCAATTTGTGCCATGCAGTCATAACATCCACCTCAAATGTAGATGTAAGCCATACGGAAGAGAAAACCTGTTTAAATTGTACCCAAGTAGTGGGTGCTATGCCCTGCAAAAGAAGAGTAGACCACCACTGCAAAGCATTGCCCTTGAGAAAAGTGGCAGCTTTCCTTACCTTAGAGGAC
Organism: Cibotium barometz; assembly: GCF_041138505.1. NCBI lineage: Eukaryota > Viridiplantae > Streptophyta > Polypodiopsida > Cyatheales > Cibotiaceae > Cibotium > Cibotium barometz. The sequence goes on from NC_141077.1 coordinate 43,400,091, forward strand.
TCTGTGTAATTCCCACCAGAAAAAGCAGCATCAAACTGCTGTAAAAAGGTAAGTGCTTTCAATTTATCTTTGGCTCCACTGAATGTATCAAACTTCACTGCAGCTCCCCCTTCCTTATAATCCTTCGCCTTTCCCATAGGCGTTAGATTATCATATGGAAGTGGCTTTGCAAGATTGCTGCCCCCAACATTCATGCCCATCATTGGGTCGACATTTCCCATTCCCACACCAGGCATACCATACATTCCAGCCATGTTTCCAAACATTCCATTATGCATACCTGGCTGCACACCACCAAACATATTGCCTTGCATTCCAGGTTGCATGCCTCCAAACATATTTCCTTGCATACCGGACTGCATACCACCATACATATTCCCCTGCATACCAGGCTGAAAATTAGCTCCAAAAGGCCCGTGCATACCCATGCCTCCCTGAGGATAACCCCCAGTCATAGATTGGAACACCGAGCCACCACCAAAATAACCTGGATGCATATTCTGCTGAGGAATTGATGGCTGTCCAAAGAAGGAACTCTGTGAGTTTGCTCCATAAGCATGCTGCATGTTCAGAAACTGGCCAAGAGATGGTTCCTGTGGGATGGCACCACTATGACCCTGTGGAAGATTCTTAGAACGAACCTTCTTCTTCTTTTTCTCGGGCTCTGTGCGGGATCTCATAAATTCAGCAAATCTCTCACTCTGTGTGAGCTGCATAAATACATCCATAACACTAGCCAAACGATCTTTGAACCGAGCATCATCATCCACTTTACCTTGTACATCCTTTGGCTGTGTTACATCCTCATAAGGCTCAGCATCTGCAACCTGTTCTCCTGCATGAATATCCTCATATACACCTCTCTCAGGAGAAGTCTCTTGCTCTTCCTCTTCATGATAGAAGTACTCATCCTCTGTATCAGACATGTTTGCTGAATTTTTCAGCGATGGCTTTCTTCGAGGCAACCACGAGCTCACCCCCTTCAGAAAGTTGATGATTGGTCCCGGCAACGGAACCTTGAAACCGGCCTCTGATAGAAACCAGAGTGCGGTAGACTAGCAGTCACCCGTCCACTTGTAGTCTAGATGTGAAAACAAAACAAATTGGAGCCAGAGTACCCAAATCTGAAAACAAAGCGACACCTGTTGGCCCCAAAGCTTGGCGCCCCTTGCGGTATTTCTTTATTCAATTTCAAAAGTATGAAAGGCTGAGTACACCAAAATCAGCCAAGAGAGTACACCTGTATGTCCAATCTGACAGCCCACAATACCTCTTAGCACAGAGGATTCACGCACACAGATCTGTGTCTCAAAGCAACACACTGTGCCTCCCTCTGATCAGCCAAGACCACTAAGCAGGGCAGCCATGAGCATACATCTAGCATATCTCAAGCACATGATTCAACATCTCAGCTCATACATACATTCACTGTTCAACCTCTGTCTCCACCCTTTTCAATCTGCCATACCCCTCCTCTCACAAGGGGCCAGATAGATCAAATCTGCAACAGACATAAGGCAATAGAAAGAGAGATAGATGAACAGATGCGGAGCTTACCAAAGTCAGCTCGTAGATCTGCACACCTGAGGAAGTAGTTGTACCAGTCTGTACTTGCACACTTGTTTCAACAGATTTGCATCACACGTGTGGGAGTACCTGTCTGTACCTTCCTCTCAGCATCCACTTCAGTGTAATACCCAACTGTGCAGACCTAAAAATCTGTACTGCATCAATTCGTACAGCCTCTGCACACGTGTCAGAATCTGTCCGTACAGAACTGTACGGCAAGTTCTGCTGTCGCTTGAATGAACTGATGCGCCTGCTCCCAGCTGTACCCGACTGTACCTGCTGTACAGTCAGCCAACGCCGCCTGTACCAGGTCTGTCCAGCACCTGTTCTGGCCATACAGTGTACCTGCAAAAGTACAAGACTGTACTTGCAGTCGTTCCAGCCTGTACTGCCTGAATTCTGCAGCTGCAGCCACCTGTTGCAATCTGTACCTGTTCCACAGCCGCCGCCTCTGCCTGCAGCAGTACCTGCTGTCGTACAGAACTGTACGGATGCTGTACGGCCTGCTCCAGCACAGAAAATCAGCAGCAGCACCCTATTCAGCAGTCGACTTCTCTCCTTTCTCTTCCACGCTTGAGAATACACGCTTGTCTCCCAAAAAGCAAGAGAGATAGAGAAGAGAGAGAGGCATGCACTCCAAAAGTGGAGTTGCCTCCTCTCCATAATAATCCTAGGGTCCCAACTTTAAAAGTTATTAAAGTTCCCTAGGGGCCACTAAGGCCTAGGGGCAACTTTCAATAAAACATTAAAATTCTAATGTTCTAGTTCCCCCCTTCACACCTAGGGATGTCCACACATCATTAACTCTGTCCGGGCACCCCCCATGTGAATCATTCAATATTTTGTCTCAACAACCACCATGCCCACACTTGTGCTGCTCCATTTTCACAGGGCCATGACAGCCACTGTGGTCTGTTTCTTGCTTAGCCAAGAAATACATGAAGAGCCAAGAAAGAAACAATTTCCACTAGTGGAATGTCTAGTATCAAAATCACCAGCCCAATTTGAATCGCTGTAAGCATATAACTGCATGTCACCTCGCTCAGGATAAAGCAATCCAAGAGACAAGGTTTAAAACCTTGAGTCCTTTTAACTCCCAAACTGATGCCATTCACAGTGTCCACCATGTCCCCGTGCACACCTGCATACTGTCAAGAGAAAAACACAGGGTCATTACAGATGAGGCGGTGTTAAAATGCCATTGCTTCTGTTTTTCCGAGATTGACTGTAAGGTCTCTCTCCCTGCAGAATTTGTCACGAGGTGATCCTCTCCCTACAGAATCCGTCCAGAGCATCTAGCTGTTTTGCAGTCCCTCCTCTGAATCTGAGATGAGGACAATTTTATTGGCATATAGCAATATGGACACCACTTTTCAGGCCAAAGGCGATCCTCCACCTTAAAAGCTGTCCACAAAGGATGCAATCTTATCAATATACAGCCATAGTGTTGGTGAGAGCAGACAACCTTGCTTGACCCCAATAGTGTTACATCTCTCTCGACAGACCACAAGGTGTATGCACTTGTACTGCCACTACCTCATAGTGACATCACACCCTAAATCACATCATGTGGTAAGGTCTTGCAAGCGTTCAATGAGCCGAGATCCAGGGGCGAATCAAAAGCTTTGTGGAAATCCATAGAGCAGCAATACACATGCTTCTGTCGTGATCGTGTTTCCTCTATGATAGCCCGTGCCCCATAGATCTTGGCCATACTATGTGTTGGCAGGAAAGTGGACGACTTTCTCTGTCTCTGTCTCTGTCTCTCTCCCTCACACACACACACACACACACACACACACACACACACACACATTAATGAAGATGCATAGAAAACAAGAGAGCACAGGATTGAGTGAAACTTGGTTATTATTTTTCACCCTTTCATATCTTTTGACTTCACATCTATTACATCAATAAGACCTTAGAGGCTTAGTCTTTCACCCTTACATTTTAATAAATACAAGCTTTTAATAAATACAAGCCTAGCAAAGTTGAACATTACACTCTGTAGCGTTGCAAACCCGCTCGCTGAAGCTCCCGCCTCCACCCTGCTCTGCGCGCCATCGCTCCCCCCCCCTCCTCGCGGCCTTTTCTTTCCTTCCGCCCCCCGCTTGCTCCCCTCTGCTCGCCGCTGCGCCCCCCCCCTCCTTCCTCGCTGCTGCGCCGCCCCCCCTCCTTTCCTCGCTGCTGCGCCTCCCCCTCTTCGCCAGTTCGCCCCCCTCCCCGCTGCCGCCTGTTCGCCCTCCCTCCCCGCTGCCGCCTGTTCGCCCTCCCTCCCCACTGCCGCCAGTTCGCCCCCCCGCCTCTTCGCCTCTTCACGCCCGCCTCCCTTCAGCAGCGCCCCGCCCCCCTCCTTCTCGCGTTGTCGCCGCCCCCCCCCTCTGGGCCTCTCCTCCGTTTTTCGCCCCCCCCCCTCCCTCCTCTGTCGTGCTGCTTTTCACCCCTTGGGGGTTTTTTGTTTTTTTCCTCATTTTCATCCGTCCTTCCGCCTCTTGGTGTGCAGCCCGCTTCTTGCAGGTTTTCCGCTTTCGCCTCGCCTTCGCTTGAGCTTCAGACTCTGATGGAGACTCCTCCCGCCTCGCCTCAGAGGGACTCTTCCGCAGCCCCCTCGCCCACCCCTGAGGTCATCCCCATCAGGCTTTCTCTTTCGCCGGAAGAGGAAGCGAGCCTCACCGCAGAGGTGGAACGCCTTCAGGCTCACTCCACCATCTGCCGTATAGTCGGCACTCGCCCTAGCAGAGGGGAGATCAGGGATCTACTTCAGGCTCGCCTTCTTGCAGATGTGGGCAAGATCCTGGATGTACAGCTCTTGGGCCGGGGACATTATCAGATCGAGTTCGAGGCCGCCCAGAGCGTTGCCAAGGTCCTTGCCATGAGTCCTCTGGATATCAGGGGTGCTCGGGCTTTCTTCAGGCCTTGGCAGCATGGATTTGACCCAGCTGCGGCGGAGCAGGGAGAGCGCCTCTTCCATATTACAGTTTGTTTCCCTGGTCTCCGCCGGGAGTATCTTCCGCTCCTCTCCAGGCTCGGAGCATTGGTGGGCTCGGTTCTTGAGACGGGCCCCTCAGCAGCTTCAGTGGTGGCCAGAGCAGCTGGGCTACCTTCGGTCAGAGTGTTGGTATCTGACATCTCCTCCCTTCCTAAGGTCATTCAGCTACCTAGGATAGGGGGGGGGGTGGATAGATCAGAGAGTGGAGTTCTCGGGGCTCCCGAACCAGTGCTTCATTTGCAGGCAGGTTGGTCATTTGGCCAAGGCCTGCCCTCGCAGGAGACCTCGGCCCTCACCACAGCAGCAGGCCACGGATGGCCCGCCCACAGATTCGGCTCGGCAGGCTGCCTCAGGGACACCTGCTCAGGCCACAGAGACCTCGGAGTGGCAGCCTGGACAGGGGCGCCGTCGAGGGAGACAGCCACAGCAGCACGCCTAGATACCGCTGCAGCAGCAACCACAGTCTCAGCCTCACTGGGTTCCCGTGAGGAACAGATTTGCTCCCCTTCAGGAGGAGACCCCTGCAGCGACCGAGGACCAGGAGATGCCAGCTCCCCCTCCTTCACCTCCCCCACACCCATCCCCTCCCACCGCCTCGCTTCCACCATCGCCTCCTCCCGCCCCCGCTCCGGTCTCAGCAGCGGCTCCCTCTCCTCCTCCCTCGCCTCCCCCTCCTCCCCCTCCGCCCGCCTCGCCTTCCCGGGAGGTCCTGGCAGTTCCCTGGCGCTCACCTGCAGTCCGGAGGGCGCTGAGCACTGACCTCGCTCGAGCATCACAGAGGAGACCTATGCCGATTAGGGCCTCACGGATTTCATCTATCCGCAGTCGGCTGAGTCGCCTCGGCATTCGACAGCGCTCGGAGGCGTTTGATTATACCTTCACACGGCTTTTTGGAGCAGAGGGCCCCCATGAGCCAGCACCCATCCGAGTGCATGTAGTGATACCTCCGGCCCGCGGGGAGGAGGCACTAGACTCAGCGGTGGCCTTCTCGTTCCCTCTATGTGGACCTTGTGACCGGGAGTGGACTCTAGAGCTCACTCTCAGCACGTTGAAGACTCAGGCAGTTGAGTTTTCTCATCACATGAGCGATTTGGAGGTTACTGATGTGATAGGCCGACTTTGGGAGTTGGCTCATTTTTTCTTGGATCCCGGGAGTGTGGATACATCCGGGATTCGGCATTTGGTCGTGCGCATAGTTGCAGATTTGGCACGCGACCCAGGATATGTGAGTATACACGAGGTTACTATGTCAGAGCAGGAGGCAGTCGCCATGGGTCACAGCCACTGGCGCCTGATCTGGGATTCTTGCAGTACACCGGGTGGGCAGACTCGCAGCCGTTCGGATGGGGACTACTCTCCATCCAAGCCGCTTGCGAAGGCCCGCCGCACGGCTGAGACAGCATCCACCTCAGTAGGACATCCATGAGGATCATCTCATGGAATGTACAGGGCCTTGGCGGAGCACACTTTATACGCTATCGAGGCTGCTTGAGGCAGGAGCTACAGAGATGCCTGGTTGGTGGCAGCATTGACATTCTGATGATGCAGGAGCACCACTTGGGTGAGAGCAGGATCCGGAGATATGGTTCGGTGATGCCTGGTAGATGGGACACTTTTTGGTCTGCAGGGTTTGGTCCTTTGGGTGGACAGGGAGGAGTATGCATGGTTATTGCAGATGCATGGCGGCAGGCCATTGTGGATCGAGGGATCATTGTGCCTGGTAGAGCACAGTATGTCATTCTGAGGATGCATGATGAGCTATTGGGTGTGCTCAACATCTATGCGCCCAATCATGCTAGTGCCAGAGCAGAGTTCTGGACTCAGGTTACAGATGCATTGCCAGAGGCCGCACATTGGTGTGTTGGGGGAGACTTCAACATGCTTGAGGACCCGGCAGATAGGGTGGGAGGCAGTCATGTTACAGTGCACGGCACGGAACTTGCAGCTTGGGACCGGTTTTGCATGTCACTGAGGATCACTGATGCATGGCAGCATGGGGCTTTCTCCCGGTCTCAGGACAGTCTTAGTTTCTCTCGGTCGGATCGCCGGCGGCAGGGAGGGACTAATCTATCTCGGATTGATCGCTTTTATGTGGGCGATTGGTTGGGGGAGCGAGGGGGCTCCGTCGGCATTCTTGCTGGCACCTCATTTTCAGATCATGTGCCAGTTATATTGACTTTGGAGGAGGCGACACGGGAGCCCAGCTTGCAGTTGAGGATCCCAGAGAGGGTACTTGCAGACCCCAGTCTCGCTGAGGACATTGAGAGGATCTGGCATGATAGTCAGTGCTCTGACCAGGATGCAGCGGGCCAGTGTGCCCAGGGACTCATTGATCTTAGCTCTTTTCTACACGCTGCAGCTTTGACACGACTGGGAGAGATTCGCGAGCGGGAGCAACGGCTGAGACGCAGCCTTGCTTCGCTACAGCGCCTTCAGGAGCAGCAGCCTGCATGTGAGTGGGTGGCGTCCCAGCTGAGCCAGGCACGCCAGGAGGTTAGAGAGGCAGAGGAGCAGAGACATGAGTTTTACTATCGTCGTCAGGCCTCTCAGTGGACGCAGCTTGGTGATAGAGTGACTGGGGAGTTTTTTGAGATCACTGGACCCCGTCATGCGCGAGCAGGGGTTCGCCAGCTTGGTAGACCGGATGGATCGATAGCTACTGAGCTCGGGGAGATCAGAGCCATTGCCACTGCTTTTTATAGTGACTTGCTTTCAGCGGAGCCAGCCACTGAGGATCGAGATGTATGCAGACAGACTGTGTGGGCCCATGTGCAGAGGAGGGTCACAGACCATATGCGCACAGTTCTAGGTGCGCCTCTGTCAGAGATTGAGCTTGCCGAGGCCTTGAGGGTCCTGCCGCGACATAGTTGCCCAGGGGAGGACGGACTGACGCCGGCCTTTTTTATGCGCTATTGGGACCTTTTGGGGCCAGGCCTCCGCAGGGGCTTTCAGCATGTTTTGGACACTGGGGTGATGCCGCAGAGCTTTTCAGAGGGCTTGATCTATCTTATCCCCAAGGGAGAGGGAGTATCAGATGATATTCGGCATTGGAGGCCTATTACGATCCTCAATACTGTCTACAAGGTCTTGGCAAAGGCCTTGAGTTTGAGGATCCAGCCCTTCCTGGGGGAGTTGATTCATGCTACTCAGACAGGATTTGTCAAGGAGCGCAGTATCCTTGACAACATCTTTACTTTCTGGGAGGCGACGGCCCGAGCTAGGTTTCTTGGCGAGGACTTGGTCGTGATGCTTCTCGATTTTGAGAAGGCATACGATAGAGTTGATTGGGGATTCTTAGAGGGCACTATGCTACGCCTGGGCTTTGAGCCAGGATGGATCAGAGGGGTGGCAGCTCTGTATTCCACAGCTCGCAGCCAGGTGCTGATTGCAGGAGGTCGGGGGCCGAGTTTTGAGCTGACCAGATCAGTCCGTCAGGGGTGTCCTCTCGCCCCTTTCCTTTTTCTCTTCTTTGCGGAGGCTATGAGTATGTATTTGACGGCAGAGGAGGTTGGTTTGAGAGGACTTCAGCTCCCAGTCCGGGGGGAGGATTTGCTTGATGCTGAGTTTGCAGACGACACGGGCTTATTTTTGCATGGCCAAGAGGCCAATCTTATTCGGGCAGAGCAGTCGCTCCAGGTTTTTAGTGCAGCTTCGGGAGCATTGATCAATTGGCGCAAGACAGTGGCCTTTTGGATCAGTAGTGCTCCCACTCCGGCATGGAGTCCGGACCCCGGTTTTAGATGGATTCCTCCCAGCACAGCAGTGCGGTATTTGGGATGCCAGATTGGCCTCGATTTGTCACCTGAGCAGCAGATTGCCCCGCTTCTTCTGAGCATTCGAAAGAAGCTATTGTATTGGAGTACAGCTCGACTATCCTTGGCTGGGAGGGTGGTGGTGGCAAATCAGGTGCTGTTAGCGACTATGTGGTACATTACGTCTTGCTGGATTTTCTCGAGCTCTTGCATCAGCCAGGTACAGAGGCTGATCAGGAACTTTCTGTGGTCTGGGCGGGACGGTCAGCCAGCTCGGGCAAAGGTTGCATGGGCAGTTATTACACTTCCGCTGGCTCAGGGCGGTTTGGGCATTATAGATCCAGTCGATCAGAGTAGAGCCTTATTGGGGAAGCTTATTGTTCGGGGGTTGCTTCCAGGCGCTGAGCCTTGGAAAGAGCTCCTCTTGCAGCGACTACAGGCCCGGGCGCCTCCTGCAGGGGGTACTTGGGCACCAGAGATTCGCTGGATCTTCATAGAGATGAGGAGGACAGGCCTCAGTAGAGGATGGGAGGACAGATTTGCTTTGAGTATCCTGAGAGCTTGGGAGCTGCTGAGACCGGGGCTCTCTCAGCGGCCTCCTTCTTGTGTTGAGGAGCGGGCCAGGCAGCCGCTCATCTGGAGCCCAGCGGTTCGTACAGAGCAGGGTCATATGCTGGGTTCTCGGCCTCGTCTAGCCTGGGGACCTTTAGCGGCAGGCCCAGCTCGTAGTTTTGGAGACTGGCAGGCTTTCTGCAGTCTACCAGAGGAGACCCAGGTGGAGAGGCTGAGTCACTTCAGAGGGGGGTTGATTATGAGGGATGATATTCAGGAGGCACTTACAGAGGAGTGGTTCACACCTCTCGAGCCAGTGGCCCCACGGTGGATGGGAGCCTTTACACAGTTGGAGATCCTGATTGCTGTCAGAGCTAGCACTGAGGATGGCAGATGCCTCTATTATGAGATTCAGGATGAGGGCAGACTCCAGAGAGTGGAGGTGGAGTCGCCTTTGGTTGCAGAGTGCACCTTTCAGAGGATTCGGGTAGTGGCTGCCGCTTCTCGGAAGTGGCATATTGACCCCGACCCTGCTGATGTGCTCCCGGATTGGCGCATATGGGCATATGCAGCGCGCCCCTTGGCCCGGCTACAGTGGGACCCCGGAGAGTACGAGTGGCATGATCCTTATGCATCCCTTGAGGCCACAGAGATCACATTTTTCCAATATACTGTTCGGCTGGGACGGCATATTTTGACGGCGAGGAGGACGGTTTCTCCAGCGGCAGCGGGGCATTGGCGATTGCAGGGACTATCACAGGAGTTCCTGGAGGATTTCTGGGCTCGGCTCTGGGCTAGTCGACAGGCCCGCAGGATCTCGGCTTTTCAGTGGTGGCGGGTCGCCCACAGGGGCTCAGCAGTTGGCACTTGGCTTGTTTACAGCGGTCTTCCGGCGGCCTGCGTCAGATGCGGCCACCCTATGGAGACACAGAGACATTGCCTTTGGGACTGCCCTCAGGCACAGCAGATTTGGCTGCGGATGCTGCGTATTCTGGCCCCCCTCTCTCCAGAGGGTATGTTTACGTGGGGTGCCGCTGCTTGGTCAACTTTGTCAGGGCCTGCTATGGGCTATGAGATGGAGCAGGGCAGTCAGGCCATCAGATTTATTAGGGGCCAGCCTCGCCTGGTTCCGGCACCGGATTTCTCGTCCGCCAGCTGGACACAGGAGAGGGATTTACGATGGGAGCTCCTCAGCAGCCTCACCATCTGGTTCACCTGGAGGGCCCGGTGCTTTACGGCCTTTGAGGGGAGATTAGAGCCACCAGCAGAGACTGTTCGGGGGATTTGGCAGGAGTTGATCCACACCCTGCGAGGACAGTACGACCGCATCCGGGGAGACTCGGATGAGGCGATCTTACGGCGTCAGGCCTTTCATACCACTTGGCGCTGCGGCCCGTTCTACACCCTACACACGAGATCCCCCCGTTGGCACTACAGGCCACCTGTTTGGCTCTTTCCCCCCCCCATTGTATGATTTAGCCGCTCAGTCCTTTAGACTGATGCTTGTATTTTGCAGCACCTAGGGAGAGTCTCCCGGGCTGCCATGATGTATTCACTGCTCTTCTCTCTGTTAGGAGCAGGAGAGATCTCTCTTTTGTAGCCCTACGGGCGTTTTTTACATAACTAATGAAAGGATCTTTTCTCGGAAAAAAAAAAAAAAGTTGAACATTACACACACTTTACACTAACTTACTACACCCTCCCTTGAAGGGAACTTTGCTAGCATGTGTCTACACTCCCACACCTTGACGTAGATTTTACTGGCCTTTTTGGGATACTACAAAATTCCATGAGGGTCACCATCATCTCTTGCTTTTGGAAGAGTCTTCATTTCATCACCTCGTTGGAGGAGACGAACTTCGAGGAGCTTTCTCCTTGCCACTTACCCTTTTGATGCCTTCACTTCTTGATCCCTTTGAGATCTTCACTTGCATCTTTGCTTTCTTGACTTCGAAATTGGTGAATACAGAAAATTCACCTTCTTCACTTCGCATCTGGGCTTGTGACTTTGTTCCCTGATTTCATGAATGTTGAATATTGCTTCATCTTGCGTGTCTGCTTCAGGTTCATCTTTGATTTTGTGAATGATGGGTGATTTTATTATGAATAGAAAATCCATATTTTTCATTGGTTCCACTTTTAGCATGTGAACAGGCTCTTGATTTTTTTTCCTTTTTCTAAAATGGTTATTTTTGACCTGTTTCTCTCTGCAAGTCGGGTTGCTACGCAGATTCTTTCTGCTTTGAATGGTGCCGCTTTAGTCGGATTCACTGTCGGGCGTGTTGATGATTTCTGCAAGCGACCTGATGACTTGCTTTGACTGTTACTATGATTGGGCCGGTCATGCTATGGGAAGCTTGCTACGCCTTTGATGGTTGATGGCACCACTGCCGATTTCCACTGTTAGAGGGCTTCAATGGCGGGGCTGCATGGACTGCGTCGCTTCTTGACTGTTGTATGCGCTTCTGGTTTTGGTGTGCACGCTCCAGATCCTCCAACAGAGCCTCTCTAATCTGCTTGAGGTGCGCTTTATTGTACACACATCTGGCCCAACTCTACCCGGTTTCTCCAAGCATTTTTTTTCACACCGTGAAAAACTAAATTACTGGTTTTTCACACCCCGTAGTGTTGTGCCATTTGTGGTATAGGCTGATCCTGCATATCATATAGCTGCCTTGCATAAGCCTCCCTTATGAGTGACAGGGTCTGTGATGGGGATGGGGGTTTCCTTCTCATCCAAAATGTGCGAAGCCTCCGAATTGTCTTCACCACTCAGGAAGAGTTGATATAATTTCTGTTCCCATTTGGCAAGGAAAGACCTCCTCTTGCAGCCGGGCGAGTTGGTGAAAGCTACACTGCATCTCGCATATTGTGATTTGTCTGAGTGATGTGTGTGTGTGTGTGTGCGCGTGTGTGTGTGTGTGTGTGTGAGAGAGAGAGAGAGAGAGAGAGAGAGCGAGAGAGAGAGTTAAGTCAAGAAGAGTAGTAGATGTAGCTTGAACAGCAGTAAGGAACACAAATCAGTCGAAGGCTTGTTTTCTTTCTCTATTGGAGAAGTTTAGTATTAAGTAGATCTAGGAACATTCATCATAAATATTTCAGTTTCATAATATTCAAATGGTTAGAGGCTGAGAGAATCAAGGCGTCTGCTTTCATTCTCTTTCCTGTCTTCTTTTTTTTTTTAAAATATTCAAGTTTTGTGCTTCAAAATAGTTTGAAGAATCACGCTTCCGTTAGTGCTACTCTGACACCGTCTTTGAGTAGTTGCATCCTTTGTTTGAAATGCAAGTCAAGGATTTAGTGTGACTCTGACACCCTCTTTGAGTAGTTGGATCCCTTGAAATGCAAGTCAAGAACTTAGCTGGAAGTTTGTGTTGGCACTCGCAATCAACTAGTTTTATTTTATTTTATTTTTGAATGATCAGTAGCTTCTAGGCAGGTGATTCCCTTGGCTCGCAAATAATTCGAGGATCAAGTAAGAGGAGAGGTTGATGAAGTTAAATCAATACTTGACTGAGGGGACAATGTCTTAGAAACTGTACTCTCTTTGCATAGTTGAATCTCTGGGTAAATGTGGGAGAAGCGGCTACCTTATCTCACTCCCGAGGATGTGAACCTTAAGAGGTGAAATTGTACATCCTTGTTGAATTAGCTGAGAGTTAATGCTGAACCTTTAGTTAACCTAAGGGCTACAGCAATGGGAGAAAAGCGCTATTGAAAGGTAACCCTATAAGCACAATGTTGTGGCTAAATAAGGGGGCTTTGTGCTTTTCAGTTGAGACAGTTACTATCAAAGGCTTGGCTCAACCCAATATATATATATATATATATATATATTATTTGTTAGACTTTCTTTTACAGGGTAATGCCTTGGGCACTCTAGAACAGTGTTCACAAATCATTTGCTATAATCATGAGGTGCTTTCTCACGTCATTTTCAATCAAATTTTGTTTTGGAGCAATGATGCGTGTGCAGTAGAAAACGCCCCCTTTCAGATTAGATAACAATTTCCATTGGTCGGACTGCCATTTGTTGTTTGCATGGATTTCGTGGAAACTTACCAGGCGAGGATCAAGAGCTGACTTTGGATGTATCAGTGTGCACTCATCGGTCTTACAAGAACACTGTTGTCCTGCATCAAGCTTGTCAACTTCACATGACTTTTTTCTATATGTTCTGCCAATACCCCTAGGTTTTTTAATTTTGTCTATGGTGATGAGCTTTCTCTCTTGGGTATTCAAAAGGTGTTTGCGTAAGAGATAGTCATTGACAGTTTATGCTGGTTGAAAAGAAGGCATTGCTAAGTGTGGAGAAAAGTCTGAACCTTGGGTTTTCTTTTTCGTGGGTGTCTGGATGTTTGCCTCAAAGATCGGCTGCGACCGGGGCTCTAAGGTGGCTAAGGGACAACCTCTAGAATACAGCACTTGTAACATTTTGTTGGAGACATTGGTCAATGTGTAGCTCTGATAAGTTGTCTATTCTCAGGCAGCTTCCCATTCAAAACATAAAGGGGGAGTTGTCCCTGCACAAGCAAGCGAGCACATTCAGGTCACAGATGGATCTATACAGGCACTCAATTTTGAGACGACTACATTTATTCATTGTTTGTAAATGATACTCTAAATCCAGTCCAAAGACCTTGAGCATTCATATTGATAAAAGGATGTAAACATAAGTATTTTTGTCAGAAAAGGCTTCCTTTTTTTTGGGGGGGGCGACAGAGGGAGAGAGAGAAGATAGTTATAATTCTCATATTGATGGGACTGTGTTTTCTTTTGAATAATTATGGTGCCACGAATTCCATGAATGTATTTCTTTCTCTTTGTTGTCAATTGTTTGGATGTCCACCTTGAAAGAATTGAAACAAAGTTACTTGGCACTTATTCATGTGCAATCTATATTATTGTGATTAGTTACCATGTCCTATATTGTGGTTACTTGAATGAGAATTCATAATTATTAAATACAAATTTGCTGGCTCCATTGGCAAAAAAACATAACAAACTGCATCATCACGATTTCTCTTTAATGATGGAAAAGCTAAACTTGTTTATTGTTTTTGATGAATAAGCAAGTGGAAGGTGAAGTATAGGTTTGCCTTGATAATCATAATAATCAAGCTCTCCAAGCACCCTAAGAATACGCAGAAGGGGTCTGTCTAGATATAGAGCAAATCCTCTTTGTTGCTAATGAGCTCCCACCATCCTACTGTGCATCCACTAACCTTGCTTAGCCACTAACTCCCATTAGTTTGATAATATTTAGCATTGCTTCTCCCTTAAAATTCTTCACATCCAATGTATATGTAGGCCACAATGAGTTCTTTATTTCTCAAATCAATCCAACGCTCCAACCTTGAGATTTATGTGTCCAGCATGAGTTAGCATCTAGTGGTAGTTAAATAATCCTGCATCTTAAAATCCTTTATTCAAATGCAAACATCTATGATAATGACCATTACAATGAGATGAACATCAAACTAACACGTTACACTTGACATGTATGTGATCACTCTATGAATCGCCGTGATGGGGGTTGTATGTATTTAATCCTGAATCCATAGTGTGTAGAATGATGTTGAACTTGTTCTTCACCATTCTCCCTCGATCAAGCTCAACTTAACTTCTGAATCCAATGTTGATATAGCATGCCTTTGTCATACATAAGTCTATGTGCATGAGGTATGACACACGAGAAGAGATACCCAGGCTCATTCCCCCTTAAATAAATCCTTCTCATCTTGACTCATGTTTTTCAAAGTGCTTTCTTACAGGAGCTCTATGGAGATATTTGTCACTCTTTGGGGAATTTTCATAAATCGATGCCATCTCATTGGATGTAACTTATCTCCTAATAAAATGGCAAGGAACATCAATATCCGCTGACTTCTTAAAATGAATTAGATTGTGTGAACTTTGATTATTATAGAAAATAATAACTAGCCGTTAGAGAAATCATACGCCATCAACCTTTTTAGTTATAAAGCTTCTTTCTAGATTTCACCCAAGACCTTATAGTTAGCATTCTTATAAGAGCTAAGTGATACAACTAGTTGTTTTTACGAATCCATGAAAAGCTCCATTATATACACATTGAATATAAAACCCATACTAGGCTTCTTGTCCTTGGAATGATCACCTACAAAGTCACTATCTCTAAAGAAACACAAATTTAACTTATTACTCGAGACCAAAAAGTAATGTAGCCTTAAAGTGATTTAACTCTTGTTACAAACACCTGAAGAACTATCTTTGGAGCATGCATATACTAAAATAGTTTGCTAATAGAAAATTGACATCTAGCTATTGTCAAGTAACGAGAGATCCAATAAGCTACTTCAGTGCCTATAAGGAGTGTGTTGCAACACCTTCTTATCTTCATTAATCTTCATATTGATACTAGTTTTCCATTGAGATAGAAACTAGTTAGAAGAATCCATTTTTTATTTTTTGCAAAATACCATATATACCTTTTTAAAGAGGAAGATAGTATTCTATGGCCTTTACATTTCAATCCTAGTTTATAATTAAAGGAATTCTAGACCCTTCATATCAAATTTATAAGATAAAGCATTCTTAATCTTCATCACATGTTGATCACATGAACGTGTAATAGTTAAATCACCAACACAAAGAAGACGTAAAGTAGTGTGACCATCATTTTGCTTTAAATAAAAAGGAGTGATCACAAGTCATTTTGAGAAATCCAAGCTTTAATAAGTTAGAGTCCATCCTTGTATATATAGAGCTTGCATACAAAGCACTCGAGGTTTATTATAAGCTCTTTTTGAGCTTTGAAACCAAGGGTTCTTTACCTTTCACTTGGTATCCCAGTGGTTGTTCCATGTAGACTTCTTCATTGAGGTAACCATTGAGAAAAGCATTCTTAATATAATCGTTCCAATGAAATATCAATAGACAAAATCAACCTTGCGGTTATCCTTTTTGCTAAAGAAAAGTTTTTTTTCTTAATCAATACCATGATTTTTGCATAGCTCACCTATAAGCGAAAACATAAGTTAATCACAAAGATTAACAAAGTACTAATCACAAAGATGAGCACTAGTTTATCACAAGTACATGGACACACATCATTCTCTAGCAATAAACCATAAATATATGGAGATAGTCACAAAGATTAAAAACAACATTAAGACATGAAGATATGCATGAAAAGAGACAAGGTTGGCAAAATACCGCTCTTGCAGTTGGAATCAAATTCGAGTTGGGTAATTCCGAAACCGGGAGGGCTCATATAATGAGCCTCTCCACAAGAGATAGTCATAAGCACTCTGATACAATGGTTAGGGACTCCATAGATATAAAGTACCCATGAAAGAAGACACCTAGTTTTTCCTTGACCACCAGCAAGCTTTTACTCATTAAATGCACCTCCACACCTCCATGTGGCCTATGCCAATTGTGGGAGTCACCCCACATGGCCTTACAACCTCAATAGGTTGATTTGGCAACCTCCTAGCCATTGCTTCTAACTTAAGGGATCACCTTAGAGAAATATTTTATTCTTGATCATTATGATCCGTGTGAGGCTAGAGTGATCACCCACAAAGGATGCTTGATCACCCTCTTCTAGCACCCCTTCTTGATCAAGTATTTTCCATGCCCAAGACACACACATAGAGTGCAAAAACAAAAATGTTCACTGGCTTAGAAATATTTACAAAGATTTTGGGTCACAAAGATCTAACAATGCTAGAAAGCATAGTCGGTTGTTGCAAGAGTGGCCTCTTCCACCTTGGCTTCCTCTTTTTCTTTCTACTTGCCCTTTTGCTCCTCGTTGTCCTTCTTGAGATTGAACCAATCCTTAATGCATGGCCCTTTTTCTTGCAATAGTAGCAAGATTTGGTCCCTTTGTTTTCTTGTTTTTTGCTTCAATATTGAATGCTTGCTCCTAACTTTGTTGATGACTCACTATTGGGGGCCCTGTTGCCCTCAAACCTTGTTTCCTCCATGATAAGAGAGGGTGTGAGAGGTTGGGTTGATTGGCAAAAACTGTATGCTCATAGTTGGAAGGCATGTAAGAGAGAAGCACAATGATAGTGCTTCCTCTTCCTCTATGATAACTCCTAGACCACTTAATTGAGGCATCTAATGTTGCTCACATGTGTGGTAACATTTTCCCTGGTCATCTGTAGAGTTTCTTCCTGAGGAAGCGCCTCATTTTTGCTATGTTTGTTTGACCAAATATGCCTTTTAGTCTTTAGCTAGGCCTCAAATAATTACTCTCCTACACACTCCCAATGACTTAAATTCAGCAAAACAGCTCCCTTTATTGCTGTAATTTCTGGTCTTTTTGCTGAAAACCCTAATTTCAGCCCCTCCTTGCTCAAGTTGAACCATAGGGGAAGCTTTCCCAAGGTTCCCTTCATCCTCTTGAAGACTTTGGTCGTGAAGAATTGCGACAAATCGAAGATCTCTTCACTCCAAGGACTTCCATCGCAAAGACTTCCGCTGTCATTTCTTGAAAGAAAGAGCTTATTGCATGTGTCTTCCCACTTAGAAACCCCCTTTGGATCCCTCCCAAACCGTTTTCCTGTACGACCATTTATAGCTCCCTACATGTCCCTATTAATGTCATTTGCATCTTAATGAACCACGTGTGGTACATAGTTCCATAAAACTTGTCATGTTTGTCAAAGTAGGCTCCCATGTTAGAGCCCATGGTACTCACACCAAAGAAAATCCTTTATACTTTGAGGATTTTCACAATGAATTTATCACACAAAGATGATTTTTACAATGAATTTATAACCAAAGAAAATCCTTTAGGACTTTTACAATGAATTTGTCATCACAAAGATGATTTCACTCCTCCATAAACACTAGTGATGTGAAAACACACTACAAAAGATGGTTTAAAGGACCACACCCACCACTCGAGTAAAACCCTCAACACAAAGATGATTTCACTCGTCCATAAACACTAGTGACATGAAAACAAACTACAAAAGTGATTTAAAGGACCACACCCACCACTCAGGTAAAATCCTCAACATAATTTTTTTACAAGGATTGATATGCCCTTATCCATAAAGGTGCATATTCATGCATAGAAAATGTGAGATAAGGTTTTGCAATGAAGTAGTAGTAAGACACTTTCTTCACCTGCTTCTTTGTTGGTGAATATGGTTTCAGCCATTAAGAGGGTGTGAGTAGAAGGAGAGATGTGATAGCACACATGTGAGAGAGAGAGAGAGAGAGAGAGAGAGAGAGAGAGAGAGAGAGAGAGAGAATGTCATTATGCTTCACTTTTGTCATTTAGCATTGTCATTAGTGTTAATTTCTTTCTTGGTTTAGCATGCTAAAATGATGAGTTTAATTCATTTTCCACACACCCTAATCAAATCTATGTGCAAATATTAAGTTGGTATCAACGCCACCCATCATCCCTTGAGTAGCTATGCACCATAGGATAGGTTAAAATTATTATTTTTCTTAGTGTTCAAGCAATTTATTTCCATGTGCCATATCTTGTACACTTCAAAAAGTTCTTCCATGACTTGTGTTATATGTATATTATGTGTGCTATGTTATATACACATTATGTGTGCATATACTAGGAGGCTAACCCACATTAGGCTTGTGAGCATGGGAGCATGGGAACAAGCTCTAGTGGAGCATGGATTAGGACTAACCTTAAGGTTTAAGGTTAGGGTCAGGCATCCAAGGGTCACACATGAGGAATGGAAAGTCAAGAGTCACTTGAGGGCCCTCCTATATAATAGGGGCATGGGGCACACTCAAGGGAGCTTAGAGGCTAGGAAGCTTGAGGCTTATGCTATGGTCTCTTGTGTAGAGATCCATATCTACTCATCTACCATTTCACACTTTAGCTACATGCTATTGGATTGGAGTTATACCTCTTGATGGTATGGCACATCAAGGTAGAGAATTTTTAGAAATTTTTTCTATTTTTAAGGGATTTTTTGAGCATTTTTATGATTTAAAATGTATTTTTATACATTTTTTGCGGGTTTTTTCCACGGGAATGCGATCAAATTTCTGTCAATTTGCTACTGAAATTCAGTAAGGGGACAGCATGTTGATGCATAAATTGCTCTCCCGTGTGCGTGGGGTCCTCTTCGCCTCTCAAATTTGATATTTCCTTCATTTTTTTCGTGAAATTTCTCTTAAAAAGGAATTTTTTAAAATTAAACATTAATCATAATTAATGTCTAATTATGATTATGAGTTTAATTAAAAATCTTAATCAAAGATTAAGTTAATCTCAAGCTAATCTCTCTGATTAACACAGAGAGAGAGAGAGAGAGAGAGAGAGAGAGAGAGAGAGAGAGAGAGAGAGAGAGAGAGAGAGGAGATTGGAGGAGAGATGGAAATGGAGAGGAAAGGGAGGAGAGAGGGGAGAAGAGAGAGTCACTCTCTCTCTGTCAGTCCTACGCGCAGGCGACCAGGGGGGGACTGCGCTGCAGCCGGGCGAAAAAAACGCCCCCCCATGAAAAAATCAAAAGCTTAATAGCTTAATTAAGCTTTTTTTTATTTTTTTTATTTTTTTAAAAAATAAGTTTTTTATTTAAAGATAATATTTCAGAAAAAAAGCTTAGAAAAAGCCTGAAAAATTCAAAAAAATTGGAATTTGAGGTTAAAAAATCTCTGAAAAATTCCTGAAAAATTCTTATTGAAAAATTTTGGCCTTTCATCTTCCGGAAAACCTTTGGCTTTCCGTTTTCTCGAAACCTTTTGGCTTTCCGAATTCCGGAAAAACTTTTGACCTTCCGTATTCCGGAAACCTTTGACCTTTCACATTCCGCTTTTTTTTGTCTTTTCATTTTTCCAAAACTTTTGGCTTTCCGTATTCCGGAAAAACTGTTGGAATTTTTTGACCGTTCGTATTCTAAATGCGTTCGGGGTTAAATTTTTTTAAAAATTCCTCAAAATTAGTGAAAAATTAGACAAAGGTTATTTTAAATTTTGGAAAAATGTGGAGTTGGTGTTTGTCATGTGGTGTGTCCATTCGGGCGCCTGTGACCATTCAGATTCCTTTAAAAATATATTTTTTGACCCAAAAAATTAGAAAAATCCATTAAAATTAAAAATTTTCAATGGATTTGAGAATTGTCGGGCGGAATTGGAAATTTCGTGAACGATGGGATTCTCGGGAGAAATTAGGAATATTCTAAAATTATTTTTAGAAATCTTAAAAATTGATATTTTTAAAATATCAATGGTATTTTGGCAAATTAAAATGCTAATTTTTTTTTGGAAAAATATAGGTTTGGAATGCCATGAGATAGGTTTGGTGGAATTCAAAATTATTATATTTTGAGGCCCTACAAAATTAGGAAAAATTAGGAAAAAATCATGATAATTATTTTTCTCGAGAATTTAATATTTTCGAGAGTTATTTAATGTTGAAGTACGTTTTCTCGTGCTGACATTAGATAGATGTGGGTTATTCGCATATTATTAATACGATTATACCTCGTATTAATGGATATTTATGTTTGGATTAATTCTAAACGATGTATTCATGATTTTTTACCATTATTTAGCCATTCTTTTTGGACATGTTTCTTAATTTCTTTTGATGGCTATAATTTACGTTCAAAGTGTGTTTCACCTTTGACACTTTTCCATGATAATTTATTTTGCACTTTTTTAAGTGTGGTTTGTGCATAATTTTTTAAGCCTCTATCATGGGTGAGTTGATCGGATTGTTTTGGTGGATTTTGGATGTTTTCCAAGTTTTATATGGACTCATCAGGTTCTGCCTAGATCACTTGTGTCTAGGGTTTTTTTATTGAGTGCTACACACATGTGTTTCACTTTCTTACTTTGGAGTTTTATTTAAACAACACAACGTTCATATACTCTGGATTGATGAGTTGGCCACCAATTTTAATGCTTCTTTTGGCATGATTAAATGTCCATTAGATGGTATGCATTGATTTTTATGATCAACTATGGTTTTTATGGATTAAAGGAGCTTCTATGCTTTTATCCATGGTGTTATAAGGATCTTTTGATCTTTTGAATATTTACATGTGCTTTGAAGGTAGCATTTGCCTTCGTTTTTTGCACATAATTTTGGAGTATATTTCTTATACTCTTGTATATGTTCCAACTCAGATACCTAGTTGCTTATATATCTAGGTGAGTTATTTTTCTACCCTAACTTTATTGTGTTTTGGGTAGTTATCATTAGAAAGGTGCCAATAATTCAATTTCTTTTCTAAATGATGTACTCAGAAGGATTTATTCCTTGATGTAGTCTCAAGTATATAGAGACAGGTTTAGTATGTGAAAGTCTGGATAAGGCCATCTTATTCCTTTTATACAGGATTTTATTCATATTTTCCTAGACGGCATACTAGGGAGTTTCAAATTGTTAAGGTATGTATGGGTGGTATCATGGTGGAATGGGACGCTAGGGATCCCTCACATATATTATCTTATGGGATAATTTGGGCTCAAGATTGTTGCTTTGCTTACATCACTTAGCATGTTGACCTCAACATTCATAGATAATCTTATTTTCTAAATTCACTAGAAGTTATAGTGTGGGCATTCTCTAGATAAATTTCTTTTATCTATAGCCTACATGTTGTGATGAGGGCAATCTCATCGGC
Organism: Cibotium barometz; assembly: GCF_041138505.1. NCBI lineage: Eukaryota > Viridiplantae > Streptophyta > Polypodiopsida > Cyatheales > Cibotiaceae > Cibotium > Cibotium barometz. The sequence goes on from NC_141077.1 coordinate 43,421,564, forward strand.
ATTTTCACTTGTTGAAATCTCTTTCTTTACAGTTCAAACAAGTTTATCTTGTTGTATTCGGATAAGGAAATTTGGATTCCTTTGTTGGCAGTTCTTTCTCTAGTTCCGTACTTTAGGTGATTTACACAATCAACCTGGTAGGTTTACGGATGGATATATGTGACTCATTGAGACGTTGATGACTCTCTATGTTGATATGGGTAACTCGAGACGTCGATTATTCCATATGCAGATGTAGGTATGTCGGGGCGCCGATGAATCCCTGGTTTCTGCTGTTGTAATGCCATGTTTTCCTACTTTATTCCGAAAGGTTTACAAAAAGGAAGTTACTTTGAATGTGAATTACTCTGATCATCAGCAGTCTGATGGGAAAACAGAGTGTATGAATCAGATTGTAGAGTATATGCTTCATGCATGTGTCTAGAAAATCATCATATTGGGAAATATCTTCCAATGATAGAATTTACCTATAACAGTTCTAAATTTACGGCTATTATTTTTTAGTCCGTGCATACTTATGTATGGGTATTAACCCGGGGCACTTATTGATGTCAATCTTAAGGACATCGAGCTTGATGCATCGAGGGATTTCTTGCGAGATATGTAGGAAATTCTGACCGAAGCTCGGGATTCTATCAGGAGTGCTCATGATAGGGCATGGTTTTATGCTGATAGGGGACGCTCATCGCGATCTTTTGAACCAGGAGCGTTGGTTTATTTTAATGTTCCTAAAGATTCTCAGACTTTGTCAATGGAAAAATGCTCGAATTTATCTCCTAGATATTATGGTCCATTTCGAGTTATATATCGGATTGGCATGGTTGCGTATGAACTAAAACTACCTCCAATTGTTAGAGTTCATCAGTCTTTCATATCAATAGATTGAAAGGGAAACTGGGAGGTGAGGATAACAGAGTTACTCCTCAAGAACTCATTGAAGTCGAAGATTTATCCTATGTTCCACATGAACCTGATATGGTACATGAATTCAAGGAAAGGAAACTTTGTAGTTGACTTATCCTTGAGGTTAAAATTAGGTGGAAAGATAGGGAAATTGAGGATTCGACTTGAGAGTTGGTTGAGATTATTCAGCGCAGTTCTCCTTCTTTTCATTGCAAGAGTGCAATGTTTTGAGAGAGGGAAAGTATGTTATATGTACATTATGTGTGCTATGTTATATACACATTATGTGTGCATATACTAGGAGGCTAACCCACATTAGGCTTGTGAGCATGGGAGCATGGGAACAAGCTCTAGTGGAGCATGGGTTAGGACTAACCTTAAGGTTTAAGGTTAGGGTCAAGCATCCAAGGGTCACACATGAGGAATGGAAAGTCAAGAGTCACTTGAGGGCCCTCCTATATAATAGGGGTATGGGGCACACTCACAAGGGAGCTTAGAGGCTAGGAAGCTTGAGGCTTATGCTATGGTCTCTTGTGTAGAGATCCATATCTACTCATCTACCATTTCACACTTTAGCTAAATGCTATTGGATTGGAGTTATACCTCTTGATGGTATGGGACATCAAGGTAGAGGTATGATGTATTTCATTATTATTCATGTGTGCATCCCTTGGGCTCGGGGGTGGTTGGGTGGTTGAGTTTATGCCTGATTTATGCATGTTTATGCATAACAATTATCTAGAGAGATCTTAGGGTTTTAACAACTTGCTTGGTTGATGAAGTGGGATCCCTGGTCACTTACCAACTCTAATGGGCTGGCAAATCTTGTAATGATGTTCTCATACAAGAACATGGCCACATTCTTTCCATCAATAGTCTTCATTGCCTTTGCTTCACACCACTTTGTTACATACAAGAATGTGGCCCTATTCTCATGCAAGAATAGGGCTACATTCTTTCCATCATCGAGACAGTCTTCATTGCCTTTTCTTTACACCACTTTGTTACATAATACGTGCACAATAAGATATATTGCTTTTGTCTCCTCTTAATGGTTCAAAGGGACCTACAAAATCTATACCCCATGTTTCAAGGTAAGAGTGGGGTTAAGTTGCATGGCTCATGTCTTGGTTGGTTTTCCCATCCTTTGGCAGGTATCACATTTCTTATAATATTCAAAGGCATCTTTGTTGTGAAGGGTTGGCCACTAATATCCCGCAAGAAGGACCTTCCTAGGAGTTGCTTCTCCTGCAAAGTTCCCACCACCACAAGGCTTGTTGTGGAAAGCCTTCAAGATAATTGAGATTTTGCTTTTGTTAATGCATCTTCTTAGAGATCCATCTTCACCTTACGTGTATAGAGTGCACCGCTATAGGGTGCTACTTCTAGCAACTTCTTATCTGAGTTCATCCTATTAGGATGTCACTTTGTGTTCAACCCCTATAATGGAAAACCACTCCAATGATTAAAGGAAGTGCAAGAATTTCACATGATGAGGTTGTCACAAAGCTAAACCTAAAAATGCTATCACCGATGAAGCCCATCATTTACATCCTTTCATTCAGATCTTTTGAGGACGGAACAAGGTCTAGGTAGGGAGGGTTGTTCACACATTTTGTACATCTAAAATCCCCATCCCTCTCCCAAGTACATTTCACATTATGTATGGTCATGGGCCACCCCAATGATGTAGCAAAAGAAAGCTCCATAAGCCTTGTATCTATGTTGTATCTATGAGTAGAGATAGATAATGGACACCCACTTAAGTTGGGTGGTCGAGAAAAGATATATACTACTGTTGATAATGTGAAAGGGGGAATCAATCATTTCTCAAGTGCAGTGCTTTCTTCTTGTCTTGTGCTCTTACCTCTTGCTTGCTTGTGTGATTTGTTGAGATATCAAGCTCAGCTAGTGCTGTGAACATTGATGACCCACTTGGGTGATAGATTCCACACTTATGCCACTAGCTAGGTTGGCAAGATTATGGGTGAAATGCAGCAGTAGCTTACAGGAGGCTATGTGAGCCACTTTTGGTGTACTAGAGTTATGGCATAGTTTTAGAGCCAGCTCATGTAGTTGGGTTTACACTATGGGGACCAACCTTTGTATGTTATAGTAGGAGTGTACTTTCCCTTATAGCATGTACTATCTCTTTATGTTATAATTATAGAGAAGAAAAGAATATAGAAACAAATTTAGCCATCCATCTCTCTTGTATGCTTGTGTACTCTTGTGTGTGTGTGTGTGTGTGTGTGTGTGTGTGTGTGTGTGTGTGTGTGTTTGCTTATAAGGAGCTCAAGCTCATCCTCTCCCCCACATTCTTCTCATGGTATCATATCATTGGTTCATGTGAAGATCTCAAAGGTAAGTAAAGGAATCCGTACATGGGTAAGGGTAGCTTCATCTCTTTCCCTTCGATTTAGAAGCAAATCTCTGTAGGTAGCTGCTAGATAATAGTAGCATGTAGGCACAATAGTAAAGTGTACTATCACATCTTGGGGCACCCTTTGCAGCAGCAAAGAAAAGGGACATTATATTGTGTTAATAAGTTATGTACGATCTTAGTGATTTCAGAATTTAGATTCGAGGCTATTTTGGGTCCTATTTTAGCTCTACAAGTTTTTTCACTACTGAAACTCTTTGAAAGTGTTGATTTTGACTATGTATGCCAAAATTAGATTTGAGGCCATTTTGGGCCCTATTTTAGCTCTACAAGTTTTCCATAGGCACTTTATAAAAGTGTTGATTTTGATTATGTATGCTAAATTTATGGTTCAATGCAAAGTTAAGGCTGTAAGTCACTCTGTGTGTAGAGAATTTGAGATTTGCAATGTAGGTTTGTGTGATTATTCTATATACAATTACAATATAATAGGTTTACAGTACTGATGTGTTAGAGATTGTACGTCTTATGTAAGTGTACAAGCTTATGTTGTGGTAAGTTTATGGTGCAGGTAAGATGTCTGATAGCTTATAACAAATTGTAAGCAAGAAGCTAGATAAGAATAATTTCGAGGCTTGGAAATGTAAGATAACTAAATTCCTTATGGAAAAAGGATATTGGGAGTTCATCACATGTGATGAAAAGGAGCCGTTGATTGTTGCTGAAGATGCATAAATGCTTAAGGAGGTTTGGGACACCTTAGTGAAGATGTATAGTATAAAAATCAAGCTTGAAAGATGTAGCTAAAGTAGTAGGAGTTGCATAGTGTGACCAAAGGACCAGAGGGAAGCTTATGATAAATGATCACTCGATGAAGGTTAAAGAGCTTATAGATGCCTTGCTTCTATTGTATCACTAGTACATGATGATGATATGGTATTGATGACCTTGAATGGTCTTAGCAAGGAATACAGTTAGTTTCAAACCTCCATTAGAGTTTGAGAGGACTTTTTTAATTTTTATGAATGATTTTCAAGAACTAATTTCTCTCCTCGTCCGTGAGGAGATGAATATGGTGGGAGGTTCATCCTCCCAAAATTTACATGATTAAGCCTTCCACTCGAATATAGGTAGAGGTGGAGGTAGATCATCATCTAGGGGATTCTATGGTGGTCAATTTGGAAATCAAAAATAAGGTCGAGCTGGTTAACAAAGAAAGTAAAATACAAATTGCAATCAAAATACAAATAGCATAGAGAGTGCTATCACTATGGCCAACCCAGGGCACATTATAAAATACTATAAAAAGTCAAATGATATTAAAAGTGAAAAGTTATAACACTACAACTATGCATCATTAAGTAAATAGGGTGGTGACAAAAGTGAGCATAGGTTTGTAATGCAGTACATTCTCAATTCCACAATAGGATATGTATAAGGATTGGCAAGATATTCAGCAAGATCAGGAGATTTATCTTTTATGTGGATTCTTTTACCTCTAACCACAGGACCAATCATGGTGAGTGGTTTAGAGATATTAAAAACATGTGAAAAATAGGGTATGTGGAAATAAGTGTTGATATTGTGCACCCCATTGTGTATGTTGATAAAGTGCCATTGTTTATGTAGGATGGAAAAATGAAGTATCTGATAGATGTACTTCACATTCCTAATATTACAAAAAACCTAGCTTTTGTTGGACAAATGGTTAAGCAAGATCTGCCAACAACAAGCGACGTTCAATCATGGTTTGATCTTGATGAAGCATGTTGCTACACTAGTAGAGATAGTTTTTTATGCTCAGTCCAAGAAGTATGTAAACGTATTTTTGATATTGTATTCAAAGTACATACAGAGACTGCTTACATGGTTTGATCTTGATGAACTAATGTAAGCATGTTGCTACACTAGTAGAGATAGTTTTTTATGCTCTAAGAAGTAGGTAAAGCTTCATATCAAGCTATTTTGGGTCTCCTAATTTACATGCTTATGCATAGTCCTAGAAGTAAGAATTGGTAGGCTACCAAGCTAGTATTTTAATGCTTACAGGGCACTCGACCCCTTGAGCTATTTTATGCTAAGGGGGGTAATATTCACTTACATACTTTTAGTGATTGTGATTGGGCTAGATGTTATGACATGTGAGTGTCCACTAGTGACTTTTCTTTCATCTTGGGGATTCATCTATATCATGGCTTATTCAACAAAAAGGAATTGATGGTGGTGGCTACTTTAATCTATGAAGCTAAGTACAAGGTAGCTTCTATAGTAAATATGGATAGAAGTGTTGACATATTAAGATCAACTAGTGAAAATGTAGATGGTACATCAGATGATAGCTCCACAATTATTCCAGTGACATGTTTGGTGAGATTATGGGTGATACGCCACTAGTGGTTTATAGCCTATATGTGACTACCACTTTGGTTCTCACTAAAGTTACGGCATAGTTATAACACTAGCACATGTAGTCGAGCTCACACTATGGACTGACCTCTCTATGTTTTAGTAGGAGAGTACTTTCCCTTATAGTATGTACTCTTATCTTTATGTTATGATTGTACATAAGAAGATATTAAAAGAAAATTCATCCTCCATATATCTCTCTATGTGCTTGTCTACTCTTATGTGTACGTGTGCTTCAAGGAGATCAAGGTCAGCCTCCCCCCATATTCTTCTCATAATATCAGAGCATTGGTTCTCATGTAAAGAGATTCAAAGGCAAGCAAAGGAAGTGGTACATAGGTAAGGGTAATTCTCTCTCTTTCCATTGATTTGGAAGCAAATCTCTACAGGTAGATTCTAGTCAAGAGCACTAGCAAGTAAGCACAATAGCAAGGTGCACTGTTACATTTTGAACCGCTCTTCGTTTCTGAAGAATACGGATATTATATTATATGGGGTTCAAGTTTGTTTTTGAGTCCTCTTTTAGCTTTACAAGTTTTTTCATAGGTACTCTATAAAAGTGTCAATTTTGACTATGTATGCCCAATTTTTGGCTTGGTCATAGTTGCCGTTAAAGATTATTTGGTGTATAGTTAGAACTTGGGTATAAGTTAGTTTGTACATAGTTGTGATAGGAACTTGTTATACAAGATAATTTGTGCAGAGATTCTTAGATTTAAAAGTTGTTCTAGATATATGTTTATGTGACTAGTTCACATACAGTAGTAGTATAACAAGTTTATAATATTGCATAAGGTGACTGTTAGAGATTACAAGTTTCTTATAAGTGTAGAAGTTTTTAGCAACAAACACTACTTGTTGGTAAGTTGCTACAAGAAATCATGTCTAACTGTCTATCCCAGATTATTGTTAGTGAGAAGATAGATAAGAACTTCCAAGCATGGAAGATCAAATCCCCGATAAGAAAATTCCTCATGGGAAAAGGATATTGGGAGTTTATTTGAGGTGATAATAAAGGAGCCAAAGCTTCACCCCTTAGGTGATAAAGGAGTCAAAGTTTATTTCAAGTGATAATGGAGCCGAAGCTTCTTAAAGTAAATATCACCCCTCAACAACATGCATAAGCTTTTTAGGCTTAGCATGAGAGAGCTAGTAAAGTGATGTACTTGCTATCTGTTAGTGTGTTAGATGCTATTATCCGCCATATACAAGCCATATATAAGATGAATCAACACCATTAGGATGCATGGGATACCTTGGTTAAGTTGCATAGCACAAGCACTGAGGCAAGAAAGATGCAATTAAAGCAAGAGCTACATAATACATAAAGGAACAAGATGAATATTACAATTACTCTTACTGAAAGTGAAAGGGCTTGCAGATGCACTTGCCTCTATTAGAGCTCCAATTGATAAGATGATGACTTGGTTTTGGGGTCACATTATGAATGGGCTTGGAAAAGACTATGATGAATTTCAAACATCTATCCAAACTCGAGAAAAATTCTCAAACTTTGAGGATCTTATAGCCCCTTCTTATCCACTGAAGAGATGAATGTCGAGAGGAGTAAATCATTTTTCACAAATATGCACGAGTAAACTTTGGACATGGACACATGTAGAGGTAGAGGTAGAGGTAGAGGTAGAGGTAGAGATACTTGAAATATGTAGGAGTAAATCATATTCCACAAGAGCAAACCTTCTAAATGGACACAGGTAGAGATAGAGGCACATCTTCATCTAGAGGTCAAGGTGCTATGGCCATTTTGGAAATAGAAATCATGGGAAACAACAACAAGAATCTAATGAATAAATAGGTGGAAATGTCCACCCTAGAGGCCAGGGATCCAGAGAGAGGCGGAGGTGGATGGCAAAGAAATCAATGTCAAAATAACATGGAGTGCTATTATTATGGCAAACCAAGTCATACAGAAAAGAAGTGCTATAAAAATGACAAACCAAGTCATACAGAAAAGGAGTGCTATAAAAATTAGAATGACATTAAAAATGGAATGCTACAAGGAAACTATGCATCTTCAAAGCAAGCAAGCTAAAGATAAAAGTGAATAGTTTTTTATGATGTAGCATATGCTTAGTTCCATGATTGTAGAAGCATGGAATCCTAGAGATGTATGGTGTATTAATTTAGGTTCTTTTAACCATATGACCAATCATGGGAGTAGTTTAGAGATATGTAAAAATGGAAAAACTGAAAATAGGTGATGATACTGTGCATATGATGAAAAAAAGGTGATGATACTGTGCATATGATGAAAAAAAGGTGATGATACTATGCATAGAGATGTATGGTGTATTAATTTAGGTTCTTTTAACCATATGACCAATCATGGTGAGTAATTTGGAGATATGTAAAAATGGAAAAACTAGTGTATGTGAAAATAGGTGATGATACTATGCATATGATGGAAAAATGAACTACATGGCTGATGTACTTCATGTTCTAAACATATATAAACAACCGGATATCTGAGATTTATTTCTAAAGAAATAATATTTCTCTTCATGATTGGGTTTGCCACACAAGTGACATGACTTCTTAGGAAAATCCTTCTTCTAATAAGAACCTTTAAAAGGTGCCTTTTATCTTGACTTTTTGAAACTTCCCTGTGAAGAAAGCTCTTTCAGTGATCCCTTGACTTGTCCTCATCTAGTAAATATGCTTCCACATCTACTAGCTTTAGGCCTGGCAAGTTACTTAGCTCTTGGGGCCAAGCTCTTCAAAAGAACAACTATGACCACATCTTGGGCAAGCTCTTCGAGAACAACTAATGGCCACATCTCCCTCTATATTTTTCTTGATTCATTCAAATTGGGTAAGGAGTCTCTTTATATATTTGAGATGAGTTTGGAGTGAGTCACCTAGGTTTATTTTAAGCTCAAAGAATTCGATATAATTGAGATGAGTTGGGAGTGACTCACCAAGGTTTATTTTAAGCTCAAAGAATTTGATGAGTAGACTAATTTTTGAATTCTTTGATTATGCCTCAAATAATGTGTCAAGAATATTCCAAGCATCATGAGAAGTATCTTTTCCATCTATATTATCGATATATATATCACTAAGTCCCAAAGGAATGAATACCAATGCTTTCTCATCTTTTATCCCCATAATGGGTTTTCATCTCTCATGTGGCATCTTTTCCTTTCCATTAGCAACACCCCATAACCCCTTCCTCATTAGGGTAAAATTTATCTTAGTTTGCCAAGTGTGGAAACCATTGTTGAGAAATATGGTGCCATAGAGAACAAGGAAGGTAGTAGGGAGTGAGTGTAAGTATAGTAAGCTACCATATGAGCAAGCATGATTTGTCCCATATGAGCTAACAAAGAAAAGATATACCCATCTCATATGAAAGGGACCACTTTCACATGAGATATACCCATCCAATATGAAAGCAATCAAATCAAGCAAGCTCTCAAGTCTTTCTATATGAGTAAAAGTATTAATCTTGTAACCTAATTGAACTTGAGTCTAAAGCTTAATTAGTTCATTTTCTCATCATTATGAGTGCACTTAGACATTATCTACCTTAGCTTAGGTTTTGCATCAATTCATAGCTTGAGGTGCTGTGTTTTTTAACATGATATTAGAGCCTCCCCTCTCCTCATGAGCCTCTCCATTTTAAGGTAAGGTCATTACTTTCAATTTTATTAGTAGTAATCACTTCATTAAGGTCACTATTCTTAGCTTAATCTAACCTTATCTTCTCATTCCCCTTGTGGCCAAAATTTATAAAGCTCCATTATCCTTATCCTTACCACTATTGGCCAAGCCCTTCTAGCCACATTATCTACTCGTTAATACATCCATGCACATCCAAGGGTTTCACTGATTTTGCTATGTGTAGCCCAATTTTGATGATTCTTCCATGATTGGTCTTTTTGAAGCATTCATCTCCTATACCTCGAATCTCTCTAATTCCTCTTAGGTGTTCTTAGAGCATTGTATAAGGACTCCACATCTCAAGTCATAGCTCATTCCATCCACAAGTGTGAGCACAAGAAGTGAAAAACCAGTCACTTGATTCGACACAAATTTGCACATTTTCAGGGTTGTTAAGCTGCTTTTTTTTACATAGGACAGTTGTCCTCATCATTAAGGATAACAAGGCTATGTAAAATGCCCCATTAAAAACTTCAATGGTGAGCTCAATGGAACCCTCCAAGTTTCTACTTCACTAATCTCCATTTGCTTAAACATTATCATTAGCAACTATTTAGCTAAAATTAATCTAATTAAGGGTCAAAATTAGAATCTTTGTGTTGCATTAGCCTTGTATAAGCATCAAATCTCATCATCTAGCATCTGTGATATTGTCAAGAAAACATTTGAGCATATTTCATCGCATTAACACCACCCCATTATGAGCGACTAGACACTACATAAGTGACCTTCACAAATGGCAATAAGCATAATAAATCAAGTTAAAAAATTCAATGGGGAAGGGCTCCATACATGGGCTACTACACAAATGAATTATCTACAAAAATCTATGGAAACTTATTAAAAACAATACACCTATTAATCCAAATGATGAGTGGATAGAAAAGGATGAGTACGCACATTCACTTATCGCGCTACACCTAGGGCCTTACCTTATCCATCACATAAACTCCAAGAACACACTAAAGATGCATGGGGAGAGTTGAGTTAAGTGTTTGGGGCTAAAGCCATGAATCAAGAAAGAATTCATCGTAAAATTAAATTCTAGGGGCTTCAAATGAACTTTAGTGAGTCACTAGCACAATTTTTTAGCAAGATGAAAAGCACAATGACACAACTAGATGGCATAAATGCCAAGTTAGGGAATAAAGATGCATTAGCCATTCTCTTAAAAAGAATACCAAAAGAGTACAATGCATTAGTGACTACACTAATTTTTTTTGCCAAAACCAACATTTGGGGGATGAAGGAGCTAAATTAAGGACGCACAACCATGGAGAAATCACTCTTCAACAAAATAACTAAGAAGTGCTACCATTGTAGAAGGATGGGCCCAAAGTGAGTGTAGATTCAAGCACAGGTTGAAGTGCAACAATTTTAAAATGCTTGGACACAAAGAAGAAGAATGCATATTGAAGAACCAAGAAGCAAACTACATGTGGAAACTTTATTAAAGAAAAGAGGAGATCTCCAAATGACGATCTCTTCTAAGAGATACATCAATAAATCTCATTGCCCAAGTCTATTTCTCAACCTACATGTTGTAAAAAGGAGTCACCATATGAGTAGACACCCATCTCATCTCATTTTTTATGTTTCCACCATACCTTACCACCTTAAGTTGCTACGTTAGCACTAGGGGGGGTGATGACATGTTATAACCAAGCCTTACCACTTGAGAGTAACAAATCAAACACCCAATGTGGGTATTGGAATTGTTAACCTCACATCCAACCACCTTGCAGTAGCCCAAAAAGGGGGTCTAAGAAATATAGATTATAAAAACCATATGAGTAGACACTCATCTCATCTCATTTTTGTTGTTTCTACTAAAAATGAGTGAGTCACCATATGAGTAGACACCCATCTCATCTCATTTTTGTTGTTTCTACCACACCTTACCATCTTAATTAGCTACATTGGTACCTAGGGGGGTGATAACATGTTGTAACAACTAAGCCTTACCACCTAAGAGTAGCAAATCAAGCACACAGGGGGGATTGGAGTTATAAACCTCCCATCCAACCACCTTGCAGTAGCCTAAGAATATGTTAACAAGGGGGGCTATTAAGAAATATAATGCCATGGAGCACAAGGAAGGTAGGGAGTAAGTGTATGCAAACTACCACATGAGCAAACAAAGCACATGAGCTAATAAAGCCAAGATATACCCACCTCATATAAAAGGGGTCACTTTCAAGCAATCAAATCAAGAAAGCTTTGAAGTCTTTCTATGAGTATAATTCTCAATCTTGTAACCTAAATAAACTTGCGTCTAAAGCTTAATTAGTTCATTTTCTCATCATACACCTTAGCTTAAGGTTTTATATCAAATCTTTAGGTCATAGCTTCCATAGCCATAGCTCGAGGTATTGTGTTTTTTTAATAAACATGGCCTTTAAATTTATTAAGTTTGAAAGAGTTTGAAAGAGTTTGCCATGATTTTGGGAAGGTCTTACCCACTTAGCTTATCACCTTAAGGATAGTGTCTAAACCCTTAATCAAGATTAAAGAGTGTTGATAACCCCCTTCACCCCTACAAACATGTGTGGGTTGAAAAACCCAAGTCCTGTGTAAGAGCATAATAATGAGATTTCAATGTGGCTCTAGACATCTTAATTTTATTTCTTAGCTTAATATTCTTTGCATTTGATGACTCACAAGAACAAAGCATCTTTGACTAGCATTAATAAGTCCAAAAATGGAGATTAAGTTAAACTTAATCATTAATTAGTGATTAACATTAATAAGTCAAAAAATGGAGATTAAGCTAAACTTAATCATTAATTAATGATTAGCTCATTGTTTTGGAGGATTAATAATAAATCTCATTTAGAGTATAAAATTGATAGCCCTTCTCAAACACACTTTCAACATGCTTAAGCTAAATTTAAGTAGCTCATTGTTTTGGAGGACTAAAATTAAATCCCATATGGAGTATGAAATTGATGGCCCTCCTTATACACACCTTTAACATGCTTCAAGGTAGTGATATAGCAGCATGTGTTATGGCTCACCTTAACCCCCTTGATATAGCAGCTGGTGAACAGGACCTTTCCAATGGTCGAGCTCATAACCCTTGAGGTCTCCAAGCTCTACAACTCCTTGAGAAGCAATTCCACCATGCCTCCCGTGAGGCGTTGTCACACCGCCGCGTTGCACTACGTGTACTCGTCCCTCCTCCTCACCTCACATCACTCTCACACACACTCACTAGCATGCATTAGAGAGAGAGAGAGAGAGATTAGCAAGATGATTAGAAAGAGCAGGACTCTATTTCACAATGGGAGGGTCCATTGTATTATGAGAGAAATTCACTTATATACATGGCCATAAGTGTTCACACTCACTTAAACTGTGGCCGGCTGGGCACTTTAGGCTCATAAGAGGCCTAATGCTATTACAATGACTACTCTCATAATAAATCCATGAATTACATCACTTTGGACTTCATCCTACATGCTACCACACACTCTTGAAGCGAGAGTCACCATAAATATTCCATCACACCAATATGGGCGCTGACCAAGTTGTAGGTTTGGACACCATTGCTTCATATCTTGAATGTATGACCTTTTGGTGTATCTACCTTGACTTCTTGATATAAGATAATGGTAGTAGCACTTGTTAACCCTAGGAATGGGTTAACAGTGTGTCTAGATGAGATTAAAGCCCATAAACACATCTTTAGCATAATAATCAAAATTTAATCTCAAATTTACCAAAACAGCACTTTATTGAGTGTGCCGAGGCCTAGCAGGAGTAGAAGCCATCATTTTTCTTTAAATCTGATGCTATAGCTCAATTCACCACGCAAACAAACCCCTAGGGTTCATGGAATTAGATTACTTTATCGTGTAGCTCTCTCGATTTTGAGAAAAATCCCAAATTTAACCTTTCTAAGAACTTTCTACACAGTTACACTTTTGTCTTGTGACATTTTGAACCATTGAGGGGCTATGCGGCTACACTGCAGTGTTAGAAAGGCCCTCTAACTGGGAGCTCATTCTTTAGTTGAGTATGGAGAGAGAAATCAAACCTCCATTGGCTATGGGTAATGGAGAAGAAGATGGAAATGACCTAAATTATTTAGAAATCAATTATTAATAATTATGATTAGTATAAATATTGGACTGAGGTTAATGTAAGCATAATGAGTGAGAACTTAGGCTTTGATACCATGTTAGAATCATGGTGGCTTGAATGGAATGATTAGGGACATGGATTAAGCATGATAGCAAACTTAAATAAGAGATTATAGTTAATCAATAATGATTTAACAAAAATGATCAACTTAATGACAACATGAAAGTAGAGAATTGTCAATCTTTAAATTGGCATGAGTACAATAAAAGATGATTAAGAAATAATCTTGTCTCATAATCTCCCTAGATTCGAGAACCACCAAAAGAGCACCCTTTGTCTAGATTTGAGTGAAAAATAAGATCCTTCTCTCACTAGATTTTCATGAGTTTCTCTAGCTAATGTGGAGGGCTAAATAGACCATAATATCCCTTGCTAATATTGTCTTTTGACCTTAGAGAATAGCAGCCCCGATGCCACATAGATGAGTATTTTGGTGTATTGTTTCAATAGGGTTCTCACACTATGGACCGACCTTTGTGTGTTTTAGTAGGAGAGTACTTTCCCTTATAGTATTCACTCTTATCTTTATGTTATGGTTGTAGAGAAGAGAAGTGAGTATAAGAAAATTTTCCCATCCATAGTTTCTCTCTCTCTCTCTCTCCCCCCCCCCAACACTTCATGCTGAGTTAGGTAGGATTCTTAGTGGAATTAATAGTTAGGAATTTAGATAGTCTAGCAAACCCTAATACCATTAGCTATTAAGCCTCCAACCACTCTCTCAAAACTAAAGAATAAGCAATAAGGAGTTGGCACAATGATAATATTCCCCATGAAGGGGAGCACATTCCTTCAAACTCTTCATTGGATTTTAGGGCCTCAATACCATTAGCTATGAAGCATCCAGCCACTCTCTCAAAACTAGAGAATAAGTAATAAGAAGTTGTATCCTCCAGGGTGGGGCTTGGATTTCCCACCAAGAAAGGTGTGGAGCTCAAGAAAGCTCTCATTGGAATCAAAGCATAGAATCATGTTATTCAAATCATGGAATGCCCTAGGCAAGGTCAACACTCACTTTGTTTAAATCTTGAATTATATTAGACTACTATGAAGTGAATGTACCATATGTTAGAATTTTTAAGCAAATAGTATACATTAGGAATAACTCTTGGAATTATAGATTTTTTAAGGATGTTCCAAAATTGTTGGCATCGTGGAGGATTAAAAATAGTGATCCAAATCATGGTTGAGGCATAATGACTAATTAAATTAAGTAAAAGAGATTAGCTAAAACATAATAGGATTAGGATAATGGCAACATAATGATGCGAATGAGAGAGTGTGATCTTCATTAGAATGAGCCTCTTTCATAGGCTGAGTACAAAGTGATTAGACTTAAGCTAATCATGCTTAAGAGTTAATAATCCTCCATGATTATCTCCATAATTCTCTCCATGATTCATACCTCCACATGCCCTAGATTTTACCTTTCAAATTCAACAAAGGAAGATCCTTTAAATGCTCATAGATTTTAGTAATGTATCCACTCCTACCAATAGAAACCTCAAAGAACTTAGAACCTCACAATTAAATGCTCCTAACATTTAAGATCTATCCTCATCACACTTCTATGACTTCCTAAAAGAGAAGCCTCTTCTACTTTCCTAGAGCCTCTACCAAAGCCTCACCACGGAAGGATAACCTTTTCACCATAGCCATCTACTATAGCCAAAGCCTAATGTTGGCACCTTCTCCTTAGTCAAATGTTCCAACTATAATAATATTCCATTGTGTTATGGCACACCCTAACCCCCCTTGAAACACATCCACCTGGTGAACCACAAATGTTGTGAGGATATTTCCAATGGCCGAGCTCATAACCCTTGAGGTCTCCAAGCTCTATAACTCCTTGAGAAGAAATTCCACCGCACCTCCCGTGAGCGTTGTCACACCGCCACGTTGCACTATGTGTACTCATCCCTCCTCTCACCTCACTTCAGCCACACACACTCACTAGCATGCATTAGAGAGAGAGAGAGAGAGAGAGAGAGAGATTAGCAAGAGCAAGACTCTATTGCACAATGGAAGAGTTCTTTGTATTATGAGAGATATTCACTTATATACATGCCCATAAGTGTTCACACTCCCTCAAACTGTGGTGGCTAGCCGGCACTTTAGGCTCATAAGAGGCCTAATACTATTACAATGACTCGTCTCATAATATATCCATGAATTACATCACTCTGGACTTCATCCTAACTTACTACCACATGCTCTTAAAGCGAAAAATCACCATAATTATTCCATAGGACCGACGGGCATCCATCCAAGTTGTCGATTTGGATACCATTGCTTCATATCTTAAATGTATGACCTTTTGGTGTATCTACCTTGACTCCTTGATATAAGATAATGGTAGTAGCTCTTGTTAACCTTGGGAATGAGTTAACATTCTCCCCTTCTTGATGTCGATCGCGTCCTCGTGTGATCGTGTTGAAAACCTTTGCATGTGGGGAGAATGGACAAGCTCTGTTGATGGCTTTCAATGGTTATTGTTCCAAGAATATGAAAGTCTAGTTAGTAAATGAAAAGGTTAAAAAGTAGCAAAAATTCCTAATGGGGTGGGTGGGTGGGCGTATTTGCAAATGAATACATTTTTATATTTTTGTGAGCCTTTTTTTGGTTAATATTTTTTTCTCACTTTGTTTTTTGATGATTTGTGTTAGTGGGGAAACTAAGAGATGTTAATAATGGGGGAGGAGAGAAGGAAGGATCCAGAGGAATGTAGACAAAATCATCAGAACAAGATTGTGATTCTTAGTTCCTCATCTGATTCATTGAAGAAACATTCATTATTTGAAGAATTTGGTCTTGATGATGTCTCTTTTTGTGGTAGGGTTCTTGTCAAATGTTGTTGAGTAGGACCTATTCCTGTATGCTTCTCTGATTGAGTTGCTTCTTGTTAAAGTAGCGACTTATTTCTGAGTCATTAAAGAAGTACGTTGACTTGCGAGGCTAATTTAGATATCTTCACCAAGGATTAGAGATCGATGTGTTGTGAATACTTGTGTTTGTTTGGAGAGGTTTGCAATTCGAGGAAAGTTCCAAGCGATGGGTTGTACCATTGACCAGGCTTTCGTCCACCATGGCCCCCCAATTGAGAGATGTACATGGAAGGTTGTCGATGTGACGAGGCTCTAGTGCATATGTCCTCCAGTGCATGAGTATGGATATGTACTCATGGAGAAGCTGCTACATTAACTTAGCCAAAAGAATAGCAAGCTATAAGCTTAACAAAAATGTATTGGCTACTAAAGAGAGTTTCTTGTAATATTTTACCTTTTGAGGTAGGCAATATTGTGACTCCTTTTTTTTGAGGTAGGCAATATTGTGACTCCTTTTTTTTTTTGGTTACCACCTTGCAAGCAACAGGTTCTTGTGTATACTCTCCTTTTTGAGAGAATAGGTTCTTATGTCTGCCACATAGCTTTTGCACTCATGCTTCTCATCCAGAGGGGGTGAAAAGAGCATTGTGTTTTCATGGATTCATCAATTAAATACAACGAGTCACATATCCAAGTTCCACCAGAGATGACATCATACTCAAGGGGATCTAGGGTTACATGGATTCTAAATTCCACATTTCCACCGATTGTTTTAGTAGCATAGCTAAAGTAACCTAGAACTTTAATGTTTTATCCATTGGCACCTCTTACAAGACCATTGTCTTCAGGGATGATTTTAGGTTGTCACAATGATACCCAAGTGTTTATTGTCATGATGTTATGACTATCTTGAGGTCTAATCAATGCGCGTTTGCGCTTAACATCATTGCTCGTAGGGAAATCCATCTATACCATGATAGAATCTTCAAGAGGAACCATGGATGTTTGAGGTTTTTTTCAGCTTTAGATCCCGTTTTGGTCTCATATTCCCATTCACTTTCATCCTTTACTTGGCTTTCAGCTTTTTCAATAGTACCCAATATGTACAATGGCACACTTGGTCCTCTTACAATTTTAACTGAGGTCTATTTGGAAACTTGCGAATCCTTATAGTCTTGTTCTATGTAGCTCTTTATGTTTTGGTATAACTCATGTTTAGCCTTTAATGCAAACTTGGAGTCTATTTGAAAACTTGAAAATCCTTACAATCCTCTTCTGTGTAGCTCTTTATGTTTTGGTATAACTCATATTTAGCCTTTAATGGTGTAAGTGTTGACGCTATGCTGGCTTCACTCCACGAGAGAAGAGCACTCCTCCAAATGAGGATTTGAGATACTGCTTTAATTTAGTAAGGGATTTATTGAATTCCTCACGTGCTTTTTCAACCACATAATTCATGCAATCTGCCTCGAATGACTCTTCTATAGAGAGTATGTCTTTCTCTTGAAAGGGGAAGTGATACTCCTCCGATTTTGGCATTTTTGTTGCTCTTTTAAGGATTGGCATTATTAGGTTTAATCACAACCGGTGATCCTGTATGACACTCAACAATTCTAAGCATGCTCTCCTAAGCTTGCTTTTTGCATTTCACACGTCATGTGATTATGATTTTCAATTTGGGGTGGTTGGGCGGGTTCTAGTTTCTTGATTGGTCTATGAGGTGCACCTACGAGTAGTGTAAAAACTTGATTCATCCTCACATAGCCACATACTAGAACTTGTTTCATCTTCTTCTGAGTTTTTTGGGTCATCAGGTTTTCATTATGTTTGCCAATGCAACGAGAATGAACTTTCTTTCGAGCTTTTGTATTATATGTCACACATGTGGGATTTGTGATTTGAGTGGTAGCCTTTGAGGTGGATGCGTCAGCATCATGTGTACCTTTTGGCTCTTTTTTGTGGTTAGGGCCGCCATAGGCTCCTTCTCATCTTTTATTTCAACCTTGGTTTTGACAATTGGGTTGCCCTTATTTTTCTTGGGTTTAGAAGGTTTTGTTTCCTCTTTAAGTTTCTTCTTTAAAACATGCTCCTCTCACCACATCATCAATGTGATGAACCATCGACTAGCCTTTCCCACTAAGCATAGGTTCAATGCATGTACCTTGGTAGGGCAGTTTGGATTTCCAAAGGCTTCACATCGCTATTCAAACATTTGTATTAATTGAACAGGATCACTTGTTCCATCATATTTGCCCTTGATTTTGGAAATCTGTACGGCCGTGTTTTTGTGTGAGGCACTTAGGCTGTGTGTGGGTGCTATGTGGGTAGGGACTCACTTAGTCCTTGGGCAACCCCCCTTCCTAGATTAGTCAATACGTCCAAAGTGTGGGAATCTAGGGGTTGCAGAGGGCTAGTGCTAGGCAAGGGACCAAATCCTGAAGGGATTGATGTGACAGGGGGTGTAAAACCTGATGACACGCTTATTGTAGGCATGGCAAATGGTATTGGGAGATGCATTTGAGGCATGGACCTCAATGGCTTGAAGATATCACCCATTGGGTTTAGTTGGGGTGTGAGTCCACGTATTCCCTCTATTGTTGTTGCCATATCTTTGACGTTGTTAATAGCTCCTTAATGAGCAAGCACTTTTTTTTTAATTTTTAGGTTTTCTTATAGCCCGTCAGCCTCAAGAGGCTTGGCGTACCCTTCGTTGGCTCAATAATGGGTGTCCGTTAGCTTAGGCATTACACGCACGTGAATGACCTCTTAGAGATATATTTCTAGAAAAAGTGTATGTCAAGAGCATCCCACATGGAAGAGGTCTCAAAACTTATTTTCCATCATTATCTGAAGATGAATTTCTTTTTGGAAAGATTTTCCCTGTTTCACAGTCCATTTTTAAATGTGTTTTAAAAGGAATTTGGAAAAAAACTCTATATAGGAGAGTCATAGTATTTTTGAAGTATTACAACTTTGTCTCTTTGATTTTTTTTTTTGGGTGATTTTGTCATTTAGGCATTTAAAAAGTAACTCGAATATGGCTGTTTTGGGTGATTTTTAGTGCTTTAAGGGTCGTTTTTTGCCTTGATTTTTAGGTCAACTTTTGAGGCTGCTAGTCAGAGGCCAAAATAATGGATTTTTCCCTTGGACGCTCAAGACCAATTTAGAAGAGCTCGATGCCAGCTTTCTAATGAGCCTTAGAATGCGTTTATCAGATTCACGATCTAAGAGATATGAGCCTCCAAACAGGGTTGTTTTCTAGACTTTTTTTTTAATCGACGGATCTCCTTTCATGATGTGAACCAGTAGGGTGCAGTTCATGACGTGAAGTGGACTTCATGGATTTTATTGAATTTGATTTATTTTTTATTTTTATGTTTTGGCATGAACTGCTTAAGGTGTGACGTTAACACAAACGTTCGTGAACGTGAACTGGGTGGTTCACGGATTTTTTTTGGGGGGCATGAGGCCTTGAGGCATGAACTGCTTAAGGCATGAGACCTTAATGCATGAACCATCCATTTTTTTAAAAGCTCGGGGGATGTTTCATGACGTGAAACAATAGGTACGGTTCATGGTGTGAACTGGGTGGTTCACGGATTTTTTTTTTGGACATGAGGCCTTAAGACGTGAACCGCTTAAGGTATGAGACATTAAAGCATGAAACGTCTGATTTTTATTTTTTATTTTTTTTTACGCGCAGGGGTTGTTTCACGACGTGAAACAACAAGTACAGTTTACGGCATGAATTGGGTGGTTTGTGGATTATTATTTTTTGGGCATGAGATCTTAAGGCGTGAACCGCTTAAGGTGTGAGATCTTAATGCATGAAACATCATTTTTTTTAATTTTAAATTGGGGAGATATCGGCATTTTTCCAAAAAGACAAATGGGAATAAAAAAAGTCAACCCTTTTATGACACTCCCTTACACCCTTCATAAATGAGCCTCAGGACTAAGTGCCATGGGGTCTTAAAGACCCTTGTCAGCAGGTGATATCAATGGATGGCATTGATTAAAATCGCGATGCCTTTTTTGGACTGTCGGATAAAGTAAACTAGGGTGAGTAAACTAGGGCTAGTAAACTAGGGGTGAAAAACATAGAATATAATGACTTGAAACCACATGGTTTCGTTGCTTGAAGGTATAGTGTAGTGGTAAGATGTTTCCAATGGTGACCCGAGGTCTCAAGTTCAAATCCTCTTTGCACATAACATTTTGCTCCAAAATTTTCTAAGTCCCAAACCCAAAATCACCCTCATTCCATGATGTAAAATAGGAAATAAAATATGTCCACTTAGTAAACTAAAAAGTAAACCAGGATCATCGCTTTGTAAACTAGGAAGTAAACTATGCCCGTTATGTAAACTAGGAAGTAAACTATGATTGCTTATTAACGTAGTTTACTGATCCTAGTTTACTTTATTCGACGGCCCAAAAAATGTGTTGTGGTTTTTGATCAATGCCATCCATTGATATCACCTGACAAAGGGTCTTTAAGACCACATGGCACTTAGTCCTGAGGATAAATGAGCCCCAAAATGGACAATTTGATAACTCATTGATAACTTTTCATTCAATGCTCATTAGCCTTAAAGAGTTATGTAAAAAAGTGCTTAGGAATTAATCAAAGATTAATCCTTCCATTAATTTTTCTCTCTTTTAAACTAATCAAGGGCTCTAATTAACCTTTAAATCACTAATTAATTCACACCATTGAGCACATCATTGGATAGAGCATGAAATTGCTAAGTTATGTACATCAACTAATGTGTAATTAATCTATAACTAGAGATTAATTAAACTCTTAATTTTAGTCTCTTCTCTTTATGCAAAATTAAGCAAAAGAGAGAGAAATTTCTCCAATTAAGCAAAAGAGAGAGAAATTTCTCCAATTGATGTAATTATGTGTTTTGATACATCGAAATGCTCTCAAAACACTAATTTCGACCTCTTATATGATCAAATTTGATCCCAAAAAACACATTTTTAATCTTTTTGCCACTTGAATTGGATTAATCACCTCTCAATGATTAAAAATCAATCAATTAAGGAAGATTAGTCAATTTCAAGAGTTTTTTATAGTTTTGAGAAATTTTTTAAATGATGAAGCTACTCCTAATACTTGCTAATAACACTCTTATGCATACTAAAAAACACACAAATCAACCAAAAATTAATGATTCTAACTCTAGGTTTAATTCTAAAGAGAGCTAAAAATCACTAAAAATTTACATTCTATTGCATTGTTTGATGCAATGGATGTAAACTAAACTTAACACACACTATGTGTACATCTTTTAACAAACATTAAAAACTAATTTAAAACTAAAACAAAAAAGAGAGATATTTCTCACCAAATCAAACACAAATCTCTATCAAAACCACATCTTTTTCATGGGAAACCACTAATCAAGACAATGGGCAATGGGTAATACATAGATTAGAGAAAAATGATGGAAAAAGCCAAGGGATCACCAACAGTGGCGCCAAAAATGTTATGGCTATTGAAATATGCAAGTGAATGGGTGTGTAGGGAAACAAGCCCTTAGCAGGAGACTGTAAAAGGGAGTCTGTAAGGGTAGCAATGAAAAGGTAAGAGGAATCTACTAATGAGAGAATCAAGGGTTGCATGAGTGAATATAGGGGTATGGAAAGATTCTAGGAAAAGGTGCCCCCACCCGAGATGTAGGGGAGGTGGCACAAATCAAGGAGATATCAATGGGATTAGATGCTTGGCATCTTGTGGATGTATAACCTATAAATTGAGGCATTGGTCTAATGAGAGATTGCTAGTTTTTGAGTATCCATGCCTACATTATCCTATTAAATTAATTGCTCACTAATCTCATCTTAATCATCATCTAATCACTTACTAATTATGTTGATTCTTGCATTTGATCCACCATAGCCCACTCTTGCTTGCATTTCAACATGGTATCAGAGCCATAGCCTAGGAATCCATAAAATTTTTAAGCATAACTACTCTACTAATCATGATTAGGAGTTATTTTATTTTTTAGCTCTTTTTAACTAAACCTCTACACCCCCAATTGGTGGAAGGGCTTGATCTCCCTCCAGGATTAATATTAGGCAACAATCTCTTAGGCACACATAGCCACCTTGGCCATGCATTAGCCCATTAAATCAGAACATCAAACCGCCAGGAGATGCTACAGATTTTTGCGAAATCGCGAGTGCTCTTTTTTCTGAGGAAAACTTCAAACTTGTCTTCGCTACTTGGAATTGGGAGCAATGGAGCTAGCCCAAAGGGTTTTTGGATGCTCTGAACATGCTGGTGGCCTCAGAATCTAGAAATTCTTCAAGGAGAAGTGGAATCAAGCTCTACATCAAATCTGCAACCAAGTGACTTTGGTAAAACAGAGATTAAGCATTCAATGTTTGTCAAATATTTTATTTCTTAGCTTGATCCTCTTCTAGGTTAACTGCTATTGATGCCTTTGAAAGGATTTGAGCTCATTTGAACTATAAGGCACCAGATCTGGCCTCCTTGTACACTCTATTTTTCGCACACAAAATAGGGGATTATTTTACTAATCAATGATGAATTAGCACTAATCACTATATTTTGGATAATTTATGGTTCAAATTTACCATTGGGTATCTGATACAGATCCCTATCACTTCAGATTCTAATTCGGAGATGGTTTGATATTCCAACCATTTAGTATAGATCAGTTACCCTTGGCTTTATGTAATTTTTTGGTGAATTCATGTTGATAAACTTGTTGTAATCATCATTACACATCATATTGGAGTTGTAAAAGGGTAGACACTGCCCTTGAATCTTGAATTGGATCAATAGGTAAGACCCCCTTCACATCATCATGAGCAATGCACAAGAAATAACTAAATTTAATGGGGAGTAGTTTCATACATGGCAAACAAAGACCATGTATCTGCTCATGAGGAAGAATCTATGGAGGCTAGTCAAGGGAATAGATGAATGTCCAGAGGAGCATGGGGAGAATGAGTGGAAGAGTAGGAATGAGAAAGCATTAGGACTCATTGTACTCAGCTTAAATGATGAAATCATTCACCATATTGCAGGGATACAACAAGCTAATGATGCATGAGATGAACTTAATAAATTATTTAGCTCTCAAGCAAAAAATTCAAAGATAAATCTGCTAATGCAATTCTACAAAATTGACATGAAGGAAAATGAACCTCTAACCACACACTTGAATAAATACAAAAGCACTAAGCAACAAACTGGCAGCCATTGGTAAGAAGGTAGAGGATGATGAGGCACTAGCAGTGCTTCTGAAGAGTGTGGATAAAGGAGAGTATGAGAACATTGTGGCAACCTTAAAGAATGTACCAGATTTGAAGTTGCAAGTCAAAGAGAAGAAAGGGTTGGACCCAATAACTAGAGAGGAGAGAGAATTCTACACCCGAGGAGGACTCTTATGAGGACGAGGATGAGGACAAGGGCGAGGAGACGAGGAAGAGGCAGGGGAGGAGGAAGGACCTTCACTTGCTACAACTGTGGGAAGCCAGGGCATATGGCTAGAGACTGCTACAATAAACCAAATGAAGAAGGATCGACATCCGCAAACTTCATGGAGACTTCTAAGGTAGAGGAATCAGGACATTTTTTTGAGAGAGAGAAACCCCACAACCTAATGTAATCTGCCCCAATAGAGTAAAACCACCTCTAAGCCACCGATGATGTAGGCCATGTGGTAGATGTATGTGTGAGCACTTTAGTCAAGGTCACAGGCACTTGTAGTAGCCTTGGACACATAGAGAGAGAGTGTCAAGGACTATGAGTTAGGGACTTGAGGCACTGGTTGTTGCAGGCTACCAAGCAAGAGGGAAACTTGGTATAGGGTCCAGGTTTGCTAGAACTATTCACTGGAGGGGAGGTGTTGAAATATGCAACAAGTGAATGGGTGTGTGTGGGAACAAGCCCTTAGCAAGAGACTATAAAAGGGAGTTTGTAATTAAGTGGGTAGAAGTGAAAAGGTGAGAGGAATCTACTGATGAGAGAATCAAGGGTAGCATGAGTGAATATAGGGGTATAGAAAGATTCTAGGAAAAGGTGGCACAAATCAAGGAAAAATCAGTGGGATTAGATGCTTGGCATCTTGTGGATGTATAACCTATAAAGTGAGGCATTGGTCTAATGAGAGATTGCTGGTTTTTGAGTATCCATGCCTACATTATCCTATTAGATTAACTTCTCACTAATCTCATCTTAATCATCATCTAATCACTTGCTAATTATGTTGATTCTTGCATTTGATGCACCATAGCCCACTCTTGCTTGCATTTCAACAATGGCTCATCCTAACCCCCCTTGAAACACATCTAACAAGGGATTACCTGGTGAACCAGAACTGTCGTGTGAGGATATTTTCAATGGCCGAGCTTGTAACCCTTGAGGTCTCTAAGCTTTACAAATCCTTGAGAAGCAATTCCACTGCGTCTCTTGTGAGCGTTGTCACAGCACCGTGTTGCACTACGTGTACTCGTCCCTCCTCTCACCTCACTTCACTCACACACACTCACTAGCATGCATTAGAGAGAGATTAGTAAAAGGATTAGCAAGAGCAAGACTCTATTACACAATGGGAGAGTTCTTTGTATTATGAGAGATATTCACTTATATACATGGCCATAAGTGTTCACACTCACATAAACTGTGGCCAGTCGGGCACTTTAGGCTTATAAGAGGCCTAATGCTATTACAATGACTCATCTCATAATATATCCATGAAGTACATCACTCGAGACTTCATCCTAACTTACTACCACATGCTCTTAAAGCGGAAATCACCACAAGTATTCCTTAGGACCATTACGGGGGCCAGTCCAAGTTATACATTTGGACACCATTACTTCATATCTTGAATATATGACCTTTTGGTGTATCTACCTTGACTCCTTGATATAAGATAATGGTATTAGCTCTTGTTAACCCTATGAATGGGTTAACACATTGATTTAGCATCAATGAGCACCTGAGATTACCATTACCTGAGACAATCAAATCATAAAGAGGGTTATGCTAACCACTTTGCTAGTTAACATGGGTTCATTTGCCCATCCTACCATAAGACTTACTTTTCCCACATGAACAAAAGCCCATTTTTTATAAGGTAGCACTGGAAAGTACGAAACTACCTTGCCATGTTCTTAATGCTAAATAGGGAAGTCACATTTAAACTTCGCTTTTATACTTGCTTAAGGCTAAAAATAGTGGTTGTGGACCATTTTTTAATTATGGTTATCATTGAAGTGTGAACACTAGCCATTTTTAAATTATGGTCGTCATCATCCAAGTGTGAATGCTAGCCATTTTTAAATTATGGTCATTGTCCAAAGTGTGAGCACTAGAAATTTTTATATACACAAAGTGTGGATGGTATATGTCTAGTCTGTATGTTGCATTGTGTCCACAATAAATGTTAAAATCAAATGTCTAGTGTTTACACTTGGCCACGACCAAAATGGGATGAATGTGTATTGCTTAATGTTAAAATTGACTTACATACAAATGGGTAGGGTTCACATGCGTTCACACTTGGCTAGTGTTGAAATTGACTTATATACAAATGGCTAGTGTTCACACTTGGCCACAACTAACCAAAACTTAAAAATGGCTAGGTGTTAAAGTAATTTGTAAGCTTATGATACATTTTTGAGTCGTGAGAGTTTATTTGATTTGTGATGCATGAGCTGCTGCTCTCAACATTGTTGCCTCATTTCAACAACAAATCCGCGCTAGTAGTGTGGATACAATCTTGTGGATGAAAATGCGGCTATGTTAGTGTGCTTGAGGACATCATTGAGGTCTACAGGTCCTTCAAGAAAGTGTTGCTGAGAGTTAAATGGTTTTAGATTTGTATTATGTCAATTTTAACATTAAGTCCTACATATTCATTCCACATTTTTGAACACTAGCCATTTGTATATAAGTCAATTCATTCCCTTTTATAATAGGTCTTTGTATAAAAGTCAATGTTACTCCTTTTTGTACACTCTTTGTAATCCCCTCCCTAGCCTACATGTTACATGGCCAAAGTTCTACCATTGTAATAAAAGCTGGCCCCATATAAGACTTGAGTGTTTAATGAGAACATGTTTTGGGCACCCTTATAAGTGTGGGTGATCGGGAAAAGCCCAATTATATATAAGTGACTTGTAGGAGTACATAGAGACACATTTTTTAATACAATCTACAAATGAGCTCAAGCTTGGGAGCTCACTCTTGAGCCCAAGTATATATAAGTGACTTGTGGGATTACATAGAGACACATTTTCGAATATAATCTACAAATGAGCTCAAGCTTGGGAGCTCACTCTTGAGCCCAATTATATATAAGTGACTTGTGGGAGTGTGTAGAGACACTTTTTCTAATACAAAATCTATAATTGAGCTTAAGCTTAGGAATTCCTCCATTATTTCTTATCTTAATCTCTTCTTAATTTTTGCATGCTTTCATGTTTATGTTATCATTAGTTATGGAGTCTTGTTGAGTTGGTGCTTTCTTACATGGGTGAATGCTTGAGTGTGTGTTGTTTGAGGTAAGGTTGCTTGATTCTTGCTTGTGAGATTGACTTGGTGTAGGGTGTGATTGAGAGAGAGAGAGAGAGAGAGAGAGAGAGAGAGAGAGAGAGAGAGAGAGAGAGAGAGAGAGAGACGATGTGAGAAGAGAGGAAGCTTGTTAGCTTCTCCCTCATGATGAGTGATTAGATTATGGAGGTATTGGATTGGTAGAACTTGAGGGATTGATACCCCTTGAGGTTTCCATTCTCACATTCAATGTACTTTCACGCTCTAGGTGTAGGGTGTGATTGAGAGACAGAGAGAGAGACGGTGTGAGAAGAGAGGAAGCTTGTTAGCTTCTCCCTTATGAGTGATTAGATTACGGAGGTCTAAATATTGGATTGGTAGAGCTTGAGGGTTTGATACTCCTTGAGGTTTCCATTCTCACATTCAATGTACTTTCACGCTCTAGACAGGTTCCTTGGTGAAGACAATGCTTGTTGTGAAGCTACAAGTTCCATGAACAAGGGGCACCACTATTGGGGAATAGAACTAGAGCTACAATAGAATAGATTCATGCCACGGATCCATGCTTTGATTTAGTTTGCCCAAGATTTGCAAAAATTGCGATATAGGTTGATTGAGTGTTGAGATTTGGAGTGATAAGTGCTGTGAAATTATGATTAGAGTAGGAGTCTTATGTGGTTTTTGCTGATTTTAACCATCTTCTTTTCTTTTGTTTTCTTGATGTTGTGATCAATGGGGGTGATGGAAGAAGGAAGGGTAACCATCCAAGTGCTTAGATAAAAGTCCCATGATCTCCCTAGGTACCAATTTCATCATCAATTGCTTCAATTTTGTCCAATTTTTTTCTTAACTAGGCTAATTAGAAACTTTCAAGTTTTACAAAAAAATTTGATATTTTAATGTTTGGTACTTAAATTGATGGCATTGTGCCATCAAGTAGAGTCTCAAACTATTCAATAAGTGGTCTAGGGATAAAATAGGCCAAAAAGGAAGGGAAAAATCAAGATTGTGTAGGGAAAAATAGGTGAAAAGTGATCTTTGGAAAGTTCGATCTCATTGGTTTGTAAACTCTAATCGTTGGGTACAGAGTCTAATCGCTAGTCTAATTGCCAAGTCCAATCACTCATGATTAAGCAAACACAGATTGAAAAGTCAAGGGCAACTTTTGGTCTATAGTGTTATAAATGGTCAAAGAATGAACTAAATGAGGAGTTAGGCCAATTACTATGATGATGAACCGAATTTGATAGAGGATATTGAGGGGACGTGCAGCACATTGAATACACAAAAATTTAGGAAATCTACCAAATTGGTAGTCAGGTACTAATACACAAAAAGTACAATCATTGTGGCCAATCCAATCATTGATCGCAGTTACAAAAATCCGATCATGTACAAGCAATTCCAGAAGTTTGATCACCCATAAACTACAAAGTCTACAATTGTGGGCACACTTTAGTCATTGGTACCACACATGTATGACCAGTTCACAGTCTATCCACTTATCAAAAGGGCTCATAGTCTGGAAAATTGACAAAAAGTCTAGTTGCAAGATGTTTGATTGTTGAATCGGTGCATTCAAATGGTCAAGTGTGATCCATCAAAAAATATAATCATCAGAAGAGATCAATCATTTGATTGGATCGATGAGTCCAAATGGTCAAGTCCAATCGTCAAAAAGTATAATCATCCAGGAGAGATCAATTGTCCAATTGGACTAGTCCAATCATTCGATTAAAGATTCTAGGGAGAAATTTTCAAGAACTTCTTAGGACTGATTTTCACAATTTCCTAGATCTGTATGAGACCTAAGGACCTTAGAACACCTTCTTTGGTTTAGTTTGGTGGACTAATCTTGTTTTGAGTTCACAATTTCATACAAGAAAAACAAGGATGAATACGTGAAGATTTGTAGACAATGGTGGGAGCAAGAATGGCTACGATACTCATGGATGTAGTTATATTTCCAAGCCAAGCTAAAAATAGTAAAAGGCTTTGGGAGAGATATCTCAAGTGACAAAAAGTGTTTTCCATTATATGAACTAGATGCCTACCAAGTTTGGTGCCAATTCAACCTAGTTTGTCCCCAAAATAGACTCGACTAAAAACCTTTCGCATTCAACTATTTTTGGCTAAAAATTGGGCCAGTTTCATTTCCAAGCCAGTGAGAGAGAAATATCAAGTGATAAGCAATACTGCCTATTATATGGACTAGTTGTCTACTACCAAGTTTGGTGCTAATCCAACCTAGTTTATCCCCAAAACAAATCGGACCAAGATCCTTCCGCATTCAACTATTAGCTGAAAATTGGGCCAATTGAATTTTTGAACCAAGCTAAAAATAGAAAAAGTATTTGTGGGAGATAAATCTCAAGTGCTAGAAATGTTGTTGTTGATATGGACTAGCTATCTACCAAGTTTGGTGCCAATCTAACCTAGTTTGCCCCCCCCAAAATGGACTAGACTAAGAACCTTGTGCATTCATTAAAATATCTCTTTTGAACTAAAAATATATTTTTTATGTATCATTCTATGCATAAAATCAAAATTGATGAGAATAACACTTTTGGATTAAAATAAATTCTTTATGCATCTTTCCATGCATAAATCCAATTTAGTAGGAATTACACTTTTAGAATAAAAGAATATTACAACACGATTCATGATGGATGTTGGTGAGTGAAGCTTGATATCGTGTTATACTGAATCGAAATATACACGGTCTACGTTGCACATATATGCATCAGAAGCTAGTGATAGTACAACTTTTAATTACAATACAAACTATGGGGGTTTCGAATTCAAGCTATACTAAGTCTGCATTGCTAAAATTTTAGCAAACACCTCTATGAGACAAAGATATGGAAAAGGGTTCCATATTTGAGCTAAAAAGACCTTCTATATTGCAAGTCACTACAACGCGATTTACATTGGACATTGATGAGGGGAGGTCTTATATCGCGTTGTACTGACTTGCACTATACAAGGTCTATATTACACTAATATGTAACAAACGAGCCTCTAAAGTTCACGATACTCAGTTTTCCATTGTATACAACGACCGTATGGTTTTATCTTGCACAAGTATGCAACGTAGCCGATCAGAAGTAGGCTTCCATATTTGCACTATAATGAGAGCATATATTGCAAGTCAATACAATGCGATATAGGGTGGATGTTGGTGGCGAGTGAAGCCTTTTATCGTGTTATTTTGAATTATAATATACTAGGTCTATATTGTGCAAATATGTAGAGAATTCTAAAAAGTGGCTTCTAAAAACGAGAGTATAGGCTGGCAATCTCCCATATGGTTCTGAATCCGTGCTATACTAACCTTGTATAACACAAGTTAGTACAGCGTGATTTAGGGTGGACATTCTCAAGTAAATCCCTACATCGCGTTGTACTGAAGCTCAAAGTCATTTCTACTAAAAACAAGAGTATGGGCCGGAAATCACCCATATTTTTCTGTATAAGGCGCGTCAATACAGTGCGATTTAGGGTGGACTTTCTCGAGTGAAGCCCTACATCGCGTTGTACTAAAGCTCAAAATTATTTATCAATTATACATGATTTGCATAGGAAAAGAAGGAATGGCGCTCACAATCATACAAAAACGAACATTTTAAGACCGATAAGACTTGAGAACTCAAGTGACCTTAAAATTGCCTTAGGATTGGAGACTGTCTCACGGATTAGTGCCGAGAAGATCAGGAGAATTGCCAACACCGGTCGCACCATCAGAGAGGAGCAAGCAAGAGTGAGAAAATAGTTCTATGGAAAAAAAGCCAAGAGTGCTTGAAACTCACGCTATAAATAATGCATGTGGGAGTGTGTACATTATTCGACGGTCTTCACAGGTGGCAGGATTTCATTGGCCGTCCACATTCATTCACACAAGTGATAGACACATGTAGTCATGCATTCGATCGTCAATCATTGCATGCCATGTGCACTTAATGTCAATGTCATCATGGCAACGTCACATCTACTTAAGGTGGGACCCCTTCTATTAAACCATAAATCATCGAGAATAAGCATCGAGCTCTCTGTAAATAGCAGTGTCTTTTGATCAATTTTTGTCTCGTGGTGATCTGCTCTCTGTCGTCTACACCATCTCATCCCTCCGTGGATGACATCCTGACGAGTAAGTGTCCATTTCTCAATACAATGTTTATTGACTTGCAGCATGTATTTTTCTTCCTTTTCTATGTGGACTCCTGAGCGAGTTTCCTTCATTATGAAGACAATATAGTGCGCAATATGGGGGTTTTAATGTGTTGGAACTCTTCCCATTGCATTGTAGTCCATTGACTCCAAATATGTTGTTGCGTTTCTTTGATTTTGAATGCAACACATTGTTGATTCAATACAATGCGATATAGAACATTCTACGTGTTGGATGTCCTCTTATCACATTGTACTGAATTTTATCGAATATGTTTTCATTGTTTGTCACTTGAGCCTTTTTTGCATGTTGGAGTTCCTTTGATTATGAATGCAGTACAATGCAATATGGGGGATTTAGTGTGTTTGAAGTCCTCTTATCGCGTTGTAGTGAGTTTTGTTTAAAAATTATCCTTAGTGGTCCTTAAAGCCTATTTTGTGTGTTGGACTTCCTTTGATTGTAAATGTAGTACAAAGCAATATGGGGGATTCAGTGTGCTTGAAGTCCTCTTATCGCGTTGTAGTGAGTTTTGTTCAAAAATTGTCCTTAGTGGACCTTTAAGCCTATTTTGCATGTTGGAGTTCCTTTGATTGTGAATGCAGTACAACGTGATATAGGGTATTTAGTGTGTTGGACATCCCCTTTGTTGAAATATACAAGTGAATAGGGTGTGTGTGGGAATTTTTGATTATCCATGCCTACATTAAGCTATTTGTTAATTACTCACTAATCGCATCTTAATTATTTACTAATTACAATGTTAATAATGTTGATTCTAGTATTTGATCCACCATAGCTCATCACATTGCCCTAATTTCAACATGGTATCAAAGCCGTGCCTAGAATCCATCATTTTATGAGCCCATCATCTTGCTAATTATTTTGCTAATTAGGATTAGTAGAAAATTATAATTTTTCCTCTTTTTTCAACTCACCTCTGTACCCCCAGCCAGTGGAGGAGTTCATTCTCCTTGCACAGTTAAAATTAGCCCTATTGCTTTTAACCATAGCTAGCCATAAGCCTTGTGCTCCAGCCAGTCGAAACGACGTAGCAAACCGCTGACGCGTTTGGGAGAAATCGTGATTTTCTCAGGCACCTTTTTTCTGTAGCAAATCAAAGATCTTCACTTCATCAAATCAAATCAGCCTAATTCCTCTTAGCCCTAGGGGTTTTCAAGCATGCTCTACAAGCTGGTGAAGACAGAATTCAATTTCATCATTGCCCTAATTTTAACACACTTATCGCGTTGCGGTGAGTTTTGTTCAAAATTTATCCTTACTGGTCCTTTGAGCCAATTTTATGTGTTAGAGTTTCCTTTAACACACGAATTCAATACAACTCGATATGGGGAGAGCAGTGTGTTGGAACTCTTCCCATTGCATTGTAGTGAATTTAATCCAAAATTTTTTATAACAGTTTGGATCGTTTAGGCGTGCTGTAGTTTCTTCAATTGTGAATGCAGTACAACGCGATGTTTGGGTTCGAGTATGTTCATTTTCTGTATATCACGTTGTAGTGGTATTTATCCAAATTTTTTCCTTGTTAGTTGTTTGAGCCATCTCTCTAAATCTTTTATAGATGGCACGCACAAAGAAGACTTTCTGTGTGTAGGCTGACTTGATTGAAAAAGAATGTATTCATTAAGGGATAAAGGAGCTTGTGCACAAGGATTAAAAAATGAACCATGTTGTAACTTGCATCAATGAAACAATGTGCCTAGTAATTTAGATAAACATCATAAATGAACGGTTTTAGTCACTGGGAAGTGGGTGGTTAGGTGGACATGATGAGTCAGGTGTTTTCTTACAAGAGACTAGAAGTCGAAAAGAGATCCTTGACATATTCAGTAGGACCCCCAATCATGTGGAGATTGCTTATAAATCAGATCGTCTCCAAGAGAGACACCGATGAAATAACTCTCACAATGGGTTGGGATTGATCTTACCGAGTGAGGTGCCTCCTTATCCCTAGTGACAATACGGGTGGTATCTTACATGTGGTATCAGAGCCAGGTTTGTGGCAGTAAGGACTCTTAAATGTAATTAACGAGTACAACCTTGTAATAGCATCGATATAATCGTATAGTTTAAAGGGACCTTCGACCATTTTGTAGTCAGACCAATTGTTGAACAAAAGGCCAAAGAAAAATACATCTTAGACCATTACTAGTGAATAGAATGGAATTTTTATCTACTCATTAATGTAAGTAGAATTAGGAACCTACATGCTGAAATATACATGCTCCAAGTCTTTGAAAAAATTAGGGCTTTAAAATAGTTTATATTTTTGGAGTCCACAGTGTGTGGATGAGACCTTAGAGGTAATTGGAAAACCAATCCAGGACTACTTTTCAAGTGACACCGTTAGAGGTCTATAATGGCAATCTTGGAATGGATTAGTTAGAAGCAAATAATGCTACCAACAATTGTGAGACTGAAAAAGTCTCAAGAAGTACTAAACTCAGGGAGAATTGGCAAGCCTCAGTTTATAAAAACATGTAAATTGTAAAAGTGTCAAGAAAAATCAAAGGGTATTCGTAGTAGTTAAACTCATTGAAGTCAATGATGATAGTAAAAAGAGGGACCGAGACTGACAACGAGTTAGAGAATCTCTTGGTGAAATAGCTCACTCAGATGTCATTCGCATAGGGAAATAACCATGAGATGGAACTTATTCAAAAGTACAACCAGTGGGACTAATTTACATATAAAATGTCAATGTTTGAGTACATATAACTCAAAGAAACAAATCTAAAAAATGTTGAAGCAAGGATTCCTCAAAATGACGAGTGTATCTTAGGGAGGTTTGACCCTATTTTAGAAGAACAAGGATGGAACCTTCAAGTTATGCATTACCTATAGAGGTCTAAAGATCAACTCACTGTGAAAAAACAAGTATCCTAGTTCTAGGATTGATGAAACCCTGACTGACTATACAAGTCTAGTAACTATGAGTCAAGGAGGAAGACATCCCAAAGACAATGTTCAACTTCAGATATGGGCATTAAGAACACACCGTGATACCAATTGTGTTGACAAATGCCTTTCAACTTTCAATAAGCTCATACAAGGTATATTCAGGAAGAAACTAGACAATCATGCCTTGATGTTCTTTGATGATATTCTTATGTACTCTAAGGATTAGAAAGAGCATGAAACCCAAGTTAGAGAAGTTCTAGAAATCATAAGGGAGCACTAAAAAAGATTAAGTGTACCTTCATTACAGACAAAATTGAATATTTGGGATTCATTATCTCCAAAGATGGAATCTCATTAGACCTAGCAAAGGTACACGATATAGTGAAATGGCCTCAAGCCTCCAACATCAAGGAAATTTGAGGATTTCTCAATATCACAAGGGAGTATCGTATCCTTATTTAGGATTATGAAAGGATAGCCACACCTTTAACCAAGCTACTTAAAAAGAATACATAGGTAGTTTGTACTAAGGAGTACCAACAAAGCTTCTGTAAAATTAAGGTGACTCTCACAACTACACCCATCCTTCAATTACTAATTTTGATATAGATTTTGTAGTGGTCATTGACCATAGTGGATTAGATATCACTGGAGTCCTCTCACAAAAAGGGAAATCAATAGATTACACTTCAAGGAAACTCTAAGATCTATACTTTGGATGTAATGCATGCCCTTACGCTATGGCAATACTACCTTCCCTATCTTGTCAGAGAAATAAGGCTGAAGGAGTAAAGATACCAAGCAGACTCATGTTAAGCAAATTGTTGTGCCATCCCAAAGCACGTAATTGAAAATTAAACCAGTTTGAATTCTTAGCTCTAGAGAAAGAACTCTTAGAAATAAAGTCGTCTAGTTCAATGGAAGGACTTGTGAACAAAATACCCTATGTGGGAAGATGAGTCTCAGTTGTATCGAGATTTTCTCTACCGATTGTTGAGATGAGGACATCTCGATTTTTTAAAGGGGGGAAGGATGTAAAATCCTAATTTTTTTTGTTTGTGTGAGAACCCTACCTTACACACACACATATATAAAATAAGGTGGAGACCAACACTCTCGATCACCCCCCTCAATAATCAACGCGGACGGATCGCCTAGACCCCCCCTCCGTTCATCACATTCTTCTCTACAAGCTACTACGTAGACTTTTGTATCTTTTTCTTCTCCTCCACCGATCATCCATGATGGCTTTTGTCTTCCACCAACTTGGTCTTCTTCCTCTGTGTCAATGCTGGCTCCTTTCTCTTGTACTCATTCGTAGCGCTCCATCGGACCCCCTCGTGCTCCTATAAAGCCAACCCCTCCCATCAGCTGGAAAAACAAACTCCCTCTTCCTCACTCCCATGTCTCTCCAATTGTCACAACCTCTCTCCCCCTCTGGTGACCCCCTTGCCTACTTTTTCCTCCCTCACCCTCCTTCACTCAGGCACCCTCTTGTTAACCCGCCTCCCTAGTTCACCCAACATTTAGCCAACCCCTCTCGTAAACTCTTTTGCTCTCTCTCTCTCTCTCTCTCTCTATCACCCCTCATAGGGAACAACCCCATCACCTTCGTAGTAGACAGCTGCGCCTCTCACTCTCTCTATCACCCTTGTAGGCAGCAACCCCTCACCTTCGTAGGCACTTGCACCTCATAGGAAACAACGCCTCACTTTCCCTCTAAGAACTTGTTGAACCCATCTCTCTATCTCCGGTTTCTCTCTCGCTCTTCCCCTCTCCCAACTGTCTCTCTCTCTCTCGCTCTTCCCCTCTCCAGATCTCTCTCCCTCTCACCCCACCCTCTCTTACTCTCTCTCCCCCTCTCATGCGCTTTCTCTCTCTCTCATAGATACATCCAGCCCTCCCCCGCTCTCTCTCTCCCTCTCTCCACGATTCAGCTCCTCCCTCTCCCTCCCTCCCTCTCAACTTTGCTCCCTCGCCAATTCACTCTCTCACTCTAGACACCACTAAGGCCATGTCTCTCTCTATCTCTCTCTTTTCTCCCTCGTTACTCTCTTTGCCAACTTAACCTTACACTCCTTCGCTATCTCTCATGGGACAAGCCTTCGCCTCCTCAACCACTCTTTCAACAATCTAACAAAGCCTTTATTGGCTCTGCTTCTCCCGGATGCGACTACTTGGCCAAGCTAGATTTTGTAGCATTATATGGTAGTGATGTGTGTGAACACACTTAGGACCGTCGGGACACTTTTTTACTCACTAGGAGGTTTTTTCCCACATGCATATGTTTACCCTCTTATCTACTCATTTTGGGATGTGTGTACTTATCTTTTGTATCTGGCACACATTTGTTTATTCTAGTCTAGTGAGTTTATGTACTCTCAAGCTTCTCTATCTTGTGTGTGTGTATTGTTGCAACCCTAACCCTAATTCCAACAATTGGTATCAGAGCTAGCTTCCTTGACACTTGATTTAGTAGTCTGCCTCCCTCTTCACGACCCTGTTTTTCTGTTTCCAATTGAGATACCCTCTTAGAAGAAGGTATATACAAAGTATACAAAATTTTTGAGGTTCTTGGTGCGATTCGGACGTATTTTAAGCGCATTTTGGCACCGCAAGGTTTCTACAGACGTTCTAGAGGCATCGTTTTGGATTGGTTCTGCTTGATTTTGGTGGGTGTTTGGGCTGTGTAGAGGCAAAGATTTGGTATGTAGCAGCATCTACAGTGTCTTCAACAACATCGACCATCATACTTTTGCCAGTAACACTCTATTCTCTACTCTGTGTTATTTTTCATACACTTTGCAAGTGATTCAGTCAGTTGGCAACCATCCAGGGTTGTATTCAGTGAATACCAAGTACTTGCAATGTGTTGAAAGATTTTGCATTTGGTAGAGAAGTCATGTTGGTGGGCAGTAGTGATGTATTCAACATATTGTCTATCGAGGACAAACTTGATGGGACTAACTATCCATTGTGGTCCTATATGATGAGACATGTACTGGTTGCTAAAGACCTTTGGAATGTAGTCAGTGATAGTGAAACTCGTCCTGTTTCACAACTACCAGTGCAACCAGGTGCTGCAGGTACATCTGAAGTGGAATCTGATATAGATGTGGCTCCTCCACGTGTACCACCAGTATCTCCCACTGCTGCTCAAACAAGAAGGGATGAAAGAGATGCACAGGCACATTCATTGCTTTCACTTTTTATGAAGCAAAGCATTATTCCTCATATTCGATCATGTAAGACTTCAAAAACAGGCATGGAATGCACTTGCTGCATTATACCAGGTGTGCAATGAAGCATATATTGCATATCTACGCAAACAGTTGGAGTTTGAAAACACGAACGAGGGAGACTCAATGGATAACTTCTTGTCCAAGATCAAAGATTTTAAGGAGCAGCTTACTAGTGTGGATGAGATATATCCTAATAGTACATTGGTGCCCACAGTTCTCAATGCATTGCCGGATTCTTATCAGAGTTTTGCCTCTACCCTTAGACTCATGATGAAGGGAAATCCAAATGCCCTTACATTTGATGAGTTGGTTTCAGTACTCTTGCAAGAAGAGCAGTCTAGGCAAAACAGATCTAATATACGAGTTGGTGACCAAGCTTTTGTTGCCAATCAAAAAGGCAAAGGTAAAGCTTCTTCGCATGTGGCTATAAGCCAAAATTAGAATCCTTAGGTAAGGATGCAGAGAAAGAAGGTGATAAGCCTAAAAAGAAAGGTAAGTGTCCCTATTGCAGGAAACTAGGACACTACATACATGAGCGCAAGAAAAGGCTAGAGAAGGAGAAAAAGAAAGAATCGGGCATGGCTGATGCATCTGCACCAAGTGCAGAGAAGAAAGAATCTGCAAGTTTTGCTCAAGATGATTGGGCATGGACTATACATTACAGTTATGACCCTTCTATTCATGATGTATGCATGTCAGTGGGGCAGAATCGAATGCTTGGTACTTTGACAGTGGTGCTAGTAAGCACATTACTTCACAAAAAAAAATTGTTCTCATCTTTGGAATCTGTCCCAAGTGCAAGAATCTTCACATGTGTAAATGGTTCCTCATATCGTGTCAAAGGAGTTGGTAGATTTGTGCTCACTGCTGCAAATGAGTGCATTTACTCTTTCTAAAGTTTTATATATTCTAGGAATTAAGAAGAACTTGCTGTCAGTTTCAGCCTTAGCCTTGTTAGGCTGTCAGTTTCAGCCTTAGCCTTGTCAGGCTTGACGATGAAATTTGTGGATGACAGATGTACATTTCAAGATAGGAATGATGGTTATTCTATCATTACCTCAGGTACCTTATTTCATAGCCTATACAAGATGGATGTATTTGATAAGTTGCAACATGATGCTTGCTCAGTCTCTATGACTCGTGCTATGAGTGATGTAGAATTATGGCAGTTTGTTATGCCTTCAAAGGCACGATATGGTGTATGAGTTGCCAACTCTTGAGACCCCTACTAGACATGTATGTGGGGTGTATTCTTGGTAAAATGCATCAGCCATCATTTCCAAAGGATGGATCTGTGAGAGCTATTAAGAAATTACAGCTTATACATAGTGATGTATGTGCTCCTATGTAGACACCATCTATTGGGGGATATCTGTACTTCGTCACTTTTATTGATGATTACTCCAGATATAGTTGAGTATATCTCCATTAAAGTAGAAGTCGGAGGTTTTTATGTACTTTAGGCACTTCGTATCTGTTGGCTGAAAATGCTTGTCAATGTAAAGTTGGCACCCTCATTCAAATCAAGGGGGAAGTAAATGTCTAAGGAATTTCATGCATATATGGCTGGAAAAGGCTTAAGGCATCAATGTACAGTGCCATACACACCTCAACAAAATGGTGTGGCTAAGAGGAAGAACAGGTCTCTCATGGAGATGGCACAATGTATGGTGAAAGCTCAAGATTTATCTCATGGTTTTTGGTCAGAGGTAACTATGTGCACAAACTATGTGTTGAACAAATGCCCTACCAAGGCCTTGCAATCTAAAACTCCTTATAAAGCTTGGCATGGCAGGAAGGCTTCTGTGACTCATTTGTGTGTTTTTGATTGTCTTACTTATGCTCTTGTGCCTCTACCATCTGACCACAAAGCGGATTTTGGTAAGTAGAGATGTTTTTGTCAAAAACTCAGTTCAACCCATGCTTTCATGCAAAAAATAGCAGAATGTATACTCACAAGACATGTTTGATTCACTCCTACCTTTGTTTAATGGAGGGCAGCCATATGTAGAGCAATTGAATGCTCAACAAGTGTTGAAATTCAGCCTCAGGTGCAAAATCAGCCTGTAAATCAGCCTTTTGATGAGGTAATTATTGAGGATGTAGTGGATGAGGAGAGAGCAGCCATAGAAGAATCTAGGCGTATGCCAAAATGGCTTGTGCAGACATTGAGGGATAGCAAGCTGGCAGCTCCTTTACCTAGCAGAACTCGTGCAGGTTCTCGTCATGTAGATTATTCTCATGTGGATCATGTTCTCATTTCTACTTTAAATAATGAGAAGGGACCTGCTTGAATGGTGATTTACCTGAGGAGGTGTGTATCGCAGCCTCCTAGTTTTGTTGTGAAAGGAGAACAATCTAAACTATGCAGGTTGAAAAAGGCTCTTTATGGTCTTAAGCAAGCTCCTAGAGCATGGTATGAGAAGATTTAGACATACTTAGATTTTTACAAGTGAAGAGGAGTAAGGACACATTTTTGGTCATCGTTCTATACGTTGATGACATGCTGCTCACGGGACCCGATATAGATCAGATTTCAACCTTTAAGGCTAATTTACAGTCATCGTTTGAGATGTCAGATTTGGGACCGTTGCATTAGTATTTGGGGATTCAGTTTATGCAAGCAGCACAATGATGGCATTGTTATGCTACAATCTAAATATATACAAAAGCTATTGAAGAGGTTTAACCTTGAAGACTGTAAACCTGTGGCTACACCTATGGAGGCAGGTACTCGACTTAGTCTTCAAGATGCAAGAGACTCTTTTGATACTAGTTTGTATCAGCAAGTTGTTGGATCCCTTCTTTATGTATGCAACACAAGGCGAGATATACAATATGCGGTCTCACGATTAAGCAAATTTATGCATAGCCCAGGTACGAAGCATTGGCAGGCTATTAAGCAGGTTTTCTGTTGCAGGGCACTCAGTATTTTGTATTGTTTTATCCAAAAGGGGGTGAGTCACAACTGCATGCTTTTAGTGATTCAGATTGGGCTAGATGTTATGACACACGAGTGTCCACTAGTGGGTTTTGTTGTCACCTTGGTGATTCATGTATATCATGGCTCACCACCAAGAAGCAGCCTACAGTGGGGCCACTTCCAGCTGTGAAGATGAGTACAGGGCAGCTTTTATAGCTACACTTGCGTGTGTGTGGCTTAAGCGTCTTACAGTTGATTTGGGTGTTGGGCACTACGATTTTCACTGACAGCCAAAGCGCATTAGCAGTTGTGAGGAACCTAGTGTTTCATGCTCACACTAAGCACATTGAGGTGCATTACCACTATGTTAGGGGTTTACTCTCTATAGCAGAGATCAGCTTGATCTATGTGCCTACACATGGCAAATTTATTCACAAAGGCTCTTCCTCGTGAAAAGTTTGAAGCTTTTCCTAAAGCTTTGGGCTTACTGCCTTTTCAAGATTGATCGACCATATCCTGTACATGTTCACATCATTACTCCAAGGGATATTTGTAGCATTATATGGTAGTGATGTGTGTGAACACGCTTAGGACCACCGGGATACTTTTTCCCTCACTAGGAGGTTTTTTTCCCGTGCATATGTACACCCTCTTATCTACTCATTTTGGGATGTGTACTTATCTTTTGTATCTGGCACACATTGGCTTATTCTAATCTAGTGAGTTTGTGTACTCTCAAGCTTCTCTATCTTATATGTGTGTGTATTGTTGCAACCCTAACCCTAATTCGAAGCTTTTCGTAAAGCTTTGGGCTTACTGCCTTTTCAAGATTGATCGACCATACCCTGTACATGTTCACATCATTACTCCAAGGGAAATTTGTAGCATTATATGGTAGTGATGTGTGTGAACACGCTTAGGACCACCGGGGTACTTTTTCCCTCACTAGGAGGTTTTTTTCCCGTGCATATGTACACCCTCTTATCTACTCATTTTGGGATGTGTACTTATCTTTTGTATCTGGCACACATTGGCTTATTCTAATCTAGTAAGTTTGTGTGCTCTCAAGCTTCTCTATCTTGTGTGTGTGTGTGTGTATTGTTGCAACCCTAACCCTAATTCCAACAAATTTGACCGCCAATAACATGACTAGAAGTGTGCTTGATACATTCTACGTACCTTAATTCAAGCAACTTCTATTGCAAGATAATAATCCCACGGTAGCAGGCCTAGGAAATTGCACCAGCCTCACGATCATGGATCTAAGTTGCACTGGGCAAGGCTCTTCCATCATCTCTTCCAAGTCTACCCTTGCTAGAAGAGCTTATGGCTTGGGAAAACTTTCTTGAGGGGTGAAACCCGCAAAATACAGCCATACATTTAAGAAAGCTTATTCTTAACATTAATTGTTATCGGATACCATTCCACCCACCCTCGCCAAACATAGCAATCTAGAATGGCGCTCCCTCAGTAGCAACTTTCATTGGAATACTTCCTTTGGAGTTGGGAGCCATGGCCAACAACCTTCACCACCCTCTCTCCCACTCCAACCAACCCCCTTACCACTCTCTCTCTCGCTCACTCACACTGACTGGGATAAAGGTGATGGCGAGCAACTTGAATGTATTGGTACCTTTTTAGACCATTGGAGCGGTGATCTTTAATGGGACTCGAATCGAACTAGTGCTTCTTTCCTTATCGGACGTATAATGGATGGTAGTGATCCTTTGGTGGTTGCCCCGATAGTAGCCTATGTGATTTATTTTAATTAGATCGATGGGGTATGAGATGAGAATATAAATGATACGAGTAATCTAAAAATGAGACCAGAGTGGTTAGTAATGGAAATCAAGCACCTTGAACATTAGACTATAATCAATCTCAAAGAGAAAGTGGCTGTTCTCGATGATTGTAAGTTTTGGTCAATCTACTCCTTGACATGTAACTGCCTAACTCTAAATAATAGATTTTCAAATGTGGTTGAATAAATTGTATGATGCATCCAGTCATATATTAGAGAGGTAAATGTAGGATCTTATGTATATAAATTTTGGTTGCATGGATTGCTACAAATGACAATGGAAATAAAAGACTATGATGAGTATGGAGATCTGTTTTAAATTGTTAACCAAGAGTCGTGTTCTCTTGGGGTAATCATTCCGATGTAATCTTTTAGTAATCAGTTTGGGGCGATCGGATACTCCCCACCCGAAGCCACATACTCTGAAAATACTTGGAATGGAGATTGGAGCAACCGCCTTCGTGGGGTAACCCACAACGGAGCGGGACGAGGGTTCTTTCTAATAGTTACAAGCCTAAGCTGGAAAGGTCTTCCATAGCGAGAAGAGAGTGAAGGAGAACACTTCTCATTCTACTATGCGAGTGATTTTTCACCACGACGGTTGTAAGCTCTAGACTGTTTTATGACTGGATGAGCTGAGAGATCATAGATGGATAAAACTCGGGATGCCGAGGGTTTGAAATTACAGTTGTTCGTATGATAAATTTTTTTCTGTGTCTAGGTTGACTTGATTGGAAAAGAATGTATTCATTAAGGGATAAAGGAACTTGTGCACAAAAATAAAAAAGAAAACCATGTTGTAACTTACATCAATGAAACAATGTGCCTAGTAATTTAGATAAACCTCATAAGATAAACGGTTCTAGTCATTGGGAAGCAAGTGGTTGGGTGGACCTAATGAGTCAGGTGTTTCCTTACAAGAGACTAGAAATCAAAAAGAGATCCTTGATATATTCGATAGAACCCCTAACCATGTGGAGATTGCTTATAAATCGGATCATCCAAAAGATAAACGAACGGACCCTAGCGTCGAGACGATCCCACATCTGTGTCTGAGCCTCCCGGTCCTTTCGGATTGACGGTAACTCCCCTTCCTCTACTTCCGGCCGTGGAATCCCAACAACGACGAAATCAACGAGGTCGTAAGACTCCAGAACAGAT
Source organism: Cibotium barometz (assembly GCF_041138505.1). Lineage (NCBI taxonomy): Eukaryota > Viridiplantae > Streptophyta > Polypodiopsida > Cyatheales > Cibotiaceae > Cibotium > Cibotium barometz. Next base: position 43,464,668 of record NC_141077.1, read on the forward strand.
TCCATCATAACCTTCCATATGCCGTAGTTGCTCCCATCCAATTGACGGTCCACCGGGAACGTGGGGAGTGTCAGGGTCTTCACATGCCTCTCGGCCATCTCAAACAGATCTGCCATTGCGGGGATGTACTCTGAAAAGGGTGGGTAGGTGGGAACAAAGAAGAACTAACACCTGCAAGTGGCTGTCCAGCAAATCAGCCCGCCTTCCTCTTGCTTCTCCTCTTCCCGAACAGTCCCGTACGGTCCACCAATCAGCAACACGTCCCTCTCTTGCTCACACAAATCCCAAGAACTATCTAGAGCCTAGGCTCTGATACCTAAAAAGATGCAGGGGGGAAGAGAGCTTGAGCTCTTGCAAGCACACACACACACTCACAAAACCCTAATAGAGAACACACACAAGGTGAGGCTGAAAATCTTCTTCTTCTCTACTCAACACTCAACACACCATATACAAGAATAAGAGTACACCATAATATGAAAGGTACTCAACCAATACATACACGGGTTCTCTATAGTGTGAACCCGACTAAATGAGCTGGCGCTATAACTATGCCAGTCTCTAGAGTGGCTGTCACACAGCCTGTCATCCCACTGGCCGCATATCACCCAAGATCTCACCAACCATGCCAGTGGTGTAAGTGTGGGACCTACCTCCCAGGCGGGTCATCAGTGGCCACCGCCTCACTAGACGAGCTCGATATCTCAACACTCCCCCTCGAGCTCAACTCCATCTCATGTACACCAAGCAAAGCCCTGAATCTGCGGAGCTTCTCTGTACCCAATGCTTTGGTGAAGATGTCAGCTACCTGATCTTCTGTGCTGACATAAACAAGGTCAAGGTCTCCTGCCAAGACCCTCTCTCTGACGAAGTGGTAGTGGACCTCTATGTGCTTCCTACGAGCATGAAAGACTGGGTTCCTGGCCAACTGTATACTGCTAATGTTGTCACAGAAAATGACAACTTGTCTATCCACTGATAGACCCAAATCTGCAAGTAGCTTTCTCAACCAAGCTACCTCACATGCTGCCATAGCAGCTCCTCTATACTCGGCCTCTGTACTCGATAGAGCAACCGTAGGCTGCTTCTTGCTGCTCCAAGTCACAGCAGCACTCCCCAAGGAAAACATGAATCCACTGGTAGATCTTCTATCTGAGATACTACCAGCCCAATCAGCATCTGTGTACCCATGTACACATATCTCTGTCCCAGTCTCATAGAATAGTCCACAATGCAAAGTAGACTTCACATACCTCAGTATGCGTCTCACTGCATCCAAATGCGGTTTCCGTGAAACCTGCATAAACTGACTCACCAACCCAACAACATAGCTCAAATCTGGTCTGGTGATCGTCATGTAGATCAAACTTCCTACTATGCGTCTGTACATAGTAGGATCCTCCAAGATCTCTCCTGAATCTGCACTCAACTTGCCATTCTGATCCAATGGCACAGAAATAGGCTTACAGCCTGTCATACCATACTTGGACAACATGTCCAAGCCATGCTCTGCAGTAATCCAATACCATGTGGTGACCTAATCACCTCAATGCCCAAGAAATATCTGAGCTCCCCCAGATCCTTCATCTCGAACTTCTGTCTAAGCAGGATCTTTACATCAAAGATCTCTGCATCATGGTCCCCCGTAATGATCAAGTTATCTACATAGATGACAACAAGCACAACTCCTCTATCACCATGTCTCACATACAGCGAGAAATCTACATTGGCTACATGAAAGCCAATAGTGACAAGATATTCAGAAATCTTGTCAGACCATACTCTTGGTGCTTGCTTTAAGCCATACAAGGCTTTCTTCAACCTGCAAACATGCTCGGGGTGACCCACATCCTCATAACCAGGTGGCTGCAACATATACACCTCTTCTTGCAAATCCCCATGCAAGAATGCATTCTTTACATCCATCTGATGTAAAGACCATTGCTTTGACGCAGCCACTGCTATCACAACTCTCACCGTTGCCATCTTGGCAACTGGGCTGAAAGTTTCCTCATAATCAATCCCATATGTCTGCGCATATCCTTTGGCTACCAATCTAGCCTTGTACCTGTTTATGCTTCCATCACTGTTATGTTTAACTTTGTACACCCACTTGCATCCAATGGCTTTCTTGCCTTCAGGCAATTGCACTAAATCCCAAGTTTCATTGCCATATAGTGCATCCATCTCCTCATCCATAGCTTTCTCCCAACACACATTTCCAATAGCCTCATCAATGCATGTGGGCTCAACAACCTGCACAACCTTTGCCATATATGCATAGTGATGTGCCACATAACCATCATATATAAATCTCTGCACAGGGTTCTTCACTCTCCCTGATCTTCGCAGCTTTTCATCCATGGCTTCCATAGCCTTCTTTACATCAGGTGTTCTCATAGCTGGGATCCCAAACTCCTCATCAAGGCTCATATCTGAGCCACTAAACTCTCCATCAACATGAGAATGCCCTGCAGAAATGTCAGGCATACAAAGGGGCTCAACCACTTTCTCTTTTCCTTTACGTGATATACTAATCACATTTGCAGGGCTGGTATTATGACGCAGCTTGCAACTCCATGGTCTATCAATAGACCCACTAGATGAGGACTCTCCTGGTCCACTCAAAGACTGTGATTGCTGACCTGCAGTCTGTACAACCACACTTCCACTCACATCAGCCCCAACAGCTTCTTTTTCAGCAACATACCAGCTGCTCATCTCATCAAAGACAACATCCCTGCTTACCCTCAACTCACGTGTAGCAGGGTTATAACACCTGTATCCCTTTTGCTCAAGGGAGTATCCAATAAACACACATTTTTCAGCTTTTGGATCCAGCTTAGTTCTCAGCTCATCTGGCACATGCACATATGCAATGCATCCAAAGACTTTCAGATGAGACAAATCTGGTTTTCTGCCAGTAAACCTCTCCTCTGGAGTTACATCATGTATGGCTGCAGTTGGAGTCCTGTTCATGATGTATACTGCTGTAGAAACAGCCTCAGCCCAATAGCAATGCGGCATATTCTTCTCTTCCATCAATGCTCGCGCAATCTCAGCAATGTGCCTGTTTTTCCGCTCAGCAACTCCATTTTGCTGCGGAGTGTATCTGCATGTATACTGTCTCCGAATACCATTCTTCTTCAAATATTCAGAGAACTCATTGGAGAAGTACTCTCCCCCTCCATCTGACCTTAGGCACTTTACATATTTCCCTATTTGCTTTTCAACCAAAACTCTGAAATTCTGAAAGTGAGTGAACACCTCACTCTTCTCCTTCATGAAATATACCCACACTTTCCTTGTGTGGTCATCAATGAAAGTCACATAATACCTGCAGCCTCCCATAGATATGGTCTTCGTAGGACCCCATACATCTGAATGCACAACATCTAGTGCATTTCTACTCACATATCTGTTACGTGGAAACACATGCTTTGTTTGCTTCCCAAATTGGCATGCTTCACATATTTTCTGCATACCTTCCACTTTAAATTTTGGTAGCCCTGTCACAATTCCTTTTGTCTGCATAGACTTCAATCTCTGCACATTTACATTTCCAATTCTTTTATGCCATATGTCTGTGTCTGCAACAACTCCTGAACCATTTGCAAACATCGCAGCACTCATTTCAGGCATGTCTACATTCAACGTAAACATTCTACCCACTCTATTACCTTTTGCAATCAACCTGCACTTACCTTTGAAATCTTCAACATAACACCCATCAGGGTTAAACCGAACCTGCAAACCCTGCTCAATCATCTGGCCAACTGAAACCAGATTCTTTGTTATGTTCGGTACATGAAGTACATCTGCAAGGTACTTCACTTTGCCATCCTACATAGACAATGGCACATCTCCAATGTGGACAATTGGATGAGCAGTGTCATCCCCTGTTTCCACAAAACCTGGTCTTTTCGGATTTTTCATCTCCTTGAACCACTCCCCATGACTCGTCATGTGGTTCGAAGCACCTGAATCCACATACCATACATTATCTTTTTGTGCTGCATCAACATTTTCAGACATGGCATTCACAACATGCTACATAACAAACAACCTTTCATTATCCTCATTATTTCTGCTTGAGGATGTATAGTTGTTTTGCTGCACTTTTCCATTTTGCATGTCAGCTTGCTTCTTATAACATTCTGACTGCACATGTCCAGTCTTACCACAATAATAGCATTCACGTGCATCATTGTACTGCCTTTGCCAATTTCCACGTCCTCTTTGACTCCCCCTGCCTCTGAATTTGCCTCTTCCACCTGCGTGTTGTTATTGTTGTTGATTCTGGGACTATTGTTGTTGCTGCTGCTGCTGACCATAATTCTGATTACCTGTTCGGCCACCTCCTTGACCGCGTCCACGGCCTCCTCTACCTCGTCCTCTTCCTGAACTCGTGTAGAAGGCCTGTTACTCTGAACTGTTTTTGCTTTGTGAAGACTGTTGGTCTTCACCCAAGCTCTTCTCTTCGATAATCAGCATAGACACCAAATCTGTAAAGTTGGGAATGTTTTCCCGAGTCTGAATAGACGTCTTGAACGCCTTGTATTGTGGCCCGAGACCACGTAGACAGACTTCCACCTTGTCATCATCATCTACTGACACACCAATAGATGCAAGGGATTCCACAATACCCTTTATCTTCAACGCATAGTCATTCACAGACATGCTCTTTTTCTCCACAGTATGAAGTTCATTCTTCAACTGTATCTTACGTGCCTTGGTATTTGTTTCATAAAGCTTTACCAAGGTGTCCCACGCCTCCTTGGGGGACTTGGCATCCTGAATGTACCCAATCATGGTGTCCTGTATACTAATGGATAGCCAATACATAACCTTCCTGGCTCCTTGGTTCCAGTCTTTAAACTCTTTCACATCTGTAGCAGTAGGATTTATGTCCGGTATCTCCGGTGCTTCTTCATGTTCACCTTCTATGTAGTCCCAATAGCCTTTTCCCATCAGGAAATTAGTCAACCTGAACCTCCAAGCATGGAAGTTATTCTTATCCAGCTTCTCAGCCACAATCTGTGTTATGCCATCATTAGACATCTTGCCAAACACACAATTTTACCAGAACCTGCACTCTGGTTTTTCTGCACAAATGCTATATTTCCTGCACAGCGGTACTGTAGTACTCTCAAATGTCACCAACAGTGACTTCAATGTGCATACATACACCCAATGGCAACTGTAGACCTCTTTGCAGCACCCACAGTGTCTGCACAGTCAATCTGTCTTCCTGCAGTTCTTAAAACAGAGTTCTGCAGAGAATCGATGACTTACCCGCAGTGCTCGAAATCGCCTGCTTTCTGAAAAACGGAGGTCCAGACGCGCCCGAAACCCGTTTTCGGCCCGAAAATTTCAGGACTGTATAGTTGCCCTATAGCTTTACTCCCGCGAAGAAAGCTCCTCAATCAGAGACCGTTTGCCGGTGCCTCCCGTAGAGCTCCCGACAAGGGTGTAGTCACCAACACAATAGGGAAGAGTAGTTGAAGCTCTTACCCTCGTACCGCTTCCTGTGGTTCTCTTGCTTGCAGCTCAGCCCTTAGCACGAACCAGGCTCTGATACCATGAAAAGATGCAGGGAGGAAGAGAGCTTGAGCTCTTGCAAGCACACACACAGAGAACACACACAAGGTGAGAGACTGAAAATCTTCTTCTTCTCTACTCAACACTCAACACACCATATACAAGAATAAGAGTACACCATAATATGAAAGGTACTCAACCAATACATACACGGGTTCTCTATAGTGTGAACCCGACTAAATGAGCTGGCGCTATAACTATGCCAGTCTCTAGAGTGGTTGTCACACAGCCTGTCATCCCACTGGCCGCATATCACCCAAGATCTCACCAACCATGCCAGTGGTGTAAGTGTGGGGCCTACCCCCCAGGCGGGTAATCAGTGGCCACCGCCTCACTAGACGAGCTCGATATCTCAACAATACCATGTCAGAATACGCAGCGGAGATGCTGACCAGATCTGGGAACACGAGAGCAAAACGCATGCAAAAAAATAACAGCACAAGAGAGAGAGAGGCGTGTAACTCTACTCTATATACACAAGAAGATCCCGGAGTATGATACAAAATGGAATGGGAGACTGGGGGCCTATTTATATGGCCCCATATACCAGTCGGCCTGTGCTACAGGCAGCCAACTGGTCCTGAATCTCCACGACCAGCATATGCAGCCAGTCGGCCAGCACTGAGGGTCCACGACTTGTCCAGTTCAATCGGCCAGCTCCAGAATGGGAACACACACATGCTAATACAGTCGGCCAGCAACTGGATCCTCCTGCCAACTCAGGGCTGCCTTCCAAGCCACAGAAAAAATGAAAAAAATAGGGAAAAAATGCAACGAGTGAGGAAAAATGATAAAACACCTCATAAGGGCGGGCACACCCACAACAAAGGCCCTGGTGTATAAAAGTAGACAGGAGATGACTTCTAACACCTCCATGTATCTTTATAGGCCTATATTACGAGGAGCGGCCACACTATGATCGTGTAGGTCCAAAGTCATATTAGGTGCCACTGTCCACAGTGTAGACTCGGCTCATAAAGATGTACTAGAAAGTACGTAGCAACTACCCAACTTCCCACGGCTATCCGGGCTCATCTTGGATCCTATTCAAGCCCCGCAATGTCAAGATAGGGTGTCCAAGAGTAAAGTCTACCTATTCCATATGTGGACCGTTACGAGATAACGGTCAAGTGTAGCACATAGCCTATTTGGCAATGTGCCAAATATAATCTAAGCCGTCTCTAAACCATCTGGCCTCCTAGGCTACCTTCTTGCATGAATATAAGGATGCCAGCGCCCCTCGACCATGGCTACTCCTTGTATCAATAATGTCCTCCGACACCCGATGCAAACTTGAGACATAACCTTCCTCTCATTTTGATGGAAAGATCTTCTAGCTTTGAATCAGAACTTTCGCATAACCAATCAAAAGTGAGTTCAAAATTCCAGCAAGATCATCACTCCACCAACCTTCCATGCTTTTTTTTTTTGAACTCTCATTACCTCAACCTTGCATCAAAACTTTAGCATAACCAACGAAAAGTGAGTTCAAAATTCCGGCAATATCATTGGTCCACCAACCTTCACTGCTTTTTTTAAACTCTCACTGCCTCAACCTTATTTGCTTTCTCTTGTAAGTCAGCACCTGCATAGATATGCGACATTAAGACATAAGCTACAGAATCCTTTTCATCCAATCGTACTGCGTGTTCAAAGGCCTGTTTTCCAAATTCCACATCCCCCCAGTTCCTACAAGCACCCAACACAGTATGCCACAACACAAGATCAGGACAGAACTGCATCTTCTTGATCATTGCTAGTGCCTTATCAAATTGGCCTGCACGGCCAAGGAGATCAATCAAACAATTGTTGTGCTCAAGAGTTGGTGCAATGCCATAGTCTTTGCTCATGGCCTCATAGTACGTCTGGCTCTTACTAAATAGGCCTCTGCGACTGCATGCACTGAGAACAACGATGTACGTTACTGGATTTGGCTTTATACCTTCTCGTACCATTCTATCAAACATACCGAAAACATTTTCACTTTCTCCAAGCTGGGCATATCCTGCCATTAGTGCAGTCCATGAAAATATGTCTTGAGCTGGAAGCTTGTCAAACACTTGCTGTGCTTTGGCAAGTGAGCCACATTTGGCATACATATTGACCAAGGTGTTGCCAACAAGGTCTCTTTCCAACAACCCCCGTCTTTCTATCTCAGCATGTATTTCTCCACCCTTGTCTGTGGCTCCTATGCTACCGCAAGCTTTCAAGCTGCAAATAAATGTCACAGCAGTCGGGGAGACTCGCTCGAGCTGCATCTGCTCAAAACACTTGAGTGCTTCCTCACCATGCCCATTTTCAGCATATCCTGCAATTAATGCATTCCACGAGACTACATTTCGAACTGGAAGCCTGTCAAACACTTGCTGTGCTTTTACAAGGGAACCACATTTGGCATACATATCCACCAAGGTGCTGCCAACAAAAGGGTCTCTTTCCAGCAACCCCTGTCTTTCAATCTCAACATGGATTTCTCGGCCCTTGTCTGTGGCTCCTATGCTGCCACAAGCTTTCAAGATGCAAACAAATGTGCCAGCATCTGGGGAGACACCCTCAAGTTGCATCTGTTCAAAACACTTGAGTGCTTCCTCACCATGTCCATGTTCAGCATATCCTGCAATTAATGCAGTCCACGAGATCACGTTTCGAACTGGAAGCTCGTCAAACACTTGTTGTGCTTTTGCAAGTGAGCCACATTTAGCATACATATCAACCAAGGCACTGCCAACAAAAAGGTTTCTTTCCAGCAACCCCTGTCTTTCAATTTCTGCATGTATTTCTCGGCCCTTGTCTGTGGCTCCTATGCTGCCACAAGCTTTCAAGCTGCAAACAAACGTGATAGCATTCGGGGAGACACCCTCATGTTGCATCTGTTCAAAACACTTAAGTGCTTCCTTACCATGCCCATGTTCAGCATATCCTGCAATGAGTGCGGTCCATGAGACAACATTTCGAACTGGAAGCTTGTCAAACACTTGCTGTGCTTTTGCAAGCGAGGCACATTTGGCATACATATCAACCAAGGTGCTGCCAACAAAAAGATCTCTTTCGAGCGATCCCATTGTGGAAACCTCAACATGTATTTCAAAGCCTCTTTCCAAATCTTTCAGCTTCGCACAAGCATTCAGTAGGGCCACAAGAGTATGCCTATTAGGATATACACAAGCATCCTTTTGCATGCTTTTGTACAGAGTGAGAGCATGCTGTGGCTTGCCACATTTGATATAACCAGTGATGAGGGAATTCCAGGACCACTCATTCCGATACACCAATCCGTCAAAAACCTGCTGGGCATCGAGCATGCTTCCAACTTCCACCAACATCGAGACGAGGTAGTTCCCCAGTGATGTATGAGCTTCAAGCCCACTTTTGCACATGAAGGCATGCAAGCGCAGTGCATGGGTTCGGTCTCTCTCCTTCCTGAACATGTGCATGATGCGAGCAAAGTCCTCAAAGGAAGGCTGGGGCAGCATCCCCTCTTCCAGGGAAGACAGTGCCTCCTCCTAGCTAAGCACCCTCAGTAATGTTCTTCATGTTTTGTCCTTAATCTGTGAAATCCCTCCGTAGACTGTTTTTGAAGTAACTTGGATCGTACGAGCCGTACATCCATGGTTGAAATATGGGGGCTTGTACAGGACAGAGGGGGCGAATCATCACTTAATTGAAGGAACAAGAAAGCGAACTTACTCTGCAGTTTCGGTTGTCGGAGCAGAGGCCCATCCACAATCGCTCGTTCCGTGTGGGATCGTAATGTCTGCATTTCTGCTGCAGGGCTGTTTTTCTATCAATAATTTCGAAAAAATGGTCAAGTTCTCTTTTTAAGGTTTTTCTGGTCATGATTGTAGAGACTTTGGGACTTTGAAGAATAGAATAGCACCTCGAACCTGGAGGGGTTTCCCACATATTAAAAAAGGTTATACTGGGACAGGACCGCCGGTGCCGTCTTTAACACTATGCTAATAGGCATCTAAGTCACCACTTGCACCTTGATTTGCTCTCCATTTGGTCTGGCATCTCCTAACCAGTTGGGTCTTGGAATATATGTGCTTGGTAGCCTATCCATTTGTGCGTCTGTTGTGGATTGATCAGGGATTTCTGGTTTTCTTTTCTTCAGCGAAGGCTTCATGCTCAAGATTGTGCTTACCTGGGTTCTTGATGAAGACATGATTCATGCACTTAATGCATGAGGTCAGCATATGCACTCCAATGAAGTAACAAAAATCAGACCTCTCACAAACCATGTCGTTTAGCGTAGGCCGGGAGACGTGCATGCGGAGAACTCTCCGAGTCTACGGTTCCATTATTTTTTTGCAACCTTATATTTAAAAGCATATACCTTAGAAAAAACTTTGATAGTTTTGTAGAGCGTGAAAAGCTCTTACCTTAGTCTCAAGTAATTGATATTAATAGAACTCTCTATTTTGGGCCAAACAGAGTGTTATGCCAAGAAAAGCACACTTGTTGATATTGATCAAACTCTCTATTCTGGGCAAACAAGAGTGTTGTGTGAAGAAAATCACACTTTTTGATATTTAATAGAACTCTCTATTTTGGGCAAAATAAAGCGTTATGCCAAGAAAAACAGACTTTTATATTTTTGGACTCTTTGGCCTATTAGAACTCTCTATTTTGGGCAAAATAAAGTGTTATGCCAAGAAAAACACACTTTTATATTTTTGGAGGCTTTGGCGTATTATTGAAATAAAATTTATAAAAACGCTTATGTTTGGGGATAAGCCACATGCATGAGGGGGAGGGGGGAAGATTACATCCATTGATAGTGTCGTGTAGAGCTAAGTATTTTAATGTGTTATGTTATATGTTATTTTCAAGCTTGGTTTATGTTGAATTTGTTGCAATTGCTTTGTGTTGTTAATTAATTCATATGCTTAAGAAAATGATTCAACAATTTTCTAAGTAGAGATTGTTGTGTTAGTGGTATCAAAGCACCAACTAGGTTGTTGTGTTAGTGGTATCAAAGCACCAGCTAGGCCAATTTGTGGAAGAAAGAACAAATTAAAGGTTTAATTCAAAGGCTTGAAGACTAAGGGTGTTTTTGATCCTTAGGTGTTGACCAAAAGGCAAAAAAGGGTGGAAAACCACCTTTGAGAGCTCAAAACCACTTTCTTTACCAAAATCACTTTTCTCCCCTCTTATCCTCTTTGAAATTGGGCTTCATGGATGTGAAAAGAAAGCAAGGAGTGTTCAAGCTTTTAATTAAACAATTTCATCATCAACCCTCCACCAAGGGCTCAAAGCGCCTCAAAAATTATTTTCGCTTAATGAAAAAACATGGTTTTAAGGCTTAAGAAGATTAAACTACTAAGCATAAATCAAAGCTTTTAAAAACCCCTATTTCAAGGCTTTTGGTGGTCAAATGGACATTATGTAAATTTTTAGGAGTCATGCAAGTGTTCAAAAAGCTTTTGTAAAATTTTCAAAGAATTTAAACTATTTGTTTAAGCTCAAAAAAGCATTTTTAAGCCTCTTTTAAGCCTAAAAAGCCTAAAATTATCCCAAAAATTAATTAATATCCCAAATTAATCTTTAAAAATATCTTAACCTTTCATAAGCAAAATTCTAGTTTTAAACAACGGGGGATATGTTAGTTAAACCTTTTAGGGGATCAATGCCCACTCATCTTGTTTATGAGGATCCACCTCTTATTGAGGGTGAGAAAGAAGTTATAATTCTGCATGCTATCATTGACCATTAGATTATATCTACCCACACTTAAAATCAACATGTCAAATATTTGTTGACTTTCAAAAATCATCCTCATGAAGACGCCAGATGGATGCCTGAGAAATATTTTTATACATTTGCCGCCGCGAGATCCTCCATTCTTTTCAACAAAACCCGCACTTGATGGCGCAATTGCAAACTCAGGCAAGAGATACTGTTATAAGAATGTATTTTAAGCCCACTTAAAAATATTATTCTACCCTCTTAGATAATTCAGGGACACTTGGATTGTCTTTGCATCATGCCAGATTATGATAATATTAATATGTTTGGTGCACATTGACAGTATATTCTTGGGGCCTTCAGTGTTTGTTATAGTTGGTTTGTATGGCAGGGGTGATTCCTAGAGTACTTCAATTGATGATGCACACGTATCTAGTGATGGTTTGTTTGCCTATGGAATATGTGTTGGATTTACCAAATTATTTGTTAGATATTTAGATTGAGGTGGATGCGTATAGAATATTGTTTTGAAAGGTATTCACAATTTTGAACAAGCTTTGTAAATATGTGCATGATTGTGCACACCTCTTTATTTATTTTTGCAAGCTTAGACTTGAAAGCATAGACATTGGGAAATATTTAAACTTTGATATTTTGTAAAGGGTGAAAATCTTTTACCCTAGCCTCAAGTATTTTGGGCAAAAGAGAGTGACGTACAAAGAAAAGCACACTTTTTGTATTTTTAGAGGCTATGGCGGCTAATGAAAAGTACAAAATACTCATGTGTGGGGATAGGCCACACATATGAGGGAGGAAGATTGCACCCATTGATAGTGCCATATAGAGCTAAGTATTTTAATGTGATACTTGGTTTATGTTGAATTTGTTGCAATTTCTTATGTTGAATGGTTGATGAATTCATATGCTTAAGATTGATTTCACAACTGCCTAGATGGAGATTCTTGTGTCAAGTTGAAATCAACTCCTTAATCTCAGCCTCAACAAGAATTTGATCTAGTTTATATGCAAAAAAGCACAAAATATAGCTTTCCTACAAGTCTAGAGGTCTAAGAGAAGGTGGAACTCTTTTTACGGGTGGTGAAGACCACAGACGATGAGGTGGGGAAGAGCCACACTAGGGTCTGTATGTAACATGGGTGTTTGTGGAAGCGTGTTTATGAATTGATTGATTACGGGCTTAGAAAATTGTTGGTTGGCCGCATCTAGGTTGAATAGCCTGCCATGATCCGATGGATCCACTGTATCTACATGCCAAAAGGGAAGCATAAGGCCTATTCATAGCTAATTAAGGTGACCAAAAGGGAAGCATGTGGCTTATTCAGAGCTAATTAAGGTGTCAAAAAGGGAAGCATGTGGCTTATTCAGAGCTAATTAAGGTGTCCAAAAGGAAAGAATATGGCTTATTCAGAGCTAATTAAGGTGTCCAAACTACAAGCCTCATAAAATTGATATGTTTTTTAGCTTGAGATAAAAACAGTCTCCACCCACCCCAATCAAGTCCATTTTGAATACAAGGGCAACTAGATATGCCACATATGATTCATATGAAACCTTATGTGAATCCGATGCTAGAGTTGCTCTTAATATTACATGTGTAGATAGATTCCATCTACCTCAGCTCATGCACACATTAGGCACCAATGTAAGAGTCCTTCTTTTGTTTTCTAAAGCTTATCTTGATACTTTTCCTCCTACAAATACATTAAAGACATATTTATCTTCCCAATCGAACCCTTGTATAGTTTGTTTGATGATGTTGTCTTTCTTTCTAATCAGCATAGTTGCAATAGTTATTCCGATTGTTGCATCGAAACAAATTCCATGATTACAAATTTGAGCGCTGAAGTAGAAGTAATGCTCATTAGTCTAGTTAGTAGTCTTTAAAGTTCTCACAATTATAGCTTATGTTCTGTGCTCCATGTTGCATCCACAACCACAAGGCCAATTACCATGGGTTCTTGTTGATAGATAGACATTATAAATGAAATCTATGACCTCCATGTTAAGCCCCACCTAATCGACACTCCATGGATAGCTCCCATAGCATTGGCTTGTGCATTCTTTCTAACCCATTATCCACTTAATGTTTTACAACAATGGATCCTATCTCTTTATGTGCAAGTTTTTTCTTTATCCATATTTCATAGCAACCAAAAATCTTTTGACATATAAATTTGGTGTGATGTGGTATTATTCTTCACACGATTTCCAAGTCTTATTCTCTCCATCATTTGAATTGGCATCAATAAATTGCTAAAACTCTTCTTGCAACACTTTGTCTTCTTTAATTTGTTTTGCCTTTTCTACCATGTCAAAGTTATCATGGTCCATCTTATGTTTCATCAACATAAGATGTACCCTTTTATAGCAATGGACCCTATGTCTTTGTGTGCAAGTTTTTTCTTTATCCATATTTCATAGCAACCAACAATCTTCTAATATAAATTTGGTGTGATGTGGTGGTATTCTTCACATTATTTCTAAGTCTCATCTTCTCCATCATTTGATTTGGCATTGATAAATTGTTGAAGCTCTTCTTACAACACCTTGTCTTCCTTAATTTGTTTTTCCTTGTCTACCGCGTCAAAGTTACTGTCCGGACCTTAAGACACTTGGGGAAACTCTAATTTCTCAACACAAAAATTAGAGCATAACATATACTTGCACTTATTTCAAAATATCTTTTCTTTAATCATGCGGGACCTTGAGGTTAAAATAGAATAATTCTAAGTAAAACTTGCCCACCGTCTCCACCAAAAGATGTGACACAAAGTTAGGGTTTTGACTTCGGTCACTTCTTAGAATCAAAACACACTTGTATGAAACCTCACAGCCTCCTCACCTCCCTTTCTCTCCCTAAGTTAAGATAAAGATATACACATCAAAGGTGAGATCATAATTCATGGAAGGAAAGATGAAAGGCTACGGAGAAGTAAGAATTTCTGCCAGTCTTGCAGCTCCAAACAAGAGGGCAATTCTTTGTTGGAAGAAAATCTTTCGACTCAGAATTATGTGAACGAAAACATACGGGGAATGTTGGTAAGGTTCATCCGTTCGAATTGGGCGATTTGGACGGAACATATTAAAGCAAAAGAATATAGCAATCACTTGTAAGAGGAGAAGACACATGGGATTCGCTTTTTGATAAGAGATTAAGAGGAATTAATCATTATTAAGAAGAAAGAATGGCCACCAAAAGTCTATAAAAATAGAGATACACAGAGAATTACAGTTTTAAATCCATATAGACTGTGCAAAATAGGATTACATAGGTGCGTAGAGCTTGAAGAGAGCTTCACGTCTATATAAAAACTTTCAAAAACGGGCAACCGAGCGAAAAGTTATGAGCATTTTACTACAAGACTATAAAACTGCCAAAATTCGCCTAAAAGTTAGCAACTTTGGGAGAACTTCTGATCATCAATGAAGTAAAGGATTAAGAAATTAGTTACATGATTAGAAAGAGCAGATAAAGATCTTCCTAGACATATGATCAATTTTAGAAACCAATACCCGAGTGATGAGTAATTACCGATTGAAATTTGGATATTGGACCACAAAAACTGCACTTCCCTCTCTTTGCATGAAACCTCAATTTTCACATAGCCTCTTGCCTCTCATCTCCTTCATGATTCAAGCTAGAGGGTAAGGGTTAACATTGCTCACAGACAATCGTAAAGATTTACCTATGGTCCCCGAAGTCTTTCCACATGCTCATTACCGCTAAAACCATTGGTACCTCCAAAGGAGGGCGGCAATAAGGCAAGGGCTACCTTGAGAAGTCACAGGCCCGCCAAGATAATAACTCCTTATCCCACTTATCATGAATCATCAAAGAGGTCCAAAATTGGGTTAAACGCATGAGGAGCTAATGCTAAATGAGACATTCACATGTAAAGAGAGTGTTTGAATAGGGGTTTGAAAGATAAGAGAATGGCAATGACATAAAATGCTCAATTGAGGAGGCTCATTTCTTGATTTGAAAGGGAGAGGAGGGCTCCTTTTATAGGTGGAGAATCACCCTCTCTTCCATTGTTACAAATGACAACATAAAAATCTTCAACCCTTCAATGACATAAGGGTAGATGTCACCATCAATTGTCCTCTTAGGCCAAGTCTTCTAGTGATTATTAAATTAAAGACTTTTTGACTTTGAAAAGTGTGATGAGATAATAGCCAAGTCTAAGTGGCATGTAGGTGGAGATCCCACTTACACATGGCAGAATTCTCCTCTTCCATGTAGGCATTCTAGAAGAATCTTTCCCAATTATGCACCTACACACACTCCTCCACATGCCTTCCACACTCCCCAACTTGTAGCCTTATGGTGAATACTATATTAATAATATAATTAAAATCCATGTGAGCATGAAGGCCCACTTTTATTTTCCACATCACTAGCCTATCTACCATACCAAAGTATTTATGAAGAATACTTGACACATTTACAATGTGTGCACCCTAAATCAAGTAAAACCATTATATTTGAAGATAGAATGCTGTTATCGGGGTAGCTGCCAAGCCGCCGCATCACCACACCGTTATTCCATTGTGGGCGCCGCAATCTTCTTGGACAAGCTTCCACCTTATTACCATTGAGAAATCGTCAAAATACGTACAAAATTGAAAATGAAAGATATCAATTTTTCATGTCACAGTAGCGTTCATAGCATCTCCTTCTTCATAGTACTTCCTAACCACACTAGACTGGTATATCCTTAAATGTTTGTCATGGGTTATCTTTTTCATCTTGGTCGATCTCCTCAATTTCTTTGACTAGTTTAAGCTTTTCTTTCATCCATTGATGGACTTCATCCCAAGCTTCCAATTTGCATGCCAAGTATTTGGCCATGGTTAAGTAACTAGGGATGAGGATTACTCTCAAGGCTCCCATTTCTCATTTTGGTACAAGTCTTAGAGATGGGAACCATCATCGACTTACCATCCATACCCATGTAAGATGGTGTAGTTGGTAATGACCTAGGCTTAGATTTATGAGATACTACCCATTCCCATTCTAATGGTTGTCTTTCGGTGTATCCTCCCATTATAGGGATTATATTACGGCATATTGTCTCTCTTAGTTGAGCCTTTCTTTTATGATGTTCTCATGGAGAAACCTCATATTCGCTATTTACAGTTGTAGGTTTATGCAGGCACTGATTAAGTGATCTATGCTACATGTAATACACCATCTATCCAAAGGTGGCAGATTTGTTCATGGTACATTCTACTACTCTGTGGGGTCCTTGACATCTAAAACAAGCAAGAGTATCTCTTTTTGATCCATGGCCTACTGATGCTATTTGCATTAAGGTAGTCAAATATTGCATATCCCACATCATTGGTCCTGTTATCCTAAATGGTTTTTACTTTTGGATGGGCTCCCTAGGATTGAATCTAGAAAGTCAACTTAGAATTATGGCATGCTATAGGGGGTTCATCTAGAATGTGTTTAGTATCAATAACTAGTCTCGTCGGCATAATTTTTGGTAGCATTTAGCTATAAGGGTTTCTTATGAATGTAGGTTTTATTTCTACATGAGTAGAATTTGAGCTAACTACAGGTGGGGCTAGTAAAGCTAATGGCTACCACCATTCATTGTACATGGTAGAAAAGGTAGATGATTCATGATTTCCATGCCTCTTGTAATACCCACACCATTGGTTCCCTCTTGCTCTCCAAACTTGGAACTCATGCATTGTGTGATTGCATTTGCAAACTACACACCAAGCCAATTTTTTGTCCTAGAGATAAATGAAGATGTCATGTCTTCCTAGGAGAGGCTTTCCACACTTCTTCTAACACTTTCATCACTACCTTAGCAATGTATTTTGCTCTCTTGGGCTCTTCCATTTTTTTAGTGTCCTGGCTTTTGACACTAGGTTCCATTTTGAATAATGTGTTTGGTCTTCTACACTCTGTCCTGTTAAAGGAATTCTGTAAAGTTATCGTCAAAATCTATCGCATCTCGACAACACTCCAGTAACATCGTCTACCTTCTATATACATGCATCACACAATTGGTTGCTTCTTAAAACCTATAAGAACAATGCAATTAGCCTAGTTTGGTCTGGTGTTTCCTCAATAGGGCATCTACTATTCAAGTTCATAAGGCGGTTGTGATAAAATATCTTGCCAACTCGTGTTCAAGATACTTGATACAATTGTGTAACAAAACTGTGCTTGACACCAGTCTTCAAAGAAACCCATACTAAATGCTAGCTCGAGATCTTCCATGGTTTCCTTTTGTAAATCTTCCATATTTGAAACCATAACAAAACATTACCTTATAAGGTCAATCCGAAGGCATTGATCTTAGTTCTGGGATTAGTTACTCTCTTTGCCGTACAAATTTGTCTAAATGCAGGTAGGTGACTCTAGGGATCCCTTAATCTATCAAACTTTGACACTAGCTTAGATATATGTGAGGGTGGTATAATCCTTGGATGGCATATTTGTCTCTCATTCTTGTAGGTGGTTTGACCATCATGGAACAACATCTAGTGCTCTTCTCATTTTGTTGGGAAACCAAGATTGCCTTACATGCCATTAACCATGGAATTTAGAGGAGAAGCTTCCCTTTCAATGCCTCACACCAGACCTTACCAAATTCTGCCAAACTCTCCAGCCTTGACGCATGGACAAGAAATAGGTCATGGGCAAGAAATGGGTACAAAACCCTTGTCAAAGAGGGGTGCCACATAAGCATCTTGATCTTGATTCCCTAAGAAGAGGGTACAAAACTATGTGAGCATCTTGATCTTGGTTCTCCAAGAAATGGATGATGGGAAAAAGGTCAATTAAAGAGATAAGAGAGTCGACGAAAGAAAGAGTGTTATGAGAAATTATTAAAAGAAAACAATTGTGCAAAAGAATGTGCTCGAGAAGTCCACAGGTCAAGAGAAAATATTCCCCCTCCAATGGTGGATAAAGGGATAATATAAATATTGAGAAACTAAGGAAGAGAGTCATTCAAGAGGAAATTATCATTGTACAATGAATTTTGTGTGTAAAGTATAATGAGCCTTGGCCACGACTCAAACAGCATGCCATTTATTATCCCCACTAGTTTTGTTGTGTTGAGAGTCTCAGTCTTGAGACCAGACTTGTTTCCATCTCTTCTATAAGAGGAATTCTCATTGTATCATGAGTTATGGTAACCACATATTGGTTAACACATTCCTATGACAACTATGTCTACACACTTATGTAACGGGTGCCCGTGCTATATTATAAATCCTGTCATTTGATGAGGGAAATGCCCTAAAGACACTCCCAAGTATTGAGATTCAAAGGACAGACAAGGGGATCTTGGTCAGTTAGCCAAACCATAGAGAAAATCCTTGTAACTATGTTTTGGGCACCCCAGGTCACTTATTCTCGAGCACGGCCTAGTGGGAAAAGTCTTGGAACTGTAAAAGCCAATTTCTCTTGTTTGTAACTCATTCTCCCATTTGTGCAATAGAAGTGGAGTGTTCTCTCTCTCCCTCTCTCTTGCAACTCTAATCTAGCGTGTGTGGTATGCTTAGGGTTAGGGTTTGGGAGTGATTAGTGCTAATCACTTGTTCTCTCTCTCTCTCTCTCTCTCTCTCTCTCTCTCTCTCTCTCTCTCTCTCTCTCTCTCTCTCTCTCTCTCTCTCTCTCGTGAATAGACTAACCAATGCGATCCTCTTTCGTAGAGTCCCACATGATCTTTGCGAGATAGCTTGCATCACCCATTGGATTAGAGTAACCGCCTTGGTGTGACAATGAGTGCGGGAGGACGGCGATGGTGACAAGTGGCTATGGTGGAGCTCTTGAGCCATGCTCGAGCTCGGCGGCGGATAGGAAACTTCCCACGATACGGTTAGGGTATGGTTTCCTTAACATCTTTGGCACCACTACCGGGGAGCACCATCTGCTACTTGTCTATGCCATTTTTGATTCAAATCTGATGGAGCCTCCATAGCCCGGTTGGCATGTTTTTTCTTTGTATTTCCATGTTTTTCTTGGTTGTTTTAGATGTTTTTGTGAACATTCATGTATAGCTTTATATTTAGAGTAGGATTACTACTTGTTTGAGTAAAAAAACTTGTGATTTGGTTGATTAGAGAGCCTAATCTCAAGAGGGTTTTGCTTAAACCTAAACTATTTTTCTTAATTTTTAGCTCAATCCTTTTTCTTTTGCTTAATCTCTTTACATAGGTAGGTTAGCATCACTAGATAGAACACTAATCAAACAAAAAAAAACCAAAAAAAAACCATAAACTATATCTTAATTTTTGCTAATTATCACTAACCTACTGTGGTTAGTGTGATTAGTGAACTTAAAGAGAGCAAAAAACTAAAAAATTGAGCCTAATTTCTTGTAATTAGACTAATTAGATGGCATTAGTGTGCTAAACACTTGCCTTGACTCAAATCTTTGCTTAGTTCACTCCAATTAGGCCTTAATTAGCAAGAATTAGCACTAATTTAGTCTCTTTTGTCTATTTTTTCCTCTTTTGAGTTGATTTAATTAGTGAAATTATTTTGGGATAATCACATCTTTGGATTAGCATAAACATTACTAATCCACTTATCAAATCCCCATGCTTAAACTCATCACCAAATTAGAAGTAATTTAAGGACAAAGAAAAGGATTAAGGAGTGATTAACAATGAGATTAAGAGAATTAATCTTTAGTTAAGCTATAGTGCCTTTAAATTAGTCAAATTCCACTAATTTAGAGATAGCCTCTAACTTTAGCCCTTTCCCACCTACCTAGCATTAATGAGGGGGTCTTAGTTGTCTCCCACTCACTTCCCTCCAATTTGAAATTGAAATGCAAATTCCAAATTTCAAATTCAAACTCAAATTCCAACTTGCCACGGCCATTCCACATTTGCCCACGGCTGTTCCACCCTAAAGCCACGGGCGTACGCTTATAAGCGTATGGCCGTATACCAAAAAAAATTCAAAAAAATTACGTATGGCCGTTCCACACTTGCCACCCACCGTTCCATACTAGCGGGCACACATATAAGCGTACGGTCATACCAAAAAAAAACTTTTCTTAAAAATAATTTACAAAAAATTCCGTACGGTCATTCCATACTTGCCGCTAGCCGTTCCATACTAAATTCACTGTTAATCCAATTCTAGGATTAACAAAAGCTACCACCATTATTTTACATCAAGGAGTCATAGTAGATACACCAAAGGGTCATACATTCAAGATATGAAGCAATAGTGTCCAAAGATACAACTTGGATGGGCGCCCGTAAAATGGTGTGATGGAGTATTTATGGTGATTCCCGCTTCAAGAGCATGGGGTAGCAAGTTAGTCATTGTAATAGCATTAGGCCTCTTATGAGACTAAAGTGCCCGACCGGCCACAATGAACACTTATGGCCATGTATATAAGTGAATTTCTCTCATAATACAACATACTCTCCCATTGTGCAATTGAGTCTTGCTCTTGCTAATCTCTCTCCCTAATGCATGCTAGTGAGTGTGTGTGAGTGAAGTGAGGTGAGAGGAGAGACGAGGACCCATAGTGTAACGTGGCGGTGTGACAACACTCGCAGCGAGAGACGTGATGGAATTGCTTCTCAAGAAGTTGTAGAGCTTGGAGACCTCAAGGGTTACGAGCTCAGCCATTGGAAAGATCATCACGATAGTTGTGGTTCACCAAGTAACCTCTTTTTGGATGTGTTTCAAGGAGGGTTAGGGTGAGCCATAACATTTTTGGTGCCGCTGCTGGGGGAGCCATCCCCTGGCTTTTTCCATCGTTTTGCCTCTAATCTACGCATAACCCATTGCCATTATTGAGTCTAATTAATCTCTTATTTTAGATTAATTTAGACAATTATTGATGCACAAAGATTACCATTTCCTTGCTCTATCCAATGATGTGCTCAATTGTGTGAATTAATTAGAGATTAGTGGTTAATTAGAGTCCTTGATTAGTGTAAAAAAATAGAAAAAGATTAGTGAAAGAATTAATCTTGGATTAATCCTTAATCACTTTTTTACATAACTCATTAAGGCTAATGAGTAGATACTCATGAGTTGTTAAAATTGTCCATTTTGGGGGTCATTTATGAAGCATGTAAGGGGTGTCATTAAAAAGGTGGACTTTTTTGATTCCCACTTACCTTTTTAAGAAAATGCCCATACCCCTTTCATTTTAAATTCAAAAAATATTCCCCCCCAAAAAGGGAAATTCGTATTTCCCACTAGACTATAAATATATATAAAACCGGCCGCGTGAAAGAAATTCTGGCAAAAAAAATTCGGCCATCAAAGAAATTTCGGTGAAAAAAATCCGACCGTAAAAGAAATTTCGACGAAAAAAATTCCGATCGCTCGTGAAAGAAATTCGGACGAAAACATTCTAGCCAAGAAAGACATTCCAGCGAAAAAATATCGGCTGTTAAAAGAAATTCTGATGAAAAAATTCTGGTTGTGAAAGAAAATTCCAGCAAAACATTTTTAGTCGTGAGAAATTTCGATGAAAAATTATGGCTGTGAAAGAAATTCCGGCGAAAAACAATCCAGCCGTAAAAGAAATTCTGTCGAAAAAATTACGCTCGTGAAAGAAAATTCGGACCGTGAAATTCCAATGAAAAAAATCCGACCGTGAAAGAAAATTCCGGCCGTAAAAAAATTCCAACCATGAAAATTTTTTTCCAGCCGTGAAAAATCAGGCATGAAAAAAAATTGAATTTTACATGAAGTCAGTTCACAACGTGAAAATTTAAAGTTTCACCACGTCAAACTTTGGAGGCTCGTATCTCCTAAACCGTATATCCAATGAAGGCGCTCAAGGACTCATCGAAAAGCTGACATCGAGCTCTTCGACTTTGGACCCGGTCGTCCAAAGTCAAAATCGACCATTTTGGTCTTCGACTCAAAAATCAAGGCAAAAAATGGACCAAAAACCACAAAAATCGTAAAAAATAGTGCGAAAACAACAACGAGCCATATTAGGGCTAATTTTTGAGGGTCTAAACGATAACATTACGGATGACTCAGGGAAACAAAGTTGCAGTACTCCAAAAATCCTATAACTCCCTCACACAGTACACCCTCAAAAACATACTGCGAAATAGGAAAAATTTCTCCAAAAAAAATTCGTCTTGAGATAGTGATGGAAAATAGGTTTTAGGACCTCCTCTTCCATCTAGGAAGTTCCTAGCATACGCTTGTTCCGAAAAAATATCTCTAAGAGGTTCACATGCGTATAGCGCCTAAGCTAATTAGAGCAAACGAACACCCGTTTGATCCAATGAAGAGTACGCCAAGCCTCTTGAGGCTGTAACGAGTTGTGGGAAAGTATAAAAAATAAAAAAAAATGTGATTGCTCATTAAGGAGCATTTAAGCACTTTGACATGGCCACGATAGAGGGATTGCTAGGGATCACACAAGAACTCAACCCAATGGTTGACATCTTCGAGCCATTGAGATCTATGCCACAAATTCACCTCCCAATGCCATTGGCCATGCCTATAACAAGCATGTCATCGGGTTTTACACCCCCTATCACCTCCATCCCACCAAGCTTTGGCCCCTTGCCTAACATTCCTGTAAATCCTATAAGTACCAACCCTTTCCTGGATGCCCACACCTTGGACATATTGATGAGTCTAGGAAGGGGGTGGCCCAAGGACTTACTGAGTCTCTTCCAACAAGAGCACTCATATACGGCCTCAGACTCATACAGAAATATGGCCGTACAAATTTCTAAAATTATAGGCAAATATGACGAAACAACAGACCCTGTTCAATTTATTCAAATGTTTGAACAGAGATGTGAAGCCTTTGGAAATCCCAATTGCCCCACAAAGGTACATGCATTGAACTTATGCTTAGAGGGAAAAGCTAGTCGATGGTTCATCGCATTGATGCTGATAATCAAGACCAACTTCAAAACCTTGAAATCATCCTTTATACATGGCTTTTCCAGACAAGGTGATCGATGGAGTGCAATAACATAACTCTATTCAATCGAGCGTCAACCAAATGAATCCATTAGAGATTTTATCCTTAGGATAAAACTCTTCGTTGTGAGTCATGGGAAAAATTAAACAATGTTTAATTGAAGAGATGTTTCATGATGGGCTTGAAGAATAATAGCTTACACAACTTGATCATTATATCCAATATGGAAACATTCGATCAATGTTGCAAAGAAGAAATACGTTTAGATAACATGCTAGAAGATGATCATGCTACGAGGTGTTCCTCATCTAAACCAAGTGAAGCAATGGCAAAAGAAAGATCGATCTCGGAATTGACATTATGAGAATTTTATGCAGCCTTGCTTAAAACCTTACGGCCAACATCTCTATAAGAGGATGAAAACCTTCAAAACCAGACATCCTTGATGCCTCTAAAAGTTAGGAACAAAATGCCTTATGTTAAGTTATCACTACGACCATCCCAATCCTCATTGTGCATATAAGGCACTTGTTATTCTATACTGCATATATTGTAAAACCTTTGACCATGATACTAAAAAATGTCCCGCTTCATCCACAATGTACTCAAAACCTCTATCTCTCGTGCACCAAACAGAAATAGTCCAAAGGGTAGAAACTACTCATGAGGCAGTTAATCGAACACTTCAGTGTTTCTATTGCCGTGGACCTCACAAGGTGGGAGACTGCACAGTTTGAAATACTTCCATGCCCATAGTCACTGACACCTTGCAACCAATGTGTGAACGATGTGGCATTGATCACATGTTCCAAGATTGCCCAAGACGAGTTGCTTCAATGCAACTTGTCTCACAAAATACAACTCTTAACATCTTAAGTGTACAAAACGGGCAATTGTCCATGATGCCCTTGAATGTGCTTACACGCTTACAAGCCAAGGCACGAGAAACACTCAAAAGAGATGCAAATGACAATACCTCAACATGGGTAGAAGAACATGCTTCAGAATAGAACCCAAAAGATAAAACACAATCTTCTAAAACCAAGAAAAATAAAGGACAACAAACCATCGAAACCAAGGTCGAATTAAAAAACATTGGAAAGGAGCCTGTAGAGGACATAAACACAAAAGAGCCAAAAGCTATACATGATGCAGAAGCATTCACCTCAAAGACCACCACATAAACCTCGACACCCATACGTGCGACACAGGATACAAAAACCCAAAAGAAAATTCAATCTCGTTGCATGGGTAAACATAATGAAAAACTGACAAACCAAAGGAAGTTAGAGAATGAAACAAGTTCTAGAACATCACTAAGTGAGGATGAAACAAGTTCTTACTCCTTCACTCATCAGTGCACCACATAGACCAATCAAGAAACTAGAACCCACCCAACCACCCCAAATGGATAATAATGATCACATGACATATGCAAAACGCAAAAAGCAAGCTCAGGCAAGCATGCTTAGCTTGGTTGAATGTCTTACAGGGTCACCGATTGTGATTGAGCCTCATAATGCCAAACCTAAAACAACAACCAAGATACAAAGCCTAGAGGAGTACCACTTTCCCTTTCAAAAGAAAGACATACTCTCTACAGAAGAGTCATTTGGAACAGATTGTACAAACTATACGCTTGAGAAAGCACGTGAGGAATTCGATAGTTCCCTTACAAGATTAATACAGTCTCTCAAAATCTCATTTGGAGGAATGCTCTTCCCTCATGATAAAGCCAGCACTTGCACCTTTAAGGGCTCAACCTAAGTTATACAAGGACATAACGAACTCCATAAAACAAGACTATGAGAATTCGGCAAGTTTCCAAACAGACCTCATTTAAGAATTATCAAAGGGCCAAGTGTGCTAGTGTACGCAGCATTGGCTACTCTTGAAAAAATAGAAAGCAAAAAAGAGGAGGATGAAAGTGAATGGGAGTATGAAACAGAAACGGGATCTGAAGCCAAAACAATAATCGAAACACCCATGGTTACTTTGGAAGATTCTATCGTGGTATGGTTGGATTTTCCTACAGGCAATGATGTTAAGCGCAAACGCATATTGATTAGCCCTCGAGCTAGTCACATGACATCATGACAATAGACACTTGGGTGTCATTGTGGGACAACCTAAACTCATCCCTACAAGCAATAGTCTTGCAAAAGGAGCCAATGGATAAAATATTGAAGTTCCATGTTACTTTAGATACACTACTCAAACAATCGATGGCGATATGGAATTTACATTCCATGTTACCCTAGATTTCCTTGAGTATGATGTTGTCCTTTGGCGGAACTTGGATGATAGGTGAATCGTTGTATTCAATAGATGAATCCTTGCAAACAGTCACCTTGAACACTCTTGTAAACAATGTAAAATTACTATTACGGGAGGAAAAGACCTTGCAAGAGCTTGAACTTCCAAAATATCTTATTGAAAAGATCCCTAGGATTTTGGTGGGATTGGAAATTTCAAATAAAATCACCACAGCTCAAGCACAGCTTTATCCAACACGAGAACATAATCTCATGGCTCTCGATCTATGGGATTTATTAGGTCAACTAACACTCACGACACATCTTGAAAGGAATACCTTTATACAAGACTTCAACATGCCATGTTTGGGGTACTTTGAACATACAATGTATATTGAAACTAACCCCCTCACTTGCAAGTTTTGTGGTTGAGTATGTGTTAGAAGTAGATTTGATCTTGGGGCATAAATGGACTATTGTTGCCCAAGCACCATTGTGCTTAGCTAGCAATAGAGTCATCATGATGGTCAAAGATAAAAAGTTGACAATACCATACTGCAAGGAAGAGGATCCAACCTTAATGGATATCTATGATGCTGAACGCAAAAGGATACAAGCCTCTTCCACAAAAATCCCCTCTACACAATGACCTACCATCTGCGTCAATGACCGACTCCAATAAAGCCTCTACTCCTTCAACCCCATCCTCAACTACGAAGTTCGATGCCAAAACCTCGCAATCAGCCTATTCCTGAAGAAGTTCCCACAGCCAAACCAGCTCTCTCTAACAAGGAACTCAAAGGAAAAACCCCGGAGCCTATACATCTTCATCGACAAACCTCAACAAAGGAGACAACCACATGCTCAAAGGCCTCGTCTCATCGACAACCACTCCACAAGAGACTCTGGCCTCATCATCAACAACAATGCCATGAGTCTCACACCTATACAGCCTCTGCGCTAAGCAACCAAAGTCAAGGAGAGCACAACACCTTCCACATCAACCCAAATGAGCAAATACAAGGGTTTAAATGTCAAACAATCCTTACCTTCCTACCCTGCACATTAAAGCAAGCATTATTGATTCCCTCAAATCCCAAAATGGGTAGGTGATCACGGACGTTCAAAAGGCTCCAATGCTGACTTTCTTGGACAATCTCTACCCCCACATTAGGTAGGCCGATGGAGAGATATATAGGCTCTACAACCTCCTCTTGAGCTTGTAAGGGTATCCATGAACCATTCTTCCTCATTCACCACTCGTAAGAGAAACGAGTACACAAAGTGGTACGAACTCAAGAATCTAAAGGAGACACTAGAATGCACTACATTGCCCCTGAAATTCTCTCCTTTGTGCTCCCCCTCCACAATGTCCCACCCTTGGCCCAAGAAAATTGACAATCTCTTCAAAGTCTATCACCTTGCACATGTACATATTTGGTGTTCGTGTGCAAGTAATGGCCCGAAACATGTGGGCAAACACATGCATAGGGCATGCCCAGCTAAGACTAGCCCGATCTTGAGACCTTTGTGTACTTCAAGAAGAATGTATATCATTGGTGGCCATCTTTGCTTTAAGAGCAACAATAGTCCAAACATCAGGCATTGGCCATTCAGCACTAGAGAGGGAAGGAGAAGGGACTTCTTCAAGCTGACCAAACCCATTGACCTGTGTCGGGACTACATATTTGTGGGTGTAGAAAAAAATCTTTCGATTAACAAGGTTTAAAGGGGCGTTGTCATAGAATACACCATCCCCAATGTGCGCGTGTACAACATCGAATGTTCCTATTAGGCTCCTTATGGACTGCTCCTCAATGATGTTGGAAGGGAAAATATCTGGAAATGAGGAAACTGTCAAATAAAGTTGAAAAGAACAGTTCACATACCATGTACACTAATGTACTAAAGTGAAATCATACAGTTGCAAGGAAAACGAGGACTATGATGATGTAGGCTCAAAGAAATTTCCGATGGTGGTGAATACACATGTTGCACTAGGGACACCAATCCATCATGCTTTGTTTCCTTGAATCCTAGTAGACGCCCCTTCCAATGGTATTGTGACGTGAAAAATTGATATCTTTCATTGTCAATTTTGTGCATATTTTGATGGTTTCTCAATGGTAATAAGGTGGAAGCTTGTCCAAGAAGATTGCGGTGCCCACAATGGAATAACGGCGTGGTGATGCGGCGGCTTGGTGGCTACCCTGATAACAGCATTCTACTTTCAAATATAATGGTTTTACTTGATTTAGGGTGCACACATTATAAATGCCACAAGTATGCTTGATAAATACTTTGGTATGGTAGATAGGCTAGTGATTTGGAAAATAAAAGTGGGCCTTCATGCTCACATGGATTTTTATTGTATTATTAATATGGTATTCACCATAAGGCTACAAGTTGGGGAGTATGGAAGGCATGTGGAGGAGTGTGTGTAGGTGCATAATTGGGAAAGATTCTTCTAGAATGCCTACATGGAAGAGGAGAATTCCGCCATATGTAAGTGGGATCTCCACCTACATGCCACTTAGGCTTGGCTATTATCTCATCACACTCTCAAAGTCAAAAAGTCTTCAATTTAATAATCAATAGAAGACTTAGCCTAAGAGGACAATTGATGGTGACATCTACCCTTATGTCACTGAAGGGTTAAAGATTTTTATGTTGTAATTTGTAACAATGGAAGAGAGGGTGATTCTCCACCTATAAAAGGAGCCCTCCTCTCCCTTTCAAATCAAGGAATGAGCCTCCTCAATTGAGCATTTTGTGTCATTGCCATTCTCTTATCTTCAAACCCTTATTCAAACACTCTCTTTACATGTGAATGTCTCATTTAGCATTAGCTCCTCTCATGCTTAACCCAATTTTGGACCTCTTTGATGATTCATGATAAGTGGGATAAGGAGTTATTATCTTGGCGGGCCTGTGACTTCTCAAGGTAGCCCTTGCCTTATTGCCGCCCTCCTTTGGAGGTACCAATGGTTTTAGCGGTAATGAGCATGTGGAAAGACTTTGGGAACCATAGGTAAATCTTTACGATTGTCCGCTGAGCAATGTTAACCCTTACCTTCTAGCTTGAATCATGAAGGAGATGAGAAGCAAGAGGCTATGTGAAAATTGAGGTTTCATGCAAAGAGAGGGAAGTGCAGTTTTGTGGTCCAATATCCAAATTTGAATCGGTAATTACTCATCACTCGGGTGTTGGTTTCTTAAATTGATCATATGCCTAGGAAGCTCTTTCTAGGCTCTTTCCACTCATATAACTAATTTCTTAATCCCTTACTTCATTGATGATTAGAATTTCTCCCAAAGTTGCTAATTTTTAGGCGAATTTTGGCAGTTTTATAATCTTGTAGTAAAATGCTCATAACTTTTCGCTCGATTGTCCGTTTTTGAAAGTTTTTATATGGGCACGAAGCTCTCTTCAAGCTCTACGCAACTATCTAATCCTCTCTTGCACAGCCTATATGGATTTAAAACTGCAATTCTCTGTGTATCTCTGTTTTTATAGAATTTTTATAGTTTTATAGTCTTGTAGTAAAATGCTCATAACTTTTCGCTCGGTTGCCCGTTTTTGAAAGTTTTTATATAGGCGCGAAGCTCTCTTCAAGCTCTACGCATCTATATAATCCTCTTTTACACAGCCTATATGGATTTAAAACTGTAATTCTCTGTGTTTCTCTGTTTTTTTTTTAAACTTTTGGCCATTCTTTCTTCTTAATAATGATTAATTCCTCTTAATCTCTTATCAAAGGCCAATCCCATGTGTCTTATCCTCTTGTAAGTGATTGCTATATTCATTTGTTGTAATATGTTCCGACCAAATCGTCCAATTTCGAATGGATGAACCTTACCAATATTCTCCGTATGTTTCCATTCACATAATCTTGAGTCGGAAGGTTTTCTTCCAACAAAGAATTGCCCTCTTATTTGGAGCTGCAAGACTGGCTGAAATTCTTGCTTCTCCGAAGCCTTCATCTTTCCTTCCATGAATTATGATCTCACCTTTGATGTGTACATCTTTATCTTAATCTAGGGAGAGAAAGGGAGGTGAGGAGACTGTGAGGTTTTATACAAGTGTGTTTTGATTCTGAGGAGTGACCGAAGTCCAAACCCCAACTTCGTGTCACATCTTTTGGTGGAGACAGCGGGCAGGTTTTACTTAGAATTATTCTATTTCAACCTCAAGGTCCCGCATGATTAAAGAAAAGTTATTTTGAAACAAGTAAATTTTCCTTGTTGCTACTCATCTTTTGGTGCAAGATGTTCAACATTCCGGTGTTCCAAGGATCGGAAGGAGAAGACCCGGGGAGTTATCTCCGAGAGTTTAACCGAGCATGCCGCTTGACGGGTTGGTCTATGAAGGAGAGGGCAGAAATACTCCCAGATTTCTTGGAGGGTGTAGCCTTAACTTGGCATGAGGCTTTGCCAGAGGAGTCCAAGAATGATTGAGAAAGGTTGACCAAAGCAATGAAGGAGAGATTTGGGACAGTGGAATCGCCAAATGCTTTACTATTGCAATTGGATCAAATTTTCCAAAAGGATGGAGAGTCAGTTTCTGCCTTTTCAGTGAGGTATGAAGCCTTATTCATCAAATATCAACAAGCTGCTTTACATGTTGTTGCTTCTTCTTCTTCACCTTCTATGGAAGATTCAAAGAGTTATTTAGCAATGGAGCACCTTAAGATGAGCAAGTTTATCAGGGCTTTGGATCCCCGCTTACATGGAAAAGTTCTTAGCAAAGATCCCACTAATTTTAAAGAGGCTCTTCATATAGCTTTGAAGAAGGAGGCCACTCTTCATATTGAGTCCACATTCCAATCTTCTCCAAGTGTGCCAACCCTACCACGAGTAAAGATAGCCTCAACATCTCAGGTACAAGCTCCATCCTTGGATCATAACATTGCACAACTTATGGCAGAATTTGCTGATTTGAAGTTACACTTAGTTAATGCAAGGCCACCTAGGGTTCCACAAGCTGAGGATAAACCTAGGGATAGAAGTAGTGTCACATGCTATGAATGTCAAGAGAAGGGGCACTATCGCACTGAGTGTCCAAAGTTGAGAAAAAGTGAGGATAAAAGTTTAGCACTTTTAGAGGAAATATGCTCAGAAGAAGAGGAAACATTGATGCCATTAATGGCAAAAAGGGGGTCGTAAAACTAGAAGCCAAGAAGAAGAAGAACAAGAAGATAAATCTGAAGAAGAGGAGAAAAATAAGAAGAAGAAGAAGTCGTCTAGGAGAAAAATTAGACAATCTGATTTTCCTCTTGGACAAGGATCTCTTAGTTATGACCTCTTGACAGATCTTAGGGAGAAAACGGCACAAATCACATTTGGACAGCTTTTGGCACTCTCTCCAAAGCTTAGAAAGGAATGGGGTAAGCTGGCTAGCACAAGGGAATCTAAGAAAAAGAAGAAGAGGGATAATGGGACTCCTATGGTTCAAAAAGTGGATATTGATGTAGAAGATGATGTGCCTGTGATGATTGATGTCATCATTGAGGGGCAGACAATTTCTAATGCATACATTGATGGAGGTGCATCAATCAATGTCATGAGTGAAAAAACAATGAAAGATGCTGATTTAAAGTTGTCTTCTACCAACTCTCTCTATCGCATCAAACTTGCTGATAATACTAGGGTGAAAACCTTAGGAATTGTCAAGAATTTGGGAGTGGATGTATGTGGTATTTCTGTGCCTACAACTTTCCAGGTCATTCCTACAAAGCCTGATGCTAGGGCTTACCCATTGATATTGGGTAGGCCATGGCTTCGCCAAGTGAAGGCAATTCAAAAGTGGGAGACAGGTGATCTTATTCTACAAGGTGAGAATAAGAAGGTCCACTACAACATCAAGAGTCGTCGCAAGAAGGTGGTAAGAGGTGAACCTTCAACTTCCGAAAGTTCAGAGTCAGAGTCATCCGATGAAGAAGAGACAAGTGGTAGCTCCGAGGATTCCATCTCAAAAGGAGAGATGGAGGGAGTTGCATTTGGTCTTTCCCTAGGAAGGAATCGAGGGGATGCTGAAGACAATGGAGCCTTGGAAGGGGAAGCTTCTTCAAACATGTGCAAGAAAGGAGATGTGGACCTCACTAGTCTTCACCAACAAAATGAACTTCTTCTTGATGAGTCCATAGCGGGTACTGAAAGGGAGAATTACTTAAAAATGTTGGATGGATTTCCTAACCTTTTTGCAAACAGCTACTCACAAGTACGCCAAGTTACCCTAGTAGAGCACAAGATTGATCTCAAGCCCCAAAGTAAGCCAGTGGTGCAGCGGCTAAGGCGTTTGGGAGTAGTGCAAGCAGAGGTGCTTAAGAAGGAGGTAACTAATTTACTGGAAGCTGGATTTATTTTTCCGGTAGAGAATTCAGAGTGGATTTCCCCAGTTGTAGTCACTCCCAAAAAGGGTGGAAAATGGCGTGTGTGTGTGGACTTTCGCCCTCTGAATGCATGCACAAAGAGGGATTATTATCCTCTACCCTTTCAGGATGAGATTTTGGATCAAGTTGCAGGTCATGAATTGTATTCAGTGTGTGATGGATACTCTGGATACTTTCAAATCCGGATTTGTGAAGAAGATCAAAGGAAAACCTCATTTATCACCGCTTGGGGAGTGTATGCCTATAGGGTGATGCCATTTGGCTTGACCAATACACCAGCAACTTTTCAACGCTTCATGAGTCAGGTATTTGCACCTTACTTGGGAAAGTTTATAAGGGTCTTTCTGGATGATTTTTGCATTTACTCAAGCCGCATGGATCACTTGGAAAAGTTGAGGTTGGCCTTGCAAAGTATTGATGATGCAAAAGGGTGTCTTAATCCTGGAAAATGCCGCTTGGCACGAAGGAAGGTGGTTCTCTTGGGACATGTTATCTCAGAAGAAGGCATAGAGATGGATCCTGAGAAGGTGCAGGCAATTGTGGCCCTCCCACCACCTACCAATGTACAGGAGGTAAGGAGGATTTTGGGTAAAACAAAGTATTACCAACGCTTTGTTAACATGTTCTCTGAGAAGATGTATCCTATAAATCTATTAACAAAGAAGAATGTTTCTTTCCAATGGGGACCCGATCAAATTCAATCTTTTTGTTTGCTCAAGGAATGCATGAGTCAAAGTCCAATTGTGCAGCCTCCTAGGTGGGGGGAGGACTTTTATGTGAACCCAAGTGTCTCATCACATTCAGTGGGTGCTATACTCTTGCAAAAGGGAGAGCAAGGGCGTATGCAACCAGTGTATTATGCAAGCGGACAACTCACTGATGCCGAGGAGAGGTATGGTGAAATGGAGAAAGGTGGTTTGTCTCTTTTTTTTTGCAGTAAAGAAGTTCAGGTTATACTTGTTACCTCGCCCTTTTTTCTTCCTCACATCTCAACCTTATTTACAATTCTTGGTCCGTAAGCCCAATCCTGCAGGAGGGAAGTTTGCAAAGTGGATTTATGAGCTTCAAGAATTCTCTTTCACTTTTATTATAGAAAACACCACTAGGGCCTCTCTTGCAGATTTGCTTACCCAGGAAGGAAGAGGAAGAAGTACATGAAGATTTGGAGACACCACCAACTGCTTTCACTATGCATTTTGATGGAGCCTTTAGCCCTTCCAGGCAATGTGGGGCTGGGGGGATAGTTGTATTTGATCCAGAAGGAAAAGAGGTATGGGCCAAGGGCAGGGAATTTCCAAAGGCTATATCAAATAATGTGGCTGAGTACAATGCATTAATTTGGGGATTAGAAGATTGCATAAAAGATGGAATTGAAGAGGTAGAGGTTAAAGGGGATTCACAATTGGTCATCCGACAAATGAAAGGAGAGTATAAGGCAAGGAGTGCTTACCAGGAAAGCTCATCCTTACACAATTCTAGGGGATGTTCTTTACAAGCAAGGTAAGGATAAGATTCTTAGGAGGGTGGTGAGCCTAGAGGAGTCTAAAAGGATTATGGAATTATGTCATGAATGTTCAGGTCACTTTGCCTCAGCCAGCACAACTCGGAGGATCCTTAACACAGGGTATTATTGGCCTCGACTCAGCAAAGATGTCCATGAGTGGTGCAGAAGCTGTGAAGTATGCCAGGCATATAGGCATAAGCAATTGGTTCCCGGACCCTTAAACCCTATCCCAACATATGGTCCATTTGAAAGGTGGGGATTAGATTTTGCGGGTCCACTTCCTCGTTTCTCACATGGAAAGTATTACATATTGGTAGCCACAGATTATGCAACAAGGTGGGTAGAAGCAAAGACAATGGTCAATAATAAAGCAGTGGCTGTGGCATCCTTTCTTAGGGAATACATATGTGCCCGATTCAGGTGTCCATTGGAAATCCTTACAGATGGGGGGAGGTCTTTCAGGAATGACTTGATTGAAGCTTTGGTGCAGAAATTAACAATAAAGCATGCTATGTCAACTCCCTATTATCCCCAATGTAATGGTTTAGTAGAAAAAACTAATGGACTGCTTTGTGGATCTTTGTCTAAGCTAGTGGATACTATGAAGAGAAAGTGGGATGTGCATTTTCCAGAGGTCCTATGGGCCTATAGGACAACTCACAAACTCTCTCTTGGTTTCACACCTTTTCAGTTAGTTTATGGAATGGAGGCTATTTTGCCAATAGAATTGGAAATCACAAGTCTTCGCACATCTTTTGCACGCTTGAATAATGAAGAAGAAACACATACCCAACGCCTACCACAACTGGAGATCTTGGATGAGAGGCGACTTCAGGCACTTCAAAATTTGGAGGCTGCACAACAACGGCGCAAGGCAAGGCATGACACTCTCACAAAGAAGAAGAAGAAACCAGAACTCAAGCAAGGAAGCTTAGTCATGAGGTATGATGGCCGTGTGGAGAAACGGGTAGATAAGAAGCTTCTTCGACGCTGGGAGGGCCCCTTCAGAATAAAGCAAAAGTTCAAAAATAACACCTATCTTCTAGAGGATGCAAGTGGCCAGGAGGTTCCCGGACGTGCCAATGAGTACCGGCTAAAGATATTCTACCCTCGAGCACCATGGCCAGCAGACCCCCCAGACAAGCATGCAGGATCTGCTGGGGGAGGGAAGATGTGACGTGAAAAATTGATATCTTTCATTGTCAATTTTGTGCATATTTTGATGGTTTCTCAATGGTAATAAGGTGGAAGCTTGTCCAACAAGATTGCGGCGCCCACAATGGAATAACGGCGTGGTGATGCGGCGGCTTGGCGGCTACCCCGATAACAGCATTCTACTTTCAAATATAATGGTTTTACTTGATTTAGGGTGCACACATTATAAATGCCACAAGTATGCTTGATAAATACTTTGGTATGGTAGATAGGCTAGTGATGTGGAAAATAAAAGTGGGCCTTCATGCTCACATGGATTTTTATTGTATTATTAATATGGTATTCACCATAAGGCTACAAGTTGGGGAGTATGGAAGGCATGTGGAGGAGTGTGTGTAGCTGCATAATTGGGAAAGATTCATCTAGAATGCCTACATGGAAGAGGAGAATTCCGCCATGTGTAAGTGGGATCTCCACCTACATGCCACTTAGGCTTGGCTATTATCTCATCACACTCTCAAAGTCAAAAAGTCTTCAATAATAGAAGACAGCCTAAGAGGACAATTGATGGTGACATCTTCTCTTATGTCACTGAAGGGTTGAAGATTTTTATGTTGTAATTTGTAACAATGGAAGAGAGGGTGATTCTCCACCTATAAAAGGAGCCCTCCTCTCCCTTTCAAATCAAGGAATGAGCCTCCTCCATTGAGCATTTTGTATCATTGCCATTCTCTTATCTTCAAACCCTTATTCAAACACTCTCTTTACATGTGAATGTCTCATTTAGCATTAGCTCCTCTCATGCTTAACCCAATTTTGGACCTCTTTGATGATTCATGATAAGTGGGATAAAGAGTTATTATCTTGGTGTGCCTGTGACTTCTCAAGGTAGCCCTTGCCTTATTGCCGCCCTCCTTTGGAGGTACCAATGGTTTTAGCGGTAATGAGCATGTGGAAAGACTTTGGGAACCATAGGTAAATCTTTACGCAATGTTAACCCTTACCTTCTAGCTTGAATCATGAAGGAGATAAGAAGCAAGAGGCTATGTGAAAATTGAGGTTTCATGCAAAGAGAGAGAAGTGCAGTTTTGTGGTCCAATACCCAAATTTGAATCGGTAATTACTCATCCCTCGGGTGTTGGTTTCTTAAATTGATCATATGGCTAGGAAGCTCTTTCTATGCTCTTTCCACTCATATAACTAATTTCTTAATCCCTTACTTCATTGATGATTAGAATTTCTCCCAAAGTTGCTAATTTTTAGGTGAATTTTGGCAGTTTTATAGTCTTGTAGTAAAATGCTCATAACTTTTCGCTCGGTTGTCCGTTTTTGAAAGTTTTTATATGGGCGCGAAGCTCTCTTCAAGGTCTACGCATCTATCTAATCCTCTCTTGCACAGCCTATATGGATTTAAAACTGCAATTCTCTGTGTATCTCTGTTTTTACAGAATTTTTACAGTTTTATAGTCTTGTAGTAAAATGCTCATAACTTTTCGCTCGGTTGCCCGTTTTTGAAAGTTTTTATATAGGCGCGAAGCTCTCTTCAAGCTCTACGCATCTATATAATCCTCTCTTGCATAGCCTATATGGATTTAAAACTGCAATTCTCTGTGTTTCTCTGTTTTTTTTAACTTTTGGCCATTCTTTCTTCTTAATAATGATTAATTTCTCTTAATCTCTTATCAAAGGCCAATCCCATGTGTCTTATCCTCTTGTAAGTGATTGCTATATTCATTTACTTTAATATGTTCCGACCAAATCGTCCAATTCGAACGGATGAACCTTACCAATATTCTCCGTATGTTTCCGTTCACATAATCTTGAGTCGGAAGGTTTTCTTCCAACAAAGAATTGCCCTCTTATTTGGAGCTGCAAGACTGGCTGAAATTCTTGCTTCTCCGGAGCCTTTCATCTTTCCTTCCATGAATTATGATCTCACCTTTGATGTGTATATCTTTATCTTAATCTAGGGAGAGAAAGGGAGGTGAGGAGGCTGAGGTTTTATACAAGTGTGTTTTGATTCTGAGGAGTGACCGAAGTCCAAACCCCAACTTCGTGTCACAGTACTCAACCACATCTCGACGCCGAACTCGATGCAGTCCAGTGGCACTGGGTTGCAAATACACCCAATATCCCTTTTGAAATTGTTTTTCAACCCAAGCACCGTGTTCATCCCTAGTATTGTGCATGAGCAAATCCCCAACCTCATCCCTTGGCCTCGACAAAGATGCACTACCCTCCATGGTGTGTTCTGCTAGAAAGGTTTTAGGAGAGAGAGAGAGAGAGAGAGAGAGAGAGAGAGAGAGAGAGAGAGAGAGAGAGAGAGAGAAGTCTGCACAATACACATTAGAGGTTGTTGGGGAGAGGGAGGTAGATGTGGATGTGAGGAGATTTGAATGTGTGCACGTATTCGTGATAGAGATAGAGAAGGCTGCAAATCTAAGCACAGTAGAGAGAGAGAGAGAGAGAGAGAGAGAGGGAGGGAGGGAGGGTTGCACAGTAGAGAGATAGGTTGAAGATCTACTCACAGTATAGAGAGAGTGAGTGTGTGTGTGTGTGTGTGTGTGTGTGTGTGTGTGTGTGTGTGTGTGTGAGAGAGAGAGAGAGAGAGAGAGAGAGAGAGAGAGAGAAGGTTGCACAGTAGAGAGAGAGAGAGAGAGAGAACCCACAAGATTGATGGGGCTGAAATTGGTGGAGCCTTCTACTTTTTAGAAGCTACCCCCTGCTTTATGGCACCCTCCTACTTTTTGCACTCCACCTCCCTAATTTATGAAGGCCACTCCCTACTTTTTGAACCCCACAAATGTAGTAATGAGGGAGAAAAGCCTAGTTGCCCCCTACTTTTGGAGGAGACCAAATGTACACACTCCTCTCTTCCTATTGGTCCATTGCTAATGAAGGTCATTAGCAAAGGGCCCAAAAGATGTCCAAAGTTTTCCTAATGTCCATAGAGAGATGGAGAACTACTTAAAGTCACACCAATCAAAGGTGTGCAATCCCTATTTGCTAACCAAGGTACTCGGTCATGCAGCTAACCTCCCAATTCCCGATAGCATGTTGAAAGAACAGGTATAACAAGCTGCAGTGCCGCTAGAGCCACCAACCATCACTTCTGAAGAGTTGCAGAAAGGCCAAGCACTCTTAAAGGAGACAAAGGAGATAATGCAGGAGATGAAGAAGGGACAGCGCAAAAAGAGAGACAAAAAGATAAGGGGCATAATATCAACAGTTGCTCTGAGGAGTCCCAGAGCTTGGAAGCAGAACTAGCCAAAGACATTGCATCATATCAACAAGTGGTGGAGTAACAAGAGGCAAGGGGAATAAGCTTTTCTGATGTACTAGTAAGCACAGCTTCGGAATTACCTCTACAAACACCCCCTCCAAGCCCAACACATATGGCATTCAAGAACCTCTCCCCACTCCATGATTATGTTCTTTCAAATCCGCAAACTTCAACGAAGATTGGTGAAGAGAGGGTTCCAATAGAAGTTGTGCCTCAAGAAACTCTTGACAAAAGAAATGAAGAAGCTATATCTGTACGTCCAGAGGCTCCAAAGGAAGGCCAAGAAGCTGAGAAAAAGAAGAGAGTTGATGAACTTCCAAGCCCAAGCAAGAGACAAAGACTGGAAGATGAAGGCCCAGTCACTACAAA
Organism: Cibotium barometz; assembly: GCF_041138505.1. Classification (NCBI taxonomy): domain Eukaryota; kingdom Viridiplantae; phylum Streptophyta; class Polypodiopsida; order Cyatheales; family Cibotiaceae; genus Cibotium; species Cibotium barometz. The sequence continues at coordinate 43,502,845 of NC_141077.1, forward strand.
ATCTTTTTTGCATAACATAGATGCCAACCGGTTCCTACAAGAGACAATGGAAGGTCTTGATAGCCTGCTGCAATTGCCATTCCGCAGATTAGAAGGGCCAGCCTCTACAAGCACTTCTATTTTGGAACAAGAACAAAGGGTTTGGTAATGTCATTTACTTACCACACTCAGTTGCTACATGATAGAAATGCAACCCTATGGAAGCAACTACAGGAAGCGTCAGACCAAGTACAAATGCTCAAGGAACAAATGGTTGCGTTGACGCTACACATAGAGAGGTCATACTCAAAGGTTTGAAGGCTGCAGAAGAACAAGAGGCGAGATACCACGTGTTGGAAGGAAACAACCAAGTACTTAACAAAACCATAGTGCAACGGATCAAAGAGAACACGGAGCTGACAGCACAAGTCGAACAAACTAAAGAGCAGCTTCAAAAGGAGGTGGCAAATGCTCGAGAAAAAGAAGAACAACATACAGAGCAGCTCAAGGAGGCTCATGCACTGTTCCAGGTCAAAGAAGAAGGGTTAAACTAGCAAATCGCCAACCTCACTGAATCCGTCATTGCAGCTCAACAGAAAGTGGTCAATCTTCAAGTCGAAAGGGAACAATTAAACAAAGCACATGCTGAGAAAATTAAAGATTTGAATGAAGTAATCACTGCCAAATCTTTGAAAATAGATCAGATGCTGGCCAGCCATAAAAAAGTGCTTGATCATGTCAATGAGCAGCTAAGAAGCAGTCAATTATTAGCCGAAGAGAAACTAAAGAGTATTGAAGATGCTAATGCATTGAAAGCGTCGGCAAGAAGGACACAAGAAGCAGCTACACGAAGATATGAAGAGTTGGATGCTACACGAATGGTGCGTGAGGCTGCAATATCTGATCTTCTGTCAAAAAAAGACTCAAGGATATAGGAATTGGAGCGCTTGCTGGCAAACAAGGCAACAAACTGAAAGAACGGAGTCTACCAATGAATTGAGACTACTCATTGAACGAGCCTTGGAGATAGGTTTATTGCCGGTAACTTATCGGGCCCCTCCTCGAACCTTAACCCTGTTTTTCTCTACACTAACCCTCTCCCTTCTTTAGTATGAGATAAACTTAACTGACGACCTTAGTTTAGGAGATTTAACACCAAAATACAGAGAGATGCTGACCCAACTATCATTATGGGTATCTTTAGGGGGGACTTAGTACCAACAGATCCAGCTGGTATATTTTTCTATCCTTTACATCCAATCGTGCTTAACCTCCATTGTGTTGGTGCTGGGTGTTACAACAATTTGACATCTTGGATAACAGTGTCGACAAACTTGACATGTTTATGTCAGATGATATACCCACAACACCGGCCAACTACAAGGTGGTTACACATAGTTATCAATGGATCATTAGTCACGGGTGGTTAGAGGTTTATAATACACACCAACATTTAAATCTCTCAGAGTCTACCCTCTATCATCGGTTTGGTATTATAAATCTCTACCATAATATAAATAAACATTTGGAGGCCATGACGACTAATGTGGAATATAACGTTTGATAAAGTACATATAGAATACCATAAAAGATCTCACATAACTCCAAGAGTTCATGAAAATTAACCAACCCACCCATGCCCCCTAGTTCAGGTGAGGGCCAAGGCTAGGCAACAAATGCTGACCTGGATACAAGCATGGCACCATATTCCAAATCTTGCTATCGTGGCAATGGCCAGGTTTCTAAAGTTGATCATTGTGCTTATCGATCAACCAATGGAGCAATATGATGGCTTTGGTGCAGAGCAACTCCTCTTTGACATGAACACAGGGCCTAATGAGAGGGGAATGATGTTGTACTATCATCGCCTCAAGTGTCTTCCAGGATACATGCATATCACCTTTGAAGATATGGTTGACACACAATTCTAGACATTTCACTCAGCATTTAGAAGAACCCTAAAAAAGCTTCAGTCACGCCGCAACTTCTATAAGCATGAGTTCGGGGACTAGGTCTTTAGACCTGGGTAACAAGTTCGGAGGACAGAACTTACACCAACTATAGGAAGGGATGTTAATCCTGTTTTGGATTAATAAATATGCTCCTCCATTTGAAAACATTAATAAGTGTCATGCAAAGGCACTATAAAAGTTGTACATTATGAGATATTGGCTACCCAAGGCCTTAGTAAGTTTTGGGCGTCTAAGTGTGAATAACGACTAATTTTATATAAGGTATTTTCTCATAATGGAAAGACACAATCCCTCTTTGTGCTATGAGAGCTCTTGCTTTGTCTTCTGTGTGTGTGTGTGTGTGTGTGTTTGTGTGTGTGTGTGTGAGAGAGAGAGAGAGAGAGTGTGTGTGTGTGTACTCTACTATATGTTCCTTTTCTATGCATGTATGTGTGGAAGAGTGAGGTAGATTGCCTTGTGTTGTGGTGTGAGCGACTTTACAGTGACAACGTGGAGGTGGAGCTTGGTGGAGTGAAGCTTCCAAAAGCGAGCTTGGAGACCTCAAGGGACGTGAGCTTAAAGCATGGGTAAGTACCCAATGATCGTTGTTGTCTATTGCTTCTTTCGATTATGAATGGTTAGAGTTCTCTCTTGAGAGGTGCGGTAGCCCATAACATGGAAGGAAGAACAAGCTCTCCCAAGTGTGAGTGAGGTTAACTATCTCTCCTTTTAGTTACTTTCATCATTACCATAAGCGTTAGCTTAGATTAATTAGCTAAATTAGTGTATACATGAGGATTTTTTATATTGTTGACCATATTTAGCTTAATTTAGCCATTAATCTTTATACTTGTTATTTTTAGAAACATTGAGTGTAAAATCATATGGCATTAGTGTATTGCTATGCATTACTACTATGGAAAACTCAAAAACACATAGAAAAACCCTTTAAAAAAAGCCAAAATCCTCAAAAAACTATGTTTTTTACTCTCTAAAATTTTCAACACCTCAACCAGATTTCAACTTGTCTAAATCATTGATTTAAACTTCAAATCATTAACCAGAATTGAAAGTGGATACTAAGACAATCTGAGATAAATGATCTTCGTTTCCACACACTTGAGCTTTAATAAAGGAGATTGTCAACGATATAAATTAAGTATTCTCTTATAAAATGTCTAAAGACTCGTTATATTTGGAAAGTGCACAGAGAATGGCACCAAAACTATTATCTTAAATGCACTTTTGGATTGCCTCGATCCTAAATCTGGATCACCGATTTCTCAACTCACAAGTTTGGATCGTCAATTTGACTTTCAAATTATACATATCCAAATCACATGATTCCAAATCTATATCATTTTCTAATTCTGATCGTCAATCCAACTCTTAGATTGTTGTTTAATTATGATCATCAATCCAACTCTAAAGATCGGTTTCGCCCCACTTTTTGGGTTGTCTTTGTTTCAGATTGTTGCAAGTTTATGATGCACCTAAGACTTTTTGTGAATGACGGTGGTCTCACAATAAAACTTGATAAAATCCCCAACTTTCAGATCGTCTATGATTCGATAATGAAAAATAAAAATCATATTTACATTATTTATATGCACCTTGTATATTTCTATTTATTTATCTATGTGTTTAATGTTTTGCAACTGGAAAAATACAAAACAAAACATCAAAAACCATACATACCCATAAAAACTTCAAAAAAAAACCTCATAAAAAGAACCTCAACTGGCAATTCTAGCGCTAGATCAAGTGCTTATACATTTGCGGACAAGCTAAATCATTGTTCAGACCTATTCTAGCCCAACCTACAAATATGGGACTTTGTCTCATGCTCCAACATTAGGGAGTGATACAGGACCAAGCTTAGAGTTGACCTTCCTAATTGCACCAGACTCTCTGAGCTTGGTGTCCATAACTCTACAAGGTTTATAGCCCATAGCACTGATCTAGTCTCTTCTGTTGTGTGAAGGACACCAAGCATATGAGGATGTCCATGGCAACCTCTTCACCATCACCATTATACAGAGGAAACCACAAGTTTATAGACGCACCCTCAGTCACAACAGGTGTTATGATCAAACTACGTATGCCGTTGAGGATACATCCCAAGAATGGACGAAAAAGTGAGGGGTGCAGAAAGGCCTACCCGATTGAGAGTCTACTCATCCAATACAATAGAGCATAGAACTTCGGGGCCAAGAGACTTCTCTTTATGAAATCATTTCAAGACCAAGAAACTCTACAACAGAAGGAAAAAAAAATTTCTATCCCACAAGGAAAACTACCCACAAACCAGAAGCCAAAGTCGAGCTTCCCTCTACATTAGGCCTTGCGATGGAGGTTCATTTAGCTTCCATTGGTATAAGAAATGTTAGGCAAGAAACTACACCTTCAGAAAGAACTACATTGGTCACCCCAGTCAAACCATTAATATCAAGCCATTTAGGATGAGGAGCTGCACAAGTTGAGAGCTAAGAATATAGAGCCTGAAGTGTACCGGTAACTCCTGGAGTACTGGTATATGGATACCTAATGCTACATTCAAGCTTCATACCTCTTGAGCGACCAAGAGAAGCATCTTTTGGAGCACGAGACTATGTTTATGCGAGACCATGCTATACTCAGGTACCTCGTAGAGTTGAACCTAGGCACATGGCAACAATGGCTCCAAAGAACAAAACCAACAAAAAACAGCTCAAATAGCCCATGAAATGAGACGAAATATAGATGTCGTTTCAACATATCAAACCCACAAGGGGGATGAGAGTGAAAGTGGAGTATAGCCATTCTAGGATAAGACCCTCTCATAGCCAAGGTAGTTTCCAAGTTCAACAAAATGGGAGATCCCTGTAACCATTTGACTACTTTCAAGCAAGTCTATGCAGCAAAAAGTGTGACCAATCCTAAAACGAACATAGTTGCTTGTCGCTTGACCTTGGAAAGCTACGCTTTAATTTGGTTTCAAATGCTAGTAGACTCACAGAGAGAAACTATGGAAGACTTAGAGATAACTTTCATCATGGGTTTCTCCAATACAGCTGTTAAGCATAGCTTGAAAATGAAATTGTGAGAGACTGCATAAATCATCTAGAGAACTTGAAGAAAAACCAAGCCAAACTAGGCTAATTTCTTTGTTCTTGGAACAATTGAGAAGCAAGCAACTATATGCTGCATTATATAATAAGAGGCAAGTAAGTGTTGCTTGGATGGATGATTTTATAGACTTGGACTATAACTTTACTGGCATCCCCTCTACAGATAGTCTAAGGTCAAACCCATTAGCCAAAATCAAGCCCAACATTAAAAGCCAAGATTACGATAAGGTTATTGCAGGAACCAAGAGTGCAGAAGACATAGCTGTGATCAAAGGACTTGAAGGTTGGCCATCCTCTAGGCTAATTTATTTATTCTTGGAAGGATTGAGAAGCAAGCAACTACATATGCCAAGAGGCATCGATGATATTTCTCATTTTAACTCCTAAAAGTTATTTTCCAAATTCAAAAAAATCTGCAAAATTTAAGGCATTTTAGAAATTTACAAATTTTCAAGATAATTTCAGTCATAAGTTTTATAATCTGTTGAGAAATATGTTTTTTTGTGAACATTTACATGGCGCATATACAAGAGAAAAAAACGCCAAAACTATATAATCGCGCGGAGGAAGCCAAAACTAATCGTTCTTGTCTATATGATGGTGCATTGTAAAGATCAGTCCCCAAACCTCTAACAAAAACTCCCCCTCTTTCTGCTATATCTTTGCACATTAGTTAGCATTGAGGGATGTCCTGCTGTATAAGCTTATCTGCAACTTTCCTTCAGTTTGTTCTACTACAGTGTTGCATGCAAGTCCGTATGCAATGGCTTTTAATGTTTTGACATGCAAAAGAAACTGCAAACACCAATACAAGACAAAAGCATATTATCAGAGATGTCTGCAGATCAAGACTTAGTCTTTCATCCAGCATGCAGATTGTCTGAATACCTGTTATTCTTGGTGGAGCTACGATGGAGACAGTAAGAGCCAAGACGGCCGAAACATGTACTGGAGCGTCAGCGGCTCTAGATGATTGATTCTGCAGGTAGAGCACCCAGATGTAGATTTTTCAAAGAACTGTCTGATGATGGCTCACACATAAGAAGGCGTCTATGGAATGTTTGGGTTGTGAAAGATCAACAGTTGGAGGCTCCAGGTCTTTTCCGACTTCTAGATGGAAAGCTGTGTAGCCCCCCTGGGCATTGCTGAGGCTCAGCTGCTACATAGGGGACTTTGTCGCCAGCGAATTGTCGACCTGGAACACACACCAGATCTCAAAATCAATCAAAGGACTTGATGATTCCTGCACACTCAAAAATCATCTTCAAAAACTTTCCCGCACCTGACAATTCCTCCACGGCAGCAGATTTTGCAGCCAAGCACGTTTCATAGAGCTCCCGGTGTTGCACAGGAACAAACTCGCCAAACCTACATCAGCTCCCACTTCAATCCCATCTCATGCATCACCTCTCTAGCGCCAGCAGCCTAGTTGCTACACTACAGAGAAATTGCTAGCTTAACTGAGTAGCACGGAAAAACTATCATTGATTGTTACATCACCTGCGTAGCAAGAAGATGCGTTCAGGAGCTGAAAATAAATTTGCAATAGCTTCAACTACTGTCTTGATGTTCATGACTTGCTGTCTCAAGCCTTTCATGCATTCCACAAATCCTTTGTATTCTGGAGCACTCAGACGTGCCTTCACCTGAGAGAAGTACGAATTATCAGTATGTAACAGACACCTAAAGGCAACTGTCAGTGCTCATTATGGAGAACACAGTGCATTGTTATAAGAGCATGTGATTCTGAATAACTCAGATAAGCTGGGATATACCTCTTTTAAAAAGTCTGCTGCATTCCTGCTCTTCTTGTCATCCTTACAAGTGAGATAAGCATTCTTTGAGCTATCTTCAGCTTTCAAAACCTGACCACAGGTTATGTCTGTTTTTCTACTAATATGTGCAGCAATTCCCTGGTCATTGGCATGCTTAATTTTGATGACACCAAAAGCAGAATCCTGCTGACTTTTGCCATTTCCTACAGCTGTCGAAGCCATACTCTTATCAAGATCATTGCCATGTATGTGTTGTTGAAAACGTCCCTGCTTGGTAGATGGAGAGGGAGAAGCAAGGTCAACAACATCACAATCAGAAGCTTCAACAACTTCATGAACTTCCAAACCTCCCTTTCTTTTCAAAGTGGCGTCACAATGGGCTGCACAAACAGTTCCAACTTCACTGCCTATTGCACGATTAGCCCGAGTAATCGCAACTGTAGGTATTTGTTTGCTTGTTGAATCTCCACGGGAGCCGGCAAGAATTGTAGATAAGGACTTGCCTGAAGATACTGCACCTGAAGCGGGACCACAATGCAGGCCCTAAACAAATCTCACCAAAATCAAACACTGCCCAGCATAACTTACCACAATCAATGTATGCTATGTGAAGTCTGGATAAAAGTAAATAATTCAGATCAAATGAGTGTTCTGTCTGTCTTTCTCTAGGAGAATAAAAATCTCATTAAAAAACCCCCCAGAAAGTTACAGAAATCATCACACAAAACAAGGCACATCTAGACTTGAGGTATTTCAACCCAAACCCTCCATGGTACACAATTTCCAGATTGTGATGAGACCAGAGGCAACATTCAGCCAATGCTCATAGAGTCAGGTTCCTCAAAAAGAGATCAAGAACTCGGTACAAAAAGGTCACAGCACAGTGGCAGGCAGAGCCATGACAATGACAGGATTATCCAGTTGCCTAATGAAGTTTTGAAGTTATAAAAACGATTCAATTCAAAAGCAGGACTTGTGCACTAAGACGAGCTGTTATGAAAAAGCTAGTGGAAGCAATGCATACAGAAGCATGCCAGGGCATCTCCTGCATTAATGAAGGTAATAGATGCACAACAGCACTTACAGAAGGTCTGGTGAATTTCTGACCCAATATTCCCAAATTGTGTATGTTCTTGTCTACTTCTGCAGTAGTCCCTTGAGCTGCAGCATAAATTACAAAGAAAAGTTTGAAAAGCATCCTATCAAAGAGAAACAATTATAAAACCAGCACTCAACTCACTCACTGGCAACCATGCAGCAGACTTCCACTAGTGAAGAAAATATGCATCTGATGGCAACCCTCAAAAAAGATAACAAGGTTGCTCCTTTTACAGCTCCTGGAAAGACTACATATGTGGGGGACGTGAAGCCACATCGATGTCCATCCTCGCGTCTGGACAGGAAGGCTCCAATGTTCCAGATGCATGGAACAGCTGCCTGACATTCCTGCATGTGGCCAGGGAGGGTATAGATAAGGCCTGTCTCTTCCTTCACAAGTACACCCACAGACCTCTCATCTTATAAAGCATTGTATTCACTTGCCCATTCACAAGCATTTCCCATTTGCATGTGTTTGGGTTGCCCATTTGGTATGCTCGTCCCAAAATTCGCACCCAGGCCAAAAATCAATCTTGACCATTCCACATGGATACGATCCACCAAACATTCGAACAAGAGGTCATGTCCTGTAGTGTCCCTGCTGGTGACACTTCTTGAGTCAATGAACCTACACATGCCACATCTTCATAGCTGCCCTCGAGTTGGGGGGGCAGCCATCTCTGCACGGATAATATCATGTGGTACAGAGGCCTTGGCCCTAATCATCCGGGAAATCATAGAAACCAAGGGCCTCTCCATATGTCTCCATCCATCAGTGCTACCAGCTCGGCTGTGGTGATCCACCGAGGGTCCCCATATCTCCACTCCATACAGCATGGCTGAAGTGACCAAAGTGTCAATGAGCCAGAGCTTTGTTCGAGGTTCCTGAAACTGAACCTGCGAACACATCCTCTCTAGTCTCCCCAATGCTGCATAAGCTCTGGTCAATCTGGTCTCTGCTGCTCTCCTCAAGGAAAATAGTGGGCCACTGAAAACCACACCAAGGTAAGTATATGCATCTGTATACTCCACTGTCTCCTGACCATATGTAAAGGTGGGTACTGACCTCCTAACCCACTGTGCTGTGGTGTTAAACACCATCACCTTGGTTTTACCAAGGTTAACAGACGATCCACTGTCCTGTACAAACGTGTGCAATGCATCCAAATGACGCTGCATCCCCTCTGGAGAATCTGAGATCAGCACAATATCATCAGCATACAATAACAGCGCAATCCATGTCCTTGCTAGCTGTGCTCCTCTGTCACCCTCCCGCTCTACATAGTCTGAAACCTCATCCACGTACATCCCAAATAAGGTGGGAGAAAGGGGGCAGCCCTGTTTCACCCCAATAGTGGAGTGAACCATCTCAGATATACCCTGAGTAGTACGTACCTGCCCCACAATTGTCCTGTATAAAGCCATGATTCCCCAAATCAGCTCTGTGGGAACTCCCATCTCCTGTAGTCTGCGCATCAGTCTGGCTCTCGGTACTGTGTCAAAAGCTTTGCGGAAATCCACAAAGCAACAATAAATCCTCCTGCCATATAATCTGCCCTCCTCAATAATAGCTCTGAGTGTCAAGATATGGTCAAGAGTGGAGAAACCTCTCCTGAACCCTGCCTGCCCTGATGCACGTATGCCCTCTCTCTCTGCCCATCTACTCAACTCCTGCTCAAGAATAGATGCATATAATCTAGCCAATGTGTGACCAATCATGATGGTACGATAATTCCCAGGAAGCATGGGATCCCCTGACTTGAAGATAGGCACAATCGTGGACATATTCCAAGTCTCACGAAAACCCTCAGACATGGCTCGGTTAAACATCATAGCAATAAGCTCTGCAAGCATATCTCTGGCATGGATAAAGTGCTCTGCTACCAAACCATCATGATCATATGCTCTCCCAGTCCTCATCCTGTCAATAGCTTTCCTTACCATCTCAGCAGTAAAGAAAGCACATGTCTCTGGGCATGGCTCCGATGGGTCTGGCAGGGGCGGCCGTCCTGCTGCTGTGTACAGGGATGCTGCATACTCACCCCAAATCTCTGTGGAGGTAATGGCTAGTGATGGTGAATGCTCATGGAATAGTCTCCATGCCTCGCCTGAGTCCTGACTCATAAATAACTGATACAAATCCCTCTCTAACTGAGCAAGATAAGCCCTCTTCTTCCGTCGCACTAGGTGCCGGAAGGTAATCCGTGACTGTCTGTGAGTGGTAACACCCATGAGCACCTCTCTCTGTAATCTGATCCTCATCTCTCTGCACTCCTCATCATACCAACTGTTCTGGGGCATGTTCCCAGATCGTCTCCGTGTAGGCTGACTATGGGGATATGCCTCTGATGCTGCAGCATGAAGCGTATCTATCAATATCTGAGTGAGCTCATCTAATGGCCGTCCCGACTCCTCGGCACATAAGCGTCTGTATATCTCATCCGTATACATGGTGTCAGTCTCCCTCGTAAAGGTATAACGAGTGCGTGTGGAGACCTGTCCCAATGGAGCGGTGCTGAACTGAAATGTGAAGAGTGAAGGACAAGATAGCATGATCCACTGCTATTCCAACCGGCCTAGTGCCTACCATAAAATCCTGAAAAAGGGAATGAGACTGGGCTGAGCCATAACATAGTCCACTGTACTAGCACCATGCCTATGTGGAAAGCAAGTGAAACCGCCCGATGTCGGGAATCTCTGTAGGCCATTCAAGATGGCCAATCCATGTGCAGTCCCCATGTCTATCAAATACCGATGTCGGGAATCTCTGTAGGCTATTCAGGATGGCGCAGTCCCCATGTCTATCAAATACCGCCCATACACTGTAGGTTCCTCATCCTGTGAGAGTCTAGATAGGCCCATATCCCTAACATCAAGCTCCCTCAACATCTCTGAGGTATCATAAAATACTGTCTGGTTATGGGGGGTCCTGGCATTGAAGTCCCCCAGGAGAATGATGTCACCATCCCTGGAGAACTCCCAAATGTCATCATCCAAAATAGAAAAGGGAGACTGCCCGCTAGGTGATGCATACACTGATGTACTAGGAGCAAAATAGCATATAGCAATGTAGAGATATCTGCCCGTCTCTGCCCTCAGTCTAACCCACATGTACCTAGCCTGCTCATCTCTGCGGACTATATGTATCAGTGGCTGTAGCTCCTCTCTAAACAATACTGCCACTCCTCCTGAGCCCCGTCCTCTATGCTCTGAACGAGTCTCCTGTCTACAAGCTGTCTCCCATCGGTATCCACTAACATGTGGCATGGACTGTCCAGGAGCCTGATGCGTCTCACAGTAGAAGATGATGTCCCTCCCAGTGAAACTATCCTCAAAAGCCCCTGCATCAAGACGTAGAGATCCATTAAAATTCCAAGTAGCAACTTTGAGTGTAGTCCCATAGGCCTTGCGCCATCATGAAGAGCGCCTCTCCATAATCACCACTCTACCATCTCTATAGAAGGCCACTTTCCCTTTCTCTCGGGCTGCCCTTATCTCTGGCATAACTTCTTTCATGTGGGCAAGTTGCGAGAGTGTGAGGTCATCTCCAAGAAATATTCCCGTCTTCTTGAGTGTAGGACGTCTCTTCAAGAAGTCCTTCGCTTCCATGGAAGTGGTTAATCTCTCTTCCTTCCCTACAACTCGAGGGCTGGAAATCTTTCCCCAAGAGATTCCCTGTGACCAGGGAATTTTACCCATATAGAAATCTTTTTGGGCCAAGGTTTCTCAACGTCTAACCCAAGAAACCATTGAAAAACAGAAACAGGTTGGTGGGATCTATCCCGACAGCAAGAGAGAGAGAGCTCCATGCGCCTGCTGCCCAGCTCCTTCGATCTTTGTCCCGCCCCGCCCCATGAAACCCACCCCCCCCCACACCTTGCACCTCCTGCAGCCCCCATCCTCATGCCCTCCTGCCCGCCTCCCCCCCTCCTGTATGCTCCTCCCTGTGGCACCCATCCTGCTGGCACGTCTCCTCGCCCTTCTCAGGGTGCGAGACCCCCCACAAGGCTGCTTCATACATCAACGCTTCGGTCACAAGGGTATCAGAAAGCCAACCCTCCGTCTTGGGCTCCTAGAAATGTGCCTAGAAGCACTTCCACTCAAGTAAGCTCAAGGCTGCATATCACCGCGTCACTCTAGCATGTGCTATGGGTCTAACCCAAGAAACCATTGAAAAACAGATGCAGGTTGGTAGGATCTATCCCGACAGCAAGAGAGAGAGGGAAAATAAAGTGGGAGGGTGGAGAACTCGGGAAAAGGGGAAACGCAGGAGAAAAAGATAAGGGGAGGAAGAAAGAAAGATATATTAAGCATCTAGTAAAGACCCAATGGGCCTATGAACCAAGTGGAAACTCGAATATACCATACTCCAGGTTGGCCCTCAAGTGCTAGTTGTCTCGAGGACTCCAAGGCAAGCCTCGGGTACCTGTGGAGATCTATGTGACTCATGCGATGGAGGTCTGTGACTGTCTCGAAAGAGTGCATCCACCAACATCGGGGCTGCAGCAAACTCTGCCTAGATAATCTAGTGTGGGAAGATGGGATCAAAGGAGGTTTGGGTGTGAGAGATTTTTTAGCTGAGATGAGGAGACAAATTGCAATGAGGAAGATGAGGGTGGGAGTGTTTCAATTTCTTCCTCGAAGTGGGAGTGTTTCCCCGCTCTAATTGGTTACTATTTTACAATCTCCTTCCCATCAAAGATGGGATCAAAGGAGGTTTGGGTGTGAGAGATTTTTTAGCTGAGATGAGGAGACAAATTGCAATGAGGAAGATGAGGGTGGGAGTGTTTCAATTTCTTCCTCGGAGTGGGAGTGTTTCCCCGCTCTAATTGGTTACTATTTTACAATCTCCTTCCCATCAAACGTTGTAATTCACCTCTGCAGCTCTCTACTTTCATGCATCCATTCCAGCTGTCCTGGAATGGAAGGTCTGTAATTCTTATAAATACTTTGCCCCTGGGGCCTGAAAATCAAACCTGTTGCAGAACACACGAAGCAAACCTACTCACCATAAAGGCAAGCCAAATGTATGTAAATTCCATACCCTGCATTGTTAGACCATTCACATTGTTTGCACCCCTTACACATTCATGTAGCCAAAATTCTACTCATGTAAAGTTCAACGCTTATGCAGAGTATTTGAATAACATTGTACCCATGATTTTTATTCCCTATATCAACTTTAAACAAATAAGAAGCCTAGGTGGAAACCAAACTTGCCTTGAATGCTCAAATAAATCGTTCCTAAACTCTTCTCACCACACAAACTTGTAGAAGCCCCCCCCATAACTGACTCTCTAGATGGTTCATTCGTAACTCCTGTAAAATTTGAAGGCACAACACATTAGAAATGATAAAGCAATAACATTAACTCGATAAAAGACAGCAACTTGGAACAACCACCTACAAGCAAGACCATGCCATTATGGGATCATGTACTACACAATTACAGCCTACAGGCAACAAAATGTATTTCAAAAAAAGGGATCACGTAGCCCACCAGACTGCCCTGCCAAGGTTCAGCTGACAAGTGTTCGGCTGACAAGTGTCCAGCTAACAGGTGTTCAGATGACAAGTCAAAGTGGCATCCAGCACCCACTTGCAGCCCTGCTACCTACTTTTGGTACTTTTACTGGGATCAGCAGCGCATTCCAGCAATTTACGTGGATGGTGCCACCAGATTGGCAATAAGCGGCAACCGTGCAGTAACCATGCCTTACTCCTTGCCGAATGGTGCACCTACCATGGGATGACTACTTGTATAAACATGTAACTCGGGGATTGCCAGAGATACTTTTTAAATGAAAGTTTTAGTGTTTCGCACTGCATGTTCTGTACTATCTCTTGAGTCATCTTGCTGATTGTCTATCTCTGATGTCACTGTCTAGTATTGGGCACATGATAAGCATAGTGTCTTGTCAAATCTGTGAGTGCGTAGTGGAGCGGGGCAGTGTAGCTGCACGTTTCCCTTGTCAAGTAGCAACTCCTGAAGGCATACTGCTGTAGAGTGAACCCATACCACAGACTAGTGTCACAAACCCTAGTGTGCCTGGCAGCAAGGTCTGCTCTACATGTACGCTAAAATGCCCATGGTTATTTGCATGTGGCGGTGTGCAAAAGCGAAGGGCTGGATAGGATGTGGTACTCTTCCCTTCCATCTTGCAAGGGTCGGCCGACAAATGGTTCAATCAGGTTCAGGTGAACCATTTTGCCAACTGGACAATCCTGTGTGACACCTTCTCCGAGACATTCCGTCCAAGTAATCCTGAGGAGAAGGTGTTGCACAAACTCCACGACTTGAAGCAGCTTCCCAGTGAAACAGTCTCAGAGCTCATGACACGGGCGACTGTCCTGGTGGCCCTTTTGCCCACCCATCCAAGTGATTTCATGGTGCACCAGTGGGTGGACCACACACTTCCACAAACCACTCAACAAAAGATCCTAGAGAGTATCAGGCCAGGTGCAACCTTGCATGAGTTTCAAGAACTTGCCGATCAACTTGAAACTGCAAGCCTCTTGTTCAACAGCGATGGCAACATGAGGGCCGAGCACTCTGAGGTCCACTGCGATTGCCAATGACCTGGTGACCAAACTCAAAATGGACTTAGAAGCGCGTAGGCCCACAATTAAGAAGATCATCTCAAGGAGCTAGAAGCTCTTAAGCTCCAAAAGCTCAGCAAGAAGAAGGTAGTCTTGCCCAGCTCAAGACCGAGATGGAAGAGCTCAAGGCTCAACGGGAAACCAAAAGAACAGTTTGGTGTGCCATCCGTCAAGTCGCCGACCACACTCCACAGGAGTATCAAAAGAAGGAGATAACTGCAACTCCTGTGAGAGTGTGTCATGAGGACAAAGACTCCTATTACTTGAAGGGGTTTTCAATTACATCAACAACAGCCGTTTTCACCAACAATCACAACTGGTCAGCTAGCTGTCAGTCACTTGGCAGGCCCCAAGCCCCTCCCTCACTATCAACTCTTCCACCAGCTGCCAATTACATCAACAACAGCCGTTTTCACCAACAACCACAACTGGTCAGCTAGCTGTCAGTCACTTGGCAGGCCCCAAGCCCCTCCCTCACTATCAACTCTTCCACCAGCTGCCACCCTGGCCGGAACCCCCATAGCTCAACCACCTCGTCTGCTTATGGTAGCAACAGTGCGGGGATGGGCCAACATAGTAAAACAGGAAGCGGAGAAGGAGTAGACAGCAGTGGTCAAGAAACATCAAGCCTCCACCCCACCCATCATCGTGGAAGAGAAGAGGAACATTATGCGCAAGACACTCGAAAAAGAGAAGCGGAGGAAGACTAAGGCCTTACACATTCGCGTCACAGGAATAGCAGAGAGTAGCTTACCCAAGGCAGATATGCCTTGGAGCTATGCAAGAAGCTGAAGGTGGAAAGTTCCCCATTTGTGGACAGTGGATGTATGGAGAGCAGGAAAGGATACAACCCAACCACGGCCACTTGTCCTCTGTTTCCCGGACTTAGGGAGTACCAGGGTAGCCTTGAAGGGGAGAAAATCTACTTGGACGTGGCACACAGGAAGGCCTCAATGGAGAAGGTCGTAGCAGCCTGTAAGGAAGGGAAGTGGGCAGTATATCAAGATGGGAAAGTCATCATTACAGAGAGGCGCCCCACCCCTAAATAGGGGCAAGGAGTCTATGATAATACACGCATCAAGATGGCAGCCTGGAACTGTAATGGGACTCTGTGGTCAAATGTGGGAGGCTTCCGGGAGACATTTACACGACGAGATATTGTCTTCTATACGGAGACACACCAAAGCTCGGAGAGGGGATTGCCTCATGTCGCCGGATACCAGTGGGAGTCGGCTTACCATGGGCATACCCAACAGGACAGGTGGAGTACGGGGGTCATGAGAAGTAGCAGTCCTATTTAGGTCGCACCTTCAAGGTCTGATCAGCATAGTCAGGTGGGATGAGGATGCCAGATACATGTGGCGGTTTGCTACTTGGCACCAGATACATACATGTGGCGGTTTGCTACTTGGCACCAGATACTTCGCGATATGCTATACAGGATAGTCAGGACAGCCTAACTACTCAGCCAGAGGAGAGGAAGGAGTCCCCTTGTGCATCACTGTCTGATGAGATCTCAGCAATGTTGGGACTAGGTGATGTTCTCCTCATTGGGGACTTCAACACTAGGACCTAAAGTGAGCAGTCTCAGTTATATAGCTTTGAGGACCCTATCAGACTACATGCACTTGACCAAGACGGCACAGGATTGCAGCGGGCTTCTCAGGACCTTGGAACTATCACTAGATAGGGACTAGGTGATGTTCTCCTCATTGGGGACTTCAACACTAGAACCAAAAGTGAGCAGTCTCAGTTATATAGCTTTGAGGACCCTATCAGACTACAGGCACTTGACCAAGAGGGCACAGGATTGCAGCGGGCTTCTCAGGACCTTGAAGCTATCACTAGTTATGGGAGGCACCTCCTGGAGTTGGGTTCTCGGCATGGTCTCGTTATTTATAACAGGATGGCACAGCGGCCTCTATCCGGCAGACTCACAAGCTTTCCATATAGTGGAGGATCGAGCACAGTGGATTATATTATGGGACCCCCTGAGCTTGCTTCACTCATCTCCAAGTTCACTATCCCTGCATGCCCTCTTGGAGCCAACCACACCTACCTCTCCTCCTCCATTGCTTGTACACCACCCAGCCCACCGCCGGCCCCATCCAACTCCCACTATACCAAAATCCACTTCACACTCGAATGTGACCACAAATATGCCAACATTGATCGTGGTTTGGTAGATATGGACCCATCAGTTGAATTCAGTTCACCTTACCACCCTCACCGACACCATACATTCCGCAGACATAGCCAACTTTCCATACACCCCCCGCTCCAATGCTAAGCCTTGGACAAGTACCATGCCCCAAAGTGGTTAGTATGATGACGAGTGCCGCACCACACATGCTCATCTCAAACGAAAGGAGGTAGTGACTGGTCAAATCCTCAAGCGTGATGCTCAAAGGATTAACCGCTCTCTCACTCGCCCGCAAAAAATGAGCATATTTGCTTCAGCAATACTGGGAGATATACCAACTCTTCTTGAGCGGCAACTCTGAGGAGGCCTAGCATAGGTTGAGGGAACGATGCCCACCCACAACCATCACAGATCCTCGCATCTGGCACTCATGCACACTCAATTTACCATGTTCCCAATCAGCCTCCACTCCCACACCCACCCAAACCTTGCCCCACTACATCCACTTTCTTCACATGAACCATGGTGGAAAAGGCCATCCGGAAACTCCAAAACGGCCGCTCCCAAAATCATGAGGGGATTAGATCGGAGCATCTATCACATGCAGCTGATACCCTTGCACCCCTCTTGGCTTACATGTTTAACAGGGCACTGGCGGAAGGCTTTCCCCACACTTGGTCATCACACATCATCTCACCCATACACAAATCTAGGGACACTATGGAGCCCAATAACTACAGGGTCATCTCGATCGGCCATACCTTGGCCAAGCTATATCGATCCGTGCTGGAGACAGAGCTCAGCTCATTGGCAGAGAGAGAGGAGCATAGAGCATGAGCCCACGCAAGGTTCAGGCGGACCTTCTCCACCCTGGATCACATCTTCACACTCAAGAGCCTCATTGAGCAGGCCAAGGCTGATGGCCCCCACGCCTCTACTATTGCTTTATGAAATTCTGCAAAGCCTTTGATACGGTGCCACATGATCACCTACTACAGCACCTACAGATCCTTGGGGTTCCATCAGACATGATTTGGGGCATTATTACTTTATATGAGTCAGTGGTTGGGAGGGTGAGATGCCCTGGAGGACTCTCAGAGGAGGTATCTAGTACTATTGGGGTGAAACAGGGCTGCCCATTATCCCCCACCCTCTTCGGGCACTATACATTGACGAGATCTTAGACTTTATTGACATAGCGGGAGGTGGAGAGACATCCCTACTAGTAGGCATAATTGTGTCTATTGTCTTATATCCTAATGATATAGTGCTTGTTGCAGACTCACAAGAGGGACTACAAAAGCAGATGGATGCCCTACAGGACTTCTGTTTGCAGAGGGGCTTGTCAGTTAACCTTGGGAAGACCAAGGTCATGGTCTTCTATACTTCCCCTAGTGTGAGGAAACATACAGAGATCACCAACATGGGCAGCCGGGTGGAGGTAGCAAACTCATGTCTACTTGGGGGTCACTTTCACGATGCTTCTCCATGAGACAGGCATCATAGGATAGATTGACTAGGGGATACGCTGCAATTGCCCTCCTAGAAAGACAGTGCCACTCGACACACTTCCAGGAGCCCAGGGCAAAGCGCTGGCTTTACAACACAATAGTGACTCCCGCAGTGATGTATGCATCCCAATTCTAGGCACCAACCTTATCAGCAGCAGATTGGCAGCGCATAGAGCGTCCACAGATTTTGATAGTGTTGTCTTGGACTCTTCCTTTTGGAGATCCAATGACACAGACAGTTACTATTCAGAGATACTCGACCCCAGCACCCATCTCAATCTACCATCACCAGTTTTTTCCGCCCACAAGAGGACACTCGGGCGGATGAGGCCACCACGGTACCGAAGAGGGGCCCACCACTTTGCTCCTCGACTGGAGTCACCCTGCCTCATGCCACGGCACTTCAGAGAACCAGATGGCCTCACCCTCCTGGACCTCGAGCACCCCAAGCACACCAACCCCAGATTGATGAGATCCTCACCCGCCACCACCAAGCATCTGTAGCTGCTACCTTATCGCAACTTCACCTCGGCCTTGCAGATCTAGGGGCCCTCCACACCCCCTTGCCGATGCTGGACATCCTTTATGGACCCCTACCACACATCAATGGATAGCTCCCTCTCCACACTCACCCCCCCATATAATCAACACCCACTTTGTATCCACGATAATGAGGATGGTGATCCTCCATGATGAGGATGACGATGATGATCCATACATATCTACATTTACAGAGGGATTAGCGTTAGTTCTTTTTGTTATGTTGTCTTTTTTTCCATGATGAGATTCCATGGACACATTGTACACCTTTTGTCTTATAGACCCATTGGGTCTTTTGCAAGACGTTAATATATCTTCTTCTTCTTCTTTTGATACCTTGTTGCTTTATCCATGATGAGATTCCATGGACACATTGTACACCTTTTGTCTTATAGACCCATTGGGTCTTTTGCAAGACGTTAATATATCTTCTTCTTCTTCTTTTGATACCTTGTTGTTTTAGTATTTGTCAAATTTCCATAACATATACTCTCCTCCATATCACTTCTCAAGATTTTGATCTTGATACCACTTTGCTTTTCCACTTATGCTTTGAATTGTTGAAACTTATTAAAAGCTTTGCTTTTATCTTTCAAAAAATATATCCAAACATTCCTTGAATAGTCATCAATGAAGGTTATGTAAAATCTTGTTCCTCCAATGCTTTGTGTTTGTGTTAGACTCCATAGATCCATGTGTATAAGCTCCAAAGGCTTTTGATTAATATATCCTTCTTTGTTGCAGGGCTTTCTTGATGACTTTGCTTTTTCAAATGGTTCACATAATCCAAACAATGATTGTCCTTTGAAGTGGCAATCCCTTTACCAAACTTTTGTAAACTATCTCCTTCAATCGAGAGATACTTATGTGACCAAGTCTCTTGTGCCAAAGCTCAACCTTTGACATAGATGAGCTTCTTGTATATGCACATGCCTTTGACGTAGGCATGGCATCCAAAATAAACATCCTTCCAAATTTTTCACCTCCTTCGGGAATCCCCAAACGTATACTCCCAATGTGAATGGCAAGATGTGGTGTATCATCTCTAGTGGATACACTTGTCTTCTTAGTGACTTCTCGTTTTGATGCAAACAAGTCTTCTCTTCTAGACATGTGATTTGTATATGCGGAATCTATGTACCATTTGTCTTTCTCCAAAGACTCTACCACTAACTGATGATGCAAACAAGTTATGTTTGTCTTCTTCTTTTCTCTCTCCTTTTGCCGAGGCATAATTCCCTTGCTTCAAAGTGCCATTCCTAGTACCTCTATGCGTTCAATAGCAATCTCGAGCCCAATGTCTCATCTTGCCACAATAGTTGCAAGCATCTTTGTTGTTTTGTCGTCTTCTGCCATTATAGCCTCCTCAATTTGAGGATTGTCTTCCAGCTCGTACACTTTGAGTGTAGCCCCATTAAAGGTTTCCTACTAGGCACTGAGCCTTGGAGAGGTTGTCCAGATTTTTGGGTCTCAGTGCATTAGTACTATATGGGGTGATATCATCCATACTCTTATGGCTACTTGGGCTCGCATTCAAGGGCCCTCTCGTTCTGCGCAAGCGAAGCATGTGATATTTATGCGGGAGGACCATGGCATCTTCTTTTCCTCTAGTACAACAAGTCTTACATGGCATCATGATGCTCCTCAGTGGTTGAAATCACCTTACATATTGGGGTGATTCTATTCTTTTCCGGCTTAATAGATTGTATGTTTTTTTCATACTTAATAGAAGTCTCTTTCTTTTAAAAAAAATAATAAAAATAAAAATAAAATAAAAAAACCTCGTCCACCCCTACCTCTTCCTCCCCTATCACCAAATACCTCATCTTTTTCTGCATCTCACAATCCCATGTCCCAAGCGGCTGGCCAACCTGAGGCCCTGGCCACTATGTTGGGCAGAGTCAATGTCAAACTACCCACCTTCAAAGGGTCCTCCACAAAAGATGCTGATGATCACATCCAACGATTTCTCGCGATGTGTCGGAGCAGAGGTTTAGTCCAAGAGGATGCCTACTTGGCCCTATTCCCGTCTACTCTCGAAGGCTCCGCCGACAACTGGTATAGCCAATTCGAGGCCGACCATTTTCTGACATGGGCAGCCCTTCGCACCAACTTCTGCACCATGTTCCAACCCAGCAGAGCTCATGACACGCACCCAAGTGCTTGTCAGTCGTCTCACAGCATCTCCAAGTGACTTCATGATCCGGAAATGGGTCGAGAAGGCACTTCCTCGCACTACCCAACAGAAGCTGCGAGAAAGCCTTAAACCAAATGCCACCTTGGAAGAGTTCAAAGCTATGGCCACTCAATTAGAAGATGCTCGCCTACTCTTTGTAGAGAGTGGTGATAGCCCTGCTAACCCCATCCAGCCTGATGATCCAGTTGCCTCCCTCAAGAAAGAGCTGGATGCCCTCAAAAGTCCGGAGGGCTGCTACGAGGAGGCGCAACTCAAGGAGGAGCTAGAACCCCTCAAACTTAACAAGCCTAGCCCAGAGGTCGACACCTTTTCTCAGCTTCACAAAGAAATCAACAATCTAAAAGCTACCCAAGACGCCAGACGGCACCTTTGGTGTAGTCTTTGTCAATCTGCAGGCCACACGGCTCCCACATGCCCTCAGCGAAACTACTGTAGCTTCTGTCAACAAGCCGGCCACGCTGATGCAGATTGCTACTATTTGAAGGGCTTTCGGAAACTACACCAACAGCAGCAGCAAGCTGGCCACACTTCAGCTCCCACCTCATCCCACTCGGCTTCACCTTGTCTTTCCCCTACAGGGTACACCTTGAGCCAGTCCCAATCCTTTCCCCCTCTCATCTCCACACCACCCGGGAATCCTCTCACCTTCTTAGCCAGCCCCTCCTCCACAAACCCACACCCCAATAGACCCCCTCTCAATCAACCCAATCGGCCTATCATGTGCTATCGTTGTGACAAATATGGCCATTTCCAAGGCAGATGCTCACCTCCATGCCGTCACTGCCCTGAGGCTAAGGACCACTATAGCAGAGACTGTTCTAAGCAAAGGGCCAGCACCTCGGCTAATCCGGTCTCCGACTTCACCTTCCCCACCACCAACTTCATCTCGGTGAAGCTTCCTCAAGCTCCCTCCCCCTCTTCCAATACAGTGATTCCAAAAGTGGCTTCCTCGCCCAATCCCACTGGGCGTCCTTACTCGCGCCCAACGTGCCACCTCCAATCTACCTTTGGGTCCCATTCCATCCCCTGTAGAGGATTCTGTACCAACTTCACCCTCTGCTATTGACCAGGCTTTCCAAGATGCCGTCGCAGAGCTCCAACGCCAAGCTCCAGCCCATCCCAATACCCCTGGGGGTTCTCATCTGTCCATGAAGGCTCTCCTACAAACCACTCATTACAACATCTCTCTCTATGATCTACTCTCTTAGCCCCCAGGCCAGAGCTGAGACTGAAGCTCTTCTGCATTCTTTACCCCCCCGTGCTAGCTGGCGGTGGTCGGTCCCTCCAACATCCACTAGCCAGCGATGACCAACCACTCTAGGGTCTAGCTACTCCATCTGCATGTCTGGAGATTCAGGCCACCTCTTCCTTAACTGCCAACAAGAGCACTCACCTTACTGTAAAAATCAAAGGAACCTCTCTCTGTGGTGTTATCGTCGACGGTGGCTCAAGTGCCAACATCATGCCGGAGTACACTCTGCAAGCTCTAGGCCTCCACCTGAGCAGACCAGCCAACTACTCCATCACCTTGGCCGACCAACGAGCTGTGACTCTCCTCAGGATTGTGGAAGGAGTCTTGGTCGAAATGCAAGATCTGCTTCAAAATGGATTTCGTGGTCATTCGCCTTCCAGAGACTCAAGGCAGCTATTCCCTTCTCATCGGCCAGCCATTGTTAAGGTATGCACGTGTTGTTCATGATTGGGGTTCTGGTACACTTTGGCTTTCTCTTCCTGAACAGGCCAAGAGGGAACTCATTCTCGAAGCTGGGCCTGACCAAAATGCGGGCTCCTCATTCACCATCTCGTCTCTCTCTCATACCCTCACTATAGCGTTCTCTCACACTGAAGATGCCGACGTCCTGGATTGCATAGACACCACAGCTACCCTCTCTTGCTACATGGTAGTGCTCTCAAAGGTCGCTCAAATTGAAAGTAGAGAGTCAACCCTTCCAGATGACACTATCCAGGTCATCAGTCTCGGAGAACCTATCAAAGATCGTCGCCGTTGGATTTAGGGACTACTCCCTTCTCCAACTTCATCTCAGCATCAGGAGTCTTCGGTCGCAGTTCAGCGGCCACCTCCTTTGCCAAAGGCTAAGCACACCTTTGGCAACCCGGCATTGCCTCTGGATGATTTTCCCTCTGGATGGTGGGATGAGAAATATGGGGACTTTCCCATTGCTCAAAAGCCCACTCATGATCCATCTACCCTCCAACACTCAGCCAGCACTTGCGATCCCATTACCCTTCCCTCCTATTACCCTTGCCTCCTGCCAAGACCCTGTCCGTGAGGTGCCTCTAGGGGACCCAGATGATCCTCAACCCATCCCTATTGCTTCCTCGCTCTGGGATCACCCTTCTCTCCTCAAGCAGACCATTTCATTCTTCCGCTCCTATCGTGACGTGTTCGCCGTTTCAAAGAAACAAAGACACACACACACACACACACAAAGATGGTAGACAGCAGCAAGCTCTCAAGAGAGTCAAAGAGATGGTGATTGCTACTCAAAGTAGATAGATACAAGATGTGTGGAGCAAGGGAGTTGACTTCACAATATCATAATACAATAAAATAAGTGTGGTGTCCTTTCACACCTAATATCCAAGGGGAAAAACCCAAAGGGAGAAAAGTGCCTTGGTTCGCCCATGTTCACATGTGGCACTACTCATAGCATATATGCCAATAAACCACCCCTTAGAAGAGTAAGCCTAAAGCTTTGCGAAAAGCTTCAAACTTCTCTCGAGGCAACGACTTCATGAATAGATCTCCAACATTGTCCTGTGTAGAGCAATAACATAATGTGATCTACCTTGCATGAATCCTCTCTCTGACATACTGATAATGAATCTCTATGTGCTTAGTGCGCTGGGTTTTGTGCCACGGCTATAGCACTCTGAGTGTCAATGAGTATGCTGGTGGGTGTCTGCTGACACTCACGAAGATCAGTCATCAATCTCCTCAGCCATACACAATCTACTGTGGCTGTAAAGGCTGCCCTGTACTTAGCCTCACAAGTAGATGTGGCAACACTGGGCTACTTTTTGCTCAGCCATGATATGCATGAATGCCCCAAAAAGAAACAATTCCCACTAGTGGACCGCCGTGTATCATTGTCACCAGCCCAGTCTGAATCACTGTAAGCATGTAACTGCAAGCTGCCTCCCCGAGATATACCAACGCAAGATCCAAGGAGCCCTGAAGATAGCGGAAGATCCGCTTCACTCCTTGCCAATGCTTTGTACCTCGGCTGTGCATAAATTTGCTATAGTGGGAAACCCCAAACTGAATATCTAGGCGTGTGTTGCATAAATATATGAGGCAGCCAACTGTGTATGACTCGCGCTCGCTGAAGCTCTCGCCTCCCCCCCTGCTCGCGCCTTCGTCCTGCCTGCTCGCGCCGTCGTCCCCGTGCTTGAGACTGGTCCCACAACAGCTTCAGTGGTGGCTAGAGCAGCGGGCCTGCCTTCGACCAGAGTTTTGGTTCCTGACATCTCCTCCCTTCCGAAGGTCATTCAGTTACCTAGGATGGGGGGGGGGGGGGATGGATCGATCAAAGAGTGGAGTTTTCAGGGCTCCCGAACCAGTGTTTTATATGCAGGCAGGTCGGCCACCTGGCCAAAGCCTGCCCTCGCAGGAGACCCCGACCTTCACCGCAGCAGCAGACCTCCGATGGCCTGTCCACAGATGCGGCTCGGCAGGCAGCCTCTGGGACACCTGCTCAGCCCACAGAGACCTCTGATTGGCAGCCTGGACAGGGGCGCCGTAGAGGGAGACAGCCATAGCAGCATGCCCCGAGACCGACGCAGCAGCAGACACAACCTCAGCATCATTGGGTTCCAGTGAGGAACAGCTTTGCTCCCCTCCAGGAGGAGACCCCAACGCAGACTGAGGATCAGGAGATGCCAGCGCCCTCCGCTTCACCTCCACCCCCCCCCCTCCCCCGTCCCCCCCTCCCGCCTCGCTTCCACCCTCGCCTCCTCCCGTTCCTGCTCCCGCATTTTCAAGGTCTCCTTCCCCACCACCTCCTCCCCCCCTCCTCCCCCTCCGCTCGCCTCAGCTCCCCGGGAGGCACTGGCAGTGCCCTGGCGCTCACCTGCAGTCCGGCGAGCACTGAGCACCAACCTTGCTCGTGTACCGCAGAGGAGACCTACCATGCCGATTCGTGCTTCACGGATATCCTCTATCCACAGTCGGCTGAGTAGTCTCGACACTAAACAGCGCTCGGAGGCTTTCGACTACTCCTTTACACGCCTATTTGGAGCGGAGGGCCCCCATGAGCCACCACCTATCAAAGTTCATGTGGTGATACTTCCGGCCCGAGGGGAGGAGGCACTTGATTAGGCGGTGGCCTTCTCCTTCCCTCTTTGCGGCACTAGCGACGGAGAGTGGACTCTGGATCTTGCGATTAGTATTTTGCAGACACAAGCAATTGAGTTTTCTCACCATGTGAGCGATTTGGAGATTATAGACATGGTAGGCCGACTCTGGGAATTGGCACATTTCTTTGATACCGGAAGTGCGGATGCCTCCAGGAATCGACACTTGGTGGTTCGCATAGTGGCAGACCTAGCGCGAGACCTTGGCTATGTATGCATACATGAGGATTCTTTCTCCGAGCAAGAGGCAGTCGCTATGGGACACAGCCACTGGTGCCTAGTCCGAGACTCTTGTAGCACACCGGGTGGGCAGATTCGTAGTCGCTCGGATGGGGATTACTCCCCATCCAAGCCGCTTGCGAAGGCCCGTCGTATGGCTGAGACAGCCTCCACCTCAACAGGTCATCCATGAGGATCATCTCATGGAATGTACAGGGCCTTGGCGGCGCACACTAGGTACGTTATCGTGGTTGCTTGAGGCAGGAGCTTCAAAGATGCCTGGTTGGGGGCAGTATTGATATTTTGATGATGCAGGAGCACCATTTGAGTGAGAGCAGAATTCGGAGATATGGTTCGGTGATGCCTAGTAGATGGGACAATTTTTGGTCTGCAGGTTTTGGCCCCTTGGGAGGGCAGCAGGGCAGGGAGGAGTATGTATGGTCATTGCGGATGCATGGCGGCAGGCCATTGTGGATCGCGGGGTCATTGTGCCTGGTAGAGCGTAGTATGTTATTCTGAGGATGCACGATGAGCACATCGGTGTGCTCAATGTCTATGCGCCCAATCATGCTAGTGCCAGAGCAGAGTTGTGGACCCTTGTTACAGATGCATTGCCCGAGGCCGCACATTGGTGTGTTGGGGGAGACTTCAACATGCTTGAGGACCTGGCCGATAGGGTGGGAGGCAGTCATGTTATAGTGCACGGCACGCAGCTTGCAGCTTGGGAGCGATTTTGTATGACACTGCGGATCACTGATGCATGGCAACATGAGGCTTTCTCCCGTTCTCAGGACAGTCTTAGTTTTTCTCGGTCGGATCGCCGACAAGGAGGGACTAATTTATCACGGATTGATCGCTTCTATGTGGACGACAGGGTCGGGGAGCGTGGTGGCTCCGTTGGCATTCTCGCTGAGACCTCTTTCACAGACCATGCGCCAATTATTTTGACTCTTGAGGAGAGGACACGGGAGACCAGCTTGCAGTTGAGGATCCCAGAGAGGAAACTTACAGACCCAGTCTTTTTGAGGACATTGAGAGGATATGGCACGATAGCCAGAGCTCTGACCTGGATGCAGCACGTCAGTGTGCCTAGGGGCTCATCGAGCTCAGCTCTTTTTTGCACGCCACAGCCTTGACACGGCTAGGAGAGACACGAGAGCGGGAGCACCGCTTGAGACGTAGCCTTGCTTTGCTCCAACGCCTTCAGGAGTAGCAGCCCACATGTGAGTGGGTGGCGTCCCAGCTGAGCTAGGCACGTCAGGAGGTTCGAGAGGCAGAGGAGCAGAGACACGAGTTTTACTATCATCGCCAGGCCTCTCAGTGGACTCAGCTTGGTGATAGAGTGACTGGGGAGTTTTTTGAGATCACCGGACCCCGCCATGCTCAAGCAGGAGTACGCTAGCTTAGGAGGCAGGACGGATCGTTAGCCACTGAGCCCGAGGAGAATAGAGCTATTGCCACTGAGTTCTACAGAGGCCTGCTTTCAGCGGAGCCAACCACAGAGGCACGTGATGCTTGCAGACAGACTGTGTGGACCCATGTGCAGAGGAGGGTCACAAATCGTATGCGCATAGCTTTGGGTGCACCCCTTTCAGAGGATGAGCTTGTTGAGGCTTTGAGGGCCCTCCCGCGTCATAGTTGCCCTGGGGAGGACAGTTTGACGCCTGCCTTTTTTATGCGCTATTGGGACCTTTTGGGGCCAGGCCTCCGCAGGGGTTTTCAGCATGTTTTGGACACTGGGGTGATGCCACAAAGTTTTTCAGAGGGCTTGATCTTTCTTATCCCCAAGCGGGAGGGAGTGTCAGATGATATTCGGCAGTGGAGGCCTATTACGATCCTCAATACTGTTTACAAGGTCCTAGCCAAGGCCTTGAGTTTGAGGATCCAGCCCTTCCTTGGGGATTTGATTCATGCTACCCAGACAGGCTTTGTCAGGCTTTGTCATGCTACCCAGACAGGCTTTGTCAAGGTGGCTTTTTGGATCAGTAGCGCTCCCACTCCGGCATGGAGCCCAGACCCGGGTTTTAGATGGATTCCTCCTGGCACATCAATGCGGTATCTGGGATGCCAGATTGGACTTGATTTGTCACCTGAGCAGCAGATCGCCCCGCTTCTTCTGAGCATTCGAAAGAAGCTTCTATATTGGAGTACAGCTCGGCTTTCCTTGGCTGGGAGGGTGGTGGTGACAAATCAGGTGCTTTTAGCGACTATGTGGTATATCACTTATTGCTAGATTTTCTCGAGCTCTTGCATCAGCCAGGTACAGAGGCTAATCAGGAACTTTCTTTGGTCAGGGCGAGATGGTCAACCGGCCCGAGCAAAGGTTGCTTGGGCAGTTATTACTCTTCCGCTGGCCCAAGGGAGCTTGGGCATTATAGATCCAGCTGATCAGAGTAGAGCCTTGTTGGGGAAGCTTATTGTTCGGGGGCTGCTTCCAGGCGTTGAGCCTTGGAAGGAGCTTCTTTTTCAACCGCTGCAGGCTAGAGCTCCCCCAGCAAGGGGCACTTGGGCACCAGAGATACGGTGGATCTTCATAGAGATGAGGAGGACAGGTCTCAGTAGAGGATGGGAGGACAGATTTGCCTTGAGCATCCTGCGAGCTTGGGAGTTGCTGAGATCGGGGCTTTCTCAGAGACCTCCCACTTGTGATGAGGAGCGGGCCAGACAGCCGCTCATCTGGAGCCCCGCGGTACGCACAGAGCAGGGTCATATGCTGGGTTCTCGGCCTCGTCTAGCCCGGGGACCATTTGGCGGCAAGCCCAGCATGCAGTTTTGGAGATTGGCAGGCCTTTTGCAGTCTCCCGAAGGAGATCCAGGCAAAGAGGCTGAGTCACTTCAGAGGGGGGCTGATTATGAGGGATGACATTCAGGAGGCACTCACTGAGGAGTGGTTCACGCCTTTCAAGCCAACAGCCCCACGGTGGATGGGAGCCTTTACATAGTTGGAGATCCTGATTGCTGTCAGAGCTTGCACTGAGGATGGTAGATGCCTCTACTATGAAATACAGGATGAGGGCAGACTTCAGAGAGTGGAGGCGGAGTCGCCTTTGGTTGCAGAGTGCATCTTTCAGAGGATACGGGTAGTGGCCGCCGCTTCTCGGAAGTGGCATATTGACCCAGACCCTGCAGATGTGGACTCTGATTGGCGCATATGGGCATATGCTGCGCGCCCCTTGGCCCGGCTCCACCAGTGGGACCCTGGCGAGTACGAGTGGCATGAGACTTATGCGTCCCCCGAGGCCACAGAGGGGAGGCATATTTTGACTGCATCGGAGCATTGGCGGCTACAGGGACTCTCACAGGAGTTCCTGGAGGATTTTTGGACCAGGCTCTGGGCTAGCAGACAGGCACGCAGGATCTCGGCTTTCCAGTGGTGGCTGGTTGCCCACAGGGGCTCTGCAGTTGGCACCTGGCTTGTCTACAGTGGCCTTCCGTCGGCCTGTGTCCGATACGGCCACCCATTGGAGACACAGCGACATTGCCTATGGGACTGTCCACACAGGCGCAGCAGATTTGGTTGAGGATTCTGCGCATTTTGGCCCCCCTCTCTCCAGAGGGAATGTATACGTGGGGAGCCGCTGCTTGGTCGACCTTGTCAGGGCTAGCTATGGGATACGAGACGGAGCAAGCCAGCCATGCCATCAGATTCATTGGGGGCCAGCCTCGCCTTGTTCCTTCACCGGATTTCTCGACAACCGGCTGGACACAGGAGAGGGATTTACGATGGGAGCTCCTCAGCAGCCTCACCATATGGTTCACCTGGAGAGCCCGTTGTTTCGGGGCTTTTGAGGGGAGACTGGAGCCACCAGCAGAGACTGTTCGGGCTATCTGGCAGGAGTTGATTCACACCCTGCGAGTACAGTATGACCGCATCTGGGGCAACTCGGATCGAGCGATCTTGCAACGCCAGGCTTTCTACACCACTTGGCGCAGCGGCCCTTTCTATCCTCTACACGCGGGTACCCCCGCTGGCACTACAGGCCACCTCTTTGGATTTTCCCCCCTCCTATTGTATGATATAGCCTCTCAGTTTATTTGTACCTTTCTGCACCTAGGGAGAGTCTCCCTAGCTGCCTTGATTGGTCTCTGCTCTGCCTTCTTATGAGCAAGAGAGGGTTTGTAGTCCATTGGGCTTTTTTATAACTAATGAAAGGATCTTTTCATGGAAAAAAATATATATATGAGGCAGCCCACTGCTTGGCTATAAACACTCATATCAAAAGGCTCTCCAACATCATACATGCTCAATTTCAACCCTGGCTCCATCGGAGTAGAGATGGACTTACAATCTTGAAACCCAAATTTATGCAATAGCTTTTGAATGTACTTTGATTGGTGCACATAAATCCCAACATTTGTCAACACAAATTGTATGGCCAAATAATAATGCAACAATCCCAAATCTGTCATCTCAAATGATGATTGCAATTCAGCTTTGAATGCTGAAATTTTATCCTTATCATTCCCAGTTAGCAACATGTCATCCAAATAAAGAATGAGCATAATCAAAGTGTCATGATCCTCTTTCACATAGAGAGTACTCTCCATTGGACTATTGCAAAATCCATGCGTGGTCAAGTAAGTATGTATCTTCTCATACCAAGCTCGAGGAGCTTGTTTGCGACCATAAAGTGCTTTTCGAAGCTTGCATACTTTGTTTTCTTGACCATGCAACACAAAACCAATGGGCTGATTTACACACTCTTCTTTCTGCAAATCTCCATTGAGAAAAGCTGATTTTATGTCCAATTAATGCACTTTCCATCCATGATGGACAACCAATGCAACAACACATCTAACTGTGGCCATACACATGGTTGCATTCCATACCCGTACTCATCCGATGAGTACCTTCAATACTTTCCGTACCACTCCCCTCGTATGGATAAGGTCTTCGTACCAAATATGAGGTTCAATGTACAACACTTATTTCGCCCGTTTTTTTAACTATTTTAGTCAGTGGTCATTTGCTTAGTAGTTAATAGATTAGTTTTCATTGCAGTATCACCATTGTCTTTCATGCTATTTTTGTGTGGATGCTAGATATTTCTTATTTTACATACATACATAGTAAAAAACGTGAACGTACTTAAAGTACTTATCTTGATGCGTACTTTACGTACTCATACCGTACACGTAACATACCGCACCGTACCTAAAGTACTCAACCACTATGGCCATACGAGAAGTGGGTGCGAAAGTCTCATCATAATCAATGCCATTTTGCTTGGCATATCCTTTGGCTACTAGCCTAGCCTTGTACCTATCAATGGTACCATCATACTTTCTTTTTAACTTGTAAACCCACTTTGTGCCAATGGACTTCTTGCCAGCAAGCAAGTCTACCAAATCCCAAGTGCTGTTTTTATGGATAGAATCCATCTCATTTTGCATAGCTTGCATCCGATGCTCATCCTTATGAGCCTCTTCAAATGAATCTGGCTCATCTGCAACACAAAGTGAGCAACATCTACGTGTTCTCTTGCATTACGTGAACCAGCCCATGTCCTGCTACCAAGTGGAGCTGAAAGTTTGCTCTCCTCTAAAGTACAGAGCAGCCAACGAGGCACAACTCTAGCCTCCTCCGTTGCTGTCCGCTCTTGCTCCACTGCTTCCTCCACATTTTGAGGTGTATTGAGCTCATTCATGGGCTGATTTGGAGCACCCAAATGCTGTCCGTTGGGCAAAGTTGATGGCTGATCTGTAGAGCCATCAATTCCCAAAAAGAGAAATCCTTCAAACATGTTATGTGGGCCCGAAGGTGGCTGTCCAAAAAATTCAGGCAATGGCCAGTCTGAATTTTCAACAAATACATCTCTGCTGCCCAAAATCCTTTGTGTGGAAGGATTAAACAGACGGTAGCCTTTACTGCCATTGCTACAACCCACAAATATGCACTTAGTAGCTTTGTCATCAAGCTTACCTGTCAACTGCTGAGGTACATGTGCATATGCTATACATCCAAAAACTCTAAAGTGATCAACTTTAGGTTTCCTTTCATGCCAGGCCTCATATGGAGTGATGGTTTTCAATGCTTTGGTAGGGCATCTATTCAACACATGTGTAACACACATTATTGCCTCCATCCAGAATTTGTGAGGCAATCCTTTGCCTCTAACCATGCATCTAGCCATTTCCATCAAAGACCTACTCTTTCTCTCAGCAACACCATTTTACTGAGGAGAATATAGCATCGTGTGTTGATGCTTTATGCCTTTCTCTGCCATAGATGGAGCAAGGAAGAAAAGGATTCGTACAACAAAGTAAGTAACATAAACTTTCATTATGCACTCAGTTATTTAAACAAAATAGTTATGATTTGTGTTCTGCCAGGAATTTTTTGCAAGAGGTGTGTGGTTCTAACAAGGATTTAGTCAAAGCCATTTTGAATACCAAGGATATTCTCTCAATTATTACTGACCCTCATCATCCTAAAATACACCAAGCTGTTGTCATCAATGTGGTGAGCGAAATTACCACCTCCATCGATTCTTCATTAATTCAACATGCTTGTGATGCGGTTGGAATCATGAAAGGGTACCAAGCAATCCGTCAGGTTGTAAAAGATGCATAGCTAAGACAAGGAATCACTGGCACTTTATTTCCTACACTCAAGGTGATTCACAATGTCAAGCGTATCAATAAATGCTTTGAAAGCAATGGACATGTATTCCCCCCTTGATTTGTATGGAGGGTCTGCACTTTGCAACCAGTTTGATTTTCAGCTTGTGCCACAAAATGTTGAAAACATGCAAATACTTCAGATTGGGCCTTCAAGGGATACACCCATGCAAATCTAGAGCAGTCATCGATAAAGGTTACAAAGTATAGATGCTTTCCAAAAGACGGTGTGCGCATAGTACCATACACATCACTGTGCACAAGCTGTAATTTCCGGACAGCCCTTGTTGATCCATCTTTCGGGAATGCATTTCTATGCATCTTACCCAATATGCACCCTTCACATACATGTTTTGGTGGCAACTCTACATGAGGCATATCTTGTACCATATTATGACTTTGCAATAGCATCAGATTGCCATAATTCACATGCCCAAGCCTAGCATGCCACAATTCTACCTCGTGCATGGCAGGTGTCAAAGTGGTAACCGCATGAACATCACGCTCTCTCTTGTCAAACCTGTCAAGATGATATAATCCATGGTACAACGTGCAGGAAGTGACCAATGCATAGCCACCTTCACGGTCTTTCACTGTGCATCTGTCGTCCTCAAAGTTCACTACATATCCTCTTTTAGCAAAAGAGGAGACGGACAGCAAGTTCTTTATTCCTGGCACATACAATACATCTGGAAGACATAAGTCTACACTATCTGCTGTTGTGAGGATCACCTGCTTGCCTTCTAGGGAGCAACCATAAGCTTCATAAACAAATCCCTCGGTGAGGTGATGTGTTTAGAAGCACCACTGTCAAAATACCATGTGTCGTGTGTTTCATTGACACTAAGAGACATATACTCCAAAGATGCATCATAACTGCAAGCGATGAAAGTCCACTCATCCTACACAAGATTTACTGATGCATCATCTTTCCCTGCAAGTGATGAAGAAGAATCTACAACCATGTCGCTTTCCTTTTTCTTCTCCTTTGCAAGCCTCTTTCTACACTCTTTCAAGTAATGACCTGGCTTCTTGCAGTACTGACATTTGCCCTTCTTTTTGGGCTTGCCTGCATCATTTTTAGCCTTTTGTGAAGGCTGTCCTAAATCAGCCTTTGGCTGAAAACTGTGTTTGGCTTTTCCTTTGCCCTTGTCTTGGGCACAAAAAGCTCCATCACCACGCATATTGAAAGATTTGTTCTTCCGATTCTACTCCTCCTGTAGCAACAAACCAACCAAGTCTTCAAACAAGATTGCTTCAGGGTTACCCCGCATAGATAGAGTGAACGATGTGTGCAAATTCAAGTAGGTTTCTGGCAAAGATGATAGTGTCCTGGAAACCAACTCCTTTTCGAAAATGACCTCATCAATGTTGCGCAACTGCTCCCGAAGATCCTAGATCTTCGTAAGATGATCAACCATACTATCACCTTCATTCATGTCCAAGTTCTCAAGCTCTTTCTTGAGAAATGCAACCATGGCCTCATTCTTTGCCTAATACATGGTTTCAAGTGCATCCCAAGCTCGCCGTGAGGTCCTGCAAGATCGAATATGCGGTATGATTTATCGCTTCACTGACAAAGCAACCAAAGCCATCGCTTGGGCATCTCGAATATCCCATCTTTTCTGCTCCTGTAAAGGAGGAGTGGGTACTGCTACTTGTTGAGCACCATGGCCAAGCGTGTTAGGTGCTATGTCAACAGGACGTACATCTTCACCTGACACATAACCCCATAATCCTTTGGCCACAAGAAGGTTTCGGACCATGAAACTCCACAAGGAGTAATTACAACCATCCAGTTTGTCCTCTTGGGACAATACCCCTAATATATCGATCGTATTTCCAGCCATTTGCTCAATAATCTTCACCAAGAGCAACCAAATATGCTGTAAAAAGCACCTGTAGGCAAAATCCAAAATGCACTGGAGTGCAATGCAAGGCAACCACAATGTCTTGTGCAAACGCTTAGTCCCAAATTTCAGGCTGCAATGCTAAAAATCCCAATATTTCTGAGCACCAATGGGCTAATTTATGTGTCAATTGCCCATAATTGACAAAAGGCCCAAAAATATGTACCAATGAGCTTCAATTTTGTGAATAAGCAATGTCTTCACAAAAGCCCTAATTTTCTCTGCAAGGCAACCACAATGTCTTGTGCAAACGCTTAGTCCCAAATTTCAGGCTGCAATGCTAAAAATCCCAATATTTATGAGCACCAATGGGCTAATTTATGTGTCAATTGCACATAATTGACAAAAGGCCCAAAAATATGTACCAATGAGCTTCAATTTTGTGAATAAGCAATGTCTTCACAAAAGCCCCAATTTTCTATGCAAGGCAACCACAATGTCTTGTCCCAAATTTCAGGCTGCAGTGCTAAAAATCCCAATATTTATGAGCACCAATGGGCTAATTTATGTGTCGATTGCACATAATTGACAAAAGGCCCAAAAATATGTACCAATGACAAAAGCCCCAATTTTCTCTGTGTCCTGTAAATGCAATTGTGCAATTTCTGAAAAAATCCTGAAATTCTGAAAATCCCCAGAATCTGACAAATCCCAAATTTTTCTTGAATCTTGCACGCTAATGCTGCCTTGTACTGATTTTGAGAGGTTGTTGCAGGCTGTGCAGACGGACTGCTTTGTGGACTGCAGCTGGCAGGAGCTTCTACACACAGAAGCTTGTGGGCTGGTTCGCCTGTCTACACACAGAAGGTGGAGGTGGACAGGATGGCATGTTGCTGGAGGGGACCACGACGAGAGTTGCTGCTGGAGGCAACCAAGATGCAAGCGCAAGTGACGGGAGCGAGACAGGCGCATGGGAAAGCACCGGATGGAATGAAGCGACGACGGCCACGGGCACGTCACGGATGGGCGACGAAAAACCGACCCTACTTTTGGTCAAAAGCCGGGATTTGCCACGTAAGGCCAAAAGAGGGCTGAGCTCCGCCTTGGGCAGCCTCAGGAGCTTCGAGCGCCGCCAACGGGCAGGACGGTGGTGGAGCCCTCCCCACTAGCTCCGCCGCTTTTGGAGGCTAAAGCGGGTGGCGGCAGGGAAAAGGCCGGAAAGTCAGATGTGATGACGAAACTGCGGACAGACTGAAATGTGCAAGCGGCCAACGGAGCGCGCAAGAGTCGCCCAAAATTCACAAGAAGTCGGGGGACAAGAACTGCACCAGCAGGGGGCTGCAATCTGGCTCTGATACCATTGTTGGGGATTAGGGTTTCAGAGAAACAAAGACGCATACACACACAAAGATGGTACACAGTAGCAAGCTCTCAAGAGAGTGAGAGAGATGGTGATTGCTACTCAAAGTAGATAGATACAAGATGTGTGGAGCAAGGGAGTTGACTCCACAATATCATAATACAATAAAATAAGTGTGGTGTCCTTTCACACCTAATATACAAGGGGAAAAACCCAAAGGGAGAAAAGTGGCCTTGGTTAGCCCATGTTCACATGTGGCACTACTCATAGCATATATGCCAATATGGTTCCCTTCCACCTCCAATGCCTTTTCTTATCTCAAACGTCGTCTCACAGAAGCCCCTATCCTAGTGTCCCCAGATTGGTCCCTCATTTTTTATGTACACACCGATGCTAGCCTAACAGCTTTGGGTGCTATACTCGCTCAGCCAGACAAGGAGCACAATTTGGATCGCCCCATCTACTATGCTAGTCGCCTTCTCACTTCAGTAGAACAAAACTACAGCACTACAAAGAGAGGACTAACAATAGTCTATGCGCTTCAAAAGTTTCGCCATTATCTCTTGGGCGTCCATTTCATTGTCATCACTGACCACCATGCCCGGAGGTATCTCCTCAACAAACCTCAAGTCGTTGGCAACGTATGGTGTTGGCCCCTTCTCTTCCAGGAGTTCGACTTCAACATCCTTCTGCGCCGCCTGGGGAAACATCATGTCATGGCTGACTATCTTTCACGCATCAACTCCGGTGAACCTACTTCAGGTATTTTTGATGATCTTCGAGATAGTGTCTTATTTAAGGTAGATGCTGCCCCCAATTGGTATGGGGATGTTCTTCAATTGGTAGCTATAGGCTCCTACCTATCCATGGCTAAACAGCGAGATAAACGCCACCTCCTGATCAAGAGTAGGTCCTTTCAACTCATAAGAGGACAACTCTACAAAGCCGGCGCAAACAGTGTTCTGAGACGCTGTGTTAGTCCACATGAAGTTCCCTCCATCTTGGAGGATGCACATGCAAGCCCATCTAGCGGTCACTATCTTGGTCACATCACTACACACCGAATCTTCCAAAGCGGCCTCTGGTAGCCATTTATGTTCAGAGATGCCAATCTACATGTCCAACACTGTGACATTTGCCAAAGGTGTGGCCAAAAACCCTCTCGCCAAGTGAATCGACCCCTCCACGTCTCATTAGCCTGGCTTCCCTTCAAGCAGTGGGGCATCAATTTTGTGGGGCCTATAGAGCCAATGGCACGTCCCTCTCAAGCAAAATATCTCCTAGTCCCCTCTCAAGCAAAATATCTCCTAGTCGCCACAGACTACGTCACCAAGTGGGCTGAGGTCCAAGCAACTAGGGACAACATAACAGCTACAATGGCCAAATTTCTCTATGAGCACATCTTCAGCAAGTACAGGTGTCCTCTTGAAATCACCAGCGATCGGGGTTCCCACTTCGTCAACGAAATGCTCTCTCATCTCTTCACTCACTACAAAGTCTTTCACTAGAAATCTTGTGCTTACTACCCTAGGGCCAATGGAAGGCCGAAAGCACCAACAAGGTCTTGGGCACTCTTCTCCGAAAAACTTGTCACTCTCACCCGCACACATGGGGCCAAGCGATCTATGGCACTCTGGGCTTATCGCCTGCTTTCAAGGCTACAATACAACACACCCCTTTCCAGCTAGCTTATGGTCTCGAAGCAATCTCACCATTCGAATTTAACACAAGCTCTACTCGTGTTGGCATCACAAAGCTCCCTGGCTTTGCTGCCGCATGTACTACTGCAGTATCCCGCTTAACACGCCTAGAAGAGACTAGACTCTTGGCAGCCCAAGCTCTCAGTGCTAAGTAACATCACCGCAAAGCCTGGGATGATCATAACCTTCACAGACCGCAGTTCCAAGAGAGATACCAAGTACTCCTGTACCAGGCCAAGTTTCTAAAAAGGGCCAAGAAGCTAGTTCCGGCTTGGCGAGGGCCATACATTGTCAAAGAGATTCTTCCACAAGGTGCTGTTCAACTCACCCATCTTGATGGAAACCTGCTCCCTTTGATCAACGGCTCCCGCATCAAGAAGTATGGTTCTCACCCCAATTAATCCTTTTCTTTTCTCTGCTTTTCTCTATCTCTATCAATTTGCACAAATATATAATTTCTCTATTCTTACTTTTTCTATTCTTTACGGTCACCGAAGCCTCTCTTGGTCGCTCGTTCAAACTCCACCGCCTGCCATTGCCAAGTCTATCACCTGCACACGTATTGCCCTCTCTTCTCTTATTGCAGCTCTTCCACACAACTTATTGCCTCCCACTCCATGTGTCGTCCCCTCCTACCACCTATCCTCCCACGCCCAGCCCACTACCCAACTAACTGGGTTTTTCCTGCTCACCTCCACCCTTTATGCGCATCGCCCGCCCCCTTCCTCGCCAATAAAAGCTTTACAACCACTTTAGTTTAAGTTTTCTCGATCCTCATCGTACGCGCCCCTGGAAAAACACAGCTGCCCAGGCGTGAACACAACTCATGGCTTCCTCGTCAGCACAACCTCCTTCTGCTAGCCATTCCTCCTCAACCTCCGACTCTTACCTCCTCCTCTGGCGATTGTTTCTCCTCCGACGAGGCCTATCACCCAAGTCATGGAGGCCGCTCCAGTTCTTCATCAACATCCAATTCATCTGCACCTGAGAAGGCTCCCTCCGAGAGCCAACCCAAATCTCCTAGTAAGTTTTCTTGAATCACTTTCGCATCTCCGTCTCTTCTACGCACATCCGTTCCCACGTTCACAATTCAAATTTCAGACCTTTCTCCCCGTCCCTCGTTCACTTCTATATTTTCTCCTCTTGAAACCACTACCCTAAATTGTCAAGCCCTTGCCTCTCTAGCCTTTCCTACCGCTAATGAACCCCTTCTCTATGCCTATATTCATCAGTTTCCTCCCCTCTCTGTGGACCGTCAGTTACATTACCCCTGATAGTCTTGCTCATGCTTTACACTTTCCCTCTGTTCCTCAACCTATGACACCTTCCTTATGTGGTTTACCATTGACTACCTTGATGGATCAGTGCAAGGCTTACCTTGATCCCCGACGTTAAAAATATTCTCGCTTTCATCAAATCTTCCGTCTTTTTCATTATTTCTTTCTTCATAGAGAACCATCCATCCCCAACCCCATTCTCGCTGATGCTTTTCTATGCCTTTGCCTAGTCAAACCCTATCCCTTTCCCAAACTCATATACACCAACCTTCAGGATCGAAGCAAGCGCTTCACTACCCAATTCAAAAAGTCGGCCGCTTCTCACTTTACGCTCCGTTCTGCTCTATTCATCACCTTTCTCCTTTGTCTTCCCGGAGCTTCGGCACCGCAGGGCACACTCTTATCGCACCCACCCCCCCACCACTTCTACACACTCTCACCCGGCTTTGTCAGCACCCACTCCCCCAGCTTCGTCAGCACCCCCTTCCCCGGCTTCTTCGTCAGCACCCTCCACCCACCCTGCCACCACTGCTACACCGTCTACACCAGCTTCTTCATCAGCACCCACTTCTACACCCTCTGCACCAGCCTCTTCGTCAGCATCCTCTGCCCGTCACAACAAGTGCTCCAGGGTGGTTCAGGACACCCCTCAACGGCTCGCCCAACTCCCTCTATACGAGCGCCATTTTCATCTCATCGGGAGGAGGTCCGCACCTTTGCCCCCCTCCTATCTCTGCTCCAAACCTCTCCTATGCTACAGCTCCTATCCCATCCGCCTTGACGACTACGCCACCCACTGCCCCAGTATCTTTTGCAAGCTCTCCACCTTCGTCTCTTCATCCCTCTTCGTCAGCACCCCACCCTCGCCCTCGGTCCACCGTCTTGATAGGGCCACCTGGGTCTCCTGATTCAAACCGCGGGTTTCCATGAGCTGAGATGGCAGCTACCAAATTCAATGCAGCTATTACCAACCTGGTTCAGGGTTTTCTTAGGCTCACCAAATCCTACAACACAACCATTCAAGCCCTCCGCGACCTTCACAAGAATCTTCGCCTCGCTCTTGTCGACATCGACTCCCAAGACACTATCATCCGTTCACAGATTGCTTCCATGACCACTCAACAGCATGACGCAGCTGCTAGTGAAGCTACCATCTCTGAGCTTCGCTCTCATATCACTACTTCGGAAGCACGACTTCAAGTAGCAGAAGCCACTGTTACCAGGAAAGAGCCGAAGCTGATCAACTTCGCCAGTGGAAAGACAGCTCGGCCGCTCTACTTCAACCTCTCCCACCAACCTCCTTGAGCACCTTCTACCTCTGCTGACCTACACCATCCTCCACCAATCATCACTCCACTCCCACCACCACTCCTCCCCCTTGACCTCTCATCATCCACCACTTTTTCCCATTGTATATACCATCTTTTCAAATTACTTCAATTTCTTTTGTCTTTTACATATCAGCATGTTTTTTCTCATTGCTCTCACCGTGGACGGTGAGTTCTCTAGTTGCGGGCGACCTGTAGTCAGCACCCTTATCATGGGAAGGGCTCCAGATGACATGGCAAAAAGGGGAGGTGACTTGAAGTGACGTGGACTTGGTGATAGCCGGCCATGGGACAGCTGGCAGATGCCGACTTGGACTTGGCAGGTAGTCGGCCATTGATGGCGATAGTAAGTTGGCCATTGATGGCGTTAGACCATCTACCCATGGACTACTGGCGTGGGTTACCCACCTACCATAGGCTATTTTGATCGACCTCTACCAAGGGCTACTACACGGCTACTGCACGCGTTCTTGGTGGAGGCAGCTATATAGCACATCCTCATCATCAGTTTTGTATCTCATCCTGGAGCACTTAGCCCCTTCGTTTTCCTCTGTAGCTGCACTGTTTTCTCTTACAGTAGTCTAGCTTGGTGCACTCCCTATGCATCCCTTGGTTTCACCTCGGCCACTGGTCTAGATGCTGGTTTGGGAGACAATGGCCACTCCTGTACTCTTCGGGATATATAGTGGATTGTCCTGGCTTGGCTATTCTCACTTCTTGCTACTCTTCATGGTTGTTTGAATTCACTGTTGTTTTAGTACTTGTGCACTTATGTTCACTCGTGTTCACTGAGCACTTGCACGTGAGCACCTTGTATCTCTCTCTTCATCACAGGCTTCTTAGCACTTTGTAGGTATTTGAGCAGTTCTGGTGAGTAGACTCCCTGGCTCGACATACTGTCATCTGAGAGAGAGTCCACCGTCAGTAGGGGACCTAAACCACACAGGCTGGCTACAAATACTCTAATCTTCTTCTGATGAGCTTCCCCTATGTATTCGTTCCTCAAGAATCATATTTGCCACATGTTCCTCAAAGTTTGGCAACCAATCTTGAGACAAGATAGATGTTATGAACATCTTGAAGTCTCTTCCAAGACCTCTAATGCCTATCTCTACCATCTCTTCGTCTTCAACTGGCTCACCAATCATGGCCAATTGATCACAAATACCTCTAATTTTTACAACATAGTCAAACACTAACAAATTCTTCTCGTCAATCGTATGCAACTCTCCTTTGAGTTGTATCTTGCGAGACTTTCACACACCTTCAAACATGCTAGTGTCTCCCACATATCAATAGATGATTCACAATGTTCGATGTGTGGAATCATTGCTTGACTCACTATCTGAGCAATAATACTCATCACCTTCTTCTCCTTGCTTTGACATCAATTTCATATTGCCTTCATGGATTTTGTTGAGTCGCATGAAATTGATCATCTCTTTCTTCAGCTTCTCTTCTACTACCTTCTAGTAGCTCTAGAGGCATGTTTGACGTTGCGTCGGCTCCAAATGGGCTAGCCAAGCTGATCAAGCCTTGAAAGCTTGTCAACATAGCCACACAAAGTGCTTACACGCAGAATATCAAGCATGCAGCACTGCATCACAGTACGCTGCACACATAGTACTTCCCCTGTGGTTGTCGACCCCGTCCAACAATGTAAAGGCCATATCTTGCACATCGGAGCTGCAATTGAGATGCCATCTTGACCACCGGGCTTGTCCTTCCGTCGTTCACCTAATCCACCCTCGTATGACACCAAACAAAGGTGCGATTCCTGCTCATTAGTCCACACCCCCTTCCATAGCAAAAAGTTCACACACTACTATTACATGTCCACAGCTTAAGGCAAACTTAAAGAGTGGGAAGAGGAGGAAGAAATTTGAAGAATGAATTCAAAAAGAGACTAATCATTCTTACTTTGCTCCACAATCTTCCTTGTGGCAGACTTGGAACTGGTTTTGTCTCGAAAAAATCTCATCAGAGTGAATGTAGCATCGCCAAACTTTGAGTAACACTGATCCAAGACATTTGCAAAAAAATAAGATCCCTACAGAGTGCAGGAGAAGCATGTAGCCATGCATCAGATCATAACAAATAAAGTTCCTGCCATATTGTGAAACACAAGCAACATTCATAGAGTAACAAATGTAGATCATGCTCCTGCCTTTCAACATCATCCATATGATGCATGCAAAAAACATGAGATGAACAGCTAGCAGGCAGGGTGCGATCATGTGGTAAACCATGATCCAATTTGTGAGCTTAGGGTGGGTTCCAGACTTCCAGTCTCTACCAGAAAGATTTACATAGCCAAGAAACTGAATCTGAAATTAGGCATGACTAGGCAAAAGAGGAAAAATCGTTGTTACAAAAGAGCTGGTCCCAAAACACCCCCCCCCCCCCCCGCCCATGCGGGGGCCCCCAGGAGGGATTTTCTTCACACTTCTTCTATGTTGCTCGCTAAGTTAGAATTGTACTTCACTAGGAAGCTGTAGGTGATTTCTAATTCCCCCTGTTTCTGGAGGACTCCATAGCAGATGCTCCACTTTCCCTGAACGAGGCCACCGAGGAATTGTTGATTTTCTGAAATGGACCTCTACTTCCTGTCCACCTCCATGGCCCCATTGGAAGCCAACAAATTGGTTTGCAAATTTGTCCACTGCAAACCTCCACGCAAACAGATTTGAAACCTCCTGCAAGCCGCTCTTGTTGGCGACAGGATAGACACATCATCAACATCCAGTTCCTAGGGAACAGTTGAACCCACATCATAGTCACATGAAATGCATTTTGTCCCTTCGAAATGGGACAAAACGTTTCTATCATGAAACGTTCCGAAACATCACGAAACTTCGTGGCCAAAACAGTGTATAGCCCAAAAGTCATTTTTTTGGGGGTTTTAAGGTTTTTTTCCCGAAACTTTAGGTTTGAAGCTTGCATACACATACATAAATGTAGACACACATATACATGTTTGAAATTGAACTCAAATTATGACCATTTCACTTCCAATTATCCTGAGTTCCTCATTTAGCTTTTCAATTTCAAGAATTGCACCCCCAATTGCTGAAATTCTTCACTAGGAGCCTAACTTCTTACCTTTCTCCAATTTTCCACCTCCCAAGTACATGGTCTACGTATTGTGATGGGAATCTGTTGCAGAACTCTTTGCTTTGCTGGCCACGTTGAACCTGGTCGTAGTCACAAGAAATGTTTGGCCGTTCCATCATTTTGAGAGGTTTTGTTTCATTTCGTTTCATCTCTTTGGAAGAAACGGTCAGGTTTCGAATTGACACTTGTTATATAAGCATATTGGTAAGTGGTTGTAGTCACATATAAGTCTATAACATAGAAAGAGAAACATCCAAGACACATTCTCCACAGAATTTGCAGACAATACATTTTATGTCGGAACCGAATCCCATGTTGATTAGGGGAATTGCAAGGAGGCATGATGGAAGAGGGGTTGGGATTTTCTTGTAGAAACGACTCCCTTCCCACTTACAGTCTACCTCCCAGTATCCGCCCCAGGAGTATCACAAGCTTCTCACGGTGATTGGGAGCCCTCTTGGCCAAGTGCTTGATTGAGACCCCCAAGATGGTGGTGGTGATTGAAGCTTAGCCAGAGGAAGGGGGAAAAGAAGGGATAGGGGACGCCACGGAGGGAGGAGGGGGGGGGGGGGGGGGGGGGCGAAGTATTTTGAGTCAACAGGGGCAGTGAGAGGATGCCCGAAGCAGGGCGTAAATTTAAGTGTGCAGACAAGGGAGAGGTTTTAAATTTTAACAAGGGTGGAAGGCATGTGTGTATGAGAGTGTTTGTGTGTGTATGCGTGTGAGTGTATCTCCAAGATTGCATGAGAAACGGTGCCTCATTTGCTTTGGCACTGTCCGTCTTCCCGTGCTCTTCTTGATAGGCTTCTGAATATTTGAAGCCTTGTTTTCCTCGGGGTATCATTTCTCCAAGCAATTCTGCAGACACCCAAATGAATTATCAGACTACTCACAGTTTCTTGCGTGGACAAGATTCTGGGCACTATGGACTCTTTGGCATGATAGAAATCGACGAGTCTTTACCGACTGATCAGTTGATACTTATATCTATTTCAGACTCTCTTTGTGCAAATCTCTCCAGGACTCTTATGCCTCAGGTGAGATCACTACTAGACAATTAGATGTGTTTTTCCACTGTTTCTAGCTTGTCCTTTCTTACAAGCACCTATGCTTGTACCATACCTTGAGTGGTTCAAAGAACAAAAAGAGTGTATCTCTAGGATGGGATGGTCTTACTGTAGATGCCTCTTAGGGCTGGTGGGACACCCAAAGATAAATGCCTTTGGGATTCCCAAAGGCAGAGCAGGTTTAGTGGCCCTATTCACTTTGGACTCATGAACATTCTTAGTTGTCAATTGGGGACCATCGCGGCACTCCTCTACGAGAAGGAAGGTGAGGGATCTCATGCAACAGCTCACTTGCTTCTGGATCACAGCTGCTATCAGTGTCACCGTAGCCCCAATGGTAACATGAACCCCCCAAACCCACATTGACCAGCAGTGCGAGCTCATTTGTAGCATCGCAACCTTGCACATCCGGCGAGCGCTGTGTAATAGAGGGCCATGGAGGACACATTCACCCTGCCAACGGAGACCATCCGCTCTGTCTGGACAAACTTCATTCACACATGCCGCAGACGATTGGAGCCCCTAACGGATGATTCGGAAAGCATGCACCAGGGAGCCTTCTTTCACACTTGATGCATGTGTCCCTTCCTTACTCAAGAGGATGGTAGCACCACTTGGCACATTAGAAGCCCCCTCTTCCCTGCCCCCAAAAAAACCCAACCTCCCCCCTATTCTTCTACTTTGTGGATTTTACATTGTGGATTGTAGTCTCCTTCCAAGTGGAAATTCTGGTTTCTACTAATAGATGGATCTTTTCCTGGAAAGAAAATCCATAAAATCAACAATGAATCCAGAAATTTTGTGATAAAGACATTCAAAAATGGAACTTTCGTACCTTTATATGGGGTCGAAGCCAAAGTGACATCTGATTTTGTGCACTTCCTTGAGCAAACCTGCAACATATCATACTGTTACTTTTTTCCCTTACCAACAAAACAATTCAAGCCTTAAACCG
The DNA here is from genome assembly GCF_041138505.1 of Cibotium barometz. Taxonomy (NCBI): domain Eukaryota; kingdom Viridiplantae; phylum Streptophyta; class Polypodiopsida; order Cyatheales; family Cibotiaceae; genus Cibotium; species Cibotium barometz. The sequence continues at coordinate 43,547,618 of NC_141077.1, forward strand.
TGGAATCTACTGAACATACTCACTTGGTGTAATCTCTACATCACCCTGCCCCACTACGTGTATTGCACACGCAAAGTTGATGTGCAACTAAAGTTTCATAAAATACATACTGAGCTACGACAGAGGCTTAAATAAAGAACCAAGATTATCAAGAGCATTCATGTCAATTCCCCTTCCATCACAACACTTGTGAAGGAAGACACATGCAATTCAAACAATTTACCATGCTCCATAACAAGTTTTGGTTATTCACAGAGGGAAACTGGCATACTTAAGAAGTATCGTGTCTTGCAATTAAAAACGCATATTCAAAAATGAAAGACCAACGTTAGTCTTTCATCTAGCCCGTTGGTAATATCAAAGCCCTGATTATCTCTCTTGTTTGTATAACCTTCCTTGCAGAAATTTGTGTGGTTGTCAGATTGGTCACGACCAACCCTTCAGCAGATGCTGGCACAGCAAAGGTACAACTCTTGTGCATTTTTTTTGAAATCCACTGTTGTTATCTAAGATGGCAAGTTTATTTTTCTTGAAAGAACTTCTTATGATCATATATTATATGAAAAAGGAAATTACATAGTCTTTCTGAGCATCTGAGTATAATGCTGCCAACCTTCATGAAATCTCATTCAAGCAATCCCCAGGTGATAGTAGTAATTTGCGACCCGCATGTTCCAAAAATGTTTTGTGGACTTCTACTTCTGTTTGCTTCAAGGGCAAGCAAGCAACCACATCACGGCCTCCAACCACTTCTGCCCTCGCTTCCCTCCAAACCCCCATCCTCCCCCGACTCTCCCCATCACACTGGATGTTACTCCTTCTAGAGGAGACAAGCATTGCCTCTTCCTAAGTCTCTAAGCTCAACTCCCGATGCAGCCGGCACCCCCCTCCCCAGCTCATGGGGCATCCAATAGACCACGCCTTCTTCAAGTGGCTCTCTCTTCATGCTAGATCATTTGCGAAGTCTTTTTTTACATTCCCATGCTCTCAAACGTTAGTGTACGACTCTTTTGGTCTCATAGACCCATTGAGTCCTTAGTTGATGTATAATAACCTTTCTTTCTTTCTTTCTCCAAGTTTGTGTCGCCATGCACCACTCCCGCCCTACGCCCATCAATAGATGAGCAACAATGTTCTCTTTCTTTTTAGCATGGTCTCCAAGAGGGAGTGGGATAGCTGGACAACACTCCAAAAACCAGGCCATTGGTTTCTCCAAGCTTCTTAGTGACTTGCAGATCATGGATGCCATTAGCCACACTTCACCAATGGCACAGATGGAGCTCACGGCATTTGACAAGGAGGTGAGGGAGGTGCACCTCTTCATAGGAGAGGATAATCACACAGGTGCCACCAAGGAACGGAACAATGCCAGTGACCCCATCTCACAGTGCGTATTTGTGCCCACCTGGAGCATTTGAGGTTTTGGACGGATTATCGCTATTTCCCATCCAAGCCAGCACCAAAAACCTTCCGAGCCGAGAGGAGCCTTCTAGAGTCGGCAATTTCTTCCTGGCTTGACATGTCACATGCACTCTGCACTCAGTGCATGGTGACAAACCGGCTCATCATCAGTAGTGCAACATTTGTACATTATTAGAACCCAGTAAGATGATATTTGTCGTACGCCGTGACCCCATTGTACATCCTCAGTCCAGGATAAGTCAGGCACGAGCTACGTAGGAGATCATTGAGTTAGTCAAGGACCGCTTGACCAAAGCTCAGGAAGCATATAGCCGACATGCAAATAAGTCTAGACGAGATGTCCACTTCAAGGAAGTGGATTGGGTCTATTTGCGTATCATGAAACAGAGATTGAAACAAGTGGGCAAACGTTGTCCCAAGCTTTCATTATGTAGTTTTGGCCCTTTTCCAATAGTCAAAAAGTTAAGTGATGTCTCCATGAAGTTAAAGTTGCCTACCAGTTGGACAATGCATGATGTTTTCCATGTTTCTTGGCTAAAACCATATGTTGGTCCAAAAGTGTTTGATGTTTCAGATGAACAGCAACCAGACGTGGTAGACGAAGCAGAAGTTATTGAGCCCGAGCAGATCCTTCTTCATTGATGGAAGCATGGTTCCGATCGACGAATACGTCAGTTCTATACGAAATTCCGAGATCGAGGTAGCCACGAAGCCGTATGGCTAGACGAGGAGTTCTTCCAAGATTACCCCCAATTGTTGGCGGACTACTTGGAAGCCATGAGCCTGCCGCCAAGCTAAGCAGGAGGGAATGTCACATGCACTGTGCACTCAGTGCATGGTGACAAACTGGCTCATCATCAGAGCAGTGCAACATTTGTACATTATTAGAACCCAGTAGGATGATATTTGTCGTACGCCGTGACCCCATTGTACATCCTCAGTCCAGGATAAGTCATGCACGAGCTACGTAGGTCATTCCTCAGCCTTGGCAGTCAATCAATCAGTCAAGTCCCTTAACCCACTTGGAGAGAATCATTCATGCATGTAGAGTCAGTAGAAGCCTTAGCGTTTGCATCAGAAAGCACTCTGCATCCTACATAATATGCATTCATATGCCTGTGCATCATTTAGAACATCCCAAAAACCTTAGGGAATTTACTAGGATTTATCTGGTATTTTTTCCATATTTTATGGTATTTAGTTAGCATTTATTGACATTTATAAATATAAACTTTATTAAATAAATGACCAGCCAACTTGACCAGCCCCTATCTAGTATAAATAGGCTTGCATAGGGCTTAGTTCTTCATTCAGTCTTCAGTGTGCTAAGAGCTTTCCTCCTCAGCCCTAGGAGTACCCTTGCCTTCAGCACTAGACTAGTCTCATCCAACCCTTGGAGTACTTCAGTTTTTGCTTCAACCAGCCCTGGTTCTCCAACGCATGCAATTCAGCAATCCGTACAGCCATAGGCGCAGCCATATAGTACATCCACAGGCCCAAATCAACAAACACACCTGCGTTTTTTGCACATAAACCAGCCGCCTGCAATTCAGTCCTCTACAGCCCTGCATTTACAGATCTACAGCAACCCTACAGTCTGCGTTTCAGTCCAGCATCAGCCCTACAGTCTGCGTTTCAGTCCAGCATCAGTCCTACACCAATAATCAGCCCTACAGACCTGCATTTGCAGATTCCCAACAGTTTCTGCCTTGATTCATCAGTCTACATCAGTATCCAGCATTCACTGCATCATCCAGGCATACACCACTCATCTGGTAAAGGTATTCTATCATTCATAAGCATTTACAGCATTCCAACATAGCTTAGAACAGTCCACCGCCTTCTTTTCTCAATCTCTCTCTCATCTCTTTAAAGTTTGAAGTATTAAAGTGGATTGCTAAACTCACAAAACTCAGGATACAGAAGACGGTGTGAGCATTTGTGTGACAGGATCTTCCAATACAAAGACTTCCGCTGCATATCACGTGACATTCCTTGGGCAATCTTCGGCATTTGGAAGGACGACTCCTGTTAGATTTTATAGCTGGTAGCCATGGACAGCTAGATCCCAGCACTGCACTCTCAGAGAAGGACTATCCAGCCCCCCTTAGCGGGTGAGGATAATTGGCTTCTATGACTGCAGGTGGCACATTGATCTCTCCCTTGTTGAGGTTGCAGATGACCCATCCTGAAGTCTCTCGTCTGGCTATGAGAGAACTGCCCTCTTACCTAGCTATAGTGGGATCTAGGAGAGTGGTGTAACTTGGTTGAACACAATGCTAATCAATACACTTAAATACACTAAGATTTGATGGACACTTGTTCAAATACAAGAAGTAATTTGCTGAATTGACAAGAGACATACAATGAGCCGGAACGGCCGACCCCTCCCTCAAATAAAGTATATTGATCTTGGGAGAATCAAGTACATAGTGTCATGGGCATTTCTGACTAGATTTCCATACCAATACATATGACTACAGTATTGCAAACAAGAGGTTGTCAATGTAGACTTGCAATCCACACTACCCTCTCAAGTGCCCATGTTCCCTACCATCTGCTCTCTATTGTTCCACCAACACATGGTAGCAACAATCTGCAAGAGAGCACCTAGGACAAGAGAACACTACACAAGGTATGTGATCTTATAATCCGGTTCCTCCCTCCTGCTACTTGCTTCCATATTTAAGCTTTAAAGCTTACCAATTGCAAGTAGAGTCGATGACAGCGGAAGTCTTCGCGATGGAAGTCCTTGGAGTGAAGAGATCTTCGATTTGTCGCATTTCTTCGTGACAAAAGTCTTCAATAGGATGAAGGGAACCTTGAGAAAGCTTCCCCTATGGTTCAACTTGAGAAAGGAGGGCTGAAATTAGGGTTTTCAGCAAAAAGACCAAAAATTACAGCAATAAAGAGAGCTATTGAATTTCAATCATTGGGAGTGTGTAGGAGGGTAATTAGCATCCGGAAACACTCTTGGAAGCTTGAGAAACACCTAGCAAGCTTGGAAATAGAGTTGGGAAAGAGAAAGTGCAGAAAATGCAGCCCAACAGTCCTCATGAAGGAGGCGCCAATCTCTAGAGAGAGGAGGAGTGAAGTGGTGAGTTGTCCGTGTAGGTGGCAGGCAGGTGCTTTGTGGAGCAAGCTAGAGTGGACACATGGCTGGTTACTCCCTTTGTACAAAGGGGATAAGGTCTGGGTGGTGAACATTGGGTTATGTCCACCTCGGGACCTCAGTGTGTGTGAACACCAAGCTGGTCATAATTTATAAGTGAGTTTTGGTCGCCCAAAACTTAATGAAGTGTGTACACACTCAATTATAAATTAGTGCTAACTCCTAAGGCTAGGTTTATGACCAATACTTACCACCTGTCACATGCCACATAACCATGTCAGCAAACAGTTTCACACGCACTGTTCGCGAGCGGGCGTCCCCTTTCCCGAAACTACACATTGGTCAAGCAAGCATGAAAACAGCATGCAATTTCAATTGCAAGCAAGCACATAAAGATGCTATGCAATGCAGCATTGGTATGGACAATCCCCGTTCATGAGACTATACCAAAATAGACGTGCTCCAAGCAAGTACACGAGGTACCAGACCTAATGGAACACCAATCCACCAAGCATTTCCGGGCATGTACACAGAGGCACAAGTCCCAACAGAAAGCCAAGTCCAGAGTATCACATGAGTGGCATCAATCCCCGGCATATACAACTGCCATGGACACCAGTCCAATGCACATACATATGATGAGAAAGCACGGGTGGACCAATTGGGTGGCCAAATGGTGACAAGTGGCAATGGACGGGGCCCACCATCAATCTGGAGCCCCCAAGCATCCACTCCTTCCAATACTCGGCCCATTTGGGGCGTTGGAGCAATGTAGGCCTCATTTGCAGCTTGGAAGCGCCAAGGGTTCTTGTAATTCCCTCCGCATAGGCTCCACCACCATTGGCAAACGCTAAGTCCAGCGCCTCTCCATGTCCACAAGAGGCAAGCAGAGACCTTTTCATGTGAGCTATTAATCGAGTTAGCAATCTCAGCTGAAGGCAAAGAAAGACACTTTGTTAAGATATTATAAGCCCTGCCCAGGAGAGTAATGGGTCATTAGTGGCAAATCTGATGACAATGTCCTCCCAACTTCAAGATACGGTGAATAACCCCCTTGACAACCGCTACGGCATCACTCCCATCTGCTTGAAGATCCAAGGAAGCCCGTAGGCCAACCCAACTCACTCCTAGTATTTGTGAAAGAAGACCACTGATAAGCTATACTCTCTTGGCCACTTGCCTTTTGAGAGTGCATAGAACAGCTCAGCTAACTAATCCTCCTAAAACAGCAGGGTGCAGGGAATTTTTAGGGACACATGAACAACTACTATTTATGCAGGTAAGCTGCTACATCTATTGTGTGCTGAGTGCCTGATGTCAAAGTCAGGTTTTGAATTGAGTGTCCTACAGAAATCTGAAGCAATCTCCCTCAGTCTAAGTATTCCAACTCAAGGATTCCCTCCGAAACCTTGGGTGGTAGCAAAGACACCATTGGTGAGTCCATCCCCTGCCTGTGTCCCAAAAGACACACCAGCATGATAGCAAACTCAGCTTGGGACTCCTCAAATGAATCCCAGGCACCAAACCATGTAATATTGTGCCTCCACCTCTGGAGACTGCTCTGGCAAGCATTATAATGAAAAATCAGCTTATGTTGTGCTTCTTTTCTTTATAGGTGGTTAGACAGGCCGCCATGGCTGCCTCCTAAAGGAAACCGCTAATAATTGAAAGAGGCTCATCCAAAGGACAAATGCATAGGACAGAAGGCGTCAATCGCACGTCAGTATGCGAGTCAGCTCCTCAGGCTACTGTGCCATGGAATATCTAGGCAGAACATCTCAGGCCCATGATCATAGAAGGTGGTGCCAGCTAGCATGGAATAGCTGGCACAATGTTGATGGCCCACTAACCAACACAGAATCTGTAAATCCTGGAGAGGTTCAGCTGAGGCATCTGTGTGATAAAGGCAGGTGCCAAAATTTCTCCAGGTGTCAAGCATCTTGTGAAATGTCTTGCACAAGCACATCAACTCCAAATAATGTGAGGCTTACGCAGGATCTTAAGAACTGCCACATCAAGACCCAAGAACACACACTTCTTATTTGCTCCGAAAACACACCATCAGACAGTAAATTCAACACATTTTGGAGAGGTTTGTTATGTAGGAGGATACAACACACGGTATATACAAGAGAGAACACTCACAGAAAGGAGGATCTTTCACAGCACAAAACTTTTGCACAATAATAGAGATAGAGAGGAAAACTGTGCACGATAATAGAGATAGAGAAGAATACTATATTACTGAAGTGATACAAGAGATGGCAACGCCCCACATCCGTGTGCTCTTGTAAAGGGAGCTTTGATGGCTGATATGGAACGTCTAAGACGGAGGTTGTATGCTAGTAGAAGCTAGGTAGTAAACTCACAGTGATGATTGATGAACTATGTGGAGAAGGGGTTGGCTGTGTATTTATATAAGCCTGTATACGCAGGACGGCCATGACATGATTGTCTACACTCATAGTGGGTGCCACCACCGCCCGCAGCCCATTAAAATGAGCTACAAAATGCTACACAAATTCCCCACCTCACGGCCAACCGGGCTCATCTTGGGCCCCGCAATGTCATGACAGGGTGTCCAAGAGTAAAGTCCACCTACTTGATGTGTGGACCATGATGAGATAACAGTCTAGTGTAGCATGTAGCCTATTTGGCAGTGTTCCAAATCTAATCCAAGCCAAGTGTCCAAAGAGTAAAGTCTACCTACTCTATGTCTCGAGACCGTAATGAGATAACGGTCTAGTGTAGCATGTAGCCTATTTTGCAGTGTGCCAAATCTAACCCAAGCCGTCTCTAAACCATATGGCCTCCTAGGCCAACTTCCCATGTGAATACGGGGATGCCAGGTGCCCGGGCTGCTCAACAATGGCTACTCTTCAGAATGGGGGCCGTACAAACATGAGCTAACCTAGTTGGTGCCTGGGCACTACAATATGAAGGTGAAGCATTGATATCCAACATGTTAGTCCGCCAAATTAGCTTCGTCCCAAACAAAACATGACATCTATGATCCTTGTTCACATGTTTGATCATTAAGACTGCTTAGCCACAGCTTAGAACAGTTGGGACACTTGATTAGCCACGCATACAAACACATAGCTTGTGCACACTACACGCCATGTGCATTGCACTTCTTTTATCCTTTTTAAGATGCTGCACAGATTTCATACACCATGGTTTGGTCTCTAGAGTACAATAACACAATCATAACATCATCAGTCGAGACGTGATAATAAAAAGAGGAAAAAAAACATCCAGCCTCTACCTACACTAATAGTGCCATTTTTGTGTCACCGTATGCTTTTTGAAATGCATCACATTTCCTTTCTCCTTCGTCAAGTCCCTTTTCTCAAGACAATTCAGCAATATTGGATAGTTCATGGGTAGTGACCTCGAATAGGGGACCACTAGGAATGGGCTCCTTCCATAATACGATCATCATCGTCATCACTGTCTTGTCTCTGCAATACTAGGAATGGGCTCCTTTGAAGGAGCCGCACTCTAGCCCCTGTAAAGGAGCAGACTCCTAGGGCGCCTCAATCGTATTAAAGTCACCACCTACAAACCAAGAGTCTACCTGCAGTAGACCATAGTGAACTCGCCAGTGTTTCTTCAGCCTTACCTCTACATAAGCCCCTGGGTTGGAAGACATGACAAAACTCCACACCAGAACTGATGCTGATCAAAAGTTAGAAGTTGTAGTTCAAATCTACTCTAAGACGTGATGTTTTTAGTCTTGAAAATCGTGTATAATGGATGTGTACACTGGATCTCACTTTAACACATGGGCTTTAAAATTATTTCACTGCACTGGAGTAGATTAAGAAAAATAGGGTTCCAAAGCAAACCGTTGCCTTAGATGAGGGATAGCATACCTTTCATCACAAAGTATGATTGCACCATAATCATCTCTATGGCGTATGACACGACCAACAGCCTGATTCACAGCCCTGGATGCTTGTTGCACATACCATTCCTCCCCTGTTAAAGCCTGCCATGATTCGTATAAATTTCCCATCAACCATACGTTGGAGTAAATGATATCACAACAAACTCAAGAAAAATCATTAATGAGGCCTCAAGGTACCTTCCTTTTGTTAGTCTGAAGTCGAGATTGCTCATCCAAATATTCACGTTTCAGTCTGACCTGCAAAAGAAGAATTCTCTTCATTTTATTTTTCTGAGAAGTTGCGTGTTTACTTGCTTCAAGTATAATTAAGCACCTTGGGATCGGTCTTCATTGCATATGGTATTCCAGTTATTACAACAGCCCGCCCAGCTTTGTCAGCAAAGTCCAGGCCCTCACTAACCTGAAAAACTTTCATGTTATACCTCACGGTTATCGAATATGATATTTTTGTTTATTTTTAGTGGCTTCTAGTTACATGAATACTGACCTTGCCTCTGCAGACTGCAAAGAAAACAGCACCAGTGGAGGTGGCATCATTCAACTTGGTGATGAAATCCTGAGTAGCATCCCAACAATTCGAATCTAAGTAAAAGTCTTACTCTGTTGCTTTTAAAAGCTTAAGTAGACAAACTCGTCCCTTAAAAGTATGGAAAATTGGAAACTATGTACCAAATTGCTATGGTTTAGTCTGAGATGTAGGGAAAAATAAGCAAAACAAAAACCCCAGATGAATATATTTAAGTGTGAAGGTAACGTGTCTGATACTTCTGGAGCAGCCAGAAGAAAGATAATGAAATAAGCACCTCATTAGCATGGTTGAAAAGAGCTGATTCTTTGGGCTCTATGACAGGTTGTTTATGCTTGCATATTCTCTCCCAAACTGTGCTTGATGTCAGTGCTCCCACATTCTGAATCACTTTTAAACAGTACTTTTAGCATTAATATATGATTCAATCTCAATAATTACATAAAAAACCAAAAATAGGCCAAGCAGGTGTCAAATAAATCTTTAGCATCAAGCAAAATCTCTGCTTTGCTCTTAATGGATTAATTGATAACAAGAAATAGCTCAAATTTTCAGTCAATCGGCCCTTTACAGACTTTTTTAAATTGATTATGGTAAATTTTCACTCAAGTTGACAAGAATCCAGCACGAACCGGTGTCTGCCATGCTTCAACACACTGATTCAAAAGGTAGTAGGATGGGAAAAAAACAAGGAGGCCATCTGGAACGATACGTGCAAAATTTACTGCACTCCAATAAATTGAGTTATTTTACAGTTTCGACCACCACTAGAATAATAATAGTACGCAAGAAAAGAACAATATTCTTGATCTTAACAAAGAATTTATTTCAGCCTTTACCAATCGTGTTTCCAAGATCAAGCTTGTACTCTAAGGAGTCTCGCATTCGATATGAAGAGTTTAAAGGCCGTCCAGATGGTCCTGTAGACACCACTCCAACCCATATCTGGTCTGGTCCAACCACATGGGGGTTTTCCAAACGTATGTTGAAAGGCCTACTCACAAGACAATGTTGATGTATGTTAATGTATCACATATACTTTCAATTGACCAGCCAAAGGCTTCTTTAGTACATCAAATGCATACAATTTCAGCTCAAGAGCAAACGAATCAAGAGGGGCCAAAGTTCCAGATGTTAATATGACAGAGCAGACACCAAGTTGTGAAAACTCCTCCATAGCAAGTCCTGGATTGAAACACCACCAGCTTAACGTGCGACCTTTAGGCCCTGCATTATTTGTTTGATTTAGACTACTTGGACATGGGTATTGATGATCATTCAGTATACCAAAAAAAAACATGTACACACGTCATATCTTTTGTAATCTGCTTTTTGTGAGCTGTAAGCTGAACATCCAATATTTCAGATCCTTATAAAGAGTTTAGGTGAGAACCTTTGCGTGGACCTTTATCAGCAGCATCCTGACTATAAGGCTCGTGAATGTGAAACTGCAACAGATTATCATGAGTAATTGACAAAAACTAGAGAAGGAATATCAGGAATAAGATTTCCCTTGGACGACTTATAACTGACCCGATAACAAGTTGCATGTGATTTGTCTTTTCCCCGAAATACAACTCTTAATGCATCTCTTAGTGCTTGGAGGCGGTAAGCACTACCAGGCCTTTTGTGTACCTTGACAGACCCCAAATTGGCCTCTGCACAAGAAATATAAAAGTCACAACCGGACCTCCTTCCTCTGTCATGCATCCAATTTGCCACAAGGTCACATAAAATACCATCCTCAAGTAAATTTGTTGCGTGATCAATAGTATCAAGGAGCATAGTCACAGTCTCCTGATTTATCTTTATGTCAGCAAGAAAATCGTATATATGAGGCCCAGGTCTCGTAAAACCAGATTCTGATGTAAAAGGTACATCATTGATTCTTTTCTCCAACTCAAGCAAGAGTGCTGCCAAAAAAAAAAATCCACATTGAACTTGAAAACAGGTTTTAAAAATGCAACCACAAAAGATCAACCGGACACCTGGCCAACGAAAAGGACAATGTTTACCTTTAAGTATGGCAAAATTTTCAGGGTCTACTGATGTTTCAGCTGAATTATCCCTGGTCCTATGGGCTAAAGCAAGATCCACACATTGCTTAGCTTCCACTATGCACACAGATAAGTGTGCTGCAGGCAAGTCAAAGGATGCAGCATCTGCACAGATGCTCTCCTATTGTAAGAAAATGAACAATTGTTAGCAGCCAAATCCACCAACAAAGTCAACTAAGAACAAGCTGCCACTAACCAAGCTCATGCCTGCAACAAGATACGGTGAGAATTTGGCAAGTCCACTGACTGTTGAATGAAAATCTAATAATTGGAGTCTTACCAGGTTGTGAGCTTCATCAAATATGAGCACAGTATTTTCCCAATGGATGCCCGTCAATGAATTTCTGTTTTCTTTTTCGATTAAGTAGTTGTAGGGAGCAAACAGAATATCAGCAGAATTATGAAGCTCGCGTGATAGATAATAAGGACACCTGTGAGTCTTAGATTCACACAAGAAAAAGCCTCTATAAGCTCTTAGTCAAAAAAAACATAAACTAACAAATATTGGGACTGAAGCAGACAAAATTTTTGTGGCACAGACTTAAAGAAGATGCAAGTGACTCAATTAAAAGTCCACAAACATAAGCAAAACTGTTATGATGCCAGTGACATGAATAAGGTCAACTAATACATACGGTCCTTGTGTCCTACCAACGTTGACAAGATCCTCTATATCAAAAGGCTCCTCACCCATGTCAGGATGGGCTTGCAGATATCCTGAAGAAACCCATGACAAGACATCAGCATTACTTAAATCAACTTCATGTTCTACGGGGTGGCAATTCAGTCTGCAATGTGTGTAGCCATGTTGAAATGTTAATGAGTGTTAAGTGTTTGAAGCATTAGCAATTTATTTAGCTATGTTGAAATGTTAATGTAGTGCATAAAGAGTTTGAAGCAAGGCTTGAGAACTCCCCAGATAAAGTGATTACAAAATGCAAAACCTTACCGTAATTTGCATGGCCTTCAATTAAGCACAAAAAATAGCCACTCTAAGATGCTCTTTCCCCCCTAGAGAAGAGCATCGCAGAATTTGTATGGTTCTAATTGCCTATGGCAGTGAAACACATTCAGCTGCAGACTAGATTCCATCCAGACCATTTTTTTAAATAAGGATGCAAGTAGAATTCTCAGAACTTATCTGATGCAGTACTCGTTCTTTATCAGCTATCATACAATTTAGTCATGGACGAGTTCACACCTAGACTCCACACACACATTACTCACAACGCCCAATAGTTTGAGTTTCAGGTTCAAAAGGCCACATTTCAACGAGATTTCATTCTTGTTGGAGATGGCAATTCGCATAGCTATTCTCGAGTTGTCGCTTGACTGGATGTGGTGGATTATCTCATATGTAAGAGCATGGGAAGTCGAAGAGCCATATATAGGGTGTGGTGGCACCCTACCATAGATATCTCCTCCGGCTGGGTTTTTGGGGGGACCAACAACTCAGAGATGGGAGCCCAGCCACTGACGTTTCTCAATGCCCTAGGGTGGTGTGCATGTTGCTGCTGTTGACTTTGACATGGTATCAGAGCTCGGGTCTGTGTGGTCCTGGGCAATCCTAGCCTCTGTTGATTGTCCCATATGCAAGAGCATGGGAAGTAAAAGAGCCATATATAGAGTGTGGTGGCACCTTGTAATAAATATCTCCTCCGGCCAAGTTTTTGAGGGAGCAAAGGCTGGGAGATGGGAGCCCAGACACCACCATTTCTCAGTGCCCTAGGGTGGTGTGCATGCTGCTACTGTGTGACTCTGACAATTCTTTCATCGCTTTCAGGGTGTGACATGATTCTCGACATCCAGTGGTTCCGAGAACATGCGCCCATTCATGATTGGCGGTTTACCTGAGCCCATCATAATTCACGTGGATAGGAGCGTTCCTGGAATCCCACTAATTTCACGTGTCTAGGCCCAACGAGCAATCAAAAAAACAACTAAGTGTGCCTTGATTTATGTCCCCAACCCAACAATCTGTTGTTCAACCAACGACACCCTTGGAGAAAAAGTTGGTAGGTCTCGTTTTGTACGATTCCAAGACATCATGTTGAGGGACAACCTCCCACCCATTCGTCCCAAGGATCATCGCATTGAGTTGGTCCCCGGGACAGAGCCACCTAGTAAGTTCCCCTATTGCCTGTCTAAGGCATTGGCAGGCGAACTAGAGCAACAGCTATCTCAATTACTACGGGCTCAATTTGTCCGCCCATCATCCTCGTCGTTCCTTGCACCCATCTTATTTGTGCAAAAGTAAGACAAGACTGCACATTTATGTGTGGTATATAGGTTACTGAATAAGCTCACCATCCAAAACAAGTTTCCAATTGTAGCCACTAAGTGTGCCCACATTGGAGTATTCCATTGGACCATCCCAGCATGCCCCCACTAGACTGTTCTGTTGGACCATCCTAGGGTGGCACACTAGACCATCCCAGGTTGGCTGCACTAGCTCATTCCAAACCTGGACCATTCCACTGGTGGACCTTCCAAAAAACGAAAGCGCACCACCAACGGATACATGAGAGGTGCATGCACCGGCATAGAGGGCACTGCACTATCACTCGGATGGGCATCTACCAGAGATGGGAGATGCCACCGACTCCACCGCCTCGCAAAGAATCATTTAAAATGGTCCCTCAACTCATCCTTGGGGACAACCTTTTCCATCTAGTCCCGTTCATTAAGTCTTATTCATGGGGTGCTATAGTCACTTGTCATTGCCGTCCATGTGTCGTCCTACTTACTCTGACCACTGTTGGGTGTGCATAGTAGAGTGAAGGGCATGTAAAAGCTTCCTGGGAGTAATGCAAGTAATGTTTACAATGTTCTTGTCATTGTGCTATGCTCATATTATAATATGTCTTAGTATGTCCATCTATACATTGTGTCGTGAGTATTGAGGACTCTAGACATGCTGTCCAAAGGAGAACCATCACTTTAAAGTTTAGTATGCCAAGCATCCAACCCTGCAGGTACACGAAAAATTTGGCATGCTCGGTGGGACACTCGAAACTTGGTGTCATGTTAGCTCACCTCATGTCCATGTGTCCTCTGTATGCCCAATAAACGCACTCGTGCTAGTGTGGTGAGCCCAACCGAGAGAAATTTGGCATGCTCGGTGGGACTCTCGAAACTTGGTGTCATGCTAGCTCACCTCTTGTCCATGTGTCCTCTGTATGCCCAATAAACGCTCTCGTGCTAGTGTGGTGAGCCCAACCGAGAGTCCCCTCTCAATACGTTGCTATAGTTGGAAGAGGTTCAATTACGTACCTCTCAGGGACCCCCTTCCACCCTTCCCCATGGTGGCCAATCTTGGTAATCCCACCTTTGGTAACAATGCTAGAGGCCCAGCCAACCCTCCTAGCCCGGAACCCCTTTCCACAACGTTGTGGTCAGGCAAATGTCAAGCTTCCCACTTTCAAAGATCCACCGTTGAAGATGTAGATGACCACATCCGGTGGTTCATTTCTATGTGCAAGATCTGAGGTCTTGTGAGCTGAAGGATGCCTTCTTGGTACTTTTTCCATCCACCCTAGAAGGCTCTGCAAACAAATGGTTCAACCAGTTCCCAACAACCGACCACTCTGCCGACTGGACCACCCTGAAGAACACCTTCCTCCGCACCTTCCGACCTGGAATCTATGAGGGCCACCTCCTCCAAGAGCTAGGGAAACTACAACTACTACCAGACGAGAGTGTCAGAACTCATGACATGGACCAAAGTGCTGGTGGCCCGCCTGCCAACTTCATGCCATCATGGTGCGTCACCCAACAGAAGATTTGGTAAAGTCAGCCACGACCAACCAGCTTGTTGGAATTCCAGGAGCTAGCCTCCTAGCTAGAAAATGCAGGTCTTATGTTTGAGCATGATGTGGACTCTATACCTCCAATGGCAACTCCACTGGATGACCCAATGGCTGAGCTAAAGCGGGAGCTGGAGGCACTCAAAGTGAGCCAAAAATCTCAAAATGAGGAAAGCACTCTGCTCCAACTCAGGAAGGAGATTGAGGAACTAAAGACCCCAAGAAGGGGTTCTGGTGTGCCATATGCCTCTCTGGGTACAGGAATGACCAAAGAGGAGGTAATGTTCCTTCTGTGAAAAGGGGGGACATGAAGTTAAACACTGTTACTATCTGAAGGGGGGACATAAATTAAATACTGTTACTATCTGAAGGGATTCCGTCAACTTCATCAACAACAAACCCCACACCCCGCCTCAACAACCCCCAACCCCGCCCATTATGCCACTGCTTCTCTTACCATTCCACCAACCTTCCATGCTACTTACTTTTTTATCTGGACTATCCTCCGAGGGTTCTAAGTTTCATCGGGTTCATGCTTATATGACTCAACTCCTTCGGACACTGAACGACTATGGCACTATCGCTATGGTCATCTTCCCTATGACACGCTCTATGAATTGTCTAGAGACCAGCTAGTTGAAGGCATACCATGCCTCAAATTGACAAAGGATGTCTGCCAACCATGTCAAATCGATAAGCAACATTGTACATCGTTCCCACATCATGCTACTCATCGTGCTCAAAGTATACTCAAGTTGATTCATTTCGATTTGAGTGGGCATTCTCTGAAAGAGTGCACAGAGCGGAAGCAAAAGAGCACTAGAGTGTGCTGAATAGAGAGTGCAAGAGAGAGAGAGAGAGAGATATGGAGCAAGTATGCTGAATATACTGAAGCAATAAAGTCCCAAGCAAGAGACTCAAGCAGTCTCATAAGTGAGGGAGCAAAAGACAGACTAGGCAAGATACAAGACTGAGGCCAGGGCCCAGCCCACCTATTTATCGGTGGGGAGTGCTGGCCGACTGGAGCTACTTAAAATAAGGGTGTCATGCAAATGGGACCAAAAGGACACCAAACATGGGCAAAAACTGGGGATGAATGTGCTAACACCCCCTCTCAGCACCAGATGCTGTACACACTCCGAGAAGCCGAAGAAGTCGTCCTCTGTCAAAGACAAAAGAATGCAGCAACAACAGGTACCAGGAAAGCTCCACAAGCAATCTGCACAGCAACTCAACTACAAAAGCAACAGAACAAGTTGCCAGGTACACTACTCCTCTAGAAGAAAACAACCATGTAGGTTGCGTCGTGCTGCTCCAAATATCGGTGCCAAACCCAAATGTAAACACAGTTCCACAGAAATCCCTAGAAGCCTATAGCTCTAAGAAGATAATACCCTCAAAAGAAATAGAGTCCATCTGCTCCAACTCTGTACCAAGGGTAGCCAAATATTGTACAATAGCATCCTCCACGCAGGTCAGCATCGCCAGATATAAGAACTCAACTGCCCCCTCTGAAAACTGATGTCGGGACTCCACAAGCCCAACCAAAACCAAATCCCAATCCTGCAATCCCTGGAAGTACCACTCTCTCATGAGATGACCATATTACATGGTCATTTAACATATTCACATGTAGAAAAAGGAGAGAGGGACGTGATGTCTCCCAAGGCCTTGATCATGATGTCTCCCAAGCCGAGGCCTCACGACCATGTTTCATTGGCACAAGAGGGTCATGATGTGAAGGGCCATGTCCAAGTGTGTCAAGGGCATAGAGCCAAAGCCATTGGGGAAGGGTTTGTGACATCATGACTCCCGTCCCTATACCCAATAGATGATGTAATGGTCATCACATGTTATGGATTGGGACACTTGTTTTTCACGCATGTTCTCATAGAAATTCACGAGTAAGGAGAGGTGCATAGAGCAGACATCATGTGTGTCAGAATGACAAATAGAGCTTTTTGTGGGGCACAGCTCGCATGTCACTGTTATTAGGGTTTTGCTTTCCGTTTAGTTATCGAAACAGGACATGGTGGCCAAGCTTTTTGGGCAAGTTTAAGCAAGAAGCAAGGAAGCATGGACCAGCTAAAACAAGAAGCAAGGGCACATGGTTGGCCAAGCTTTTTGGGCAAGTTTAAGCAAGAAGCAAGGAAGCATGGACCGGTTAAAACAAGAAGCAAGGACACATGGTTGTGAGAGAGTACATACCACGGTGTGCATGGAAGGCAAGGAACATTGAATACAGAGCATAAAACATTGCAAACAAAATATCGTGATAACGAGATGAACCCCCACCTCACTATGAACAAGGGGCGCTTTGGTGAAGGTGTCGAGCAATGGCGGAGCATTGGAGCAAGAAGTGAAGAAGAAGTTTTGAAAAAGATAGCTAAAAGAGGAGGGCGAGCAAGTTTAAATACAAGCAATGAGTGACAAGTATGGGCGATGTGGCCATTTGCTGCTTTTGAAAACTGTTGGAGTTATTGATGTCACCAATCCAAACGTTTCACAGTATGAAAGGAGTCTGGTGAACTCCAGGATGTCTAAATATTTGGAAAGTACAAAACTTTGGGAATGGAGGATTATCCAATACAAAAAAGATCTAGCACATGAAGCTTAGTCTAGGCGCTCGAGATGGTTTCTTGGACACGGAAATGGGCATTGGAGCTCAAGTGTCAAGTGGAAAGCATGTATGGCGAGCTCCCAAGGATTTAGGAGAGATCTAGTATTGAAACATGGTTCTACATAGTGCTCACATACATTTCTAATAAGGTGGAATACAAAGGATCACACTCCTAAAATCTAGAAGGGTTACTATTTTTGGACAATCTCCAATGGAAATTCCATTCGCGCCATTGTGTCTGTAAACAAAGTAAATGGGGAGCCTTCCTGAAGCACCTTTGACAGATTGTCTATGAGTTAAGATATTTTTAGAGATGAAGTTTATGGGTGGAAACCATCTCTTAAATTGGAATGCTTCTCCGAGGGAGTATGAGACCCTCGAAGAATGCATGACTATTTGCTCTTGTCAAAACCCGCCACATTGGATGCATGCTGCAAATTGGCCATCGAATTTGAGGATAACATGTTAGAATTACCCCAGCTTGAGGAAAACAAGACTCCATCTTTAGCTGCGCCATCCCGAGTGTTGAGTCATTGACTCAGACACTAGGGACAGGCAGGTTAAAAAAATGAGTATCGATGAACTAACATCCGCAATTCTTGAAAAGGTCAAGCTAAAAGAGGTAAGGGAACCTCCTAGCAATGCACACCTCTATCTAAGAAGGGAGTTAGTCTAGTGTTCAATATGCAGATAAAATCATACAAGCAATGAATGCCTGCATCTACGACCTAGACCATTGCTCTATTGCGCACATTACAGATGCCTTGGAAATCATGAGACATCCATGTGCAAATATGGTGCTCAACTACTAGCAAAAGTGTCGGTAACGAGACCAACTCTAGCTCTGCTCAACCTCCCAAAATGGTAATACGAGATCTACACCTATGCTAAGACAGCGCATACTGGGGAGATTCATTCTAGACATACAGCGTCACAGAGAGACATCATTACAGGCTCAGACAGCTCCAGAGGAGGGACCACAGACACAGATTACTACATTTTTTCAGAGATCCATCCCACTCCCAGTCCCTACACGGCAGGGAATTACTCTCCAGAGAGCAGAGACACTCAGAGCCCGCAGGAGACAGAGGACACCTGGCTTTCGGACACCACGCCTATACCAAAGAGAGATGACAGAGACCAGAGCTCAGTTTCACAGAGAGGGTGCGGGGCGACTGGCTCGCTTCAGAGCAGAGCCAAGCATGTTCTTCAGGGAGCTGTGGACACCCCCTTCATTGATGTATACCATCTTATACCCCCAGTATGGTACAGGATGGAGCTAGCTAGGTTGCATATCATGATTGTATACTCCATGCATATAGCTTTGCATTCTCCTAGTAGTAGAGCTCCATCCCCTCCCCCACTCACTGTACTTATTGCACACCCAGATTCAGCTTTTTAGTTCAGTGCTTTTTCATTTTGTACACACGAGGAATTTATAGGGTACACAATGTACCCTTACCACCACTTGTCTTACCACCACAACCACCTCCACCAAAGATTACCCCAACCAATAAAGTTTTGGTCGAAGAACCGTTGGAAAGTGAATATTCGCATGAGTCTGAAGTTAATCATGACTATTATGAGGAGCCGAAGAATATTGTGCCCGATTTCTATGTTATGCAAGGAGCAACGCCGGTGCCCATGTTTCCAACCTCTATCCAATGGAAGGGGAGAGACATGAACACAACTCCGAGACCCCCAATACAATGCTTTCATTGTCAAGAACCTCATAGGGTAACAACACAAACTAGGTACCCCTGCTCAATAGCAAGCTCCGCAACAAGCAGAATAGCTCCAACATATATATGTACAAAGCGTGGAGTGGAACCACCTAGTCAAGGACCTACTATACAAAATAAGCGGAGAAGCGACAACTTCCACCAATCCTTCAACAAGCCTTCGCTTGATTAGTATCAGGACGTATTGTAGTACCACAATGTGCTAACACGTGCCCAAACCCACCAGATGAACAAAGACAAGGTGGATGTGTATGCCCAGCGAGGCGTGTAGTGACAGACTCAACCATGTGTCCAAGTGATAAAGAGATTGAGAGAGAGAGGGGGGAGAGAGAGAGAGAGAGAGAGAGAGAAGGGAATAGGGATCTTGCACAATACACCACAATGAGCGAGTAACAGGCCCCACTCCCTTTCAGGAATTTATTCAGGAGCAATCCACAGGCACGGTGACCAGGATCAATACAATCAATGAATACAAAACAAACAGATATGCCGATGTAGAATGTCCGAGTCGATGTCAATGTCGAGGCGCGAGATCTTTGATGCCAAGCACACCACGGGGATGACCCACAAGTATCTCTCATTGTCACATCACTCTACACTCAATGCATGGTGACAAACTGGCTCATCATCAACAGTGCAACATTTGTACATTATTAGAACCCAGTAGGATGATATTTGTCGTACGCCGTGACCCCATTGTACATCCTCAGTCCAGGATAAGTCAGGCACGAGCTACGTAGGTCATTCCTCAGCCTTAGCGGGTCAGTCACTTAGTCAAGTCCCTTAATCCACTTGGAGAGAATCATTCATGCATGTAGAGTCGGTAGAAGCCTTAGGGTTTGCATCAAAAAGCACTCCGAAATTTTGCATAACATGCATTCATATACCTGTGCATCATTTAGAACATCTCAGAAGCCTTAGGAAATTTACTAGGATTTATCTAGTATTTTTTCAATATTTTATGATATTTTATTAGCATTTAATGCCATTTATAAACATAAAGTTTATTAAATTATGACCAACCAACTTGACCAACCCCTATCTAGTATAAATAGGCATGCATGGTTCTTAGAAGACCATTCAAACTTCAGTAAGCTAGGCGCCTTCCTCCTCAGCACTACTAGGAGCATTCCCCGCCTTCAGCCTAGACTAGTCCCTGCCTTTGGAGCTTGTGTTTGTGCTTTCAGCCTTCCTTGCAGCTTAATGCAGCCCCTTCTTGCAGTCTATTCAGCATACCGTAGCCCCACAGTCAGCAGGCGCAGCTATTGTACCTTAACGCAGCCATCTTTGCCAAAACGCAGCAGTTCAGGTCCAGCCATCTGCTCAGCTCTTAGGCGCCTACATACAGCCTTCTGCCAGGCCCCAAGACACCAATTTACATCTTCATTTATGCATCTACCTTGGCCAGCAGCTGTTCAGTCCCCTCCAGTCCTGTGTTTGCAGATCTACAGCCATACACCAGTGCGTTTCAGCCCTACAGTCTGCGTTTCAGTCCAGCATCAGTTCTACAACAGTATTTTGCCTTCTGTGCATCATCCATACATGCAACAGTCATCTGGTGAAGGTAACATATCATTCATAAGCATTTACAGCATAGTTACATAGCTTAGAATAGTCCACCGCAGTCCTTTCTCAGCCTTAGGTGTGCAGCCCTTCCTCATGCCCTTGGGAAGAGTGCATAGGCTTGAGATCAATTCATTGAGGTGTTTCTACAGCCGTGTACAGTTCAGCCAAGCTTCCGATCCTCCGAGATCTTGCGTTTGGCTTATCTACAGTCCACAGTCATTCTCTCTAAAGTAATAAAGCAAATACTATCTCGTTATCCGGATAGGAGGCCCTTCAGTGGGCAATTCGGCACCCAATCTGGTGTACAGTTCTCATATCTCTTTAGAGTTTGAAGTATTAAAGTGGATTGCTAAACTCACGAAACTCAGGATACAGAAGACGGTGTGAGCATTTGTGTGACAGGATCTTCCAATACAAAGACTTCCGCTGCATATTACATTGGTATCAGATTCAGATTGTCCACACACACCGTATCCTAGTGTGGGGGCATCCTTGGATGGTTAGATTGCGTTCTGGCATGACCACCGACTTCGGCATCATGTCTAAGGAAGAGAGTACTCATCAGCCGGAAGACGTCTCCCCCGAAGGAGACCATGTTCTTCCGCCTACAGCAGACACCATAGCTCTTCTTAGAGCTCAAAACCAGCTGCTCATGGAGCGTCTCCAACTCTTGGAGAGCGCAGCAGCACATCCTCCTCCGCCTCCAACAGCACCCTACTACATCTCCCTCTTCTTTCAAATGGAACAACAAAGGAGAGAGAATGAGGCCCAAAGGAAAGAAGAAAAAGTAGAAAGACGGGACTATGAGGAAGCCCAACCCAGGATCGACGAAGACCGGCGTCAAGCTGAACTCGCCGCTCAGGAACACCAACGTGAGCTTGATCGAGAACGTATGTTACTCGAGCACCAACAGGAAAAGGAGGCCATACACTTGAGGTATCAACAGCTCTCCTCAGTCTCCCTCGTCATAGGTGTCACCAGCCAACTGTCCACAGCAGCATCCACCACCATCATTCGCAGTCAACCAAACTTCTGTAAGTATGATGGTAAGTGTGATCATTCATCACTTAATCAATTTATTCATCAGTTTAATGCTCATTTTCCATTAGCTAGGATCACAGACCCAGAAGATAAAGTCCACTTAACGGCTCCCCATCTCACTGGTGAGGCAGTCACTTGGTGGCAGCATTGGTCTAGTATTCATACAGACCAAGCCACAGGTGTCACAGCCTTTGACTGGAACATCTTTGTCCATGACCTAAAGACCGGATTTCTCCCGCCCCAATACATGACCGGTCTAAAAGATGAGTTCTATGGACTCAGACAGAACAGATCCCTAGTGCTTCAATTTTCCGGAAAGGTTATTACTTTAGCACAGTAGTTAGGGCTATCTACACAAAGCCAAGATGGAGCAATTCATTCGTGGATTGGATCCTAACATTCGGTTCACAGTTCGTAATTTTGAACCTAGTACATATGACCGGGCTTTGACTCTCGCTCAGAATGAAGAAATGAAGATGAACGGAGGCATGCCCAAGCAATCATCACAGTCCAGTACCAAACCCCAACAGGGAAAGGGTAATTCATCTTCTAAAGACACTAAGACAGACAACAGTCCTAGCTCTAGTTCAAGGGGTAAGGAATCCAAGCCTAAGAGGACCCCCGAGGAAAAGGCTCAAGCAAGCATCACTGGAGGCTATCTTCCTCCAGAGGAGCAAAGACAGTATCAGTCAAAAAATCGATGTTTTTTATGTCATACCATTGGGCATGGTAAGAAGGATTGTCCAAAGAAGGCAAGACAGTTCATCATCCTTTTTGGCATGGGCAGTTCTAAGGACACCATCTCTCCCCAGTTGGCTACCAACATGAGCTTTATCTTAGTGCCCTATCATTTGGAGGTAGACGGATTTACACCTGGTCTCCGCACCCACATATCTCAACACGCACAGATCTTAGGAATCTAGTGGTTTCGTCAGTATGAACCTATTCCCAATTGGAGGCAGGACACCTTTATCATCTCTAAAGGTTTTCCTGAGCCTATCATGATTCAGGGGGATAGAAGCATTCTTGGCGTTCCTATGATTTCTCATCTCCAGGCACGATGAGCTATGTGCAAGGGAGCAGAAGGAGCATTGATTTATGCTCAGACAGCTTGTCACCAATTGGCCGACCATTTGGTCCATCTCCAGTTTTTGTGTCTCGTTCACTTGAGGCCAGCAGGCCGGTGTCTCATGTGAAGAGGCCAGTATTTTGCTGACATGAACAGGAGCCAGACTGGTGCCACCTGTGTGTTAGCAGGATGGTGTCGTATAAACGGGAGCCAGACTGGTGCCACCCGTGTATGACCTGGACTGTGTTCGACCCATGGGATTGACACGACATGGAAGAGCCGGTATTCGTGCCGTGTTTTGCCTATGGGACTCTCACACCATAGGGAGGCTCGTGCCTGGAACTGTGTCTTACCTATGGGACTGTCACTCCATAGGAAGACCAGGTTTTTATGTTTTACGTCGTGCCATTTTTGTGCCGACAGATATTTTGTACTCGTTCCATGAACGGGAGATATGTCCATGTTACTATTTGCACATGCACACATGATTTGCATGTTTGAAACTATTTTTGCATGACATGTATTTTTGTGTTTGCCTGCTTGACGTGTAACCTACTGAGCGGGGACGCCTGCCAGTGAGTCGTGAAGTCTGCTCTGTCTTCTGACGAGTTTTAGTGCATGTGAACAGGTGGTAAGTATATTGCACATGTTATTTTAATATTTCATATTCTAACCTTTTGTTTTATAAGGTCACTTGTTCGCACTCACTTAAAAGTGGGCACCCACTTAGGGGCCAAGGTGGGGAGCCCCACTTAAAGTGTGTGTGTGGGTGGGTCACCTACCCAACCCACCTTGGAACTGGCCACCCACATGCAAACGTGGGGAGCCAGCCCAAATCTAATGGTTTAACTCCACTTTATTTTTTTATTAAAAAGCCTTCACCTCCATCGTAGTACCACCAGGGCGATTGGCTTCCATCATCTTTCGGCGACCACCTTCTGCGCTTGTTTTCCCAAGCGGCTGGCTGCTCTACCGACTGCGCTAATGCTCACAGGCGGCTGCGCATCAGGCTGCGCCTGTCTACAGTAAACACTTTGGGTGCGCCTCCTCCTCCACTTCAAGAACTCCTGCGCTGCCTCTTCATACAGGCAGCTGTGTGCACTTCTACAGCCAGACGTCTCCTATCTATACAGGCTGCGCATCACCACCTGTAGGCGACTGTGCACAGCATCACCACCTGCAGGCGGCTGTGCACTCCATCTCCAGTAAGGCAGGTGGCTGTGTGCTCTAACTCCAGCGAGCTGCTCATTCTCTCCACGCTGCAGCCAGGCAACTCCTCCCTTGCAAGTGGGTGCTCCTTCTCTCACAGCAGGCGGCTGTGCCCTTTGCGGTGGTACTTGTCTTGGTGGCTTCGCTAAGTTCTCTACGAGGCAGTTGTGCAATCTCAACAAGGTTGCACATCTTCTCCACTGACGACCACAAAAGGACTTCATATCTCCTGGTGGCTACACCTTGTACACAAATACCACGGGTATTAGTCCTCTATCTGCCATCCACAAGTAAGTGAATTTCAGATTTAAGTAAAGTATTTTGTGTTAAATCTGATAAGGGATTCCCGACTCCCTATACGGCCAACACACCCGTTCGGTGTCGGGTAGTCCAAGCTCTATTGGAGAACCTCGGTCCAAAGGTGCCGAGATCGGGAGAGCCAGTCGTTAGTACGAGAGCGCATGTTTGTGCGTGGTCTCGGAACACCAGTGAGGCGCTCTCCGCAGAGTCCAGTGTTAGCACACGACCGTAGAGACTGGACCACGCTTGTGGGTGTCCAACGGAGTCTTCCCACTTGACGGGATCGGTTTGGAGATATGAAGTCCTTTTGTAGTCGTCAGTGGAGAAGACGTGCAACCTTGTTGAGATGGCACAACCGCCTCGTAGAGAACTTAGTGCAGCCACCAAGACAAGTACCACCGCAAAGGGCACAGCCGCCTACTGTGAGAGAAGGAGCACCCACTTGCAAGGGAGGAGTTGCCTGGCTGCAGCGTGGAGAGAACGAGCAGCTCGCTGTAGTTAGAGCGCATAGCCACCTGCCTTACTGGAGATGGAGTGCACAGCCGCCTGCAGGTGGTGATGCTGTGCACAGTCGCCTACAGGTGGTGATGCGCAGCCTGTATAGATAGGAGACGTCTGGCTGTAGAAGTGCACACAGCCGCCTGTATGAAGAGACAGCGCAACAGTTCTTGAAGTGGAGGAGGAGGCGCACCCAAAGTGTCTACTGTAGACAGGCGCAGCCTGATGTGCAGCCGCCTGTGAGCATTAGCGCAGTCGGTAGCCTGGGAAAACAAGCGTAGAAGGTGGTCGCCGAGTTGTTCCCTAACGCAAAAAAAGAAATTGGAAAACTTGAAACAGTAAAATGATTAATTAGAGAAAAAGTGAGCAGAAGCTAAAAAGCAATTAAACCCTTAAGACATTATACCCTTGAGAAGATTTGAGACGAAAAAGGGAATTGAACATTCCAAAGCCAATTCAAGAACAAGGGGACAAGCAAGAACTTGAATCCTTGAATGACTCGAAGAATGACCTCATGAACATAATGTTTGAAATATGGAAGAGGTGTATACTCCTTGATCCGAAAATGGGATCAATAGTAAGGGATAGCAAGGTAGCATACGGACCACATGATGTAGCCAGCCTGATGGCATTCTTGTCATCAGAGGTAAAAATGCATATTGGACCCTTGCTTTGTAGCAGTCCTACCCTGAGGAGGGATATAAAAGAATGGGTTGAAGGAACTTTGGAGCCACGGGTGAAACCAAGACAGGAACCAACAGTCGAAATCTCACAGCACCTTAGGGCATTACTTCAAAAATGATGGCATGAATGCACGCAGCACCATCCCTATCTACCACAAGTATCAAGCAATTGCGATCCTAGATGGTGGAGCAAGTGTGAGCATTATCACCAAGAGATGCAGGGAAAAATGACGTAAATCAGCTCTTGAACGGACGAACCTTATCGTGAAGATGGTCGATGGACCCATGGGAGTTTTGCGACAAACCAAATTGAAAATCTTTTCGTTTTGCTATCATCACACATTTGTAGTAATGAACTTCTTCCGCCAACCAGATTCTCACGATGTCATCCTTGGCAAACCTTTTATGAGGGAGACTAGATTGGTGCATGATTGGGCCTTAGATCAAATCTATTTATGAAAAGACGACCAAGTTCTAAGAGTGGATTTACAATCTTGGAAGACTCACTCTATAGAGGGTAACCTCTTTGGAAATGGGTCTCTCACCATTGATCACACTACGTCAATGCAGATGTATAAACCAAAGGTTATGCCAAACAAGGTTGAGGAGGAGCATTGCTCCCACCTCCAAATTTCAATGAAAACAGGATGCACGTATTGGCAACAATCGATGTATTCCCTAGTCGGGGAACCAAGTTGCATTGTTGTTGGTCCATATTTAAGTGTTGACGAGTTTGTTGTTCACGAGACGGTGCCCAAGAACGTTCACACCTAACCAATGGTATTACATGGGCCTCTAATGCTTGATGTTGGTCTTATCTAAGACCTTCTCTGAGAAAGGAGGGCATCGTACCCATATGCCACATCTCCTGTAAAGCAACAGGGATCTCATCCCCAATGTGGTCCCAAAACTGTATAAAGAAGGACAAGGAGGGACCATCATCCTTTGGGCATTTTCCTTTTGAAAGAGCCTACAATGCATGTCTCAACTCATCCTTTAAGAAGGGGACATCCAATGAGGAACACAAATCTGTGATCAATCTAGGCATGCACTCCCAAATTTTCTGATATGGAACATCTCTCTACGTAGAGGGAGTGCCTCTATAGAAAACAATATCCGATAAAAATATGATGAAATACTCCTCACCTTATCCGTCTTAGTGTGAATCTCTCCCTGAGAATCTTGCAAGTAAATCTCACATCCCCTACTATGGTAGGCCCATGTGCTAAGAAGACGTGTTTGTTGCACCCACCACCCATGTGAACCCAAAAGGCCTTATTCGCATGAAACAAGAACTCAGTCCACTTCCATGGCCATCTACAGCTATGCTCTAACTGTAGAGCAGAGGTCTAGGGTGTGGATGCTTCTCATGTTCCCTCCGAAGCACAACAATCTTGCGCAATATAGCTCTCTGCTTGTCCAAGGCAGCTTGTTTCTTGGCCAAAGCAACACTATGATAGTACTCGTTATACTCTCCAGGGCCAATGCTATGCTCTACCGAGGGTTGGGATCATCACATGACCTCCAAATCTCTCTGACCTCAAGTAAAATCTCTGCATCCAGATAGAGAGAGTCAGGGATATGGACACATGGGGATGCCATCTCAGTCCAAAGCTCCCTCAGGCACAAAATTACTCCACAAAATTACTCGACAATCATCTAACTTCGTGATGAAATGCAAAATAGCAATGGTGCCTCCTCTATACATGCCCCAATCATCCACATAGAACCTATCCAATCGTGCAAAGATACATCCATCCCTGCTTCCACGGGTATGCCTCAAGTGGGCTTCCACGGGTATGCCTCAAGTGGGTGTGTTCTACCCTCACGGCCACCCTTTTTGTCGGAGGGTTGCTCAACCATGTTGAAATCCCCTCTGACTATCCAATGAGCTTGGGGGGGGAAGGGGGGGGGGGGGGGTTTGCGGCCAAGGGTGTGTTAAAATATGTGCATCTCATGTGTTACACGGGAACAGGGTCTTATATAAGGGTTGGCACTTTATTAAAGGCTTCCCTATATAAAGGTCCCTCTCCCCTCTTATTGTATCCATTCATTCTCAACGCATGATTGTCTCCACCCATCTGTTGGCGAGTATTAGCCTTGTGTAAACCTCTTGCTATGATGAAGTTGATCATTGTCTGACATCTCTCTCTTTGCCATCTCTCCCTCTTTTCCTGTGTTTTGCTTCCACATTGTGCAACTCTAACTTCACATGGAGTCAAGGTGCAATCCTGAGGGGGTTGTGTTTTTTGCTTCCCAGAGCAATTTGCTGCTGCTGTGGGTGAACAGTGGGCTGCTTTTACCACCCTAGACAGCAGTTAAAAGAGAGTTCTTTGCATCCGGAGCAGCCTGATAAGCGGCCTCACAACGCGAACCCTTCTACGTTTTGGTAGCTGCATCCTAAGGTGGCTGCATTTCCTTCTTCATGTGCCTTCCCTCACAGCGGTTTGTTCCAGCCGTGCTCCTGCCCTGCAAATCTTCTGCAAGGCGCCAAGGTGCTGTTCTAGTAGGCTGCGTTTTTGCTTCTACGAGAATTTTCAGCAGCCACTGGTGGTGTCACGTGTGGGCTGTTTCTTGCAGCAGCAAGGACAGCAGTGGAAGGTTTTGTTTACGTGTAGTGCTTCTTGATAAGCAGTTTTGGTGATCCTATCTCTTCCCCAACTACCCTTATGACCCGTGGGGTGTTTTCCGGTGCATTTTGTGGATTTACTTGCTGCTGTCCAGTCCCTTTTGTACCTCAGTTTTCTGAGGGGGCTGAAAGGTTCTCATGGTTCGTGTTGTTGGAGAGTGTTGGAGATTGGTCCTGGAGTGCTGAGATTCAGTGAGCTCAAAGGCCTGCTTGCGGAAGGTGGATTTTTTTTTTTGTTGTGGATAATGGATCCCCCCCATATGAACAAGGAGGACAAGCTGGATGGAACTAACTATGCTCATTGGAAGCTAAAAATGCGGGTCTGGTTCATCCTCATCTCACAGGGTAAGGTCAAAGTGTCTCTTAATGGTCAAGATCAAGCACTTGCTACAGTGTAGAAGAAAGTTCGGAGCTGGTGATACTCGTGTTAAGAAAGGTCACTTGGTGAAGGATTTTTTGTCCAAGAAGAAGGACAAAGCCAAGGTCAACGACAAGTCTTCATCAAAGGCGAAAGGCAAGGACAAAGAACAAGAAAGTGACTTCGATTCTTCTACCTTCCAGTGCTCCCAGGGTCCTCCCGGCTCAAGAGGACCTGGACGGTGTGCTTCTCTAGGCATAAGGACAGGTTTCCCCCACGTGCAGCCAGCCAAAGGAGGCTTGTGGGCAGAAGAGGGGGCTATTAACAGTTCCAAATTTTGGTGCATGGGAACTGTAAGTCGGAGTTCCAAGCATATATTATTAAAAAAATCTAGCAAGACAAGGTCAGCTTTGGTAGCTATGGATTGAATGTGTTTCAAATTCATTGCTTGGTGTAGCAGAGATTATGAATTGGATGTGTTCATTGTCCGAGATTTTGCGACATGATGTGTTCACAGTCCACTGTTGGGAGATTATGGGCATGGTATGTCTGTCAACCATCATTCTATACTCGGAGTTCACTGCACACTAATGTGGGAATTCAAAGCCAAGCAGATTTCTTTGTTATTCAGGTTGGCATTATGTTTTGAGGAGACAAGTTCACAGGTGCATCTTCAATATCTATAGTACTAGGGTGTCCATGGTCACGTCTTCATCGGCTTTTCTTCTTCAGACATTTGCTCACTACGGGGTGTTAAAATATGTGCATCTCATGTGTTATGTGGGAATAGGGTCTTATACAAGGGTTGGCAATTTATTAAAGGCCCCTCTCCCCTCTTATTGTATCCATTCATTCTCAACGCATGATTGTCTCCACCCATCTGTTGGCGAGTATAAGCCTTGTGTAAACCTCTTGCTATAATGAAGTTGATCATTGTCTGACATCTCTCTCTCTTTGCCGTCTCTCCCTCTCTCCTGTGTTTTGCTTCCACATTGTGCAACTCCTAACAGTGGGGGGGGGTATGATGGGCCATGATGCTAATCTGAGCAAAAAAGCCAACTTAAACCCTGATGGACAATGTTCTATAATGATGACTACAGGGAAGGAGGGATAGAAGCAAGGAAGGCAAGAAGGAAAAGGCAGGCAGCAGAGGAGCAGAAAGGCAGAGCAAAAGGGGCAGCAGAAGAGGAGGGCGGGCAGCACAGGGAGCAGAGGAAGAGGCAACGCAGGCAGCAGAGGGGGGAAGGGGGGGACAGCACGGGCAACAAAAGCATGGGCAGCGAGGTCAGAGCCGACAAGAGCAGGGCAGAGAAGGAAGCAGTAGAAGAGGGGCAGGCGCAGGTGTGCGAGACGTGGCGAGCATGCAGGTGCGGCAGCTCAGGCACAGGACCTTAGCGATTTTCTTCAATCATGGACTCCGACTTTGAAACAAGTTTTACAGTGGAATGGAAAGGTACGAATGAGAAGAACATATCCACATTGTGGATGTGTTTTAAGGCTGTGGCCATCAAATTTAAAGTGTTGAATTATATTAATGATGAGAGTGTTTAGACAAAAACACGCAGGTGCCACCCAAGTGCATTTCACCCAAACAGTAACTAACAGCACTACGAATGGGACAGCCCGGATGTGCCCAAGTTCCAAGGTTTATTTTGTGTTGTCAAATGAGATTTCTTCCATACAGAGATTCATAATCAACAACTTCATCATGCATGGCTGGGAGAACACGCTTCTACGTCCCTACTCATGTCATAACACTCTGATTATGTGCAGCTTTACACAAAGGCATGTCAGGATTTGTTATCACGTTCTAGTAGCAATGCAAGTATGCTAAATTCTATCATTAGAGAGCAAATTCAGCCAGCTCATGAATCCGATTGAAAATGTAAAGAGCGTACATGGTCAAGGAACAGGTACAGGATTAAAGGATATCACATGAAGTTCTGTGGTAAATTCAAATGTAATGAAAGTGGTACCTCCAGCTTTATTTTTTAAGTTTTGAGATTGGAAAACAATTGTGAAATCGAAAAACGTATTTGGATGTAAACCAGAAAACAAATTCGCAATTATATTACGTACCAGCAACACGGTTTTGATGATGGCAAGATCGTGATTTGCATAAGGTGCGGCAAGCTTGGTTTTGAGCCCGTCCACGCAACAGCTTGACATCAGAGTGTATGCACATCTGCTCTCTGGAGCCGAGCACCACCATCTTAGGCCTGCCTCCAGAAAAACATGGAATGGTGACTGAAAGCCAAAAACACAATTCATCAAAAAGAATGGTGTCCAAATGCAATTAGAAATGTTTTCATAAAGAAAATGGTTACCTACTCCAGTT
This sequence comes from Cibotium barometz, assembly GCF_041138505.1. Taxonomy (NCBI): domain Eukaryota; kingdom Viridiplantae; phylum Streptophyta; class Polypodiopsida; order Cyatheales; family Cibotiaceae; genus Cibotium; species Cibotium barometz. The sequence continues at coordinate 43,578,507 of NC_141077.1, forward strand.
ATCAGAATGAATGATACCGATACAGAGTAAATAAGCAGGATGACCTGTAAGCGGTGGACTTCAATTCTCGGATGACCTGCTGCAGTTGACTGTGAGTCCGGGAAGCATAGATGATGGTGGGGAGCCTCCTCTTGCGAATCTCCTGAGACGAATCTGCATCGCCTGGCGCCTGCGTCGCCTTGAGCGAAGAAGGCTCGAGGCTCTCTCTCCAAGCCAGGGTAGCGCAGAGCAAGCACAGGGTCTTTCCTGTGCCAGTAGGACTCTCCAGCAGGGCATTCCGACCCTGAACCCGCATACAACCATGCAAAAAACTTGCATACATCAATCCATACCTCGAACAAAGCAAGTCAGACATGAGTGGCGTACCTGCTGCAGCGCTTCGATCACGCGCTCCATGTACACAAGCTGACAGTCGTATGCGGAGAAAGGGAAGCTGACATTGATGCCAGCAATCCTGTAGTTGGGCATCGTCGACGGTGTGTTGTGTTCGTTGGCGGGAACGCTACGAAGGTATGCTATAGCTTCAGACTTAACATTTTGGGCTTTTACACTAGTACCTGAATTTAAAGGCTTCAAATGAAACCCAAGGTATGCTATAGACATTTTGGGCTTTTACACCAGTACCTAAATTTGAAGGCTTCAAATGAAACCCCACTATATTCTTATAGGGACTCTTGAATACAGGTATGTTCTTGATAAATTCGAATGTCCAAGGAGAAGAACGGGGGAGACTCCCTAAGATATCCCCCGAAAGTGCACTTTCCCCCTAAAATTCAGGGGTGGTAAAGGGCCTTAGACAATCTCAATAATAGCGATGGTCATTAAAAAAGGCAAAATTGTGTTGTCTGTGTGTTATTATTATTAGCATTATATTAATGTGCGTGTATGTGCCCTTAGAACGTAGGCTCGCCTGAACTTTCCCTAATCTAGTCCCTCCATCCTACGCAACGAAAGAGAAAGGAAACTGAGAAAGAGAGAGAGGGAGCATAGAAGCACCACCTCTTTGAAAAGAACCTCCCAAGGCCATCCTTTTTTTTTTAGGAGGCATGCAGGGTAGATCTCTCCCTCTATCAAATACAATATGAACACATGTTTTCCACATAGATACCCACCAACGTATATAATTTACGAAGAGATGGGCTCTTTAAACAGAACCTTAGAATTGCAACTCAGTTTGCCATGTTGCTTCTCCACATTTTAAAGAAAACTCACACATGACTTATATCGTCTTCCACTAAGATAATATTCTCAACAAATGCTATTCTTAATACATTAAGATTTATAACATTAAGGCAAAACTAACACTTGCTAGCACACCTAGGCTTGATCACATTATTTCTAGCACCCCCACTCGATCAAGCATCCTTACCTGGCAGAGGGTGGGTGTGCTTGACCAATAGACTTACATAGAACTCACACAACAAACTCTCATTTGACTCAACAAAATGAATCACCAAGTATCGATATAGACCAACTTGCTACAAATCCACCAAAATAGGGATAAACATGCCACACACACCAGGTCTTTCTCTTTTATGAATTGTGAGCTCCACGCCTCTAAGGAGCCACTAGTGAAATTGTAAGCAAATGCCACTACTAGTTAGCACACACAGCTACCTTTGCATGGCACAGATGCTTCCACATTACATGACACGCATTCTTGCACCTCTTCATGCTACCATCATCAAAGATTGATTACGTGCAACACATGGCATACATGCCCACAAAGTTATCAATGAAGACACCACCACCGCATAGATGCACAACAAATGCCATGCCCACAAAATATGCAAAATTGAATGCATGTGGACAGTCTCTTACAAAAAATGATTGCATGTGAACAATCTCTTATAGAAGACTATGTTTGAAGCCATCGTTAATAATTAAGGTTTATTAAACCTTTACTTGTCTGACCACATCAAGTTGCTCACCACCGCTTCAACCATCATCGTCAACCATAGGGTAGCCTAATTCAGCCAAAAGCGAACCACAACTGAAGCACACCATCACCAGATCGTCACAATCTACACCGATTTAAGGCACCTCATAACACCATCTAACCCACCTTGCATCACCATAAAGGAGAGTTCATATACCATGTTAAAGAAAAAAAAGGAGTCTTGTACGCTAGGGCTCTCTTTTTCTATCAAAGACAAGATGAACAACAACACATAGTAAACTGTACCCAGCTTCTATTAATTAACACGTATAATTTACAAAGAGATGGGCTCTTTGAATAGAACCTTGTGACTCAGTTTGCATGCAAACTCCACGTTGCTTCTCTACATTTTCTCACTAAAAAAAAACCGCACACAACTTCTATCATCTTGCACTAAGATGAAAATGCTATTCTTAACCACCTAAAGACCATAATTGATTGCCATGATACCATGTTTTTTAAAAAAGGAGGCATGTAGGCTAGAGCTCTCTCTCTATCAAAGACAAGATGAACACATGTTTTTTTCACATACTAAACTGTACCCAAGTTCTATTAATTAACATATGTAATTTACAAAGAGATGAGAACCTTGTAACTCAATTTGCATGCAAACTCCACATTTTCTTACTAATAGAAAACTCATACGCGACTTCTACCATCTTTCACTAAGATGCTATTCTTAACCACCTAAGGTTTACATACTAAGATTTATAACATGAAGGTAAAACTAATACTTGCTAGCACACCTAGGCTTGATCACATTATTTCTAACACCCTTCTCTTTGTTAAGTCACTTCATTCATCCCGGAGGCCTAAACCGGCCTATGGTTCCCTTATGCATAATCGATCATGCTCCATGCACATGAGAGAGAGAGGGAGAGAGGGAGAGAGAGAGAGAGAGAGAGAGACTCTTTTATTAACGTCATCAAAAGACCACTAGGTCCTATGGGACAAAAAGGTGTTACAAAGTATCCAAGTATTACATTGATCCTAGTAAAACAGAAAAATATAACATTGGAAAAAGACTACTCGCTACAAATACAAGTAGCATGCTCAGGAATCAAGGTCCAAGGAACATCAAGCTAGGGTGGGTGGTGGAGAGGTCTCATCATCATCCTCAGGAACTGTGTAAAGGGCATGAATGTCCACAAGTCCTATGTGGGCAGCATCTCTATATTGCCAGAGCTCAGGAATCAAGGTCCAAGGAACATCAAGCTAGGGTGGGTGGTGGAGAGGTCTCATCATCATCCTCAGGAACTGTGTAAAGGGCATGAATGTCCACAAGTCCTATGTGGGCAGCATCTCTATATTGCCAGAGCATCACCTAGACTTGGAGCTGATGGGCAGAGCGCCTATGTGGCCCAATAAGTCTTGGGCGCCTAGCTCACTGCATTTGAACCACCTGGTCTATGGTGGTAACCCCGGCAAAATGGAGAGGCTATCATGTGCACTGCTGACTCGTCTAAGAGGTGGGTGGGTTCCTCTCTCATACAGTGGCGAGAGGCTTCCTAGATGTGGGAGAAAAAGCTCATGATCCAAGGCTGCGAGGTATCTATGCTCCGACACTGTCGGCATGATCCAAGTAGTTGGTCCCTGTGTCTACGCAACTCTAGAAGGTAGAGCCCAAGACAAGGGGAAGAGAGCCTGTACTACCAAGGGGAAAGCTCCAAACTCTGCTAAGTAAACCTGGTGTGGTACTAATGGTCTGCTTCTAATCATCCGCAAGTGCATCATGACATGCAGCCTCTCCACCTTACTCCACTCCATCTGTCGAATATTAGGTCCCTAGAATGCTACTCCATATGCTAGTGTCACCAGAGTGTCAAAGAGCTACTCTTTCGTACTGGGCTCTTGGAAATGGGTCTGAAAACACACTCTCTCTAGTAGGCAGGCTAGGGCTGCATATCCCCTCGTGAGGCAGGCCGAGGTAGGACCTCCTAATGGGCAAGAGCAAGAGGAGAGAAGGTCCATGTGGACATAGGAGACACATGACACGTAGGTACAAGCAAGCTCTTTTCTATGTGTTCTCCTATATGTGTGAGAGAGTAGAAGAAACTGAGAGGCGAGGGGAATTGGAGACGTGGATGCAGGGCAAGTGTTAACAATATTTCTCGCTTTAAATAAACCCTCAAACAAAACCTAAGTAAGAAATAAACCTTGGAATATTTGATATTAATTGATTAATATAAAAAATTTGGTGCCCTGTCCTTATAATTTTAATTGTTAATTTGGTATATTCAATCGATTGTTAATGTGGTATATATTAAGTTTATTGTTAATGTCCTAAGGCTTTTGTGAGCTGTAATGTGGTAATGTCCTAAGGCTCTCATTAATGTGGTATCGCGTGCATTAACTATTAGCCTTACAATGAGGTAAGGTTCAACCTTACCATTAGTAACATGTGAATGTTTCTAAAAGTGTAGATGACTACTATACCCATCTGCAACCCCTCTCCCTTTTTCCAAGGTCCTCCCTCTTAATAGGTAATCTTAATCATAGGCCTTTTTCAATGTGTAGGTGTCTCTTTCTTTCTTTATCTTATTGTAAAGAAAACACAAAAGACATCATATATAAGATGCACTTATTTAAGAGCGAGCATACCTCGCCATGTTGAAATGAGTGATGCTAGAGTGCTAAGTCACCTAGCCAAGTTATCCCACATGAGCTATCATAGCTTTGTTGTACTTTCCTCATATAAAAGGAGGACATTTGAAGCATTGAAATACAAGCACAACATCTCAAGTCTTTTTATGAGTCCAAGTTTCCATCTTATAACCTAAATGAACTTAAGTCTAAATTTAATTAGCACACACTCATCACCATGAGTATTGTTCATTTTTTTCCACCTTAGATTAGTGTTGTCATTAGTATAGGATTAGATCAGGATTAGGATCTAATTAGATAGTTGATTGTCATTAGAGAGCTTGATCCATGAATTTCAACATGGTACCAAAGCTTGGTTTAAGCTCTCCTTTAGCTTAGCTCTAGCATTATTCTTCACTAATCACATCATTAGGAGACTTAATCTCATCTTATCCTTCCTTCCTCTTTGTGGCCCAAATTTCACAAGCTTGCCATTGACCGTTCTCTTCACCATTTTCAAAACCCTTATAGCCAAGTGTTGGCCTCACATAGCTATTCACTCCAACAAGAGGAATCAGACAAATTCGTATGCTGCTGCTCGAAAATCGCCATAAACCGCCGCGACGACTGGTCTTTTGAATCATTCACTCCCTGTACGTCAAATTAGGGCAATCCCTTTTAGCCATGTGTTCTACTTACCTTAAGGCCTCCACACCTCAAATCTTGTGGCTAAAGGCTTAGTCTATGCACCATGAGCATCTATTTTAGCATGCGGCAAAAACAAGCGAAAATCAATCTTTTTGGGCATCTTTGAGCTGATTTTTTTACATGAGCCTTTGACCCTCATCAGGGGCAATAAGTTCATCAAGAAAGCACCATCCAAAAGCTTTCTCATTTTCATAATTTACCCTCCAAAGTTTGCTATTGTTAATCACTGTGATTGGTACGTAATCCCTAGTATTAGCAAGCAATTAGCAAAAATTGAGCTGAACCAAAATCAAAATTGGAAAAATAGAGTGATATTCCATTGTGGAAAACTCTCTGTTGTATCAAAATCCATATTAACCACTTACATTGCTCAACTTAAGTGATTTTTTCACCGCATTGAGTTTATCTCTAGCATATAATTTGCAATCACTTGTAAAAGGGTTAGCCATTGCCTGAGCACTAAAATCAAGGCTCAAGGTAACACCTCCTCCCAATCATGGAGCATATTGAAGTCATCTCAAGATTTAATGATGATGGTTTTTTCACATGGCAAAGTAAGACCATATACTTGCTTATGCGTAAGGGGCCTTGGCACCTTATTGAGAATGAAGAAGTGGAGGTTGAGCCACTTCAAAAAAAGAATGCATTGGGCCTCATTGCTCAAAATCTTGGTGATGATGTGATTAGTCACATTACTGGCATCAAGGATGCCAAGTTGGCGTGGCAAGAACTCAACAAGATTTTCGGCACCGACTTAAAGAGCTCAAAGATTAACCTTCTCATGCAGTTTTACAAGCTCGACAAAAAGGAGACCGAAACCATAGCACAACACATCAGTAACTTCAAAGGTATCAAACAAAAAACTAGGACATTAAAGAAAGTTATTGAGGAAGATGAATCTATTACTGTATTGCTAAAAAGTGTTGACAAAGAACCTTATGAATCAATTGTTGCTACACTTAAAAATGTGCCCAACACTAAACTTCAAGATGTAGAATCATATCTACTTGAACAAGAATCCAAATTCAAACATAAAGAATCATTCAAATCACATTCAAGTGAGCAAGCACTGTATACAAAGGGTGGGAGATTTCAAAGGACAAATCAATCACATCTCAACTTCCAAGATGCTATCCACTGTGGAAAACTTGGTCATACCAAGAATGAATGTTGCAATAAAGATAAACCAAAGCTTGTTTGTGACTATTGTGGAAAAATTGGTCACCTAGAGGAAGATTGCTATCACAAAAAGAAGCAGGCAAGCTACATCGAGGTCAAAGCTGCCCCAACTGAAGACGCACTCTTCTAGAGAAAGAACCATTGTACTTTTCACCCCTCTTATCTCTACAAAAAGTGTGATGTAATCCGCCTCTGAGGCCATATGATGCACTCAAGCTGAAATTCATAGCCAAAGTAGCTGTAATGCCAAAGTAGCATAAAGGCCAAAGCAACCTAGCACAAGGGGAGAGAGAGGAAGAGTGAAAGCCTAAAGATTATACCCAATCTAGCATCATGGGGGGGTGTTGAAATGAGTGATGCTAGAGTGTCAAGTTACCTAGTCAAGTTATCCCACATGAGGTATCATAGCTTTGTTGTACTTTCCTCATATAAAAGGCAAACATATGAAGCATTGAAATACAAGCACAACATCGCAAGTCTTTTTATGAGTACAAGTTTCCATCTTGTAACCTAACTGAACTTGAGTATAAACTTAAATAGCACACACTCATCACCATGAGTATTGTTCATTTTTATCCACCTTAGATTAGTGTTGTCATTAGTTTAGGATTAGATCAAGATTAAGATCTAATTAGATAGTTGATTGTCATGAGGGAGCTTGATCCATGAATTTCAACATGCCACACATCCCCACCCACTATATATAAGATGTGTGGTGAGCACACCTCACCACGCATCCCCACCCATTAAATTTTAATGTAAATTAAATTTTAATTAATTAAATTTATATATGTATGTGTGTGTATATAAAAAATTATTTATATTTATAAATACACATATATATGTATGTAAATATAATAAAACATAATATGATATATAAAATATTATGTATAGGTATATGTGTCTAAATATAATAAAACGTACTATTATATATAATATATATTGCGTGTGTGCGTGTGTGTGTGTGTGTGTGTGTGTGAGAGAGAGAGAGAGAGAGAGTTTCTATGTGTGTGTGTGTGTGTGTGTGTGTGTGTGTGAGAGAGAGAGAGAGAGAGAGAGAGAGAGAGAGTTTCTATGTGTGGGAGAGTGTATACGAGAAGAGAGAGGGAGTGTGTGTTTGTGAGAGGGAGAGAGAGACAAAGAATTTCTCTGTGTGTGAGAGTGTATGTGGAGGAAGGAGAGTATGTGTTTGTATTAGTGCATGTGCCGGTGTGTAAATGTGTGTGTGTGTGTGAGTGTGTGTGTGTGTGAGAGAGAGAGAAAGAGAGAGAGAGGGATTACATGTAAGATGCATTTGTTTGAGAGTGAGCATATCTCACCAAGCATCCCCACCCATTGAAATTTGATCTAATTTAAGGTTTGATTAATTGAAATTATATACATGTGTGTGTGTGTGTGTGTGTATTTTTAAATATGAAAATATAGGTATATATGTTCAAAATTTTCCTCCAAAGTTTGCTATTGTTAATCATTGTAATTAGTACGTAATCCCTAGTATTAGCAAGCAAAATTCGATCTTTTTGGGCATCTTTGAGCTGATTTTTTTACATGAGCCTTTGACCCTCATCAAGGGCAATAAGTTCATCAAGAAAGCCCCATCCAAAAGCTTTCTCATTTTCATAAATTTTCCCTCCAAAGTTTGCTATTGTTAATCATTGTGATTGGTACGTAATCCCTAGTATTAGCAAGCAATTAGCAAAAATTATGCTGAACCAAAATCAAAATTAGAAAATTAGAGTGATATTCCATTGTGGAAAACTCTTTGTTGTATCAAAATCCATCTTAAGCACTTACATTGCTCAACTTAAGTGATTTTTTCACCGCATTGAGTTTATCTCTAGCATATCATTTGCAATCACTTGTAAATGGGTTAGACATTGCCTGAGACATTGCTTGAGCACTAAAATCAAGGCTCAAGGTAAGACCTCCTCCCAATCATGGAGCATGTTGAAGTCATCTCAAGATATAATGATGATGGTTTTTTCACATGGCAAAGCAAGACCATATACTTGCTTATGCATAAGGGGCCTTGGCACCTTATTGAGAATGAAGAAGTGGAGGTTGAGCCACTTCAAAAAAAGAAAGCATTGGGCCTCATCGCTCAAAATCTTGGTGATGATGTGATTAGTCACATTACTGGCATCAAGGATGCCAAGTTGGCATGGCAAGAACAAAACAAGATTTTTGGCACCGACTTAAAGAGCTCAAAGATCAACCTTCTCATGCAGTTTTACAAGCTCGACAAAAAGGAGACCGAAACCATGGCACAACACATCAGTAACTTCAAAGGTATCAAACAACAAATTAGTGCATTAAAGAAAGTTATTGAGGAAGATGAATCTATTACTGTATTGCTAAAAAGTGTTGACAAAGAACCTTGTGAATCAATTGTTGCTACACTTAAAAATACTTCAAGATATAGAATCATCTCTACTTGAACAAGAATCCAAATTCAAACATAAAGAATCATTCAAATCACATTCAAGTGAGCAAGCACTGTATACAAAGGGTGGGAGATTTCAAAGGACAAATCAATCACATCTCAACTTCCAAGATGCTATCCACTGTGGAAAACTTTGTCATACCAAGAAGGAATGTTGTAATAAAGATAAACCAAAGCTTGTTTGTGACTATTGTGGAAAAATTGGTCACGTAGAGGAAGATTGCTATCACAAAAAGAAGTAGGCAAACTACATCGAGGTCAAAGCTGCCCCAACTAAAGACACACTCTTCTAGAGAAAGAACCATTGTACTTTTCACCCCTCTTGTCTCTACAAATAGTCTGATGTAATTAGCCTCTGAGGCCATATGATGCACTCAAGCTGAAATTCATAGCCAAAGTAGCTGTAATGCCAAAGTAGCATAAAGGCCAAAGCAACCTAGCACAAGGGGAGAGAGAGGAAGAGTGAAAGCCTAAAAATTGTACCCAATCTAGCATCAAGGGGGGGGTGTTGAAATGAGTGATGCTAGAGTGCGAAGTTACCTAGCCAAGTTATCCCACATGAGGTATCATAGCTTTGTTGTACTTTCCTCATATTAAAGGCTGACATTTGAAGCATTGAAATACAAGCACAACCTCGCAAGTCTTTTTATGAGTACAAGTTTCCATCTTGTAACCTAACTGAACTTGAGTATAAACTTAAATAGCACACACACTCATCACCATGAGTATTGTTCATTCTTATCCACCTTAGATTAGTGTTGTCAATAGTGTAGAATTAGATCAAGATTAGGATCTAATTAGATAGTTGATTGTCATTAGGGAGCTTGATCCATGAATTTCAACATGCCACACATCCCCACCCACTATATATAAGATGTGTGGTGAGCACACCTCACCACGCATCCCCACCCATTTTAGTTTAATCTAAACTAAATTTTAATTAATTGAATTTTTATATGTATGTGTGTGTATATAGAAACTTATTTATATTTAAAAATACACATATATATGTATGTGAATATAATAAAACATAATATTATATATAAAATATTATGTATAGGTATATGTGTCTAAATAAAATAAAACGTACTATCATATATAATATATATTGCATGTGTGTGTGTGTGTGTGTGTGTGTGTGTGAGAGAGAGAGAGAGAGAGAGAGAGTGAGAGAGAGAGAGAGAGAGAGAGAGAGAGAGAGAGAGTTTTATGTGTGGGAGAGTGTATACGAGAAGAGAGAGGGAGTGTGTGTATGTGAGAGGGAGAGAGAGACATAGAATTTCTATGTGTGAGAGAGTGTATGTGGAGGAAGGAGAGTATGTGTTTGTATTAGTGCATGTGCCGGTGTGTACATGTGTGTGTGTGTGTGTGTGTGTGAGAGAGAGAGAGAGAGAGAGAGAGAGAGAGAGAGAGAGAGAGAGAGAGAGGGATTACATGTAACATGCATTTGTTTGAGAGTGAGCATATCTCACCAAGCATCCCCACCCATTGAAATTTAATCTAAATTAAGGTTTGATTAATTGAAATCATATGCATGTGTGTATACGTGTGTGTGTGTGTGTGTGTGTGTGTGTGTGTGTGTGTGTGTGTGTGTATTTATAAATATGAAAATATAGGTATATATATGTTTAAACTTTTTCCTCCAAAGTTTGCTAATGTTAATCATTGTGATTAGTACGTAATCCCTAGTACTAGCAAGCAATTAGTAAAAATTAAGCTGAACCAAAATCAAAATTAGAAAATTAGAGTGATATTCCATTGTGGAAAACTCTTTATTGTATCAAAATCCATCTTAACCACTTTTATTACTCAACTTAAGTGATTTTTTCACCGCATTGAGTTTATCTCTAGCTTATATTTGCAATCACTTGTAAAAGTGTTAGACATTGCCTAAGCAGTAAAATCAAGGCTCAAGGTAAGACCTCCTCCCAATCATGGAGCATGTTGAAGTTGTCTCAAGATTTAATGTGATGATGGTTTTTTCACATGGCAAAGCAAGACCATATACCTGCTTATGCGTAAGGGGCCTTGGCACCTTATTGAGAATGAAGAAATGGAGGTTGAGCCACTTCAAAAAAAGAAAGCATTGGGCCTCATTGCTCAAAATCTTGGTGATGATGTGATTAGTCACATTACTGGCATCAAGGATGCCACATTGGCATGGCAAGAACTCAACAAGATTTTCGGCACCAACTTAAAGAGCTCAAAGATCAACCTTCTCATGCAGTTTTACAAGCTCGACAAAAAGGAGACCGAAACCATGGCACAACACATCAATAACTTCAAAGGTATCAAACAACAAATTATTGCATTAAAGAAAGTTATTGAGGAAGATGAATCTATTACTGTATTGCTAAAAAGTGTTGACAAAGAACCTTATGAATCAATTGTTCCTACACTTAAAAATACTTCAAGATGTAGAATCATCTCTACTTGAACAAGAATCCAAATTCAAACATAAAGAATCATTCAAATCACATTCAAGTGAGCAAGCACTGTATACAAAGGGTGGGAGATTTCAAAGGACAAATCAATTACATCTCAACTTCCAAGATGCTATCCATTGTGGAAAACTTGGTCATACTAAGAATGCATGTTGCAATAAAGATAAACCAAAGCTTGTTTGTGACTATTGTGGAAAAATTGGTCACCTAGAGAAAGATTGCTATCACAAAAAGAAGCAGAGGCAAACTACATCGAGGTCAAAGCTGCCCCAACTGAAGACGCACTCTTCTAGAGAAAGAACCATTGTACTTTTCACCCCTCTTCTCTCTATAAATAGTGTGATGTAATCAGCCTCTGAGGCCATATGATGCACTCAAGCTGAAATTCATAGCCAAAGTAGCTGTAATGCCAAAGTAGCATAAAGGCCCAAGCAGCCTAGCACAAGGGGAGAGAGAGGAAGAGTGAAAGTCTAAAAATTGTACCCAATCTAGCATCAAGGGGGGGTGTTGAAATGAGTGATGCTAGAGCACGAAGTTACCTAGCCAAGTTATCTCACATGAGGTATCATAGCTTTGTTGTACTTTCCTCGTATAAAAGGCGGACATTTGAAGCATTGAAATACAAGCACAACATCGCAAGCCTTTTTATGAGTACAAGTTTCCATCTTGTAACCTAACTGAACTTGAGTATAAACTTAAATAGCACACACTCATCCCCATGAGTATTGTTCATTTTTATCCACCTTAGATTAATGTTGTTATTACTGTAGGATTAGATCAAGATTAGGATCTAATTAGATAGTTTATTGTCATTAGGGAGCTTGATCCATGAATTTCAACACGCCACACATCCCCACCCACTATATATAAGATGTGTGGTGAGCACACCTCACCACGCATCCCCACCCATTTTAGTTTAATCTAAACTAAATTTTAATTAATTGAATTTTTATATGTATGTGTGTGTATATAGAAACTTATTTATATTTAAAAATACACATATATATGTATGTAAATATAATAAAACATAATATTATATATCAAATATTATGTATAAGTATATGTGTCTAAATAAAATAAAACGTACTATCATATATAATATATATTGCATGTGTGTGTGTGTGTGTGTGAGAGAGAGAGAGAGAGAGAGAGAGAGAGAGGGAGAGAGAGAGAGAGAGAGAGTTTTATGTGTGGGAGAGTGTATACGAGAAGAGAGAGGGAGTGTGTGTATGTGAGAGGGAGAGAGAGACATAGAATTTCTATGTGTGAGAGAGTGTATGTGGAGGAAGGAGAGTATGTGTTTGTATTAGTGCATGTGCCGGTGTGTACATGTGTGTGTGTGTGTGTGTGTGTGTGTGTGAGAGAGAGAGAGAGAGAGAGAGAGAGAGGGAGAGAGAGAGAGACAGGGATTACATGTAACATGCATTTGTTTGAGAGTGAGCATATCTCACCAAGCATCCCCACCCATTGAAATTTAATCTAAATTAAGATTTGATTAATTGAAATCAAATGCACGTGTGTCTACGTGTGTGTGTGTGTGTGTGTGTGTGTGTGTGTGTGTGTGTATTTATAAATATGAAAATATAGGTATATATGTTTAAACTTTTTTCTCCAAAGTTTGCTAATGTTAATCATTGTGATTAGTACGTAATCCCTAGTACTAGCAAGCAATTAGTAAAAATTAAGCTGAACCAAAATCAAAATTGGAAAATTAGAGTGATATTCCATTGTGGAAAACTCTTTATTGTATCAAAATCCATCTTAACCACTTTTATTACTCAACTTAAGTGATTTTTTCACCGCATTGAGTTTATCTCTAGCTTATATTTGCAATCACTTGTAAAAGGGTTAGACATTGCCTGAGCAGTAAAATCAAGGCTCAAGGTAAGACCTCCTCCCAATCATGGAGCATGTTGAAGTTGTCTCAAGATTTAATGATGATGGTTTTTTCACATGGTAAAGCAAGACCATATACTTGCTTATGCGTAAGGGGCCCTGGCACCTTATTGAGAATGAAGAAGTGGAGGTTGAGCCACTTCAAAAAAAGAAAGCATTGGGCCTCATTGCTCAAAATCTTGGTGATGATGTGATTAGTCACATTACTGGCATCAAGGATGCCACATTGGCATGGCAAGAACTCAACAAGATTTTCGGCACCGACTTAAAGAGCTCAAAGATCAACCTTCTCATGCAATTTTACAAGCTCAACAAAAAGGAGACCGAAACCATGGCACAACACATCAATAACTTCAAAGGTATCAAACAACAAATTAGTGCATTAAAGATAGTTATTGAGGAAGATGAATCTATTATTGTATTGCTAAAAAGTGTTGACAAAGAACCTTATGAATCAATTGTTGCTACACTTAAAAATACTTCAAGATGTAGAATCATCTCTACTTGAACAAGAATCCAAATTCAAACATAAAGAATCATTCAAATCACATTCAAGTGAGCAAGCACTGTATACAAAGGGTGGGAGATTTCAAAGGACAAATCAATCACATCTCAACTTCCAAGATGCTATCCATTGTGGAAAACTTGGTCATACTAAGAATGCATGTTGCAATAAAGATAAACCAAAGCTTGTTTGTGACTATTGTGGAAAAATTGGTCACCTAGAGGAAGATTGCTATCACAAAAAGAAGCAGGCAAACTACATTGAGGTCAAAGCTGCCCCAACTGAAGACACACTCTTCTAGAGAAAGAACCATTGTACTTTTCACCCCTCTTCTCTCTATAAACAGTGTGATGTAATCAGACTATGAGGCCATATGATGCACTCAAGCTGAAATTCATAGCCAAAGTAGTTGTAATGCCAAAGTAGCATAAAGGCCCAAGCAGCCTAGCACAAGGGGAGAGAGAGGAAGAGTGAAAGCCTAAAAATTGTACCCAATCTAGCATCAAGGGGGGGTGTTGAAATGAGTGATGCTAGAGCGCGAAGTTACTTAGCCAAGTTATCTCACATGAGGTATCATAGCTTTATTGTACTTTCCTCATATAAAAGGTGGACATTTGAAGCATTGAAATACAAGCACAACATCGCAAGCCTTTTTATGAGTACAAGTTTCCATCTTGTAACCTAACTGAACTTGAGTATAAACTTAAATAGCACACACTCATCACCATGAGTATTGTTCATTTTTATCCACCTTAGATTAATGTTGTCATTAGTGTAGGATTAGATCAAGATTAGGATCTAATTAGATAGTTTATTGTCATTAGGGAGCTTGATCCATGAATTTCAACACGCCACACATCCCCACCCACTATATATAAGATGTGTGGTGAGCACACCTCACCACGCATCCCCACCCATTTTAGTTTAATCTAAACTAAATTTTAATTAATTGAATTTTTATATGTATGTGTGTGTATATAGAAACTTATTTATATTTAAAAATACACATATATATGTATGTAAATATAATAAAACATAATATTATATATAAAATATTATGTATAGGTATATGTGTCTAAATAAAATAAAACGTACTTTCATATATTATATATATTACATGTGTGTGTGTGTGTGTGTGTGAGAGAGAGAGAGAGAGAGAGAGAGAGAGAGAGAGAGAGAGAGTTTTATGTGTGGGAGAGTGTATACGAGAAGAGAGAGGGATTGTGTGTATGTGAGAGGGAGAGAGAGACATCGAATTTCTATGTGTGAGAGAGTGTATGTGGAGGAAGGAGAGTATGTGTTTGTATTAGTGCATGTGCCGGTGTGTACATGTGTGTGTGTGTGTGAGTGTGTGTGTGTGTGTGAGAGAGAGAGAGAGAGAGAGAGAGAGAGGGATTACATGTAACATGCATTTGTTTGAGAGTGAGCATATCTCACCAAGCATCCCCACCCATTGAAATTTAATCTAAATTAAGGTTTGATTAATTGAAATCATATGCATGTGTGTATACGCGCGCGTGTGTGTGTGTGTGTGTGTGTGTATTTAGAAATATGAAAATATAGGTATATATGTTTAAACTTTTTCCTCCAAAGTTTGCTAATGTTAATCATTGTGATTAGTACGTAATCCCTAGTACTAGCAAGCAATTAGTAAAAATTAAACTGAACCAAAATCAAAATTGGAAAATTAGAGTGATATTCCATTGTGGAAAACTCTTTATTGTATCAAAATCCATCTTAACCACTTTTATTACTCAACTTAAGTGATTTTTTCACCGCATTGAGTTTATCTCTAGCTTAATTTTTGCAATCACTTGTAAAAGGGTTAGACATTGCCTGAGCAGTAAAATCAAGGCTCAAGGTAAGACCTCCTCCCAATCATGGAGCATGTTGAAGTTGTCTCAAGATTTAATGATGATGGTTTTTTCACATGGCAAAGCAAGACCATATACTTGCTTATGCGTAAGGGGCCTTGGCACCTTATTGAGAATGAAGAAGTGGAGGTTGAGCCACTTCAAAAAAAGAAAGCATTGGGCCTCATTGCTCAAAATCTTGGTGATGATGTGATTAGTCACATTACTGGCATCAAGGATGCCACATTGGCATGGCAAGAACTCAACAAGATTTTCGGCACCGACTTAAAGAGCTCAAAGATCAACCTTCTCATGCAGTTTTACAAGCTCGACAAAAAGGAGACCGAAACTATGGCACAACACATCAATAACTTCAAAGGTATCAAACAACAAATTAGTGCATTAAAGAAAGTTATTGAGGAAGATGAATCTATTACTGTATTGCTAAAAAGTGTTGACAAAGAACCTTATGAATCAATTGTTGCTACACTTAAAAATACTTCAAGATGTAGAATCATCTCTACTTGAACAAGAATCCAAATTCAAACATAAAGAATCATTCAAATCACATTCAAGTGAGCAAGCACTGTATACAAAGGATGGGAGATTTCAAAGGACAAATCAATCACATCTCAACTTCCAAGATGCTATCCATTGTGGAAAACTTGGTCATACTAAGAATGCATGTTGCAATAAAGATAAACCAAAGCTTGTTTGTGACTATTGTGGAAAAATTGGTCACCTAGAGGAAGATTGCTATCAAAAAAAGAAGCAGGCAAACTCCATCGAGGTCAAAGCTGCCCCAACTGAAGACGCACTCTTCTAGAGAAAGAACCATTGTACTTTTCACCCCTCTTCTCTCTATAAATAGTGTGATGTAATCAGCCTCTGAGACCATATGATGCACTCAAGCTGAAATTCATAGCCAAAGTAGCTGTAATGCCAAAGTAGCATAAAGGCCCAAGCAGCCTAGCACAAGGGGAGAGAGAGGAAGAGTGAAAGCCTAAAAATTGTACCCAATCTAGCATCAAGGGGGGGTGTTGAAATGAGTGATGCTAGAGCGCGAAGTTACCTAGCCAAGTTATCTCACATGAGGTATCATAGCTTTATTGTACTTTCCTCATATAAAAGGCGGACATTTGAAGCATTGAAATACAAGCACAACATCGCAAGCCTTTTTATGAGTACAAGTTTCCATCTTGTAACCTAACTGAACTTGAGTATAAACTTAAATAGCACACACTCATCACCACGAGTATTGTTCATTTTTATCCACCTTAGATTAATGTTGTCATTAGTGTAGGATTAGATCAAGATTAGGATCTAATTAGATAGTTTATTGTCATTAGGGAGCTTGATCCGTGAATTTCAACACGCCACACATCCCCACCCACTATATATAAGATGTGTGGTGAGCACACCTCACCACGCATCCCCACCCATTTTAGTTTAATCTAAACTAAATTTTAATTAATTGAATTTTTATATGTATGTGTGTGTGTATATAGAAACTTATTTATATTTAGAAATACAGATATATATGTATGTAAATATAATAAAACATAATATTATATATAAAATATTATGTATAGGTATATGTGTCTAAATATAATAAAACATACTATTATATATAATATATATTGCATGTGTGTGTGTGTGTGTGTGTGTGTGTGTGAGAGAGAGAGAGAGAGAGAGAGAGAGAGAGAGAGTTTCTATGTGTAGGAGAGTGTATACGAGAAGAGAGAAGGAGTGTGTGTATGTGAGAGGGAGAGAGAGACATAGAATTTCTATGTGTGAGAGTTTGTGTGGAGGAAGGAGAGTATGTGTTTGTATTAGTGCTTGTGTCGGTGTGTACATGTGTGTGTGTGTGTGTGTGTATGTGAGTGTGTGTGTGTGTGTGTGTGTGAGAGAGAGAGAGGGATTACATGTAAGATGCATTTGTTTGAGAGTGAGCATATCTCACCAAGCATCCCCACCCATTGAAATTTAATCTAAATTAAGGTTTGCTTAATTGAAATTATATGCATGTGTGTATACACGTGTGTGTGTGTGTGTGTGTGTGTGTGTGTGTGAGAGTGTGTGTGTGTGTGTGTGTGTTTATAAATATGAAAATATAGGTATATATGTTTAAATTTTTCCCTCCAAAGTTTGCTATTGTTAATTACTGTGATTAGTACAGAATCCCTAGTATTAGCAAGCAATTAGCAAAAATTGTGCTGAACCAAAATCAAAATTAGAAAATTAGAGTGATATTCCATTGTGGAAAACTCTTTGTTGTATCAAAATCCATCTTAACCACTTACATTGCTCAACGTAAGTGATTTTTTCACCGGATCGAGTTTATCTCTAGCATATAATTCGCAATCACTTGTAAATGGGTTAGACATGAGCACTAAAATCAAGGCTCAAGGTAAGACCTCCTCCCAATCATGGAGCATGTTAAAGTCGTCTCAATATTTAATGATGATGGTTTTTTTTACATGGCAAATCAAGACCATATACTTGCTTATGCGGCGTAAGGGGCCTTGGCACCTTATCGAGAATGAAGAAGTGGAGGTTGAGCCACTTCAAAAAAAGAAAGCATTGGGCCTCATCGCTCAAAATCTTGGTGTGATAAGGTGATTAGTCACATTACTCACATCAAGGATGCCAAGTGGCATGGCAAGAACTCAACAAGATTTTCGGCACCGACTTATTAAAAAGCTCAAAGATCAACCTTCTCATGCAGTTTTACAAGCTTGACAAAAAGGAGACCGAAACCATGGCACAACACATCAGTAACTTCAAAGGTATGAAACAACAAATTAGTGCATTAAAGAAAGTTGTTGAGGAAGATGAATCTATTACCGTATTGCTAAAAAGTGTTGACAACGAACCTTATGAATCAATTATTGCTACACTTAAAAATACTTCAAGATGTAGAATCATCTCTACTTGAACAAGAATCCAAATTCAAACACAAAGTATCATTCAAATCACATTCAAGTGAGCAAGCACTGTATACAAAGGGTGGGAGATTTCAAAGGACAAATCAATCACATCTCAACTTCCAAGATGCTATCCACTGTGGAAAACTTGGTCATACCAAGAATGAATGTTGCAATAAAGATAAACCAAAGCTTGTTTGTGACTATTGTGGAAAAATTGGTCACCTAGAGGAAGATTGCTATCACAAAAAGAAGTAGGCAAGCTACATCGAGGTCAAAGCTGCCCCAACTGAAGACGCACTCCCAAAGTAGCATAAAGGCCAAAGCAGCCTAGCACAAGGGGAGAGAGAGAGGAAGAGTGAAAGCCTAAAAATTGTAACCAATCTAGTATCAAGGGGGGGTGTTGAAATGAGTGATGCTAGAGTGCCAAGTTACCTAGCCAAGTTATCCCACATGAGGTATCATAGCTTTGTTGTCTTTTCCTTATATAAAAGGCGGACATTTGAAGCATTGAAATACAAGCAGAACATCGCAAGTCTTTTTATGAGTACAAGTTTCCATCTTGTAAACTTAAATAGCACACACTATCACCATGAGTATTGTTCATTTTTATCCACCTTAGATTAGTGTTGTCATTAGTGAAAGATTAGATCAAGATAAGGATCTAATTAGATAGTTGATTGTCATTAGGGAGCTTGATCCATGAATTTCAACACGCCACACATCCCCACCCACTATATATAAGATGCGTGGTGAGCACACCTCACCACGAATCCCCACCCATTACAGTTTATTCTAAACTAAATTTTAATTAATTGAATTTATATATGTATGTGTGTGTATATATAAATTTATTTATATTTACAAATACACATATATATGTATGTAAATATAATAAAACATAATATTATATATAAAATATTATGTATAGGTATATGTGTCTAAATAAAATCAAACGTACTATTATATATAATATATATTGCATGTGTGTGTGTGTGTGTGTGTGAGAGAGAGAGAGAGAGAGAGAGAGAGAGAGAGTTTCTATGTGTGGGAGAGTGTATACCAGAAGTGTCTAAATAAAATCAAATGTACTATTATATATAATATATATTGCATGTGTGTGTGTGTGTGTGTGTGTGTGTGTGTGTGAGAGAGAGAGAGAGAGAGAGAGAGAGAGAGAGAGGGAGAGTTTCTATGTGTGGGAGAGTGTATACGAGAAGAGAGAGGGAGTGTGTGTATGTGAAAGGGAGAGAGAGACATAGAATTTCTATGTGTGAGAGAGTGTATGTGGAGGAAGGAGAGTATGTGTTTGTATTAGTGCATGTGCCGGTGTGTACATGTGTGTGTGTGTGTGTGTGTGTGTGTGTGTGTGTGAGAGAGAGAGAGAGAGAGAGAGAGAGTATGTGTTTGTATTAGTGCATATGCCGGTGTGTACATGTGTGTGTGTGTGTGTGTGTGTGTGAGAGAGAGAGAGAGAGAGAGAGAGAGAGAGAGAGGGATTACATGTAAGATGCATTTGTTTGAGAGTGAGCATATCTCACCAAGCATCCCCACCCATTGAAATTTAATCTAAATTAAGGTTTGATTAATTAAAATTATATGCATGTGTCTATACGTATGTGTGTAAGTGTGTGTATTTATAAATATAAAAATATAGGTATATATGTTTAAATTTTTTCCTCCAAAGTTTGCTATTGTTAATCATTGTGATTGGTACGTAATCCCTCGTATTAGCAAGCAATTAGTAAAAATTGTGATGAACCAAAATCAAAATTAGAAAATTAGAGTGAGTCAAAATCTTGGTGATGATGTGATTAGTCACATTTATTGGCATCAAGGATGCCAAGTTGGCATGGCAAGAACTCAACAGGATTTTAGGCACCGACTTATTAAACAGCTCAAAGATCAACCTTCTCATGCAGTTTTACAAGCTCGACAAAAAGGAGACCAAAACCATGGCACAACACATCAGTAACTTCAAAGGTATGAAACAACGAATTAGTGCATTAAAGAAAGTTATTTAGGAAGATGAATCTATTACTGTATTGCTAAAAAGTGTTGACAAAGAACCTTATGAATCAATTGTTGCTACACTGAAATATACTTCAAGATGTAGAATCATCTCTACTTGAACAAGAATCCAAATTCAAACATAAAGAATCATTCAAATCACATTCAAGTGAGCAAGCACTGTATACAAAGGGTGGGAGATTTCAAAGGACAAATCAATCACATCTCTACTTCCAAGATGCTATCCACTATGGAAAACTTTGTCATACCAAGAATGAATGTTGTAATAAAGATAAACCAAAGCTTGTTTGTGACTATTGTGGAAAAATTGGTCACCTAGAGGAAGATTGCTATCACAAAAAGAAGCAAGCAAACTACATCGAGGTCAAAGCTGACCCAACTGAAGATGCACTCTTCTAGAGAAAGAACCATTGTACTTTTCAACCCTCTTATCTCTACAAATAGTGTGATGTAATCAGCCTCTGAGGCCATATGATGCACTCAAGCTGAAATTCGTAGCCAAAAAAGCTGTAATGCCAAAGTAGAATCAAGGCCAAAGCAGCCTAGCACAAGGGGAGAGAGAGAAAGAGTGAAAGCCTAAAAATTGTACCCAATCTAGCATCAAGGGAGGGTGTTGAAATGAGTGATGCTAGAGTGCCAAGTTACCTAGCCAAGTTATCCCACATGAGGTATCATAGCTTTGTTGTACTTTCCTCATATAAAAGGTGGACATTTGAAGCATTGAAATACAAGCACAACATCGCAAGTCTTTTTATGAGTACAAGTTTCCATCTTGTAACCTAACTGAACTTGAGTATAAACTTAAATAGCACACACTCATCACCATGAGTATTGTTCATTTTTATCCACCTTAGATTAGTGTTGTCATTAGTGTAGAATTAGATCAAGATTGGGATATAATTAGATAGTTGATTGTCATTAAGGAGCTTGATTCATGAATTTCAACACGCCACACATCCCCACCCACTATATACAAGATGTGTGGTGAGCACACCTCACCACGCATCCCCTCCCATTACAATTTATTCTAAACTAAATTTTAATTAATTGAATTTATATATGTATAGGTGTGTATATAAAAACTTATTATATTTATAAATACACATATATATGTATGTAAATATAACAAAACATAATATTATATATAAAATATTATGTATAGGTATATGTGTCTAAATAAAATAAAACGTACTATTATATAAAATATATATTGCATCTGTGTGTGTGTGTGTGTGTGTGTGTGTGTGTGTGAGAGAGAGAGAGAGAGAGAGAGAGAGAGAGAGAGAGAGAGAGTTTCTATGTGTGGGAGAGTGTATATGAGAAGAGAGATGGAGTGTGTGTATGTGAGAGGGAGAGAGAGACATAGAATTTCTATGTGTGAGAGAGTGTATGTGGAGGAAGGAGAGTATGTGTTTGTATGTGAGAGGGAGAGAGAGACATAGAATTTCTATGTGTGAGAGAGTGTATGTGGAGGAAGGAGAGTATGTGTTTGTATTAGTGCATGTGCCGGTGTGTACATGTGTGTGTGTGTGTGTGTGTGTGTGTGTGAGTGTGTGTGTGTGTGAGAGAGAGAGAGAGGGAGAGAGAGGGATTACATGTAACATGCATTTGTTTGAGAGTGAGCATATCTCACCAAGCATCCCCACCCATTGAAATTTAATCTAAATAAAGGTTTGATTAATTGCAATTATATGCATGTGTGTATACGTATGTGTATGTGTGTGTGTGTGTGTGTATTTATAAATATGAAAATATAGGTATATATGTTTAAATTTTTCCCTCCAAAGTTTGCTAATGTTAATCACTATGATTAGTACATAATCCCTAGTATTAGAAAGCAATTAGTAAAAATTGAGCTGAACCAAAATCAAAATTAGAAAATTAGAGTGATATTCCATTGTCGAAAACTCTCTATTGTATCAAAATCCATCTTAACCACTTACATTGCTCAACTTAAGTGATTTTTTCATCGCATTGAGTTTATCTCTAGCATATAATTTGCAATCACTTGTAAAAGGGTTAGACATTGCCTGAGCACTAAAATCAAGGCTCAAGGTAAGACCTCATCCCAATCATGGAGTATGTTGAAGTTGTCTCAAGATTTAATGATAATGGTTTTTTCACATGGCAAAGCAAGACCATATACTTGCTTATGCGTAAGGGGCCTTGGCACCTTATGGAGAATGAAGAAGTGGAGGTTGAGCCACTTCAAAAAAAGAAAGCATTGGGCCTCATCGCTCAAAATTTTGATGATGATGTGATTAGTCACATTACTGGCATCAAGGATGCCAAGTTGGCATGGCAAGAGCTCAACAAGATTTTCGGCATCGACTTAAAGAGCTCAAAGATCAACATTCTCATGCAGTTTTACAAGCTTGACAAAAAGGAGACCGAAACCATGGCACAACACATCAGTAACTTCAACAAATTATTGCATTAAAGAAAGTTATTGAGGAAGATGAATCTATTACTATATCGCTAAAGTGTTGACAACGAACCTTATGAATCAATTGTTGCTACACTTAAAAATACTTCAAGATGTAGAATCATCTCTACTTGAACAAGAATCCAAATTCAAACATAAAGAATCATTCAAATCACATTCAAGTGAGCCAGCACTGTATACAAAGGGTGGGAGATTTCAAAGGACAAATCAATCACATCTCAACTTCCAAGATGCTATCCAAACTTGGTCATACCAAGAATGAATGTTGCAATAAAGATAAACCAAAGCTTGTTTGTGACTATTGTGGAAAAATTGGTCACCTAGAGGAAGATTGCTATCACAAAAAGAAGCAAGCAAACTACATCGAGGTCAAAGCTGCCCCAGCTGAAGACACACTCTTCTAGTAGAAAAAAAACCATTGTACTTTTCACCCCTCTTGTCTCTACAAATAGTGTGATGTAATCAACGTCTAAGGCCATATGATGCACTCAAGTTGAAATTCACCCCTCTTGTCTCTACAAATAGTGTGATGTAATCAACGTCTAAGGCCATATGATGCACTCAAGCTGAAATTCATAGCCAAAGTAGCTGTAATGCCAAAGTAGCATAAAGGCCAAAGTAGCCTAGCACAAGGGGAGAGAGAGGAAGAGTGAAAGCCTAAAAATTGTACCCAATCTAGCATCAAGGGGGGGTGTTGAAATGAGTGATGCTAGAGTGCCAAGTTACCTAGCCAAGTTATCCCACATGAGGTATCATAGCTCTGTTGTACTTTCCTCCAAATTCAAACGATAAATTAGTGCATTAAAGAAAGTTATTGAGGAAGATGAATCTATTACTGTATTGCTAAAAAGTGTTGACAAAGAACCTTATGAATCAATTGTTGCTACACTTAAAAATACTTCAAGATGTAGAATCATCCCTACTTGAACAAGAATCCAAATTCAAACATAAAGAATCATTCAAATCACATTCAAGTGAGCAAGCACTGTATACAAAGGGTGGGAGATTTCAAAGGACAAATCAATCACATCTCAACTTCCAAGATGCTATCCACTATGGAAAACTTGCTCATACCAAGACTGAATGTTGCAATAAAGATAAACCAATTCTTGTTTGTGACTATTGTGGAAAAATTGGTCACCTAGAGGAAGATTGCTATCAAAAAAAGAAGCAGGCAAACTATATCGAGGACAAAGCTGCCCCAATTGAAGACGCGCTCTTCTAGAGAAAGAACAATTGAACTTTCACCCCTCTTGTCTATACAAATAGTGTGATGTAATCAGCCTCTGAGGCCATATGATGCACTCAAGCTGAAATTCATAGCCAAAGTAGCTATAATGCCAAAGTAGCAAAAAGGCCAAAGCAGCCTAGCACAAGGGGAGAGAGAGAAAGAGTGAAAGCCTAAAAATTGTACCCAATCTAGCATCAAGGGGGGATGTTGAAATGAGTGATGCTAGAGTGCCAAGTTATCCCACATGAGGTATCATAGCTTTGTTGTACTTTCCTCATATAAAAGGTGGACATTTGAAGCATTGAAATACAAGCACAACATCGCAAGTCTTTTTATGAGTACAAGTTTCCATCTTGTAACCTAACTGAACTTGAGTATAAACTTAAATAGCACACACTCATCACCATGAGTATTGTTCATTTTTATCGCCACCTAAGATTAGTGTTGTCATTAGTGTAGGATTAGATCAAGATTAGGATCTAATTAGATAGTTGATTGTCATTAGGGAGCTTGATCCATGAATTTCAACACACCACACATCCCCACACACTATATATAAGATGTGTGGTGAGCACACCTCACCATGGATCCCCACCCATTACAGTTTAATCTAAACTAAATTTTAATTAATTGAATTTATATATGTATGTGTGTGTATATAAAAATTAATTTATATTTATAAATACACATATATATGTATGTAAATATAATGAAACATAATATTATATATAAAATATTATGTATAGGTATATGTGTCTAAATATAACATATAATTTGCAATCACTTGTAAAAGGGTTAGACGTTGCATGAGCACTAAAATCAAGGCTCAAGGTAAGACCTCCTCCCAATCATGGAGCATGTTGAAGTCGTCTCAAGATTTAATGATGATGGTTTTTTCACATGGCAAAGCAAGACCATATACTTGCTTATACATAAGGGGCCTTGGCACCTTATGGAGAATGAAGAAGTGGAGGTTGAGCCACTTCAAAAAAAGAAAGGATTGGGCCTCATTGCTCAAAATCTTCGTGATGATGTAATTAGTCACATTACTGGCATCAAGGATGCCAAGTTGGCACGGCAAGAACTCAACAAGATTTTCGGCACCAACTTAAAGAGCTCAAAGATTAACCTTCTCATGCAGTTTTACAAGCTCGACAAAAAGGAGACCGAAACCATGGCACAACACATCAGTAACTTCTAAGGTATCAAACAACAAACTAGTGCATTAAAGAAAGTTATTGAGGAAGATGAATCTATTACTGTATTGCTGAAAAGTGTTGACAAAGAACCTTATGAATCAATTGTTGCTACACTTAAAAATACTTCAAGATGTAGAATCATCTCTACTTGAATAAGTGTGTGTGTGTGTGTGTGTGTGTGTGTGTGTGTGTGTGAGAGAGAGAGAGAGAGAGAGAGAGAGAGAGAGAGAGAGAGAGAGAGAGAGAGAGAGAGAGAGGGATTACATGTAAGATGCATTCGTTTGAGAGTGAGCATATCTCACGAAGCATCCCCACCCATTGAAATTTAATGTAAATTAAGGTTTGATCAATTGAAATTATATGCATGTGTGTATACGTGTGTGTGTGTGTGTGTATTTATAAATATGAAAATATAGGTATATATGTTTAAATTTTTCCCTCCAAAGTTTGCTATTGTTAATCATTGTGATTAGTATGTAATCCCTAGTATTAGCAAGCAATTAGCAAAAATTGAGCTGAACCAAAATCAAAATTGGAAAATTAGAGTGATATTCCATTGTGGAAAACTCTCTGTTGTATGAAAATCCATCTTAACCACTTACATTGCTCAACTTAAATGATTTTTTTTTCCGCATTGAGTTTATCTCTAGCATATATTTTACAATCACTTGTAAAAGGGTTAGACATTGCCTGAGCACTAAAATCAAGGCTCAAGGTAAGACCTCCTCCCGATCATGGAGCATGTTGAAGTCAAGATATAGAATCATATCTACTTGAATAAGAATCCAAATTCAAACATAAAGAATCATTTAAATCACATTCAAGTGAGCAAGCACTGTATACAAAGGGTGGGAGATTTCAAAGGACAAATCAATCACATCTCAACTTTCAAGATGCTATCACTATGGAAAACTTGGTCATACCAAGAATGAATGTTGCAAAGATAGTTCAAAGCTTGTTTGTGACTATTGTGGAAAAATTGGTCACCTAGAGGAAGATTGCTATCACAAAAAGAAGCAGGCAAACTACATTGAGGTCAAAGCTGACCCAACTGAAGACGAACTCTTCTAGAGAAAGAAGCATTGTGCTTTTCACTCCTCTTATCTCTACAAATAGTGTTATGTAATCAGCTTCTGAGGCCATATGATGCACTCAAGCTGAAATTCATTGCCAACGTAGCTGTAATGCCAAAGTAGCATAAAGGCCAAAGCAACCTAGCACAAGGGGAGAGAGAGGAAGAGTGAAAGCCTAAAGATTGTACCCAATCTAGCATCAAGGGGGGTGTTGAAATGAGTGATGCTAGAGTGTCAAGTTACCTAGCCAAGTTATCCCACATGAGGTATCCTAGCTTTGTTGTACTTTCATCATATAAAAGGTGGACATTTGAAGCATTGAAATACAAGCACAACATCGCAAGTTTTTTTATGAGTACAAGTTTCCATCTTGTAACCTAACCGAACTTGAGAATAAACTTAAATATCACACACTCATCACCATGAGTATTGTTCATTTTTATCCACCTTAGATTAGTGTTGTCGCTAGTGTAGGATTAGATCAAGATTAGGATCTAATTAGAAAGTTGATTGTCATTAGGGAGCTTGATCCATGAATTTCAACACGCCACACATCCCCACGCACTATATATAAGATGTGTGGTGAGCACACCTCACCACGCATCCCCACCCATTACAGTTTAATCTAAACTAAATTTTAATTAATTAAATTTATATATGTATGTGTTTGTATATATGTATGTGTGTGTATATAAAAATTTATTTATATTTATAAATACACATATATATGTATGTAAATATAATAAAATTTAATATTATATATAAAATATTATGTATAGGTATATGTGTCTAAATATAATAAAACGTACTATTATATATAATATATATTGCATGTGTGTGTGTGTGTGTGTGTGAGAGAGAGAGAGAGAGAGAGAGAGAGAGAGAGAGAGAGAGAGATAGAGTTTTTCTGCGTGGGAGAGTGTATACGAGAAGAGAGAGGGAGTGTGTGTATGTGAGAGGGAGAGAAAGACATAGAATTTCTGTGTGAGAGAGTGTATGTGGAGGAAGGAGAGTATGTGTTTGTATTAGTGCATGTGCCGGTGTGTACCTGTGTGTGTGTGTGAGTGTGTGTGTGTGTGTGTGAGAGAGAGAGAGAGAGAGAGAGAGAGAGAGAGAGAGAGAGAGAGAGGGATTACATGTAAGATGCATTTGTTTGAGAGTGAGCATATCTCACCAAGCATCCCCACCCATTGAAATTTAATCTAAATTAAGGTTTGATTAACTGAAGTTATATGCATGTGTGTATACGTGTGTGTGTGTGTGTGTGTGTGTGTGTGTGTATTTTATAAATATGAAAATATAGGTATATATGTTTAAATTTTTCCCTCCAAAGTTTGCTATTGTTAATAACTGTGATTAGTACGTAATCCCTAGTATTAGCAAGCAATTAGCAAAAATTGAGCTGAATCAAAATCAAAATTGGAAAATTAGAGTGATATTCCATTGTGGAAAACATCTTGTTGTATCAAAATATTGTATCAAAATCCATCTTAACCACTTACATTGCTCAACTTAAGTGATTTTTTCACCGCATTGAGTTTCTCTCTAGCATATAATTTGCAATCACTTGTAAAAGGGTTAGACATTGCATGAGCACTAAAAGCAAGGCTCAAGGTAAGACCTCCTCCCAATCATGGAGCATGTTGAAGTCGTCTCAAGATTTAATGATGATGGTATTTTCACATGGCAAAGCAAGACCATATACTTGCTTATGCGTAAGAGGCCTTGGCACCTTATTGAGAATGAAGAAGTGGAGGTCGAGCCACTTCAAAAAAAGAAAGCATTGGGCCTTATCGCTCAAAATCTTGGTGATAATGTGATTAGTCACATTACTGGCATCAACGATGCCAAGTTGCCATGGCAAGAACTCAACACGATTTTTGGCACCGACTTAAAGAGCTCAAAGATCAACCTTCTCATGCAGTTTTACAAGCTCCACAAAAAGGAGACCGAAACCATGGCACAACACATCTGTGAGATCCCTGTTCCCACCGAGCAACGGATTTAGGATACTGGCAGCGGAAGTAACACATCATGCGTGGGTAGGGGTCTCACACTCAGGGCCTCGCCCACGGATATCCGAACAAGAGACTAATCCGTCGGTTTGTCCAAAACCGAAACCGGAAAAACTTCCTTTACCCGGAAAGCATGGGCGATTCCACCAGGATAACTCTTTACTCTAACGTAGTCAAGATCATTACGGATCAACTGATCTGACTGCACCTTTAACGGTACTTGGTCAAATCGAGGAAGAAACTTGCACTTGGATCATTGGGATCAACGCTTTTTTCCCCATCAAGAGGCACAGTCGTTGATTCCTATCCATAGAACAATTTCTATCCGGGATTTACTTCATCTATCGTAATAATAGAAATTAAATCTCGATTTATGGATCCATCAGTCCAGCCTAACCCCATCCGATCCCATGGGTTAGCCAACCACCCAACCACTGTAGTGATGGGATCCAATTTGGAATTTGGTTAGGTTTTGTCCCGGGTACCAAGGAAAAGAGTTCCAAGGCCCCCTAGCCGGTACATCCACATCCACATCCATACATCCATATCTACATGTATACCTCCATTTTCACATCCTCATTTATACATCCATATCCCATATCTACATTCATACATACACATCCATATCGACATCCATACATCCACATCCACATCCACATTCATATTCACATCCATATATCCACATTTACATGCATACATCCATTATCACGTCCTCATTCATACATCCACATCCACATTCATATCCATATATCCACATCTACATGCATACATCCATTATCACGTCCTCATTCATACATCCACATTCCCATTCACATCTATACATCCACATCCACATCTACATCCACATTCACATACATCCACATCCACATTCCCATTCACATCTATACATCCACATCTACATCCACATACATACATACATCCACATACATACATACACACATTCACATCCACATTCCCATTCACATCTTATGTGAGCATTTACTCATTTTTGGGTATCTTCTTTTACAAATTGGATTTATCTCCTCCCTACACATGGATTGATGCTATTGGCCCATAGGAACCTTAATTGGACCATAATCCAAAAATTTCTGAAAATCTAGACCCTTAGGCTAAGGTCCTTTATACCCATTTCCAATTAATTCCAATTGTACATTGGAAAGTTCTTTTTGAATTTCTGTTTCAGGGGAACTTATTTTAATAAGATGAGTTATTTTTCTATCCAAAAATATTCATAATCTGAATATTCTCTCTCTAGAATATTTTCTCTCTCTAGGTTAAAACAGTTAGAAACAAGGTCTTTATATTTCTGAAGAGGGATTGATTATAGGGGAAGATACTAGACATCAAAAGGGGGTTGGGGGAGGAATCTTACATTCTACCCCACTTAAAAAATGCGAGATGTCCTCATCTCGCAAACTGGGATAATTTCGCAAGATGCACGAATATGAGACTTAGAGAAAATTTTTAATCAAGGTTAACCACCAAGAAAAGTCTTAAAGAGAGCAAGATTCAAAATAAGAACAAGATTTAAACTTTATTCATTCTCGAAACTTATACAGTAAGGATAGAAGAACTCTTTACACTTCCATAAGCCCGTCCATCATATGATCACAAAAGCAGCACTCTCACAAGCTACGCAAGTATAGGGTAACTCATCTATGGGAATGATTCTGCTGGTTATTGCCGCACCTATCTCAGTGGTATGAGGTGATCTAACAAAAGGACCTCTGAGAGGTAAGCCAAAAACGGGGTAAAGGCATATCTTCTCATGAGGAAGAAAACACGCCAGTAAGAAGACCCGCTCAGAAAACCCAAGATGCCTTGATCTCATGACGCAGTAGTATCGGGGACCCAAACCCAAAGCTTCAATAACCATGGCCAAGCGGACATTGTTACGAAAGTGCTGCTGACCCCAGGGTGTTACCCTAGTTATGTCTTGATAGGTCCGCCATTTGGTCTGAGCTACAGAAGTTCCTAGGTGAGGAAAAAGTGAGCGCTCATACTGTTCTATAAAATCCTTCTTCACAGACTCGCTTGCATCTTGAAGGTGAGAAATCATCATGGATAAAACTAATTCTTGTTGCCAAGCCATGAAGGAGATTAAGAAAGAAGGAGATTGATGGGAGTAAGATTACTGTGAGCGACAAGTAAAAGTTACGACTTATATAAAGGAAGGAGCTAGCATAACCTAGAAGCCAACGGCGGTAACTTGCCACTGAAGTTTTACCGTCTTTCCATGATTTGGGTTTGGCACATTTTTCTATAGAAGGCATTAAGAACTTTGAGATGAGGAGATAAAAGAAGCTTGTAGGCTAAGTCACCTACTTTCATTGAATTCAGATAAGGTTCACAATATCTGGGGGATAACTTCTTATACTCCCCAAGAGATAAAGAACTTCTTTTTGGGCCGTACTCGAATGAAAACCAAAACCGTGGTATCCAAAACACCGATTTTCACTTCTGAACTCATTGTTCTGAATCCTTAAAATAGGTAGGACTCCTGAGAAGTATTCTAGGAAAAGGATCTTTTTTTTAACAGAATCTTTCTTTTATTTTAGATAGGGAATAATTATAAGATCAAAAGGGAGATTCTTACTCCTATATACCTCGAAGGTTGGGGAGGAATCTTACATTCTACCCCACTTAAAAAAGTGCGAGATGTCCTCATCTCGCAAGGTAGAGGATAACTCTTTTTCTTAAGATCCAATTTTATTCTGGGGTTCCTTATATTCTGGTCAACCCAACAGAATACTGGGATAAATATCCCTTAGAACTCATCAACAATTCATTCAGATCATATCATTCATATCTTTAACATGATAATGGTCCATTAGACCGAAAAATTTCCTTCTGAACATTCCTCCACGAGAATTTTAGTCAAGTAAGTTCTCAATTTGTCATCCCTTAACTTGATCTAATGGTCAAGTATTAATAGTAGCAATCTGACAGCACAATCCACTAATCTCATAGTGATTTGCTGAAATCATTATCATCATTCCAATTATGAATATCATCACAGGGACTCGTCCCATTCATCCTCATTGAGGTTTCGCTCAGCTTATTACATTTCAACCAAATTTCAAGGATCATCATTTTTCAATCAGAATCCAATTCAATTCATCAATTCTCAAACAGAATTAAAAATCATATCAACCACATTCGAAATCATCCTCTGGATAGCATTAACGCTTATAATTTCAAGTCTTAGATTTACTCGTATATACTGTCAGTAAAGAGCTGCAGTATACTCTCGGTATATACGGGTAGTCACGGCCCTTGGAATTATAAGGTAAATACCATCATGTCTAGGCCTCAAGCAAGTCAGGGATTCTATATAATTGTGGTACTTCCATCTGAAGACCCAATTACCAAATTACGAATTTTAGTTTGAATATCAAATTGTATGACTTATATCACACAATTACAACCTTTTTGTGTTTCTTGATAAATTTTTGACATATTTGTCTTCTCAGTTGATCTTTATTAACCTGGCTCTGATACCAACTGTGAGATCCCTGTTCCCACCGAGCCTACATCGCGAGGTCAAAGCTACCCCAACTGAAGACGCACTCTTCTAGAGAAAGAGCCATTGTACTTTTCACCCCTCTTGTCTCTACAAATAGTGTGATGTAATCAGCCTCTGAGGCCATATGATGCACTCAAGCTGAAATTCATAGCCAAAGTAGCTGTAATGCCAAAGTAGCATAAAGGCCAAAGCAGCCTAGCACAAGGGGAGAGAGAGGAAGAGTGAAAGCCTAAAAATTGTACCCAATCTAGCATCAAAGGGGGGTGTTGAAATGAGTGATGCTAGAGTGCGAAGTTACCTAGCGAAGTTATCCCACATGAGGTATCATAGCTTTGTTGTACTTTCCTCATATAAAAGGCGGACATTTGAAGCATTGAAATACAAGCACAACATCGTAAGTCTTTTTATGAGTACAAGTTTCCATCTTGTAACCTAACTGAACTTGAGTATAAACTTAAATAGCATACACACTCATCACCATGAATATTGTTCATTTTTATCCACCTTAGATTAGTGTTGTCATTAGTGTAGGATTAGATCAAGATAAGGATCTAATTAGATAGTTGATTGTCATTAGGGAGCTTGATCCATGAATTTCAACACGCCACACATCCCCACCCACTATATATAAGATGTGTGGTGAGCACACCTCACCATGCTTCCCCACCCATTATAGTTTAATCTCACCTCACCATGCTTCCCCACCCATTATAGTTTAATCTAAACTTAATTTTAATTAATTAAATTTTTATATGTATGTGTGTGTATATAAAAACTTATTTATATTTATAAATACACATATATATGTATGTAAATATAATAAAACATAATATTATATATAAAATATTATGTATAGATATATGTGTCTAAATATAATAAAACGTACTATTATATATAATATATATTGCATGTGTGTGTGTGTGTGTGTGTGTGTGAGAGAGAGAGAGAGAGAGAGAGAGAGAGAGAGAGAGAGAGAGAGAGAGAGTTTCTATGTGTGGGAGAGAGGGAGTATGTGTATGTGAGAGGGAGAGAGAGACATAGAATTTCTATGTGTGAGAGAGTGTATGTGGAGGAAGGAGAGTATGTGTTTGTATTAGTGCATGTGCCAGTGTGTACATGAGTGTGTGTGTGTGTGTGAGAGAGAGAGAGAGAGAGAGAGAGAGTAAGAGAGAGAGGGATTACATGTAAGATGCATTTTTTTGAGAGTGAGCATATCTCACCACGCATCCCCACCCATTGAAATTTAATCTAAATTAAGGTTTGAATAATTGAAATTATATGCATGTGTGTATACGTGTGTGTGTGTGTGTGTGTGTGTATTTATAAATATAAAAATATAAGTATATATGTTTAAATTTTTCCCTCCAAAGTTTGCTATTGTTAATCACTATGATTAGTACGTAATCCCTAGTATTAGCAAGCAATTAGCAAAAATTATGCTGAACCAAAATCAAAATTAGAAAATTAGAGTGATATTCCATTGTGGAAAAGTCTCTGTTATATCAAAATCCATCTTAACCACTTATATTACTTAATTGATTTTTTCACCGCATTGAGTTTATCTCTAGCATATAATTTGCAATCACTTGTAAAAGGGCTAGACATTGCCTGAGCACTAAAATCAAGGCACGAGGTAAGACCTCCTCCAAATCATGGAGCATGTTGAAGTCGTCTCAAGATTTAATGATGATGGTTTTTTCACATGGCAAAGCAAGACCATTTAACCACTTACATTGCTCAACTTAAGTGGTTTTTTCACCGCATTGAGTTTATCTCTAGCATATAATTTGCAATCACTTGTTGTAAAAGGGCTAGACATTGCACGAGCACTAAAATCAAGGCCCAAGGTAAGACCTCCTCCCAATCATCATGTTGAAGTTGCCTCAACATTTAATGATGATGGTTTCTTCACATGGCAAAGCAAGACCATATACTTGCTTATGCGTAAGGGGCCTTGGAACCTTATTGAGAATGAAGAAGTGGAGGTTGAGCCACTTCAAAAAAAGAAAGCATTGGGCCTCATCGCTCAAAATCTTGGTGATGATGTGATTAGTCACATTACTAGCATCAAGGATGCCAAGTTGGCATGGAAAGAACTCAATAAGATTTTCGGCACCGACTTAAAGAGCTCAAAGATCAACATTCTCATGCAGTTTTACAAGCTCAACAAAAACTAGACCAAAACCATGGCACAAAACACTAGTAACTTCAAAGGTATCAAACAACAAATTAGTGCATTAAAGAAAGTTATTGAGGAAGATGAATCTATTACTGTATTGCTAAAAAGTGTTGACAAAGAACCTTATGAACCAATTGTTGCTAACTTAAAAATACTTCAAGATGTAGAATCATCTCTACTTGAACAAGAATCCAAATTCAAACATAAAGAATCATTCAAATCACATTCAAGTGAGCAAGCACTGTATACAAAGGGTGGGAGATTTCAAAGGACAAATCAATCACATCTCAACTTCCAAGATGCTATCCATTGTGAAAAACTTGGTCATACCATGAATGAATGTTGTAAAAAGGATAAACCAAATTTTGTCTGTGACTATTGTGGAAAAATTGGTCACCTAGAGGAAGAATGTTATCACAAAAAGAAGCAGGCAAACTACATCGAGGTCAAAGCTACCCCAACTGAAGACGCACTCTTCTAGAGAAAGAACCATTGTACTTTTCACCCCTCTTGTCTCTACAAACAGTGTGATGTAATCAGCCCTTGCCTGAGGCCATATGATGCACTCAAGTTGAAATTCAGAGCCAAAGTAGCTGTAATGCCAAAGTAGCATAAAGGCCAAAGCAGCCTAGCACAAGGGGAGAGAGAGGAAGAGTGAAAGCCTAAAAATTGTACCCAATCTAGCATCAAGGGGGGGTGTTGAAATGAGTGATGCTAGAGTGCCAAGTTACCTAGCCAAGTTATCCCACATGAGATATCATAGCTTTGTTGTACTTTCCTCATATAAAAGGCAGACATTTGAAGCATTGAAATACAAGCACAACATCGCAAGTCTTTTTATGAGTACAAGTTAACATGTTGTAACCTAATTGAACTTGAGTATAAACTTAAATAGCACACACTCATCACCATGAGTATTGTTCATTCTTATCCACCTTAGATTAGTGTTGTCATTAGTGTAAGATTAGATAAGGATTAGGATCTAATTAGATAGTTGATTGTCATTAGGGAGCTTGATCCATGAATTTCAACACACCACACATCCCCACCCACTATATATAAGATGTGTGGTGAGCACACCTCACCACGCATCCCCACCCATTACAGTTTATTCTAAACTAAATTTTAATTAATTGAATTTATAAATGTATGTGTGTGTATATAATTTTTTTTATATTTATAAATACACATATATATGTATGTAAATATAATAAAACATAATATTATATATAAAATATTGTATATGTGTCTAAATATAATAAAACGTACTATTATATATAATATATATTGCATGTGTGTGTGTGTGTGTGTGTGAGGGAGAGAGAGAGAGAGAGAGAGAGAGAGAGAGAGTTTCTATGTGTGGGAGAGTGTATACGAGAAGAGAGAGGGAGTGTGTGGGAGAGTGTATACAAGAAGAGAGAGACGAGAAGAGAGAGGGAGTGTGTGTATGTGAGAGGGAGAGAGAGACATAGAATTTCTATGTGTGAGAGAGTGTATGTGGAGGAAGGAGAGTATGTGTTTATATTATTGCATGTGCCGGTGTGTACATGTGTGTGTGTGTGTGTGTGAGTGTGTGTGTGTGTGTGAGAGAGAGAGAGAGAGATTACATGTAAGATGCATTTGTTTGAGAGTGAGCATATCTCACCAAGCATCCCCACCCATTGAAATTTATTCTAAATTAAGGTTTGATTATTTGAATATATATGCATGTGTGTATACGTGTGTGTGTGTATTTATAAATATGAAAATATAGGTATATATGTTTAAATGTTTCCCTCCAAAGTTTGCTATTGTTAATCACTGTGATTAGTACGTAATCCCTAGTATTAGCAAGCAATTAGCAAAAATTGAGCTGAACCAAAATCAAAATTGGAAAATTAGAGTGATATTCCATTGTGGAAAACTCTCTATTGTATCAAAATCCATCTTAACCATTTACATAGCTCAACTTAAGTGATTTTTTCACCGCATTGAGTTTATCTCTAGCATATAATTTGCAATCACTTGTTGTAAAAGGGTTAGACATTGCCTGAGCACTAAAATCAGGGCTCAAGGTAAGACCTCCTCCCAATCATGGAGCATGTTGAAGTCGTCTCAAGATTTAATGATGATGATTTTTTCACATGGCAAAGCAAGACCATATACTTGCTTATGCGTAAGGGGCCTTGGCACCTTATTGAGAATGAAGAAGTGGAGGTTGAGCCACTTCAAAAAAAAGAAAGCATTGGGCCTCATCGCTCAAAATCTTGGTGATGATGTGATCAGTCACATTACTGGCATCAAGGATGCCAAGTTGGCATGGCAAGAACCTAACAAGATTTTCGGCACCGACTTAAAGAGCTCATGCATTTTTACAAGATCGACAAAAAGGAGACCGAAACCATGGCACAACACATCATTAACTTCAAAGGTATCAAACAACAAATTAGTGCATTAAAGAAAGTTATTGAGGAAGATGAATCTATTACTGTATTGCTAAAAAGTGTTGACAAAGAACCTTATGAATCAATTGTTGTTACACTTAAAAATACTTCAAGATGTAGAATCAACTCTACTTGAACAAGAATCCAAATTCAAACATAAAGAATCATTCAAATCACATTCAAGTGATGTATACAAAGGGTGGGAGATTTCAAAGGACAAATCAATCACATCTCAACTTCCAAGATGCTATCTACTCTGGAAAACTTGGTCATACCAAGAATGAATGTTGCAATAAAGATAAACCAAAGCTTGTTTGTGACTATTGTGGAAAAATTGGTCACCTAGAGGAAGATTGCTATCACAAAAAGAAGCAAGCAAACTACATCGAGGTCAAAGCTGCCCCAACTGAAGACGCACTCTTCTTTAGAGAAAGAACCATTGTACTTTTCACCCCTCTTGTCTCTACAAGTAGTGTGATGTAATCAGCCTCTGAGGCCATATGATGCACTCAAGCTAAAATTCATAGCCAAAGTAGCTGTAATGCCAAAGTAGCATAAAGGCCAAAGCAGCCTAGCACAAGGGGAGAGAGAGGAAGAGTGAAAGCCTAAAAATTGTAACCAATCTAGCATCAAGGGGGGGTGTTGAAATGAGTGATGCTAGAGTGCCAACTTACCTAGCCAAGTTATCCCACATGAGGTATCATAGCTTTGTTGTCTTTTCCTCATATAAAAGGCGGACATTTGAAGCATTGAAATACAAGCACAACATCACAAGTCTTTTTATGAGTACAAGTTTCAGTCTTGTAACCTAACTGAACTTGAGTATAAACTTAAATAGCACACACTCATCACCATGAGTATTGTTCATTTTTATCCACCTTAGATTAGTGTTGTCATTAGTGAAAGATTAGATCAAGATAAGGATCTAATTAGATAGTTGATTGTCATTAGGGAGCTTGATCCATGAATTTCAACACGCCACACATCCCCACCCACTATATCTAATTAGATAGTTGATTGTCATTAGGGAGCTTGATCCATGAATTTCAACACGCCACACATCCCCACCCACTATATATAAGATGCGTGGTGAGCACACCTCACCACGAATCCCCACCCATTACAGTTTATTCTAAACTAAATTTTAATTAATTGAATTTATATATGTATGTGTGTGTATATATAAATTTATTTATATTTATAAATACACATATATATGTATGTAAATATAACAAAACATAATATTATATATAAAATATTGTGTATAGGTGTGTGTCTAAATAAAATCAAACGTACTATTATATATAATATATATTGCATGTGTGTGTGTGTGTGTGTGAGAGAGAGAGAGAGAGAGAGAGAGAGAGAGAGAGAGAGAGAGAGTTTCTATGTGTGGGAGAGTGTATACCAGAAGAGAGAGGGAGTGTGTGTATGTGAGAGGGAGAGAGAGACATAGAATTTCTATGTGTGAGAGAGTGTATGTGGAGGAAGGAGAGTATGTGTTTGTATTAGTGCATGTGCCGGTGTGTACGTGTGTGTGTGTGTGTGAGTGTGTGTGTGTGAGAGAGAGAGAGAGAGAGAGGGATTACATGTAAGATGCATTTGTTTGAGAGTGAGCATGTCTCACCAAGCATCCCCACCCATTGAAATTTAATCTAAATTAAGGTTTTATTAATTGAAATTATATGCATGTGTGTATACGCGTGTGTGTGTGTGTGTGTGTGTGTATTTATAAATATGAAAATATAGGTATATATGTTTAAATTTTTCCCTCCAAAGTTTGCTATTGTTAATAACTGTGATTAGTATGTAATCCCTAATATTAGCAAGTAATTAGCAAAAATTGAGCTGAACCAAAATCAAAATTAGAAAATTAGAGTGATATTCCATTGTGGAAAACTCTCTGTTGTATTAAAATCCATCTTAACCACTTACATTGCTCAACTTAAGTGATTTTTTCACCGCATTGAGTTTATCTCTAGCATATAATTTGCAATCACTTGTAAAAAGGTTAGACTGTAAGATTCCTCCCCCACCCCCTTTTTGATGTCTAGTATCTTTCCCTGTAATCAATCCCTCTTCAGAAATATAAAGACCTTGTTTCTATCTGTTTTAGCCTAGAGAGAGAAAAATATTCTAGAGAGAGAATATTCAGATTTTGAATATTTTTAGATAGAAAAATATCTCTTCTAATTCAGATGAGTTCCCCTGAAACAGAAATTCAAAAAGAATTTTCCAATGTGCAATTGGAATTAATTGAAAATAGCTATAAAGAACCTTAGTCTAAGGGTCTAGATTTTCAGAAATCTTTAGACTATGGTCCAATTAAGGTTCCTATGGACCAATAGCATCAATCCATGTGTAGGGAGGAGATAAATCCAACTTGTAAAAAGAAAATACCCAAAAATGAGTAAATGCTCACATGAGGTGAAGAGTTGAAAATGTACAAGGTTTATTAGTAAAAAACTATGAGCAATATTAAAAATATGACATATGTAAGGAAGGGGAATTCTTTAAAGGAGGTGCATATTTCACATAAGATGAAGAGTTGAAAATGTACAAGGTTTATTAGTAAAAAAATTATGAGCAATATTAAAAGTATGACATATGTAAGGAAGAGGAGTTCTTTAAAGGAGGTGCATATTTCACATAAGATGAAGAGTTGAAAATGTACAAGGTTTATTAGTAAAAAAATTATGAGCAATATTAAAAGTATGACATATGTAAGGAAGGGGAGTTCTTTAAAGGAGGTGCATATTTCACATAAGATGAAGAGTTAAAAATGTACAAGGTTTATTAGTAAAAAACTATGAGCAATATTAAAAATATGACATATGTAAGGAAAGGGAGTTCTTTAAAGGAGGTGCATATTTCACATGCTTGAATGAGTTTTAAACTCATAAAAATTGAGATATTTCATCTCTCCTCTCTCCTCATTTAAGTCTAGTTCCAAAAAGTTAGCTTAACTGACCTAAAAATGGTCAAATATTGACCAAACTGATTTAGAAAATTCTAGAATCAGTTTGTTTGGTTAGGAGCTCAATTTTTCCTATAAATAGAAGCCTCCCCCTTGTTGAAAAATATATAGTGTTTATGCATCGTTACTCTACTCCACCTAAGCCAGAAACTGTGAATTCATTTAATAATTCACTAGTTTTTGGAGCTTCCCTCTTTCTTCAATCCCCATTAGTGGCTCCATCAACATACTTAACCAATTGATTGGTTGGGGGCCTCTACCGTGAACAAAGAATCAAGCAAGTTGTAAGGTAATTAGTGAATATTGATCTTTCTATAATTTCTCAATGTTTCTCTCTTCTCAACCCCTCTCAAGCTTGAGAAGTTTAATTGGTATGGTTTTTTTTAAAATGCTATTGAAGTTTGAATAGTAGTGAAGAGTTACATAATTTAATAAATGCTATTGAAGTTAATTTTTATTTATGTTTAAATTCTAATGATTCTTATGTAAATTCTCTCTCTCACTCAAGAAAGGGTCATACTCATGACCCATTCTCAATCTAAATCAAGCTTTTCATAAAGCTTTTCCTTAATCCAAGATTAAGCTATGCTTGAGGCCAAATTAATGGCTTTTTCTTATGCTTTTAGTTTATGTATATTGATGATTCAATCCATTATGGATTAAGGATCCAATTAGAGAATCATTTTAATTATTTCCTTAATGATAAGCTTTATCCCTTAGAAAAATTGAGATTTATCAGTCATAGCAGCGGAGCTATGGCAAAATTTTTATAAAAATTATGCATAAAAAATTTTCATTCAAAGCATAAAAAGAGGACTTCCTACCATATTCTAGGAATCATCATCCTAGATTAATTGAAATAATTTCTTATAATCATGGAGAAATTGAATTTTAATATTATGCATAAAGGATAAATTTTTATATCAAAAGTGTTATTTTTACCATTTTTATTTTCATGCATAGAAGTATGCATAATGGATAAATTTTTATATCAAAAGTGTTACTTTTATCATTTTTACTTTCATGCATAGAAGTATGCATAAAGGATAAATTTTTATATCAAAAGTGTTATTTTTACCATTTTTATTTTCATGCATAGAAGTATGCATAATGGATAAATTTTTATATCAAAAGTGTTACTTTTATCATTTTTAATTTTCATGCATAGAAGTATGCATAAAGGAAAATTTTTATATCAAAAGTGTTACTTTTATCATTTTTAATTTTCATGCATAGAAGTATGCATAATGGATAAATTTTTATATCAAAAGTGTTACTTTTATCATATTGGATTTCATGCATATAGGTATGCATAAAAGATATTCTTTTTATACTAAAAGTATGATTTTCCTCATAAATGGATTTTATGCTTAACTTAGATGCATAAGAGAAATTCTTTTATTCTAAAAGTATAATTCCCTACCAAATTGAAATCATGCATAAGAAGATGCATAAAAGATTGATTTTAATTTCGAAAGTGTTAGTCTCCTTAAATGGAATTTATGTATAAATAAATGTGTAGAGAAATCTTATATCAAATAAAAGAATTCTCTTTAAAAAAAGAAAAAAAAAAGATATGAAATGTGATAAGATGTGATAAGAGGTGTATGAGATGTGATAAGAATTGATAAGATGCGTATGGAAAGTGATAGGATGGTGTGATAAGAGGTGATAAGATGCTTATGAAATAAGTTAGGATGTGATAAGATGAATTAAGATGTGTATGGGGGGATGAGGTAAGAAGTGTATGTGATAGGATAAGATGTATATGGGTTGTGATAGGGCGAGAATGGATGTGATGTAAAAGATTAGATGTGAAGGTATATGGGGTTATATAAATGGGAATGTGAAAATGGATGTATGTATGTGGATGTGTGGATATGGAGATGGGAGTGTGGAAGTATGAACATGAAAATGGATATATGCATGAAGATGTATATGCATAGATGTAAATGTGGATGTAGATGTGGATGTATAGATGTGAATGGATGTGGATGTATAGATGTGAATGGAAATGTGGATGTGGATGTATGTGAATGTGGATGTAGATGTGGATGTATAGATGTGAATGTGGAATGTGGATGTGGATGTATGTATGTATGTGAATGTAGATGTGGATGTATAGATGTGAATGGGAATGGGGATGTGGATGTATGTGAATGTGAATGTAGATGTGGATGTATGTGAATGTGAATGTAGATGTGAATGTGGAATGTGGATATATAGATGTGGATGTATGGGAATGTAGATGTGGATGCATGTATGTGAATGTGAATGTAGATGTGAATGTGGAATGTGGATGTCTAGATGTGGATGTATGGGAATGTGGATGTGGATGTATGTGAATGTGAATGTAGATGTGGATGTATAGATGTGAGTGTGGAATGTGGATGTGGATGTATGTATGTATGTGGATGTAGATGTGGATGTATGGATGTGTATGTATGAATGTGGATATGGGATGTGGATGTATAAATGAGGATGTGAAAATGGAGGTAAGCATGTAGATGTGGATGCATGGATGTGAATGTGGATGTGGATGTGGATGTGGATATGGATGTGTATGTATGA
Source organism: Cibotium barometz (assembly GCF_041138505.1). Taxonomy (NCBI): domain Eukaryota; kingdom Viridiplantae; phylum Streptophyta; class Polypodiopsida; order Cyatheales; family Cibotiaceae; genus Cibotium; species Cibotium barometz. The sequence continues at coordinate 43,620,655 of NC_141077.1, forward strand.
ATGTGGATATGGGATGTGGATGTATAAATGAGGATGTGAAAATGGAGATAAGCATGTAGATGTGGATGTATGGATGTGAATGTGGATGTGGATGTGGATGTATGGATGTGGATATGGATGTGAATATATGATATGTGATGTGAAGGAATCTGAAGTGAAGAGATGGAAAAGGAGGTGATTGGATGAGTACACATATACATGGAATGTGGAATAAGTAATGTGGATTAATGAGGGATAATGTGGAAAAATGAGAGTTAATATAGAAACTGTATTTGTAAACTGTTTGTAAATGCTGTTTGTAAATGGCTGTTTTATGTCAAGAATGCTGGGGAAGCATTTTGACCGTCTTGTGATTAAGGTCGTGGAGACCTAACTGATAAAGTTGCAACTGCTGACGGAGAGTCAATGGAGGACGTCTCGCGTAGCAAGGTCGACCGAGGTCTTGACCAGCCTCGGTTCGATTAAAATGGTGAGCTTCCGGTACGGTGGATGAGGGACCAAGGAAGCGGCCTATGAGTGAAGCGCTAGGTCACCTGCGAAGGATCCTAGAGGGTGCTGACCATACGGTGCTCGGGCTCTGGGTCGCCTAGGATACCCACGCGTGCGTCGAGGAAGATATTGGAACAAGGAGTAAGAGTTGTTTTGTGAAACCGGGCATGGATCTGGTTGACTGACCTTGCTGGTCCTCAACGGATGAGTCCATGGCTCTTTTATATGGATCTGTTGGTTGATCTTGCTGATCTTCAACGAGAGTCCATCTTGATAAGTGATTATATTGCCGAGTATTATGGGCTAGGAACTATGGAAACGGCCTCTGTGTGGACAGGTGGTGAGCGTTCTAGTTGCCAATGATGCCATAGATACTCTGATGAAGGAATGATGGGAAATTATGAATCAACTGGATAAATTGGGAGATTGTGATCAGTGGTACTATGGTTTCATTAAAAGATTGTTTTAAAGTTAGCTGATGCTAAGAAAAAGGCAATTTTCATATTGGGTGTGTAAGTGGTGTGGCTAGTTTTATGTTTGCATGAAATTCCGGCTAGGGGGCCTTGGAACTCTTTTCCTTGGTACCCGGGACAAAACCTAACCAAATTCCAAATTGGATCCCATCACTACAGTGGTTGGGCGGTTGGCTAACCCATGGGATCGGATGGGGTTAGGCTGGACTGATGGATCCGTAAACCGAGACTCAATTTCTGTTATTACGATAGATGAAGTAAGTCCTGGATAGTAATTGTTCTATGGATAGGAATCAACGGCTGTGCCTCTTGATGGGGAAAAAAGCGTTGATCCCAATGATCCAAGTGCAAGTTTCTTCCTTGATCCGACTGAGTATCTTTATAGGTGCAGTTGGATCAGCGTGATCAGTAATGATCTTGACTACGTTAGAGTAAAAAATTATCCTGGTGGAATCGCCCGTGCTTTCCGGGTAAGGGAAGTTTTTTCCGGGTTCGGTTTTGGAAAAACCGACAGATTAGTCTCTTGTCCGGATATCCGTGGACGAGGCCCCGAATGTGGGACCCCTGTCCCGTGCGAGAAGTGCTACTTCCGCTGCTAGTACCCGAATCCGTTGCTTGGTGGGAACAGGGGGATCTCACAGTTGGTATCAGAGCATTTGGTTAATAAAGATCAATTGAGAAGACAAATAGGTCAGAAATTTATCAAGAAACACAAAAAGGTTGTAATTGTGTGATATAATTCATACAATTTGATATTCAAATTGAAATTCGTAATTTGGTAATTGGGTCTTCAGATGGAAGTACCGCAATTATATAGAATCCTTGACTTGCTTGAGGCCTAGACATGATGGTATTTACCTTATAATTCCAAGGGCCGTGACTATCCGTATATACCGAGAGTATAACTGCAGCTCTTTACTGACAGTATATACGAGTAAATCTAAGACTTGAAATTATAAGCGTTAATGCTATCCAGATGACGAATTTGAATGTGGTTGATATGATTTTTAATTCTGTTTGGGAACTGATGAATTGATTGGGATTCTGATTGAAAAATGATGATTTTTGAAATTTAGTTGAAATATAATAACTTGAGCAAAACCGCAATGAGGATGAATGGGACGAGTCCCTGTAATGATAAATGATGATAATGATTTCAACAAATCACTATGAGATTAGTGGATTGTGCTGTCAAAGTACTACTGTTAACACTTGACTCGGTATATCAAGTTAAGGGATGACAAATTGAAAACTTGCTTGACTGAAATTCCCGTGGAGGAATGTTCAGCAAGAAAAAATTTCGATCTGATGGACCATTATCGTGTTAAAGATATGAATGATATGATCTGAAATGAATTTATTTAATGATGAGTTATGTATAAGGGATATTTATCCCCGTATTCTGTTGGGTTGACCAGAATATAAGGAACCCTAGAATAAATTGGATCTTAAGAAAAAGAGTTGTCCTCTACTTGGCGAGATGAGGACATCTCACACTTTTTTAAGTGGGGTAGAATGTAAGATTCCTCCCCAGCCTTCGAGGCATACAGGAGTAAGAATCTCCCTTTTTGATCTTAAAATTATTCCCTCTCAAAAATAAAAGAAAGATTCTGTTTAAAAAAAGGAAGACCCTTTCCCTAGAATACTTCTCAGGAGTCACGCTGTTTTAAGGATTCAGAACAATGAGTTCAGAAGTGAAAATTGGTGTTTTGGATACCAAGGTTTTGGTCTTCATTCGAGTACGGCACAAAAGAAGTTCTTTATCTATTGGGGAGTTTAAGAAGTTATCCCCCAGATATTGTGAGCCTTATCTGACTTCAAAGAAAGTAAGTGACTTAGCTTACGAGCTTCTTTTATCTCCTCATCTCAAAGTTCTTAATGCCTTCTATAGAAAATTGTGCCAAACCCAAATCATGGAAAGACGGTAAAACTTCAGTGGCAAGCTACCGTTGGCTTCTAAGTTACGCTAGCTCCTTCCTTTATATAAGTCGTAACTTTTACTTGTCGCTTACAGTAATCTTACTCCCATCGATCTCCTTTCTTCCTAATCTCCTTCATGGCTTGGCAACAAGAATTAGTTTTATCCATAATGATTCCTCACCTTCAAGACGCAAGTGAGTCTGTGAAGAAGGATTTTATAGAACAGTATGAGCGCTCACTTTTCCCTCACTTGGGAACTTCTGTAGCGCAGACCAAATGGCGGACCTATCAAGATATAACTAGGGTAACACCCTGGGGTCAGCAGCACTTCCGTAACAATGTCCGCTTGGCCATGGTTATTGAAGCTTTGGGTTTGGGTCCCCGATACTACTGCGCCATGAGATCAAGACATCCTGGGTTTTCTGAGCGGGTCTTCTTACTGGCGTGTTTTCTTCCTCATGAGAAGATATGCCTTTACCCCGTTTTTGGCTTGCCTCTCAGAGGTCCTTTTGTTAGAACACCTCATACCACTGAGATAGGCGCAGCAATAACCCACAGAATCATTCCCATAGATGAGTTACCTTATACTTGTGCAGCTTGTGAGGACTGCTTTTGTGACCATACGATGGACGGGCTTATGGAAGTGTAAAGATGTCCTCTATCTTTACTGTATAAGTTCTGAGAATGAATAAAGTTTAAATCTTGTTCGTATTTTGAATCTTGCTCTCTTTAAGACTTATCTTGGTGGTTAATCTTGATTAAAATTTTTCTCTAAGTCTCATATTCGTGAATCTTGCGAAATTATCACAAGTTGCGAGATGAGGACATCTCGCGTTTTTTAAGTGGGGTAGAATGTAAGATTCCTCCCCCACCCCCTTTTTGATGTCTAGTATCTTTCCCTGTAATCAATCCCTCTTCAGAAATATAAAGACCTTGTTTCTATCTGTTTTAGCCTAGAGAGAGAAAAATATTCTAGAGAGAGAATATTCAGATTTTGAATATTTTTAGATAGAAAAATATCTCTTCTAATTCAGACGAGTTCCCCTGAAACAGAAATTCAAAAAGAATTTTCCAATGTGCAATTGGAATTAATTGAAAATAGCTATAAAGAACCTTAGTCTAAGGGTCTAGATTTTCAGAAATCTTTAGACTATGGTCAATTAAGGTTCCTATGGACCAATAGCATCAATCCATGTGTAGGGAGGAGATAAATCCAACTTGTAAAAAGAAAATACCCAAAAATGAGTAAATGCTCACATGAGGTGAAGAGTTGAAAATGTACAAGGTTTATTAGTAAAAAACTATGAGCAATATTAAAAATATGACATATGTAAGGAAGGGGAATTCTTTAAAGGAGGTGCATATTTCACATAAGATGAAGAGTTGAAAATGTACAAGGTTTATTAGTAAAAAAATTATGAGCAATATTAAAAGTATGACATATGTAAGGAAGAGGAGTTCTTTAAAGGAGGTGCATATTTCACATAAGATGAAGAGTTGAAAATGTACAAGGTTTATTAGTAAAAAAATTATGAGCAATATTAAAAGTATGACATATGTAAGGAAGGGGAGTTCTTTAAAGGAGGTGCATATTTCACATAAGATGAAGAGTTAAAAATGTACAAGGTTTATTAGTAAAAAACTATGAGCAATATTAAAAATATGACATATGTAAGGAAAGGGAGTTCTTTAAAGGAGGTGCATATTTCACATGCTTGAATGAGTTTTAAACTCATAAAAATTGAGATATTTCATCTCTCCTCTCTCCTCATTTAAGTCTAGTTCCAAAAAGTTAGCTTAACTGACCTAAAAATGGTCAAATATTGACCAAACTGATTTAGAAAATTCTAGAATCAGTTTGTTTGGTTAGGAGCTCAATTTTTCCTATAAATAGAAGCCTCCCCCTTGTTGAAAAATATATAGTGTTTATGCATCGTTACTCTACTCTACCTAAGCCAGAAACTGTGAATTCATTTAATAATTCACTAGTTTTTGGAGCTTCCCTCTTTCTTCAATCCCCATTAGTGGCTCCATCAACATACTTAACCAATTGATTGGTTGGGGGCCTCTACCGTGAACAAAGAATCAAGCAAGTTGTAAGGTAATTAGTGAATATTGATCTTTCTATAATTTCTCAATGTTTCTCTCTTCTCAACCCCTCTCAAGCTTGAGAAGTTTAATTGGTATGGTTTTTTTTAAAATGCTATTGAAGTTTGAATAGTAGTGAAGAGTTACATAATTTAATAAATGCTATTGAAGTTAATTTTCATTTATGTTTAAATTCTAATGATTCTTATGTAAATTCTCTCTCTCACTCAAGAAAGGGTCATACTCATGACCCATTCTCAATCCAAATCAAGCTTTTCATAAAGCTTTTCCTTAACCCAAGATTAAGCTATGCTTGAGGCCAAATTAATGGCTTTTTCTTATGCTTTTAGTTTATGTATATTGATGATTCAATCCATTATGGATTAAGGATCCAATTAGAGAATCATTTTAATTATTTCCTTAATGATAAGCTTTATCCCTTAGAAAAATTGAGATTTATCAGTCATAGCAGCGGAGCTATGGCAAAATTTTTATAAAAATTATGCATAAAAAATTTTCATTCAAAGCATAAAAAGAGGACTTCCTACCATATTCTAGGAATCATCATCCTAGATTAATTGAAATAATTTCTTATAATCATGGAGAAATTGAATTTTAATATTATGCATAAAGGATAAATTTTTATATCAAAAGTGTTATTTTTACCATTTTTATTTTCATGCATAGAAGTATGCATAATGGATAAATTTTTATATCAAAAGTGTTACTTTTATCATTTTTACTTTCATGCATAGAAGTATGCATAAAGGATAAATTTTTATATCAAAAGTGTTATTTTTACCATTTTTATTTTCATGCATAGAAGTATGCATAATGGATAAATTTTTATATCAAAAGTGTTACTTTTATCATTTTTAATTTTCATGCATAGAAGTATGCATAAAGGAAAATTTTTATATCAAAAGTGTTACTTTTATCATTTTTAATTTTCATGCATAGAAGTATGCATAATGGATAAATTTTTATATCAAAAGTGTTACTTTTATCATATTGGATTTCATGCATATAGGTATGCATAAAAGATATTCTTTTTATACTAAAAGTATGATTTTTCTCATAAATGGATTTTATGCTTAACTTAGATGCATAAGAGAAATTCTTTTATTCTAAAAGTATAATTCCCTACCAAATTGAAATCATGCATAAGAAGATGCATAAAAGATTGATTTTAATTTCGAAAGTGTTAGTCTCCTTAAATGGAATTTATGTATAAATAAATGTGTAGAGAAATCTTATATCAAATAAAAGAATTCTCTTTAAAAAAAGAAAAAAAAAAGATATGAAATGTGATAAGATGTGATAAGAGGTGTATGAGATGTGATAAGAATTGATAAGATGCGTATGGAAAGTGATAGGATGGTGTGATAAGAGGTGATAAGATGCTTATGAAATAAGTTAGGATGTGATAAGATGAATTAAGATGTGTATGGGGGGATGAGGTAAGAAGTGTATGTGATAGGATAAGATGTATATGGGTTGTGATAGGGCGAGAATGGATGTGATGTAAAAGATTAGATGTGAAGGTATATGGGGTTATATAAATGGGAATGTGAAAATGGATGTATGTATGTGGATGTGTGGATATGGAGATGGGAGTGTGGAAGTATGAACATGAAAATGGATATATGCATGAAGATGTATATGCATAGATGTAAATGTGGATGTAGATGTGGATGTATAGATGTGAATGGATGTGGATGTATAGATGTGAATGGAAATGTGGATGTGGATGTATGTGAATGTGGATGTAGATGTGGATGTATAGATGTGAATGTGGAATGTGGATGTGGATGTATGTATGTATGTGAATGTAGATGTGGATGTATAGATGTGAATGGGAATGGGGATGTGGATGTATGTGAATGTGAATGTAGATGTGGATGTATGTGAATGTGAATGTAGATGTGAATGTGGAATGTGGATATATAGATGTGGATGTATGGGAATGTAGATGTGGATGCATGTATGTGAATGTGAATGTAGATGTGAATGTGGAATGTGGATGTCTAGATGTGGATGTATGGGAATGTGGATGTGGATGTATGTGAATGTGAATGTAGATGTGGATGTATAGATGTGAATGTGGAATGTGGATGTGGATGTATGTATGTATGTGGATGTAGATGTGGATGTATGGATGTGTATGTATGAATGTGGATATGGGATGTGGATGTATAAATGAGGATGTGAAAATGGAGGTAAGCATGTAGATGTGGATGCATGGATGTGAATGTGGATGTGGATGTGGATGTGGATGTGGATATGGATGTGTATGTATGAATGTGGATATGGGATGTGGATGTATAAATGAGGATGTGAAAATGGAGATAAGCATGTAGATGTGGATGTATGGATGTGAATGTGGATGTGGATGTGGATGTATGGATGTGGATATGGATGTGAATATATGATATGTGATGTGAAGGAATCTGAAGTGAAGAGATGGAAAAGGAGGTGATTGGATGAGTACACATATACATGGAATGTGGAATAAGTAATGTGGATTAATGAGGGATAATGTGGAAAAATGAGAGTTAATATAGAAACTGTATTTGTAAACTGTTTGTAAATGCTGTTTGTAAATGGCTGTTTTATGTCAAGAATGCTGGGGAAGCATTTTGACCGTCTTGTGATTAAGGTCGTGGAGACCTAACTGATAAAGTTGCAACTGCTGACGGAGAGTCAATGGAGGACGTCTCGCGTAGCAAGGTCGACCGAGGTCTTGACCAGCCTCGGTTCGATTAAAATGGTGAGCTTCCGGTACGGTGGATGAGGGACCAAGGAAGCGGCCTATGAGTGAAGCGCTAGGTCACCTGCGAAGGATCCTAGAGGGTGCTGACCATACGGTGCTCGGGCTCTGGGTCGCCTAGGATACCCACGCGTGCGTCGAGGAAGATATTGGAACAAGGAGTAAGAGTTGTTTTGTGAAACCGGGCATGGATCTGGTTGACTGACCTTGCTGGTCCTCAACGGATGAGTCCATGGCTCTTTTATATGGATCTGTTGGTTGATCTTGCTGATCTTCAACGAGAGTCCATCTTGATAAGTGATTATATTGCCGAGTATTATGGGCTAGGAACTATGGAAACGGCCTCTGTGTGGACAGGTGGTGAGCGTTCTAGTTGCCAATGATGCCATAGATACTCTGATGAAGGAATGATGGGAAATTATGAATCAACTGGATAAATTGGGAGATTGTGATCAGTGGTACTATGGTTTCATTAAAAGATTGTTTTAAAGTTAGCTGATGCTAAGAAAAAGGCAATTTTCATATTGGGTGTGTAAGTGGTGTGGCTAGTTTTATGTTTGCATGAAATTCCGGCTAGGGGGCCTTGGAACTCTTTTCCTTGGTACCCGGGACAAAACCTAACCAAATTCCAAATTGGATCCCATCACTACAGTGGTTGGGCGGTTGGCTAACCCATGGGATCGGATGGGGTTAGGCTGGACTGATGGATCCGTAAACCGAGACTCAATTTCTGTTATTACGATAGATGAAGTAAGTCCTGGATAGTAATTGTTCTATGGATAGGAATCAACGGCTGTGCCTCTTGATGGGGAAAAAAGCGTTGATCCCAATGATCCAAGTGCAAGTTTCTTCCTTGATCCGACTGAGTATCTTTATAGGTGCAGTTGGATCAGCGTGATCAGTAATGATCTTGACTACGTTAGAGTAAAAAATTATCCTGGTGGAATCGCCCGTGCTTTCCGGGTAAGGGAAGTTTTTTCCGGGTTCGGTTTTGGAAAAACCGACAGATTAGTCTCTTGTCCGGATATCCGTGGACGAGGCCCCGAATGTGGGACCCCTGTCCCGTGCGAGAAGTGCTACTTCCGCTGCTAGTACCCGAATCCGTTGCTTGGTGGGAACAGGGGGATCTCACAGACATTGCCTGAGCACTAAAATCACGGATCAAGGTAAGACCTCCTCCCAATCATGGAGCATGTTGAAGTCGTCTCAAGATTTAATGATGATGGTTTTTTTCACATGGCAAAGCAAGACTATATACTTGCTTATGCGTAAGGGGCCTTGGCACCTTATTGAGAATGAAGAAGTGGAGGTTGAGCCACTTCAAAAAAAGAAAGCATAACAACTTCAAAGATGCAATCCACTGTGGAAAACTTGGTCATACCAAGAATGAATGTTGCAATAAAGATAAACCAAAGCTTGTTTGTGATTATTGTGGAAAAATTGGTCACCTAGAGGAAGATTGCTATCACAAAAAGAAGTAGGCAAACTACATGGAGGTCAAAGCTGCCCCAACTGAAGACGCACTCTTCTAGAGAAAGAACCATTGTACTTTTCACCCCTCTTGTCTCTACAAATAGTGTGATGTAATGTAATCAGCCTTTGAAGCCATATGATGCACTCAAGCTGAAATTCATAGCCAAAGTAGGTGTAATGCCAAAGTAGCATAAAGGCCAAAGCAACCTAGCACAAGGGGAGAGAGAGGAAGAGTGAAAGCCTAAAAATTGTACCCAATATAGCATCCAGGGGGGTGTTGAAATGAGTGATGCTAGAGTGCCAAGCTACCTAGCCAAGTTATCCCACATGAGGTATCATAGCTTTGTTATACTTTCCTCATATAAAATTACCTAACCAAGGGGGGGTGTTGAAATGAGTGATGCTAGAGTGCCAAGTTACCTAGCCAAGGTATCCCACATGAGGTATCATAGCTTTGTTGTACTTCTCTCCCCCAGCACAAGGGGAGAGAGAGGAAGAGTGAAAGCCTAAAAATTGTACCCAACCTAGCATCAAGGGGGGTGTTGAAATGAGTGATGCTAGAGTGCCAAGTTACCTAGCCAAGTTATCCCACATGAGGTATCATAGCTTTGTTGTACTTTCCTCATATAAAAGGCGGACATTTGAAGCATTGAAATACAAGCACAACATCGCAAGTCTTTTTATGAGTACAAGTTTCCATCTTGTAACCTAACTGAACTTGAGTATAAACTTAAATAGCACACACTCATCACCATGAGTATTGTTCATTTTTCTCCACCTTAGATTAGTGTTGTCATTAATGTAGGATTAGATCAAGATTGGGATCTAATTAGATAGTTGATTGTCATTAGGGAGCTTGATCCATGAATTTCAACACGCCACACATCCCCACCCACTATATATAAGATGTGTGGTGAGCACATCTCACCACGCATCCCCACCCATTATAGTTTAATCTAAACTAAATTTTACTTAATTGAATTTATATATGTATGTGTGTGTATATAAAAATTTATTTATATTTATAAATACACATATATATGTATGTAAATATAATAAAACATAATATTATATATAAAATATTATGTATACGTATATGTGTCTAAATATAATAAAACGTACTATTATATATAATATATATTGCATGTGTGTATGTGTGTGTGTGTGTGTGAGAGAGAGAGAGAGAGAGAGAGAGAGAGAGTTTCTATGTGTGGGAGAGTGTATACGACAAGAGAGAGGGAGTGTGTATATGTGAGAGGGAGAGAGAGACATAGAACTTCTATGTGTGAGAGAGTGTATGTGGAGGAAGGAGAGTATGTGTTTGTATTAGTGCATGTGCCGGTGTGTACATGTGTGTGTGTGTGTGTGTATGTGTGTGTGTGTGTGTGTAAGAGAGAGAGAAAGGGATTACAGGTAAGATGCATTTGTTTGAGAGTGAGCATATCTCACCAAGCATCCCCACCCATTGAAATTTAATCTAAATTAAGGTTTGATTAATTGAAATTATATGCATGTGTGTATACGTGTGTGTGTGTGTGTGTGTATTTATAAATATGAAAATATAGGTATACATGTTTAAATTTTTTCCTCCAAAGTTTGCTATTGTTATTCACTGTGATTAGTACGTAATCCTTAGTATTAGCAAGCAATTAGTAAAAATTAAGCTGAATCAAAATCAAAATTGAAAAATTAGAGTGATATTCCATTGTGGAAACCTCTCTATTGTATCAAAATCCATCTTAACCACTTACATTGCTCAACTTAAGTGATTTTTTCACTGCATTGAGTTTATCTCTCGCATATAATTTGCAATCACTTGTAAAAGGGTTAGACATTGCCTGAGCACTAAAATCAAGGCTCAAGGTAAGACCTCCTCCCAATCATGGAGCATGTTGAAGTCGTCTCAAGATTTAATGATGATGGTATTTTCTCATGGCAAAGCAAGACCATATACTTGCTTATGCGCGTAAGGGGCCTTGGCACCTTATTGAGAATGAAGAAGTGGAGGTTGAGCCACTTCAAAAAAAGAATGCATTGGGCCTCATCGCTCAAAATCTTGGTGATGATGTGATTAGTCACATTACTGGCATCAAGGATGCCAAGTTGGCATGGCAAGAACTCAACAAGATTTTCGGCATCGACTTAAAGAGCTCAAAGATCAACCTTCTCATGCAGTTTTACAAGCTCGACAAAAAGGAGATTGAAACCATGGGACAACACATCAATAACTTCAAAGGTATCAAACAACAAATTAGCGCATTAAAGAAAGTTATTGAGGAAGATGAATCTATTAATGTATTGCTAAAAAGCATTGACAAAGAACCTTATGAATCAATTGTTGCTACACTTAAAAATACTTCAAGATGTAGAATTACTCTACTTGAACAAGAATCCAAATTCAAACATAAAGAATCATTCAAATCACATTCAAGTGAGCAAGCACTGTATACAAAGGGTGGGAGATTTCAAAGGACAAATCAATCACATCTCAACTTCCAAGATGCTATCCACTGTGGAAAACTTGGTCATACCAAGAATGAATGTTGCAATAAAGATAAACCAAAGCTTGTTTGTGACTATTGTGGAAAAATTGGTCACCTAGAGGAAGATTGCTATCACAAAAAGAAGCAAGCAAACTACATGGAGGTCAAAGCTGCCCCAACTGAAGACGCACTCTTCTAGAGAAAGAACCATTGTACTTTTCACCCCTCTTGTCTCTACAAATAGTGTGATGTAATCAGCCTCTGAGCCCATATGATGCACTCAAGCTAAAATTCATAGCCAAAGTAGCTGTAATGCCAAAGTAGCATAAAGGCCAAAGTAGCCTAGCACAAGGAGAGAGAGAGGAAGAGTGAAAGCCTAAAAATTGTACCCAATCTAGCATCAAGGGGGGGTGTTGAAATGAGTGATGCTAGAGTGCCAAATTACCTAGCCAAGTTATCCCACATGAGGTATCATAGCTTTGTTGTACTTTCCTCATATAAAAGGCAGACATTTGAAGCATTTAAATACAAGCACAACATCGCAAGTCTTTTTATGAGTACAAGTTTCCATCTTGTAACCTAACTGAACTTGAGTATAAACTTAAATAGCACACACTCATCACTATGAGTATTGTTCATTTTTATCCACCTTAGATTAGTGTTGTCATTAGTGTAGGAATAGATCAAGATTAGGATCTAATTAGATAGTTGATTGTCATTAGGGAGCTTGATCCATGAACTTCAACACGCCACATGTTAGGCAAAATTCTGAAAAGTGTTTTGGGCTTGTGTACATATGGGATGCATGGCATGTAAAAAACTTTGCCCTAAATGCCCTGGCAGGTGTACAGAGTGGATGGCTTTGCAGTGAGCTAGTACATGCATGTCTTTTTTTGGGAGTAGGTGCTTGAGATTTGAAGTTTTTTTTAATTGTAGTAGTGCGTATGGCCTTGAGAAAAGTTGGTCTCCAATGTGTGGAAGACTTGTGGAAGGTCTTTGAGGTTGGCAGTGTATGGGTAGTGGCCATGTTTTGGAAAATTATGGTGTAGCTAATGAAGAGTAGGGTGGTAGCTCTAAAGGGTGTGCGGAAGATGGGAAAAGGGCAGCTTTTGCATTTGTTTTGGAAAGTCGTGGGCACCACAATTAAAGGTGAAGCACGAGGGATCGCAGAGGGGCCCTCTTGGCATCGTGGGTGTAATGCATGAAGGCCACCATTTGTAATGCTGTCGTGGCCATCCTCTAGGATTTTCGAGACACCAACGTGTATGGAAGTGTTTACTTTCAGGTTTTAGGCCGCCTACTATTCGGATATTGGGATGGTAGCTTGGCAACGTGGAGAGAGATCGCCACTGGATGCTAGAGGGGAAGGTGTTGCGTTGGGTTTTGGGTGTTGGCCGTAGTAGCTGCTGGCGAGACAGGTGGGGGACGTCGAGGGGCTCGGACTGTTTTTGGGGTGGTCGGTGGTAGCTGAAGCAAAAGAGAGGGAGTAGAGCTGGGCGAGCAAGGGAGGCTGCTCTGTAGTGGCTGGGTACGCGGAGCATTTAGCAAGGACCCAGAGGAGCTGGCTGAGCGGGTGGCACAACGCGGAGAGGAGTTTCGCCAAGCGCAAGGGGGAGACCGCGGCTGGATATAGTGCAGGAGGAGGCATTGCCTTGCTTTTGGCCTTGGTTGCCTACAATTGCGCCAAGCGCAAGGGGGAGACCGCGGCTGAATATAGTGCAGGAGGAGGCATTGCCTTGCTTTTGGCCTTGGTTGCCTACAATTGCTGGTTGCCTACAATTGCTGGTGGCTGCTCTGGCGACAGAGAGATCACGTCCAAGGTGGCTGCTGCTAAGAAAGAGGGAGATGAGTGTTGGTCGTGGCCGCCTTTGAAGAGGGAGAGTGGATGATAGAGGGAGTGCTGGTTTTTTGTTTTGGGAGATGGCAGTTTTGCTGGTAGTGCAAGAGAGAGTTGCCTTCAGTTGAGGCACAGGCAAAGAACCAAGAGAAGGAGGCTGGTGTCGGGGGTAATGAAGGTAAGGGAGAGAGCAAAGTGAAAAAGAAGCTGGCGCCAATTGCAGGGAACGCTTCGGGTTGTTTTGGAGGACGAGCTTGTGGGCTGTTTTTAATGGCTGCGTTTACAACTGTATGCATGGGCTGTTTTTAATGGCTGCATTTTCAGCTGTATGCATGGAGGCTTGGCTGCGTGTATAGGTACTCAGGGATGTATCTCAGGAAAAGATAGGAGACAGGCTTGTGTGGGTTTGTGAACTCGAGGCTGTTTGGTACTCCTTGTCTTGAGAATCAAGGGACCTGGTCGGAACGTGGTGTTCATGTATTTACAGTTTGTGAGAGCCTATGCAATTCAGCGAGGGCTCTTTGAGACTGTGAAAATAGTATAGAGTTTGTTGTAGAAAACAGCCTTGGTTTTAGCACTGTTTGTGTGGATGGTGCTGTGTATGTTCACACGTGGGAACAAGACTGTATGTGTTGTTGGGAAATTATTTTGTCTATGGTGCCCTTGCTTTTGGCTGTCTCTCTGGTGTGGGTGGTGTGGTGAATGGTGTGAGTAGTGTTCCAGCCGCCGGTGGCTGATGGTGCCCCCGTTGGTGTTAGTGTTTCCAAGGCTGTTGGATGGATAGCTATAGAGGCAGGTGATTCCGTGTCTGGAATTTTCGACAGCTTTCTGTATGTCAGGCAAAAATTTGTAAGGTGTTTTGGGCTTGTGTACATATGGGATGCATGGCATGTGAAAAAGCTTTGCCCTGAATGCCCTGGCAGGTGTACAGAGTGGGTGGTTTTATGTTTTTTTTATGAGCTCTTGGTGATGCCTCAAAGCATTGGGCGTCATCGCTCAAAATCTTGGTGATGATGTGATTAGTCACATTACTGGCATCAAGGATGCCAAGTTGGCATGGCAAGAACTCAACAAGATTTTCGGCACCGACTTAAAGAGCTCAAAGATCAACCTTCTCATGCAGTTTTACAAGCTCGACAAAAAGGAGAGCGAAACCATGGCACAACACATCAGTAACTTCAAAGGTATCAAACAACAAATTAGTGCATTAAAGAAAAATATTGAGAAAGATGAATCTATTACTTTATTGCTAAAAAGTGTTGACAAAGAACCTTATGAATCAATTGTTGCTACACTTAAAAATACTTCAAGATTTAGAATCATCTCTACTCGAACAAGAATCCAAATTCAAACATAAAGAATCATTCAAATCACATTCAAGTGAGCAAGCACTGTATACAAAGGGTGGGAGATTTCAAAGGACAAATCAATCACATCTCAACTTCCAAGATGCTATCCACTGTGGAAAACTTGGTCATATCAAGAATGAATGTTGCAATAAAGATAAACCAAAGCTTGTTTGTGATTATTGTGGAAAAATTGGTCACCTAGAGGAAGATTGCTATCACAAAAAAAAGCAGGCAAACTACATCGAGGTCAAAGCTACCCCAACTGAAGACGCACTCTTCTAGAGAAAGAACCATTGTACTTTTCACCCCTCTTGTCTCTACAAATAGTGTGATGTAATCAGCCTTTGATGCCATATGATGCACTCAAGCTGAAATTCATAGCCAAAGTAGCTGTAGTGTGCCAAAGTAGCATAAAGGCCAAAGTAGCCTAGCACAAGGGGAGAGAGAGGAAGAGTGAAAGCCTAAAAATTGTACCCAATCTAGCATCAAGGGGGGGTGTTGAAATGAGTGATGCTAGAGTGCCAAATTACCTAGCCAAGTTATCCCACATGAGGTATTATAACTTTGTTGTACTTTCCTCATATAAAAGGCAGACATTTGAAGCATTGAAATACAAGCACAACATTGCAAGTCTTTTTATGAGTACAAGTTTCCATCTTGTAACCTAACTGAACTTGTGTATAAACTTAAATAGCACACACTCATCACCATGAGTACAAGCACAACATTGCGAGTCTTTTTATGAGTACAAGTTTCCATCTTGTAACCTAACTGAACTTGAGTATAAACTTAAATAGCACACACTCATCACACCATCATCACCACCATGAGTATTGTTCATTTTTATCCACCTTAGATTAGTGTTGCCATTAGTGTAGGATTAGATCAAGATTAGTATCTAATTAGATAGTTGATTGTCATTAGGGAGCTTGATCCATGAATTTTAACACGCCACACATCCCCACCCACTATATATAAGATATGTGGTGAGCACACCTCACCATGCATCCCCACCCATTACAATTTATTCTAAACTAAATTTTAATTAATTGAATTTATATATGTATCTGTGTGTATATAAAAATTTATTTATATTTATAAATACACATATATATGTATGTAAATAAAATAAAACATAATATTATATATAAAATATTATGTATAGGTATATGTATCTAAATATATTAAAACGTACTATTATATATAATATATATTGCATGTGTGTGTGTGAGAGAGAGAGAGAGAGAGAGAGAGAGAGAGAGAGAGAGAGTTTCTATGTGTGGGAGAGTGTATACGAGAAGAGAGAGAGAGTGTGTGTATGTGAGAGGGGAGAGAGAGACATAGAATTTCTATGTGTGAAAGAGTGTATGTGGAGGAAGGAGAGTATGTGTTTGTATTAGTGCATGTGCCAGTGTGTACATGTGTGTGTGTGTGTGAGAGAGAGAGAGAGAGAGAGAGAGAGGGATTACATGTAAGATGCATTTGTTTGAGAGTGAGCATATCTCACCAAGCATCCCCACCCATTGAAATTTAATCTAAATTAAGGTTTGATTAATTGAAATTATATGCTTGTGTGTATACGTGTGTGTGTGTGTGTATTTTTAAATATAAAAATATAGGTATATATGTTTAAAATTTTCCATTCAAAGTTTGCTATTGTTAATCACTGTGATTAGTACGTAATCCCTAGTATTAGCAAGCAATTAGCAAAAATTGAGCTGAACCAAAATCAAAATTAGAAAATTAGAGTGATATTCCATTGTGGAAAACTCTCTGTTGTATCAAAATCCATCTTAACCACTTTTATTGCTCAACTTAAGTGATTTTTTCATCGCATTGAGTTTATCTCTAGCATATAATTTGCAATCACTTGTAAAAGGGTTAGACATTGCCTGAGCACTAAAATCAAGGCTCAAGGTAAGACGTCCTCCCAATCATGGAGCATGTTGAAGTCGTCTCAAGATTTAATGATGATGGTTTTTTCTAATGGCAAAGCAAGACCATATACTTGCTTATGCGTAAGGGGACTTGGCACCTTATTGAGAATGAAGAAGTGGAGGTTGATCCACTTCAAAAAAAGAAAGCATTGGGCCCCATTGCTCAAAATCTTGGTGATGTTGTGATTAGTCACATTACTGGCATCAAGGATGCCAAGTTGGCATGGCAAGAACTCAACAAGATTTTCGGCACCGACTTAAAGAGCTCAAAGATCAACCCTCTCATGCAGTTTTACAAGCTCGACAAAAAGGAGACCGAAACCATGGCACAACACATCAATAACTTCAAAGGTATCAAACAACAAATTAGTGCATTAAAGAAAGTTATTGAGAAAGATGAATCTATTACTGTATTGCTAAAAAGTGTTGACAAAGAACCTTATGAATCAATTGTTGCTACACTTAAAAATACTTCAAGATGTAGAATCATCTCTACTTGAACAAGAATCTAAATTCAAACATAAAGAATCATTCAAATCACATTCAAGTGATTAAGCATTGTATACAAAGGGTGGGAGATTTCAAAGGACAAATCAATCACATCTCTACTTCCAAGATGCTATCCACTGTGGAAAACTTGGTCATACCAAGAATCAATGTTGCAATAAAGATAAACCAAAGCTTGTTTGTGATTATTGTGGAAAAATTGGTCACCTAGAGGAAGATTGCTATCACAAAAAGAAGCAGGCAAACTACATCGAGGTCAAAGCTACCCCAACTGAAGATGCACTCTTCTAGAGAAAGAACCATTGTACTTTTCACCCCTCTTGTCTCTACAAATAGTGTGATGTAATCAGCCTTTGAGGCCATATGATGCACTCAAGCTGAAATTCATAGCCAAAGTAGCTGTAGTGTGCCAAAGTAGCATAAATGCCAAAGTAGCCTAGCACAAGGGGAGAGAGTGGAAGAGTGAACCTAAAAATTGTACCCAATCTAGCATCAAGGGGGGGTGTTGAAATGAGTGATGCTAGAGTGCCAAATTACCTAGCCAAGTTATCCCACATGAGGTATCATAGCTTTGTTGTACTTTCCTCATATAAAAGGTAGACATTTGAAGCATTGAAATATAAGCACAACATCGCAGGTCTTTTTATGAGTACAAGTTTCCATCTTGTAACCTAACTGAACTTGAGTATAAACTTAAATAGCACACACTCATCACCATGAGTATTGTTCATTTTTATCCACCTCAGATTAGTGTTGTCATTAGTGTAGGATTAGATCAAGATTAGGATCTAATTAGATAGTTGATTATCATTAGAGAGCTTGATCCATGAATTTCAACACGCCACACATCCCCACCCACTATATATAAGATATTTGGTGAGCACACCTCACCACGCATCCCCACCCATTACAGTTTATTCTAAACTAAATTTTAATTAATTAAATTTATATATGTATGTGTGTGTATATAAAAATTTATTTATATTTATAAATACACATATATATATGTATGTAAATATAATAAAACATAATATTATATATAAAATATTATGTATAGGTATATGTGTCTAAATATAATAAAACGTACTATTATATATAATATATATTGCATGTGTGTGTGTGTGTGTGTGTGTGAGAGAGAGAGAGAGAGAGAGAGAGAGAGAGAGAGAGAGAGAGAGAGTTTCTATGTGTGGGAGAGTGTATACGAGAAGAGAGAGGGAGTGTGTGTATGTGAGAGGGAGAGAGAGACATAGAATTTCTATGTGTGAGAGAGTGTATGTGGAGGAAGGAGAGTATGTGTTTGTATTAGTGCATGTGCCAGTGTGTACATGTGTGTGTGTGTGTGTGAGAGAGAGAGAGAGAGAGAGAGAGAGAGAGAGAGAGAGAGAGAGGGATTACATGTAAGATGCATTTGTTTGAGAGTGAGCATGTCTCACCAAGCATCCCCACCCATTGAAATTTAATCTAAATTAAGGTTTGATAAATTGAAATTATATGCATGTGTGTATACGTGTGTGTGTGTGTGTATTTATAAATATGAAAATATTGGTATATATGTTTAACTTTTTCCCTCCAAAGTTTGCTATCGTTAATCACTGTGATTAGTACGTAATCCCTAGTATTAGTAGCAAGAAATTAGCAAAAATTGAGCTGAACAAAAATTAAAATTAGAAAATTAGAGTGATATTCCATTGTGGAAAACTCTTTGTTGTATTAAAATCCATCTTAACCACTTACATTGCTCAACTTAAGTGATTTTTTCACCGCATTGAGTTTATCTCTAGCATATAATTTGC
This sequence comes from Cibotium barometz, assembly GCF_041138505.1. Taxonomy (NCBI): domain Eukaryota; kingdom Viridiplantae; phylum Streptophyta; class Polypodiopsida; order Cyatheales; family Cibotiaceae; genus Cibotium; species Cibotium barometz. The sequence continues at coordinate 43,639,777 of NC_141077.1, forward strand.
AATCACTTGTAAAAGGGTTAGATATTGCTTGAGCACTAAAATCAAGGCTCAAGGTAAGACCTTCTCCCAATCATGGAGCACGTTGAAGTCGTGCTCCATGAGCACTTGTAAAAGGGTTAGATATTGCCTGAGCACTAAAATCAAGGCTCAAGGTAAGACCTTCTCCCAATCATGGAGCACGTTGAAGTCGTCTCAAGATTTAATGATGATTTTTTTTTTCACATGGCAAAGCAAGACCATATACTTGCTTATGCATAAGGGGCCTTGGCACCTTATTGAGAATGAAGAAGTGGAGGTTGAGCCACTTGAAAAAAAGAAAGCATTGGGCCTCATCGCTCAAAATCTTGGTGATGATGTGATTACTCACATTAGTGGCATCAAGGATGCCAATTGGCGTGGCAAGAACTCACCAAGATTTTTGGCACCGACTTAAAGAGCTCAAAGATCAACCTTCTCATGCAGTTTTACAAGCTCGACAAAAAGGAGACCGAAACCATGGCACAACAGATCAGTAACTTCAAAGGTATCAAACAACAAATTAGTGCATTAAAGAAATTTATTGAGGAAGATGAATCTATTACTGTATTGCTAAAAAGTGTTGACAACGAACCTTATGAATCAATTGTTTTGCTACACTTAAAAATGTGCCCAACACTAAACTTCAAGATGTAGAATCATCTCTACTTGAACAAGAATCCAAATTCAAACATAAAGAATCATTCAAATCACATTCAAGTGAGCAAGCACTGTATACAAAGGGTGGGAGATTTCAAAGGACAAATCAATCACATCTTAACTTCCAAGATGCTATCTTGGGGCAGCTTTGACCTCGATGTAGTTTGCCTGCTTCTTTTTGTGATAGCAATCTTCCTCTAGGTGACCAATTTTTCTACAATAGTCACAAACAAGCTTTGGTTTATCTTTTTTGCAACATTTATTCTTGGTATGACCAAGTTTTCCACAGACCTATGAACCTATTAAAAGATAGTTTTATTGTGCAGGTTTAAAGAAGGACGTCCAAAACTATGTTATAAAATGCCCTAAGTGCCAAGTCAATAAAGCTGAGCATCTAAAAGTAGGTGGACTATTACAACCACTACAAATACGCGAGGGCAAGTAGGAAAGTATTGCTATGGATTTCATAGTAGGACTACCTCGAACAGGTAGAGGGAATGATTCAGTGTGGGTAGTAGCGGATAGATTGACCAAGTTGGTAAAATTTATACCAACTAAAAAAGAAGTAAAAACACTAGAATTGGCTAGAATGTTTATCCATCATATATATAGATTGTCAACAAATATAGTAAGCGACCTCGATACAAAGTTTACAAGCCATTTTTGGAAAGAAGTGTTTAAAAAGTTAGACACCAAACTTAGTATGAGTATGTCTGAACATCCACAAAGCGATGGATAAACAGAAAGGGTTAATCAAGTCATAGAAGATATGCTTCGAGCATATGTTAATCATAAGCAAAATAATTGGGATGAGTATCTTCCATTATTAGAATTTGCTTATAATAGTGCTAAACATTATGCTACCGGTTTTAGTCCATTCATGCTAATGTATGGATTTCAACCTAGAGCACCCATAGCTATTGGGTTACAAAAAGAAAAATTGCAGAGTGTAAAAGACTTTCTCAAAGACATGCAAGACATGTTAAACATTGCAAGAAACAATGTGAAAAGAGCGTAGGATCGTTCTATTAATTATGAGAAAGGTGAAAGAAGACCCATTAATTTTGAGGAAGGTGATTTGGTCTATGTAAAAGTTTTCGAAAAGTCAGAAACTTTAAAAAGTGGAAAAGTTCCAAAGTTAAGTCCAAGGTATTGTGGTCCTTATACAATACTTAAAAAGATTGGAAGTGTAGCTTACAAGGTAGCTTTACCTGAAGGATCGACGAGAGTGCATCCTGTGTTTCATGTTAGTAGACTGAAATGCAAGATGGGAAACAATGACAACATCATTGGAAAAGGAGCAACAGTTAATTTCATAGAACCACCTATTCTTCCACATGAGCCTGAAAAGATTCTTGAATACCGAGAAAAGAAAACTAGGCATTCTGTGTTTAAATAATGTTTAATAAAGTGGAAAGATAGACTAGAAGAAGGATGAACTTGGGAAAGAATGGCTACACTGAAGAAAAGGTTTTCTGAGTTTGTTTTTGAGGACTGAGATGACTAGAAAAGATTATTTATATGTAAAAGGTTTGCATATAAATAAGGTTCAGGGGATTTCAAATGGGAAATACCTAAAGCAATGGTTAATAGGCATTAAGGTCAATGTAAAAGGGATGTAGATAGTGCATAAGGGAAGCCCAAAGGCCACAGAAGTAGGCGCCCACTTCTAGGCAGAGTTGAGGAGGCATTGGATAGTGAAAGGGCCATGCCTAGCCATTGAAAGGTCTAGGGGCTGAAGTTGGAAGGACATGCATCACCTAGGCCTATATAACCATGTGTTTAGGTTCCATTTGGGATATGGTTGGGTGGAGAATCAAAGGTCTAGTCTTACAAGTCCTCAAGCTATTGATGCAAGAAGCATTACATTAGGAGTGCTTAAAGTGCATGTTGATGCATTAATGCCCAAATTAACACATAAAAAACATAAAATTAAGAATCTCTTTTGCATAAGAGAAGACCCATGAGAGAGAGAGAGAGAGAGAGAGAGAGAGAGAGAGAGAGAGCTTCTATGTATGTGTGTTGAGAGAAGGGAGTTAGGGTGTGGGCGATCGTCACGCGGATGTGCACAGATTTTCAGCCTGCACAGTGTTTGTGTTTATCCTAATTTCTCAGTGGGTGAGCTTGAGGTGTTTCCATCAGCTGTGCTTGGGTTTTACATGCTTTTTCAAAGCCATTCATGTAAACAACTTTTCCAACCGGGTAGTGGAGAATTTGTGATCGCGGTCGCACGCAGATTTACGGGTTGCATAGTGTTTGTGTTTGCCCTAATTTCTCTGTGGGTGAGCCTGAAGCAGTTCCAAGAGCTATGCTTAGTTGTTTTAGAGTTTTACTCCCCTTTTGGAGCCATTTGTGCAGACAAATTTCCATTTGGGTAGTGGATCTTCTCCTTTTTGTTTACAGGGTTGAAAGCATTAATTTTTGATGTTGAGTAGTGGAAATGAGTTAGGGAACCATAAATATGGAATTTGTAGAGGCACATATCTTAATAGAAGATGCATAGAAGTTTGAGGGTGGAGGGCCAGAGTCTGAAGATCAAGCTAAAAGGCAGAGATTGATTGGAGGTGAATATGGAGGGAAGGAAGCTAGTTGGATGCTCCAAGATACCTTGTTTCTTGATGCATATAAGTTTCAGGGTGGAGGGCCAGAGCCTGAAGATCAAGCTAAAAGGCAGAGATTGATCGGAGGTGAATATGGAGGGAAGGAGGCTAGTTGGATGCTTCAAGATACCTTGCTTCTTGATGCACCTCATGGAGAGAACCATGAGGTGGATTTTGACTTTCGAGTTGCACAAGCTAATCAGATTTTGCATTCATATGTGATGGCAAATCATGTTAGGGCTACCAAGGTTCCAATAGAGGAAGTGGTAGATGCCCGACTGGAAACATGGTGGTTTGTGACACAAGTGGAATCCTTTCATAACAAGGCATCAAATTTCTTTCTTATGGACGAATTCCATTCTTCAACAAGATTACATATTAGTTACATGATTTATTAGATGGTAATAATTTTGTGGAGAAGGTCTTTGACGATCCCATAGGATTCTACGAGGTCCTGTTCATGTCCAAAGAAGTTTGAGATTTGGTTATTATGCAGAAAGTCCTGTAATTTCTAGATGGACAGTTGGTGCATGTTGTACCCCCTGGCGCCCTATGGTAGAGTATAGAGACATGTTGCGCGCCAGGCATGCCCTATTTAGATTGAGGTTATAGACTTTCCATCAACTATGTGGGAATTGTCACCGCTGGCCATGCGTACTATTGGGGAGGTGTTCGTGGAGCCCAGAATGTCATCCAAGAATAAATATAGGGTTTGCATGCTATGGGATACTCGGAAGCCCTGACCTCAACAATGAGGTTATGCATGGATGGATTCGACCCTTTTTATTTTGAATTAAAGTGGGGATCATTTTGCAGGCCATTGCTTCCATTGTGGGGAGATGGGTCACTTCATTTCAAAGTGTCCAGATGAGGTGAATGCTCAGCCACAACCGAATGTGTCCCAAGGCCCGACTCATAAGCATACATTAGCTCCTGTTTTTCCATCCAGTTTCAATATAGAGAAGGGCAAACAAGTAGCAAAACAAAGTGAGCAAGTGGTAGATAAAGGTAAACAAGTTTTGGCAGATACAGGCAAAGAGAGGCGCTCACCAGATAGCTACTTCTAGTGGTAATCAAAATGTGGGTGCTGGTCATGGTGCCTCTTCTCATCATTTCATACTAGTGCCACAAGATTGACTCTCGAGAGAAAGATAACCAAGGCAGGGTCTCACACTCTCTATATAGTCTGAGACCTTGAGTTGCGAAAGAAAATCACGTAAATTTACATCTTCTATTTGATAAAAAAGGGGCTATGGTATTAGCCTACTAGGACAAGAAGTATTCAGATGTCAAGTGGAACAGGATACATAACCTAGTGATGTCAAGTGGAACAGGATACATAACCTAGTGATGCCTGTACTTTAAGTGAGAAGGAACGGGTGGATGTTTTGCTGTGAAGAGTATGGGAACAAATGGAGAGAGAAAACATTGAAGATCATGTGCAATATTTTAAGGAAAGAGAGGCCGATGGTGGTGTGTGTCCACCGTCCAAGAATTATCACATCTGGCATACTGTGTTTCAAGAATGGGATATGTTGATTTGCAGGAGAAGGCATGATGGATGTGTTTGGTGGTGTAGTCCACAGGTTTACACTCTCACAGCGCACTTTGTGCCAGCCTTCGATTACCTCATCATGCACATAGTGGAAGTGCATGTGTTTGCTTGGTGTTTACTTTGACTATGGTGCCCCTGTTTTGTGCTAGTGATTTCAAGGCTAGGGGAGTGGGAAGCTATAGAGGCCTGTTTCCTTGTTCTTTTTTCCACTCCACAGCTTTTTGGTGCCCCCACTGAGGGGAACTCAGGTATTTTTCTTTGCCTACAAGGGTGTATGTCCTAGGAGTTGAAGGTTTCAGGGAAGGTGTTTTTTTTTGGGATTTGAGGTGAAGCTTGGGGATTAAAATGATGTCGTATCCAGAGTTTTTTGGTGGTCCTAATGAAGATGTAGCAGATTTTCTTGAAAAAATGGAGGTTGCGTGCATAAGCAACGACATCAACGAGCCAGCACAGGTATTGCGGTTGCTGAATATATGTTTGTTGAAAGGAGATGCGAGGGCATGGTTCAGAACTTTTGAAGAGTCGTTAAGGGATGCTGAGCCACACATTTCAATGACCGAGGATGGATTGAAGACTGCACTTTTGAACAGGTTCAAGAAGGTTGAGGATCCAGACAGAGTTTGGCATGAAGTGCAGGGGTTGACACAGGGCGAATTGGAGCCAATTGATGATTATGTGAAGAAATTCTCTTTGCTGTGGGAGACTTTGTGCAGGGCTTTGGGGGAGGATCAAGTGCCTCTGGACGTGATGAAGAAGGATCGTTTTGTTGCAGGATTGAAGGGAGGCATTCGTTGGAAGGTTGAACTAAAGAATCCCAAATCTTATGAGGATGCTGTAGAGATTGCCAAATCAAAGGATTGGAAGTTGTAACGGATGAACCAGCTGGGGATGGTTCTAGTGGTAGTGAGGCCTGAAATTAGAAGGGTAGAAGTGGTACCGATGAGAATCGTGCTGCTGGAAAGAGTGCAACTGACAGAAGCTCAAGTGAATAATGCCACACCACAGGGGATAAAGGTAGCACCCACAACTGTTACAGCTTCTGATGAAGGGCTTCAACAGGACATGAGACAAATAGTGGATTGTATGAAGAATCTGAGTTTGAAAATGATAGGGAACACAGGTGGTGGACGTGACCGAGGCAGAGGTTATAATCAGGAAGGGGTTGAAGGTCAGACATGTTATGGAAGTGGCCATGGTTTTGGCAGGGGTAGACGGTTTATTCCTACATGTTGGAATTATGGTGAATTGGGGCATATAAGTCCTGACTGTGATAAGCTGCCGCGAATGGGGGGTGATATGTATCCCTTACCCTCTCAGATTTCCAATAGGGCAAATGATTATGGAATTGAAATTAAAGGTGAAGTAGGGACCAGTGGATTGACAAATGAGGAGAAGGGTAAAACTAAGGTGGTGAATGTGGCCACCCTTGAGAAGACGAAGGAGACAGAAGCTGATGTAATGCCTTTAGAAAAACGGACGCCACAGGAAAGGGAAGGTAGGGATGCTGCAGGGCCTAGCAAGAAGAAAGGTAAAGTGAAGGAAGGAGGGGATGTAAAGGTCAAGCGGAAGCGGAAGTCTTGTAGGAAATTTCAAGTGACACTAGGGGTTGGGCAGAATAGCTACAATTTGTAGGAGGACATGGCTAGAAGGAAAGCTAATATTACTTTTGGGCAATTGATAAAGTTAGCTCCCAAGAGCAATTTTTTTGGGTTGTTTATTTGTAGGATGTCTTCATCTTCAACAAGTAGCTCCAGTGAGGATGATTCCATTTTGACACATATGTAAGGAAGGGGAGTCCATTAAAGGAGGTGCATAATTCACATGCTTGAATGAGTTTTAAACTCAAAAATAATGTGATATTTTTATCTCTCCTCTCTCTTGAATCAAACCAAATCAAAATGGAATCAAACCGAATCAAAGAAGGAACGAAACTAGATCCAAATCTAGTTCAAATTCAACCAAACTGAATCTAGAAAATTCTAGAATTCAGTTAGCTTTGGTTAGAGCTTCCCTCTCCTATAAATAGAACACGAGTCCTTTGAACTATACTAGAGTTATGCTGAAATAATGCTAATTTCTACTATTCTCTAAAAAGTCTCTCCAAATTGAAGAAATTGGAGCTTCCCTCTTTCTTCAATCCCCATTGGTGGCTCCATCAACGTACTTAACCAATTGATTGGTTGGGGGCCTCTATCGTGAACAAAGAATCAAGCAATTTGTAAGGTAAATGGTGAATTTTGATCTTTTCTATAATTTCTCAATGTTTCTCTCTTCTCAACCCCTCTCAAGCTTGAGAAGCTTAATTGGAATGGTTTTTGAATGCTATTGAAGTTAATTGATGAATGGTAGTGAAGAGTTACATAATTTGATGAATGCTATTGAAGTTAATTGATTAATGATAGTTAAGAATTACATAAATTTTTATTTATGCTTAATTCAAATGGTTTTTATGTAATTTCTCTCTCTCACTCAAGAAATGGTCATACTCATGACCCATTCTCAATCCAAATGAAGCTTTTCATAAAGCTTTTCCTTAATCTAAGATTAATCTATGCTTGAGGCCAAATTAATAGCTTTTTTCTATGCTTTTAGTTTATGTATTTCATGAATATTGATGATTCAATCCATTATGGATTATTGATCCAATTAGGGATCATTCTAATTATTTCCTTAATGATAAGCTTTATCCATTAGAAAAATTGAGATTATTGTGGTGTGATGGCAACTTTTGAGCAGTCATAGCAGTGAAGCTATGGCAAAATTTTTATAAAAATTAGGCATAAAATAATTTCATTCAAAGCATGAAAAGAGGACTTCCTACCATATTCTAGGAATTATCATCATAGATTAATTGAAGATATTGATTGTAATCATAGAGAAATTGATTTTTATATTATGCATAATTGATTTTCATGTATAGAGGTATGCATAAAAGATTATTATTTTAACATAAAAGTGTTACTTTTATCATAATTAGATTTCATGCATAGAGGTATGTATAAAAGATTATTATTTTAATGTAAAAGTGTTACTTTTATCATATTTGAATTTCATGCATAGAAGTATGCATATAAAAGATGATTATTTTATTATAAAAGTGTTACTTTTATCATATTGAATTTCATGCATAGAGGTATGCATAAAAGATGATTATTTTATTACAAAAGTGTTATTTTTAACATAATTGAATTTCATGCATAGAGGTATGCATAAAAGGTGAATATTTTATTATAAAAGAGTTACTTTTAGCATAATCGAATTTCATGCATAGAGGTATGCATAAAAGATGAATATTTTATTATAAAAGTGTTATTTTTAGCATAATTGAATTTCATGCATAGAGGTATGCATGAAAGATAAATATTTTATTTAAAAAAGTGTTATTCTTAGCATAATTAAATTTCATGCATAGAGGTATGCATAAAAGGTGAATATTTTATTATAAAAGAGTTACTTTTAGCATAATTGAATTTCATGCATAGAGGTATGCATAAAAGATGAATATTTTATTATAAAAGTGTTACTTTTAGCATAATTGAATTTCATGCATAGAGGTATGCATAAAAGATGAATATTTTATTGTAAAAGTGGTACTTTTAGCATAATTGAATTTTATGCATAGAGGTATGCATAAAAGATATGGGAAGTGATAAGAGGTGATAAGATGTATATGAGATGAGTTAGGATGTGATAAGATGAGTTTAGAAGTGATAAGATGTGTATGGGATGAGGTAAGAAGTGTATGTGATGGGATGTGGGTGTATACATGTAAATGTAGATGTATGGATGTGAATGTAAATGTGGATGTGGATGTATACATGGAAATGTGGATGTATGCATGTAGATGTAGATGTATGGATGTGAATGAGAATGTAGATGTGGATGTATACATGGAAATGTGGATGTATGCATGTAGATGTAGATGTATGGATGTGAATGAGAATGTAGATGTGGATGTCTACATGGAGATGTGGATGTATGCATGTAGATGTAGATGTATGGATGTGAATGAGAATGTAGATGTGGATGTATACATAGAGATGTGGACGTATGCATGTAGATATAGATGTATGGATGTGAATGAGAATGCAGATGTGGATGTATACATAGAGATGTGGATGTATGCATGTAGATGTAGATGTATGGATGTGAATGAGAATGTGGATGTGGATGTATACATGGAGATGTGGATGTGTGCATGTAGATGTAGATGTATGGATGTGAATGTGGATGTGGATGTGGATGTATACATGGAGATGTGGATGTATGCATGTAGATGTAGATGTAGATGTATGGATGTGAATGAGAATGTAGATATGGATGTATACATGCGGATATGGGATTGGATGTATGATGTGGATGTACGAATAGGGATGTGTATGTAGAATAATGAATGTGAATGTGTATGTGAATTAATGTGTCATCGATATGAGGGAATGGATGAGAATGAGTACACATTGAATGGAATGTGGAATAAGTAATGTGGACTAAGGAAAGATAATGTGGAAAGACGAGAGTTCGATATAGAAACTATATTTTGTGAACTGTTTGTAAATGACTGTTTTATGTCAAGAATGCTGGGGAAGTATTTTGACCGTCTTGTGGATTAAGGTCATGGAGACCTAACTGATAAAGTTGCAACTGCTGACGGAGAGTCAATGGAGGACGTCTCACGTAGCAAGGTCGACCGAGGTCTTGACCAGCCTCGGTTCAATTTAAATGGTGAGCTTCCGGTACGGTGGATTAGGGATCAAGGAAGCGGCCTATGAGTGAAGCGGTGGGTCACCTACGAAGGATCCTAGAGGGTACTGACCATACGGTGCTCGCGCTCCGGGTCGCCGAAGATACCCACACGTGTGTCGTGGAAGATATTGGAACAAGGAATAAGAGTTGTTTTCTGAAACCGGGCATGGATCTAGTGGATTAACCTTGCTGGTCCTCAACGGATGAGTCCATGGCTCTTTTATATGGATCTGTGGGTTGATCTTGCTGATCTTCCACGGAGATTCCATTCTGTTATATGAATATATGGCCGGTTACTATGAGCTAGGAACTATGGAAAAGGCCCCTGAGAGAATAGGTGGTGAGCATTCTGGTTGCCAATGATGCCATAAATACATCGATGAATGAATGACTGGAAATAAGGATTCAACCAGAGACTTTGAGGATTGTCATCAGTGACATAATGGTTTCATTAAAGGATTGTTTTAAAGTTAGCTGATGCTGAGGAAAAGGCAATTTCATATTGGGTGTGTAAGTGGTGTGACTAGTTTTATGTTTGCATGAACTTCCTGCTAGGGGGCCTTGGAACTCTTTTCCTTGGTACCCGGGACAAAACCTGACCAAATCCCTAATTGGATCGCATCACTACAGTGGTTGGGAGGTTGGATGGGGTAAGGCTAGACTGATGGATCCGTAAATCAAAACTTAATTTCTGTTATTACGATAGATGAAGTAAATCTCGGATAGTAATTGTTCTATGGATAGGAATCAACGGCTGTGTCTCTTGATGGGGAAAAAAGCGTTGATCCCAATGATCCAAGTGCAAGTTTCTTCCTTGATCTGTCTGAGTATCTTTATAGGTGCAGTCGGATCAGTTTGATCAGTAATGGTCTTGACTACGTCAGAGTAAAAGGTTATCCTGGTGGAATCGCCCTTGCTTTCCGGATAAGGGAAGTTTTTTCCGGGTTCGGTTTTGGAAAAACCGACGGATTAGTCTCTTGTCCGGATATCCGTGGGCGAGGCCCCGAGTGTGGGACCCTGGCGGCCCACGTAAGATGTGCTACTTCCGCTGCTAGTACCCCGAATCCGTCACATGGTGGGGACAGGGATCCTACAGTTGGTATCAAAGCGGGGTGAAAACTAATACGGATAAGCAAATTCTTATCATAAATTGATAATAAAAATTCAGAAAAAGCATTTTTCATAATGTATTTTCATTCCATAAGCCTCTTTAATGAAGAATTTTTAATCAAAAATTTTTTTAATAGATGGAAGCTTCCTACTTATCTAGTATTCCCGACCTCACCCAGTCTCAAGATATGACTGCGTTCGCCTTCGAACATCTCATCTCTTCCGCTTCAACTCAAACAAGCCGAGCAAGACTCGCATGCCATTTCGTGGATTTATATTTTCCTACCCCAGCGGAGAGAATACAGCATAAGTGGTTTGCAGGGCAATATTTCCACGCCCCTTGCGACCGCCGTACAATGCTGTGGTAGAATCTCTCATTGGCTATGATCCTGTTAAAGCTGAAAATGGTGCGTGGTGTCATTCTATATCATTCAACGCCTCGAAATTTCAGACTTTCATGTCGAATTTATAGACTCCTTAGTCGATTTATCCCTAAGGAGAAAATAATAGCTCCCTTCGAAGTTAGAGAACTTATGTAATAGGGCATGACTATGGCTCCTCTTATATGTCTCCTGAGGAGATTTTGAACTCAGAGCCGAGTTGCTCTATGTACATATTGCAACTTTTATATAAATAAAGAAATGTTTTCCGATGAAAAATTTCCTGTTGTATAAATGATTGTTTACGAACGGACGATCTGCTGCTGTGATAAAGAAAAAAAATTCTATTATTGGACATATGTCATAGATCTCCATTAAGATCTTGTCTTGTATAAGAAATTATTTTCCAAACTCTTAAGTCTTAGGATCTCGTGAATAATATCAAAATAAAAATTTAATAATATATAAATTTTGGTAGAATCATGAGACGAGGAAACCGTGGTGGTCAGCCAAACCCTGTCTCTGAAGATGATGAGTTTGACCTTGATGTTCGCAAGGCTCTTCATAGGACTCAGCCAGGACCCTTCAAAGGAGAAGGGGAGAACTTGGGCGAGGCTGTGGAGAAATGGGTGGAAACCTTGGAAGAGTATTTTGACGTCACAGGATACAATCATCAGAGCAATTGGCTAATAAAGATCAACTGAGAAGCCAAATATATCAAAAATTTATCAAGAAACACAAAAAGGTTGTAATTGTGTGATATAATTCATACAATTTGATATTCAAACTAAAAAATTCATAATTTAGTAATTGGGTTTTCAGATGGAAGTACCGCAATTGTATGGAACCCTGACTTGCTTGAGGCCTGGACATGATGGTATCTATCTTATAGTTCCAAGTATCATGACTACCCGTATATACCGAGAGTATAACTGCAGCTCTTTACTAACAGTATATACGAGTAAATTTGAGACTTGAAATTATAAGTGTTAATGCTATCCAGATGATGATTTCGAATGTGGTTGATATGATTTTTAATTCTGTTTGAGAATTGATGAATTGATTTGGATTTTGATTGAAAAATGATGATTTCTGAAATTTAGTTGAAATATAATAACCTGAGCGAAACCACAATGAGGATGAATGGGACGAGTCCTTATGATGATACTTATAACTAGAATGATGATAATGATTTCAGCAAATCACTATGAGATTAGTGGATTATGCTGTCAAATTGCTACTGTTAACACTTGTCGTAAGGGATGACAAATTGAGAACTTACTTAACTGAAATTCCCGTGGAGGAATGTTCAGAAGGAAATTTTTCGGTCTAATAGACCATTATCATATGAATGATATAAATGAATTATTATTTAATGATGAGTTCTATATAAGGAATATTTATCCCAGTATTCTATTGGGTTGACCAGAATATAAGGAAAAAAGAATAAATTGGATCTTAAGAAAAAGAGTTGTCCTCTACTTTGTAAGATGAGGATATTTCGCACCTTTTTAAGTGGGGTAGAAGTTTGTAAGATTCCTCCCCCCCCAACCTTCGAGGTATACAGGAGTAAGAATCTCCCTTTCTGATCTTAAAATTATTCCCTCTCTAAAATAAAAGAAAGATTCTGTTTAAAAAGGGAAGACACTTTCCCCAGAATACCTTATCAGGAGCCCACCTGTTTTAAGGATTCAGAACAATGAGTTCAGAAGTGAGAACCGGTGTTTTGGATGCCAAGGTTTTGGTCATCAGTTAAAAGACTGTCCGACTCCTACCATAAAAAGGGCACAGGGAAGTCTAGAATCCAAATTCAGAGACCAATTCCTTCATACCAATCTAATCAGGGTCCGTCTCTCGGACAAGATTGCTTAAACTAGGTCTAACCCATTGATTAGGGTCGAGATGACCAGTCAAATGCTTGGCGACTTAGAGCAACAAATGCAGGCAATTCATAAAGATATAAACGCTGCCCAGGATCGACAGAAACAATATACAGATAAGAAGAGGACAGTCAGAGAATTCAAAGAAGCAGTTATGGTCTTCATTTGAATACGGACCAAAAGAATTTCTTTATCTCTAGGGGAGTATGAGTAGTTATCCCCCAGATATTGTGGACCAAAGAAAGTAGGAGACTTAGCCTACAAACTTCTTTTATCTCCTCATCTCAAAGTTCTTAATGCCTCCTATAGAAATATGTGCCAAAACCAAATCATGGAAAGATGGTAAAACTTCAGTGGCAAGATACCGTTGGCTTCTAGGTTACGCTAGCTCCTTCCTTTATATAAGTCGTAACTTTTACTTGTCGCTCACAGTAATCTTACTTCCATCGATCTCCTTTCTTTCTTAATCTCCTTCATGGTGTGGCAGCAAGAACTGGTTTTATCCATGATGATTTCTCACCTTCAAGGACGCAAGCGAGTCTGTGAAGAAGGATTTTATAGAACTATATGAGCGCTCACTTTTCTCTCACTTGGGAACTTCTGTAGCTCAGACCAAATGGCGCGGACCTGTCGAGACATAACTAGGGTAATACCGTGGGTCGGCAGCACTTTCGTAACAATGTCCGCTTGGCCATGGTTATTGAAGCTTTGGGTTTGGGTCCCCGATACTACTACGTGATGAGATCAAGGCATGGTGGATTTTCTGAGCGGGTCTTCTTACTAGCGTGTTTTCTTCCTCATCAAAAGATATGCCTTTATCCTATTTTTGGCTTGCCTCTTAGAGGTCCTTTTAATAGGTCACCTCATACCAATGAGATAGGTGCTGCAATAACCGGCCGAATTATTCCCATAGATGAGTTACCTTATACGTGTGCAGCTTGTGAGTGCTGCTTTTGTGACCATATGATGGACGGGCTTATGGAATTGTAAAAAGCTCGTCTATCTTGCTGTATATGTTCTAAGAGTGAATAAAGTTGAAAATCTTGTTCTTGTCCTGAGTCTTGCTCTCTTTGAGACTTTTCTTGGTGGTTAATTTTAATTAAATTTTCTCTCAGTCTCATATTCGTGCATCTTGCAAAATTATCCCAGTTTACGAGATGAGGACATCTCGCGTTTTTCAAGTGGGAGAGAATGTAAGATTCCTCCCTAGCCTCTCAAAATGTCCAGCATCTTTCCCCTGTAATTAATTCCCTCTTCAGAAATATAAGAGATCTCGTCTCTGCCTGTTTTGACATAGAGAGAGAAAATATTTTAGAGAGAGAATATTCAGATTATGAATATTTTTGGATAGAAAAATAACTCATCTTATTAAAATAAGTTCCCCTGAAACAGAAAGTCAAAAAGAATTTTCCAATGTGCAATTGGAATTAATTGGAAATAGGTATAAAGGACCTTAGCCTAAGGGTCTAGATTTTCAAAAATTTTTGGATTATGGTCCAATTAAGGTTCCTTTGGGCCAATAAGATCAATCCATGTGTGGGGAGGAGATAAATCCAATTTTGTAAAATATGATACCCAAAAATGAGTAAATGCTCATGTAAGATGAGTAAATGCTCACATAAGATGAAGAGTTGAAAATGTATAAGGTTTAACAATAAAAAACTATGAGAAATATTAAAAATATGAGATATTTTGGGTATCCAAAAATGAGTAAATGCTCACATAAGATGAAGAGTTGAAAATGTACAAGTTTTATTAGTAAAAAACTATGAGCAATATTAAAAATATGAGATATTTTGGGTATAATGATTCCATTTTGACACATATGTAAGGAAGGGGAGTCCATTGAAGGAGGTGTATATTTCACATGCTTGAATGAGTTTTAAACTCAAAAATAATTTGATATTTTTATCTCTCCTCTCTCTTGAATCAAGCCAAATCAAAATGGAACCAAACTGAATCAAAAAAGGAACCAAACCGAATCAAAAAAGGAACCAAACTAGATCCAAATCTAGTCCAAATTCAACCAAACTGAATTTAAAAAATTCTAGAATTCAGTTAGCTTTGGTTAGAGCTTCCCTCTCCTATACATAGAACACGAGTCCTTTGAAAAAAATAGAAGAATTTTACTATACTAGAGTTATGCTGAAATAATGCTAATTTCTACTATTCTCTAAAAAGTCTCTCCAAATTGAAGAAATTGGAGCTTCCCTCTTTCTTCAATCCCCATTGGTGGCTCCATCAACATACTTAAGCAATTGATTGGTTGGGGGCCTCTACCGTGAACAAAGAATCAAGCAATTTGTAAGGTAAATGGTGAATTTTGATCTTTTCTATAATTTCTCATCTTCTCAACCCCTCTCAAGCTTGAGAAGCTTAATTGGAATGGTTTTTGAATGCTATTGAAGTTAATTGATGAATAGTAGTGAAGAGTTACATAATTTGATGAATGCTATTGAAGTTAATTGATTAATGATAGTTAAGAATTACATAAATTTCCATTTATGCTTAATTCAAATGGTTTTTATGTAATTTCTCTCTCTCACTCAAGAAATGGTCATACTCATGACCCATTCTCAATCCAAATGAAGCTTTTCATAAAGCTTTTTCTTAATCCAAGATTAATCTATGCTTGAGGCCAAATTAATAGCTTTTTCCTATGCTTTTAGTTTATGTATTTCATGAATATTGATGATTCAATCCATTATGGATTATTGATCCAATTAGGGATCATTCTAATTATTTTCTTAATGATAAGCTTTATCCATTAGAAAAATTAAGATTTATTAGTCATAGTAGCAGAGCTATGGCAAAATTTTTATAAAAATTAGGCATAAAATAATTTCATTCAAAGCATGAAAAGAGGACTTCCTACCATATTCTAGGAATTATCATCCTAAATTAATTGAAGATATTGATTGTAATCATAGAGAAATTGATTTTTATATTATGCATAATTGATTTTCATGTATAGAGGTATGCATAAAAGATTATTATTTTAACATAAAAGTGTTACTTTTATCATAATTAGATTTCATGCATAGAGGTATGCATAAAAGATTATTATTTTAATATAAAAGTGTTACTTTTATCATATTTAAATTTCATGCATAGAAGTATGCATAAAAGATGATTATTTTATTATAAAAGTGTTACTTTTATCATATTGAATTTCATGCATAGAGGTATGCATAAAAGATGATTATTTTATTACAAAAGTGTTATTTTTAACATAATTGAATTTCATGCATAGAGGTATGCATAAAAGGTGAATATTTTATTATAAAAGAGTTACTTTTAGCATAATCGAATTTCATGCATAGAGGTATGCATAAAAGATGAATATTTTATTATAAAAGTGTTATTTTTAGCATAATTGAATTTCATGCATAGAGGTATGCATAAAAGATGAATATTTTATTTATAAAAGTGTTATTTTTAGCATAATTGAATTTCATGCATAGAGGTATGCATAAAAGGTGCATATTTTATTATAAAAAGTTACTTTTAGCATAATTGAATTTCATGCATAGAGGTATGCATAAAAGATGAATATTTTATTATAAAAGTGTTACTTTTAGCATAATTGAATTTCATGCATAGAGGTATGCATAAAAGATGAATATTTTATTGTAAAAGTGTTACTTTTAGCATAATTGAATTTCATGCATGGAGGTATGCATAAAAGATATGGGAAGTGATAAGAGGTGATAAGATGTATATGAGATGAGTTAGGATGTGATAAGATGAGTTTAGAAGTGATAAGATGTATATGGGATGAGGTAAGAAGTGTATGTGATGGGATAAGATGTATATGGGTTGTGATAGGGTGAGAATATGGATGTAGATGTGGATGTATGCATGTAGATGTAGATGTATGGATGTGAATGAGAAAGTAGATGTGGATGTATACATGGAGATGTGGGTGTATGCATGTAAATGTAGATGTATGGATGTGAATGTGAATGTGGATGTGGATGTATACATGAAAATGTGGATGTATGCATGTAGATGTAGATGTATGGATGTGAATGAGAATGTAGACGTGGATGGATACATGGAGATGTGGATGTATGCATGTAGATGTAGATGTATGGATGTGAATGAGAATGTAGACGTGGATGTATACATGGAGATGTGGATGTATGCATGTAGATGTAGATGTATGGATGTGAATGAGAGAGTAGACGTGGATGTATACATGGAGATGTGAATGTATGCATGTAGATGTAGATGTATGGATGTGAATGAGAATGTGGATGTGGATGTATACATGGAGATGTGGATGTATGCATGTAGATGTAGATGTATGGATGTGAATGTGAATGTGGATGTGGATGTATACATGGAGATGTGGATGTATGCATGTAGATGTAGATGTATGGATGTGAATGAGAATGTGGATGTGGATGTATACATGGAGACGTGGATGTATGCATGTAGATGTAGATGTATGGATGTGAATGTGGATGTGAATGTGAATGTGGATGTGGATGTGGATGTGGATGTGTGGATGTGAATGTGAATGTGGATGTGGATGTGGATGTATACATGGAGATGTGGATGTATGCATGTAGACGTAGATGTATGGATGTGAATGTGGATGTGAATGTGAATGTGAATGTGGATGTGAATGTGAATGTGGATGTGGATGTGTGGATGTGAATGTGAATGTGAATGTGGATGTGGATGTGGATGTATACATGGAGATGTGGATGTATGCATGTAGACGTAGATGTATGGATGTGAATGAGAATGTGGATATGGATGTATACATGCGGATATGGGATTGGATGTATGATGTGGATGTACGAACAGGGATGTGTATGTAGAATAATGAATGTGAATATGTATGTGAATTAATGTGTCGTCGATATGAGGGAATGGATGAGAATGAGTACACATTGAATGGAATGTGGAATAAGTAATGTGGACTAAGGAAGGATAATGTGGAAAGACGAGAGTTTGATATAGAAACTGTATTTTGTGAACTGTTTGTAAATGACTGTTTTATGTCAAGAATGCTGGGGAAGTATTTTGACCGTCTTGTGGATTAAGGTCATGGAGACCTAACTGATAAAGTTGCAACTGCTGATGGAGAGTCAATGGAGGACGTCTCGCGTAGCAAGGTCGACCGAGGTCTTGACCAGCCTCGGTTCGATTTAAATGGTGAGCTTCCGATACGGTGGATTAGGGACCAAGGAAGCGGCCTATGAGTGAAGCGCTGGGTAACCTGCGAAGGACCCTAGAGGGTACTGAGACCATACGGTGCTCGGGCTCTGGGTCGCCGAAGATACCCACACGTGTGTCGTGGAAGATATTAGAACAAGGAATAAGAGTTGTTTTCTGAAACCGGGCATGGATCTAGTTGATTGACCTTGCTGGTCCTCAACGGATGAGTCCATGGCTCTTTTATATGGATCTGTGTGGGTTGATCTTGCTGATCTTCCACGGAGATTCCATTCTGTTATACGAATATATTGCCGGTTACTATGAGCTAGGAACTATGGAAAAGGCCCCTGAGAGAACAGGTGGTGAGCGTTTTGGTTGCCAATGATGCCATAAGTACACCGATGAATGAATGACTGGAAATAAGGATTCAACCAGAGACTTTGAGGATTGTCATTAGTGACATAATGGTTTCATTAAAGGATTGTTTTAAAGTTAGCTGATGCTGAGGAAAAGGCAATTTCATATTGGGTGTGTAAGTGGTGTGACTAGTTTTATGTTTGCATGAACTTTTGGCTAGGGGGCCTTGGAACTCTTTTCCTTGGTACCCGGGACAAAACCTTACCAAATCCCTAATTGGATCGCATCACTACAGTGGTTGGGAGGTTGGGAGGTTGGCTAACCCATGGGACTAGATGGGGTAAGGCTGGACTGATGGATCCGTAAATCGAAACTTAATTTCTGTTATTACGATAGATGAAGTAAATCCCGGATAGTAATTGTTCTATGGATATGAATAAACGGCTGTGCCTCTTGATGGGGAAAGAAGCGTTGATCCCAATGATCCAAGTGCAAGTTTCTTCCTTGATCTGACTGAGCATCTTTATAGGTGTAGTCGGATCAGTTTGATCAGTAATGGTCTTGACTACGTCAGAGTAAAAAGTTATCCTGGTGGAATCACCCTTGCTTTTCGGACAAGGGAAGTTTTTTCCGGGTTTGGTTTTGGAAAAACCGACGGATTAGTCTCTTGTCCGGATATCCGTGGAGCGAGGCCCCGAGTGTGGGACCCTGGCCCACGCAAGATGTGCTACTTCCGTTGCTAGTACCCCGAATCCGTCACATGGTGGGGACAGGGATCCCACAGTTGGTATCAGAGCGGGGTGAAAACTAATACGGATAAGCAAATTCTTATCATAAATTGATAATAAAAATTCAGAAAAAGCATTTTTCATAATGTATTTTCATTCCGTAAGTCTCTTTAATGAAGAATTTTTAATCAAATTTTTTTTTTATAGATGGAAGCTCCCTACTTATCTGGTATTCGCGACCTCACCTAGTCTCAAGATATGACTGCGTTCGCCTTCGAACATCTCATCTCTTTCGCTTCAACTCAAACAAGCCGAGCAAGACTCGCACGCCATTTCGCGGATTTATATTTTCCTACCCCAGCGGAGAGAATACAACATAAGTGGTTTGCAGGGCAAACCACTTATGTCCTACCCCAGCGGAGAGAATACATCATAAGTGGTTTGCAGGGCATAAGTGGTTTGCAGGGCAATATGTCCACGCCCCTTGCGACCGCCGTACAATGCTATGGCAGAATCTCTCATTGGCTATGATCCTGTTAAAGCTGAAAATGGTGCGTGGTGTCATTCTATATCATTCGACGCCTCGAAATTTCAGACTTTCATGTCGAATTTATAGACTCCTTAGTCGATTTATCCCTAAGGAGAAAATAATAGCTCCCTTCGTAGTTAGAGAACTTATGTAACAGGGCATGACTATGGCCCAGTACGGTCCTCTTATATATCTCCCAAGGAGATTTTGAACTCAGAGCCGAGTTGCTCTATGTACATATTGCAACTTTTATATAAATAAAGAAATGTTTTTCGGTGAAAAATTTCCTGTTGTCTATAAATGATTGTTTACGGGCGGACGATCTGCTGCTGATAAAGAAAAAAAAATCTGTTATCGGACATATGTCATAGATCTCCATTAAGATCTTGTCTTGTATAAGAAATTTTTTTTCGAACTCTTAAGTCTTAGGATCTCGTGAATAATATCAAAATAAAAATTTAATAATATATAAATTTTGGCAGAATCATGAGATGAGGAAACTGTGGTTGTCAGCCAAACCCTGTCTCTGAAGATGACGAGTTTGACCTTGATGTTCGCAAGGCTCTTCATAGGACTCAGCCAGGACCCTTCAAAGGAGAAGGGGAGAACTTGGGCGAGGCTGTGGAGAAATGGGTGGAAGCCTTGGAAGAGTATTTTGACGTCACAGGATACAATCATCAGAGCAATTGGCTAATAAAGATCAACTGAGAAGCCAAATATATCAAAACTTTATCAAGAAACACAAAAAGGTTGTAATTGTGTGATATAACTCATACAATTTGATATTCAAACTGAAAAATTCGTAATTTAGTAATTGGGTTTTCAGATGGAAGTACCGCAATTGTATGGAACCCTGACTTGCTTGAGGCCTAGACATGATGGTATCTATCTTATAGTTCCAAGTATCATGACTACCCGTATATACCGAGAGTATAACTGCAGCTCTTTACTGACAGTATATACGAGTAAATCTAAGACTTGAAATTATAAGCGTTAATGCTATCCAGATGATGATTTCGAATGTGGTTGATATGATTTTTAATTCTGTTTGAGAATTGATGAATTGATTTGGATTCTGATTGAAAAATGATGATTTCTGAAATTTAGTTGAAATATAATAACCTGAGCGAAACCACAATGAGGATGAATGGGACGAGTCCTTGTGATGATACTCATAACTAGAATGATGATAATGATTTCAGCAAATCACTATGAGATTAGTGGATTGTGCTATCAAATTGCTACTATTAACACTTGTCACGGTAGATCAAGTTAAGGGATGACAAACTGAGAACTTACTTAACTGAAATTCCCGTGGAGGAATGTTCAGAAGGAAATTTTTCGGTCTAATAGACCATTATCGTATGAATGATATAAATGAATTATTATTTAATGATGAGTTCTATATAAGGAATATTTATCCCAGTATTCTATTGGGTTGACCAGAATATAAGGAACCCAGAATAAATTGGATCTTAAGAAAAAGAGTTGTCCTCTACTTTGCAAGATGAGGACATCTCGCACCTTTTTAAGTGGGGTAGAAGTTTGTAAGATTCCTCCTCCCAACCTTCGAGGTATATAGGAGTAAGAATCTCCCTTTCTGATCTTAAAATTATTCCCTCTCTAAAATAAAAGAAAGATTCTGTTTAAAAAGGGAAAACACTTTCCCCAGAATACCTTATCAGGAGCCCACCTGTTTTAAGGATTCAGAACAATGAGTTCAGAAGTAAGAACCGGTGTTTTGGATGCCAAGGTTTTGGTCATCAGTTAGACTGCCCGACTCCTACCATGAAAAGGGCACAAGGAAGTCTAGAATCCAAATTCAGAGACCAATTCCTTCATACCAATCTAATCAGGGTCCGTCTCGGGAAAGATTGCTTAAACTAGGTCCAACTCATTGATTAGGGTCGAGATGACCAGTCAAATGCTTGGCGACTTAGAGCAACAGATGCAGGCAATTCATAAAGATATAAACTTTCTATGGATAGGAATAAACGGCTGTGCCTCTTGATGGGGAAAAAAGCGTTGATCCCAATGATCCAAGTGCAAGTTTCTTCCTTGATCTGACTGAGTATCTTTATAGGTGCAGTCATATCAGTTTGATCAGTAATGGTCTTGACTACGTCAGAGTAAAAAGTTATCTTGGTGGAATCGCCCTTGCTTTCCGGATAAGGGAAGTTTTTTTCGGGTTCGGTTTTGGAAAAACCGACGGATTAGTCTCTTGTCCGGATATCCGTGGGTGAGGCCCCGAGTGTGGGACCTTGGCCTGCGCAAGATGTGCTACTTCCGTTGCTAGTACCCCGAATCCGTCACATGGTGGGGACAGGGATCCCACAGTTGGTATCAGAGCGGGGTGAAAACTAATACGGATAAGCAAATTCTTATCATAAATTGATAATAAAAATTCAGAAAAAGCATTTTTCATAATGTATTTTCATTCATTAAGCCTCTTTAATGAAGAATTTTTAATCAAAAATTTTTTTAATAGATGGAAGCTCCCTACTTATCTGGTATTCCCGACCTCACCCAGTCTCAAGATATGACTGTGTTCGCCTTCGAACATCTCATCTCTTCCGCTTCAACTCAAACAAGCCGAGCAAGACTCGCACGCCATTTCACGGATTTATATTTTCCTACCCCAGCGGAGAGAATACAGCATAAGTGGTTTGCGGGGCAATATGTCCACGCCCCTCGACCGCCGTACAATGCTGTGGCAGAATCTCTCATTGGCTATGATCCTGTTAAAGCTGAAAATGGTGCGTGGTGTCATTCTATATCATTCGACGCCTCGAAATTTCAGACTTTCATGTCGAATTTATAGACTCCTTAGTCGATTTATCCCTAAGGAGAAAATGGTGCGTGGTGTCATTCTATATCATTTGACGCCTTGAAATTTTAGACTTTCATGTCGAATTTATAGACTCCTTAGTCGATTTATCCCTAAGGAGAAAATAATAGCTCCCTTCGTAGTTAGAGAACTTATGTAACAGGGCATGACTATGGCCCAGTATGGTCCTCTTATATGTCTCCCGAGGAGATTTTGAACTCAGAGCCAAGTTGCTCTATGTACATATTGCAACTTTTATATAAATAAAGAAATGTTTTTCGATGAAAAATTTCCTGTTGTCTATAAATGATTATTTACGGCGGCGGACGATCTGCTGCTGATAAAGAAAAAAAAATCTGTTATCGGATATATGTCATAGATCTCCATTAAGATCTTGTCTTGTATAAGAAATTATTTTTCGAACTCTTAAGTCTTAGGATCTCGTGAATAATATCAAAATAAAAATTTAATAATATATAAATTTTGGCAGAATCATGAGACGAGGAAACCGTGGTCGTCAGCCAAACCTTGTGTCTGAAGATGACGAGTTTGACCTTGATGTTCGCAAGGCTCTTCATAGGACTCAGCCAGGACCCTTCAAAGGAGAAGGGGAGAACTTGGGCGAGGCTGTGGAGAAATGGGTGGAAGCCTTGGAAGAGTATTTTGACGTCACAGGATACAATCATCAGAGCAATTGGCTAATAAAGATCAACTGAGAAGCCAAATATATCAAAAATTTATCAAGAAACACAAAAAGGTTGTAATTGTGTGATATAATTCATACAATTTGAAATTCATACTGAAAAATTCGTAATTTAGTAATTGGGTTTTCAGATGGAAGTACCGCAATTGTATGGAACCCTGACTTGCTTGAGGCCTAGACATGATGGTATCTATCTTATAGTTCCAAGTATCATGACTACCCGTATATACCGAGAGTATAACTGCAACTCTTTACTGACAGTATATACGAGTAAATCTAAGACTTGAAATTATAAGCGTTAATGCTATCCAGATGATAATTTCGAATGTGGTTGATATGATTTTTAATTCTGTTTGAGAATTGATGAATTGATTTGGATTCTGATTGAAAAATGATGATTTCTGAAATTTAGTTGAAATATAATAACCTGAGTGAAACCACAATGAGGATGAATGGGACGAGTCCTTGTGATGATACTCATAACTAGAATGATGATAATGATTTGAGCAAATCACTATGAGATTAGTGGATTGTGCTGTCAAATTGCTACTATTATATATGGATCTGTCGGTTGATCTTGCTGATCTTCCACGGAGATTCCATTCTGTTATATGAATATATTGCCGGTTACTATGAGCTAGGAACTATGGAAAAGTCCCCTGAGTGAACAGGTGGTGAGCGTTCTGGTTGCCAATGATGCCATAAGTACACCGATGAATGAATGAACTATGGAAAAGGCCCCTGAGAGAATAGGTGGTGAGCGTTCTGGTTGCCAATGATGCCATAAGTACACCGATGAATGACTGGAAATAAGGATTCAACCAGAGACTTTGAGGATTGTCATCAGTGACATAATGGTTTCATTAAAGGATTGTTTTAAAGTTAGCTGATGCTGAGGAAAAGGTAATTTCATATTGGGTGTGTAAGTGGTGTGACTAGTTTTATGTTTGCATGAACTTCCGGCTAGGGGGCCTTGGAACTCTTTTCCTTGGTACCCGGGACAAAACCTAACCAAATCCCTAATTGGATCGCATCACTACAGTGGTTGGGAGGTTGGCTAACCCATGGGACTGGTGGATGGGGTAAGGCTGGACTGATGGATCCGTAAATCGAAACTTAATTTCTGTTATTACGATAGATGAAGTAAATCCCGGATAGTAATTGTTCTATGGATAGGAATCAACGGCTGTGCCTCTTGATGGGGAAAAAAGCGTTGATCCCAATGATCCAAGTGCAAGTTTCTTCCTTGATCTGACTGAGTATCTTTATAGGTGGAGTCGGATCAGTTTGATCAGTAATGATCTTGACTACGTTAGAGTAAAAAGTTATCCTGGTGGAATCGCCCTTACTTTCTGGATAAGGGAAGTTTTTTCCGGGTTCGGTTTTGGAAAAACTGATGGATTAGTCTCTTGTCCGGGGAGAGGCCCCGAGTGTGGGACCCTGGCCCACGCAAGATGTGCTACTTCCGCTGCTCGTACCCCGAATCCGTCACATGGTGGGGACAGGGATTTCACAGTTGATATCAGAGCGGGGTGAAAACTAATACGGATAAGCAAATTCTTATCATAAATTGATAATAAAAATTCAGAAAAAGCATTTTTAATGTATTTTCATTCCGTAAGCATCTTTAATGAAGAATTTTTAATCAAAAATTTTTTTTATAGATGGAAGCTCCCTACTTATCTGGTATTCCCGACCTCACCCAGTCTCAAGATATGACTGTGTTTGCCTTCGAACATCTCATTTCTTCCGCTTCAACTCAAACAAGCCGAGCAAGACTCGCACGCCATTTCGCGGATTTATATTTTCCTTACCCAGCGGAGAGAATACAGCATAAGTGGTTTGCAGGGCAATATGTCCATGCCCCTTGCAACCGCCGTACAATGCTGTGGCAGAATCTCTCATTGGCTATGATCCTGTTAAAGTTGAAAATGGTGCGTGGTGTCATTCTATATCATTCGACGCCTCGAAATTTCAGACTTTCATGTCGAATTTATAGACTCCTTAGTCGATTTATCCCTAAGGAGAGAATAATAGCTCCCTTCGTAGTTAGAGAACTTATGTAATAGGGCATGATTATGGCCCAGTACGGTCCTCTTATATGTCTCCCGAGGAGATTTTGAACTCAGAGCCGAGTTGCTCTATGTACATATTGCAACTTTTATATAAATAAAGAAATGTTTTTCGGTGAAAAATTTCCTGTTATATAAATGATTGTTTACGGCGGACGATCTGCTGCTGATAAAGAAAAAAAAATCTGTTATCGGACATATGTCATAGATCTCCATTAAGATCTTGTCTTGTATAAGAAATTATTTTTCGAACTCTTAAGTCTTAGGATCTCGTGAATAATATCAAAATAAAAATTTAATAATATATAAATTTTGGCAGAATCATGAGACGAGGAAACCGTGGTCGTCAGCCAAACCCTGTCCTTGAAGATGACGAGTTTGACCTTGATGTTCGCAAGGCTCTTCATAGGACTCAGCCAGGACGGAGAAGGGGAGAACTTGGGCGAGGCTATGGAGAAATGGGTGGAAGCCTTGGAAGAGTATTTTGACGTCACAGGATACAATCATCAGAGCAATTGGCTAATAAAGATCAGCTGAGAAACCAAATATATCAAAAATTTATCAAGAAACACAAAAAGGTTATAATTGTGTGATATAATTCATACAATTTGATATTCAAACTGAAAAATTCGTAATTTAGTAATTGGGTTTTTAGATGGAAGTACCGCAATTGTATGGAACCCCGACTTGCTTGAGGCCTAGACATGATGGTATCTATCTTATAGTTCCAAGTATCATGACTACCTGTATATACCGAGAGTATAACTGCAGCTCTTTACTGACAGTATATACGAGTAAATCTAAGACTTAAAATTATAAGCGTTAATGCTATCCAGATGATGATTTCGAATCTGGTTGATATGATTTTTAATTCTGTAATTGATTTGGATTCTGATTGAAAAATGATGATTTCTGAAATTTAGTTGAAATATAATAACCTGAAATTTAGTTGAAATATAATAACCTGAGCGAAACCACAATGAGGATGAATGGGACGAGTCCTTGTGATGATACTCATAACTAGAATGATGATAATGATTTTAGCAAATCACTATGAGATTAGTGGATTGTGCTATCAAATTGCTACTGTTAATACTTGTCACGGTAGATCAAGTTAAGGGATGACAAATTGAGAACTTACTTAACTGAAATTCCCGTGGAGGAATGTTCAAAAGGAAATTTTTTGGTCTAATAGACCATTATCGTATGAATGATATAAATGAATTATTATTTAATGATGAGTTCTATATAAGGAATATTTATCCCAGTATTCTATTGGGTTGACCAGAATATAAGGAACCCAGAATAAATTGTTTCTTAAGAAAAAGAGTTGTCCTCTACTTTGCAAGATGAGGACATCTCGCACCTTTTTAAGTGGGGTAGAAGTTTGTAAAATTCCTCCCCCCAACCTTCGAGGTATACAGGAGTAAGAATCTCCCTTTCTGATCTTAAAATTATTCCCTCTCTAAAATAAAAGAAAGATTCTGTTTAAAAAGGGAAGACACTTTCCCCAGAATACCTTATTAAAAGCCCACCTGTTTTAAGGATTCAGAACAATGAGTTCAGAAGTAAGAACCGGTGTTTTGGATGCCAAGGTTTTGGTCATCAGTTAAAAGACTGCCCGACTCCTACCATGAAAAGGGCACAAGGAAGTCTAGAACCCAAATTCAAAGACCAATTCCTTCATACCAATCTAATCAGGATCCGTCTCGGACAAGATTGCTTAAACTAGGTCCAACCCATTGATTAGGGTCGAGATGACCAGTCAAATGCTTGGCGACTTAGAGCAACAAATGCAGGCAATTCATAAAGATATAAACGCTGCCCAGGATCGACAGAAACAATATACAGATAAGAAGAGGACAGTCAAAGAATTCAAAGAAGCAGTTATGGTCTTCATTTGAATACGGACCAAAAGAATTTCTTTATCTCTAGGGGAGTATAAGTAGTTATCCCCCAGATATTGTGGACCAAAGAAAGTAGGTGACTTAGCCTACAAACTTCTTTTATCTCCTCATCTCAAAGTTCTTAATGCCTCCTATAGAAATATGTGCCAAAACCAAATCATGGAAAGATGGTAAAACTTTAGTGGCAAGATACCGTTGGCTTCTAGGTTACGCTAGCTCCTTCCTTTATATAAGTCGTAACTTTTACTTGTCGCTCACAGTAATCTTACTTCCATCGATCTCCTTTCTTTCTTAATCTCCTTCATGGCGTGGCAGCAAGAACTGGTTTTATCCATGATGATTTCTCACCTTCAAGACGCAAGCGAGTCTGTGGGTGAAGAAGGATTTTATAGAACTGTATGAGCGCTCACTTTTCCCTCACTTGGGAACTTCTGTAGCTCAGACCAAATGGCGGACCTGTCGAGACATAACTAGGGTAACACCGTGGGGTCGGCAGCACTTTCGTAACAATGTCCACTTGGCCATGGTTATTGAAGCTTTGGGTTTGGATCCCCGATACTACTGCGTGATGAGATCAAGGCATGGTGGATTTTCTGAGCGGGTCTTCTTATTAGCGTGTTTTCTTCCTCATCAAAAGATATGCCTTTATCCTGTTTTTGGCTTGCCTCTCAGAGGTCCTTTTAATAGTCACCTCATACCAATGAGATAGGTGCTGCAATAACTGGCCGAATTATTCCCATAGATGAGTTAACTCATACGTGTGCAGCTTGTGAGTGTTGCTTTTGTGACCATATGATGGATGGGCTTATGGAATTGTAAAAAGCTCATCTATCTTGCTGTATATGTTCTAAGAGTGAATAAAGTTGAAAATCTTGTTCTTGTCCTGAGTCTTGCTCTCTTTGAGACTTTTCTTGGTGGTTAATTTTAATTAAATTTTCTCTCAGTCTCATATTCGTGCATCTTGCGAAATTACCCCAGTTTGCGAGATGAGGACATCTCGCGTTTTTCAAGTGGGAGAGAATGTAAGATTCCTCCCCAACCTCTCAAAATGTCCAGCATCTTCCCCCTGTAATCAACTCCCTCTTCAGAAATATAAGAGATCTCGTCTTTGCCTGTTTTGACATAGAGAGAGAAAATATTCTAGAGAGAGAATATTCAGATTATGAATATTTTTGGATAGAAAAATAACTCATCTTATTAAAATAAGTTCCCCTGAAACAGAAATTCAAAAAGAATTTTCCAATGTGCAATTGGAATTAATTGGAAATAGGTATAAAGGACCTTAGCCTAAGGGTCTAGATTTTCAGAAATTTTTGGATTATGGTCCAATTAAGGTTCCTTTGGGCCAATAAGATCAATCCATGTGTGGGGAGGAGATAAATCCAATTTTGTAAAAGATGATACCCAAAAATGAGTAAATGCTCACATAAGATGTAAGATTCCTGTTCCCACTGCGCAACGGATTCAGGGTACTAGCAGCGGAAGTAGCACTTCTCGCGCGGGGCAGGGGTCCCACATTCGGGGCCTCGTCCCCACGGATATCCGGACAAGTGATGACTAATCCATCGGTTTTTCCAAAACCGAACCCGAAAAAACTTCCCTTACTCGGAAAGCACGGGTGATTCCACCAGGATAACTTTTTTACTCTAACGTAGTCAAGATCATTACTGATCACGCTGATCCGACTGCACCCATAAAGATACTCGGTCGGATCAAGGAAGAAACTTGCACTTGGATCATTGGGATCAACGCTTTTTTCCCCATCAAGAGGCACAGCCGTTGATTCCTATCCATAGAACAATTACTATCCGGGATTTACTTTATCTATCATAATAACAGAAATTGAGTCTCGATTTACGGATCCATCAGTCTAGCCTAACTCCATCCATTCCCATGGGTTAGCCAACCTCCCAACCACTGTAGTGATGGGATCCAATCAGGAATTTGGTTAGGTTTTGTCCCGGGTACCAGGGAAAAGATTTCCTAGGCTCCTGGGATCAACGCTTTTTTCCCCATCAAGAGGCACAGCCGTTGATTCCTATCCATAGAACAATTACTATCCGGGATTTACTTTATCTATCATAATAACAGAAATTGAGTCTCGATTTATGGATCCATCAGTCTAGCCTAACTCCATCCATTCCCATGGGTTAGCCAACCTCCCAACCACTGTAGTGATGGGATCCAATCAGGAATTTGGTTAGGTTTTGTCCCGGGTACCAGGGAAAAGATTTCCTAGGCTCCCTAGCCGGAAGTTCATGCAAACATAAAACTAGCCACACCACTTACACACCCAATATGAAATTGCCTTTTTCTTAGCATCAGCTAACTTTAAAACAATCCTTTAATGAAACCATAGTACCACTGATCACAATCTTCCAAATTATCTGGTTGATTCTTAATTTCCCATCATTTCTTTATCAGAGTATCTATGGCATCATTGGCAACTAGAACGCTCACCACCTGTCCACTCAGGGGCCTTTTCAATAGTTCCTAGCCCATAATACTCGGCAATATAATCACTTATAAAAATCAAGATGGACTCTCATTGAAGATCAGCAAGATCAACCAACAGATCCATATAAAGAGTCATGGACTCATCCATTGAAGACCAGCAAGGTCAATCAACCAGATCCATGCCCGGTTTCACAAAACAACTCTTACTCCTTGTTCCAATATCTTCCTCGACGCACGCATGGGTATCCTAGGCGACCCAGAGCCCGAGCACCGTATGGTCAGCACCCTCTAGGATCCTTCGCATAGGTGACCTAGTGCTTCACTCGTAGGCCACTTCCTTGGTCCCTCATTCACCGTACCACAAAAGCGCACCATTTTAATCAAATCGAGGCTGGTCCAAGACCTCGGTCGACCTTGCTATGCGAGACGTCCTCCATTGACTCTCCGTCAGCAGTTGCAACTTTAACAGTTAGGTCTTCATGACCTTAATCCACAAGATGGTCAAAATGCTTTCCCAGCATTCTTGACATAAAACAGTCATTTACAAACAGTCACAAAATACAGCATTCTTGACATAAAACAGTCATTTACAAACAGTCACAAAATACAGTTTCTAAATCAAACTCTCGTCTTTCCACATTATCCCTCCTTAGTCCACATTACTTATTCCACATTCCATTCAATGTGTACTCATTCTCATCCATTTCCTCATATCGACGACACATTAATTCACATACACATTCACATTCACATCCATACATCCACATCTACATGCATACATCCATTTTTATATCCTCATTTATACATCCACATCCCATATCCACATTCATACATACACATCCATATCCACATCCATACATCCACATCCACATTCACATCCATACATCCACATTTACATGCTTACCTCCATTTTCACATCCTCATTTATACATCCACATCCCATATCCACATTCATACATACACATCCATATCCACATCCACATGCATACATCCACTATCACGTCCTCATTCATACATCCACATCCACATACATACATACATCCATATCCACATTCCCATTCACATCTATACATCCACATCTACATCCACATACATACATACATCCACATCCACATTCCACATTCACATCTATACATCCACATCCACATCTACATCCACATTCACATACATCCACATCCACATTTTCATTCACATCTATACATCCACGTCTACATCCACATATATACCTACATCCACATCCACATTCCACATTCACATCTATACATCCACATCTACATCCACATTCACATACATCCACATCCACATTCCCATTCACATCTATATATCACATCCACATTCACATACATCCACATCCACATTCCCATTCACATCTATACATCACATCTACATCCACATTTACTTCTATGCATATACATCTTCATGCATACATCCATTTTCACATTCATACATCCACACTCCCATCTCCACATCCACACATCCACATACATACATCCATTTCCACATTCCCATTCATATAGTCCCATATGCCTTCACATCTAATCTTTTACATCACATCCATTCTCGCCCTATCACAACCCATATACATCTTATCCTATCACATACACTTCTTACCTCATCCCATACACATCTTATCACATCTTAATTCATCTTATTACCTCCTAACTTATTTCATAAGCATCTTATCACTTCTTATCACATCTTATACACCTCTCATCACATCCTATCACATCTCATATCTATTTATAGAATACACGAGAATTCTTATATTTGATATAAGATTTCTTTACACATTTATTTATGCATCAATTCTATTTAAGGAGATTAATACTTTCGAAGTAAAAATCAATCTTTTATGCATCTTCCTATGCATAAATTCATTTTAAATGAAAATGATACTTTTGAATTAAATTTCAATCTTTTATGCATTTTCCTATGCATAAATTCAATTTAGATGAGAATGACACTTTTGAATTAAAAATCAATCTTTTATGCATAAATTCAATTTGGTAGGAATTACACTTTTAGAATAAACAAATTTCTCTTATGCATCTAAGTTATGCATAAAATCCATTTATGATGAAAAATCACACTTTTAGTATAAAAAGAATATCTTTTATGCATACTTCTATGCATGAAATCCAATATGATAAAAGTAACACTTTTACAATAAAATAATCAACTTTTATGCATACCTCTATGCATGAAATTCAAATATGATAAAAGTAACACTTTTATATTAAAATAATAATCTTTTATGCATGCCTCTATGCATGAAATCTAGTTATGATAAAAGTAACACTTTTATGTTAAAATAATAATCTTTTATGCATGCCTCTATGCATGAAATCTAATTATGATAAAAGTAACACTTTTATGTTAAAATAATAATCTTTTATGCATACCTCTATGAATGAAATTCAAATATGATAAAAGTAACACTTTTATGTTAAAATAATAATCTTTTATGCATGCCTCTATGCATGAAATCTAATTATGATAAAAGTAACACTTTTATGTTAAAATAATAATCTTTTATGCATACCTCTATGCATGAAATTCAAATATGATAAAAGTAACACTTTTATGTTAAAATAATAATCTTTTATGCATGCCTCTATGCATGAAATCTAATTATGATAAAAGTAACACTTTTATGTTAAAATAATAATCTTTTATGCATACCTCTATGCATGAAATTCAAATATGATAAAGTAACACTTTTATATTAAAATAATAATCTTTTATGCATGCCTCTATGCATGAAATCTAATTATGATAAAAGTTACACTTTTATGTTAAAATAATAATCTTTTATGCATCTCTATGCATGAAAATCAATTATGCATAATATAAAAATCAATTTCTCTAGGATTACAATGAATATCTTTCAATTAATCTAGGATGATAATTCCTAGAATATGGTAG
Organism: Cibotium barometz; assembly: GCF_041138505.1. Classification (NCBI taxonomy): domain Eukaryota; kingdom Viridiplantae; phylum Streptophyta; class Polypodiopsida; order Cyatheales; family Cibotiaceae; genus Cibotium; species Cibotium barometz. The sequence continues at coordinate 43,672,397 of NC_141077.1, forward strand.
GAAGTCCTCTTTTCATGCTTTGAATGAAATTATTTTATGTGTAATTTTTATAAAAATTTTGCCATAGCTCCGCTGCTATGACTGATAAATCTCAAATTTTCTAAGGGATAAAGCTTATCATTAAGGAAATAATTAGAATGATTCCTAATTAGATCATTAATCCATAATGGATTGAATCATCAATATTCATGAAATACATAAACTAAAAGCATAGAAAAAAACCCATTAATTTGGCCTCAAGCATAGATTAATCTTGGATTAAGGAAAAGCTTTATGAAAAGCTTCATTTGGATTGAGAATGGGTCCATGGATCTAGTTGATTGACCTTGCTAGTCCTCAATGGATGAGTCCATGGCTCTTTTATATGGATCTGTGGGTTGATCTTGCTGATCTTCCACGGAGATTCTATTCTGTTATATGAATATATTGTCGGTTACTATGAGCTAGGAACTATGGAAAAGGCCCCTGAGAGAACAGGTGGTGAGCATTCTGGTGGCCAATGATGCCATAAGTACACCGATGAATGAATGACTGGAAATAAGGATTCAACCAGAGACTTTGAGGATTGTCATCAGTGACATAATGGTTTCATTAAAGGATTGTTTTAAAGTTAGCTGATGCTGAGGAAAAGGCAATTTCATATTGGGTGTGCAAGTGGTGTGACTAGTTTTATGTTTGCATGAACTTCCGGCTAGGGGGCCTTGGAACTCTTTTCCTTGGTACCCGGGACAAAACCTAACCAAATCCCTAATTGGATCGCATCACTACAGTGGGTGGGAGGTTGGCTAACCCATGGGACTGGATGGGGTTAGGCTGGATTGATGGATCCGTAAATCGAAACTTAATTTCTGTTATTACGATAGATGAAGTAAATCCTGGATAGTAATTGTTCTATGGATAGGAATCAACGGCTGTGCCTCTTGATGGGGAAAAAAACGTTGATCCCAATGATCCAAGTGCAAGTTTCTTCCTTGATCTGACTGAGTATCTTTATAGGTGCAGTCGGATCAGTTTGATCAGTAATGGTCTTGACTACGTTAGAGTAAAAAGTTATCCTGGTGGAATCGCTCGTGCTTTCCGGGTAAGGGAAGTTTTTTCCGGGTTCGGTTTTGAAAAAACCGATGGATTAGTCTCTTGTCGGGATATCCGTGGTTGGGCGAGGCCCCGAGTGTGGGACCCTGGCCCGCGCAAGATGTGCTACTTCCGCTGCTAGTACCCCGAATCCGTCACATGGTGGGGACAGGGATCCCACACCTGTGGTGAATGTATGGCACAAAGGGAAGAATTTGGGAGAAGCATATATAGATGGTGGTGCACAAATTTGTGTAATCACACTAGCAACTGTGGAGAGGCTTGGTGTTTATATTACTGAAGCGTCTAGTTTCCGTATTCGGTTGGCCAATCACCAGAAGGTCAAATGCTTAGGTGTGATCAAGGGGTTAGAACACCGTAGGATTTTGATGTAAAGGTGCTTTTTGGACTATCATGTTATGCCAGCAGGAATGGGTGCATTCTCCATCATTTTGGGAAGACCATGGCTAAGAGCGGTGAAAGCTGTTCAAGATTGGAGGAAAGGGGTCATTACTCTGTATGACAGGCGAGGGGATAAAAAGCAGTTTAATATGGATAATCAGAAGCCTATTGATGAAGGGGAGAATGAAGCTGATTTGAGTGTTGATGACACGACTAGTAGCACCACTACTAGTGAGGGAACAGAGGACACTTCATCCAGTGAGGAGGATGCAGAGATGGCTGCCCTGGTTTTGATGAGGAAGTGCTTGGTGATGAGGTTGCCCAACAAGAAGAGGTTGCCCTGGTTATTGATGAGGAAGTGCTTGGTGATGAGGTTGCCCAACAAGAAGAGGCCAGGAAGAATGCGAGGAAGTAGCGAGGACTAATTTTATGATAGAGGATGCTCTTAAAGAGTATATGTTTTTTGAGGCAGATTTCCCTCAAGATCCTGATGTACTTCCTTTGGATGCTATGGTTAAGGTACAAGTGAATCATGAGTAGATGTATGCATGTGATGTGAAAGAGTATGCTTTTGAGTCTTTGGATGATGTATCTTTGTGGGATGAGTGGGATATAGAAAGTCTGCAGGATGATGAACCCGAGTTGGATGATCAGATGTGCATTAATGTTAAGAAAGCCACAAGCAGAATTGATGCTATGAAGGAGGAGCAACACCAAAAGTCTATGAATAATGTTGATGCTATGGATGAGATTATGGATGTTGTAATAGATGAATTTTTATTGGCCGTGATAAAGGTGAGCATACAAAAACTAAGGTGGATGCTTTGGCAATGGTGCCTGTTGAAGGGGAGTATGTTTTGCCTATAAATGGATGGCTTTGATGGTGATGTTTCTTATGTTGATGGACAAGAAAGTGTTATAGCATAGCAGGTCTTTCTTGATGAAGCTTTTATCAGTTATTACCCTTAGCAAGAATTACTTCACTGGTTTTTCAATAATAATGTTGACTACATCAGTGATTATGGAATTGAAATGAGGCAGGATGCTATGTATGTTAAGAGCTTTGTTTCCAAAAGTTCTTATGTTATGTTGTGGAATGTGGGATGGCAAACTATGTCTTGGGAAGATGACAGTGTTTCTTTGAACACATGGAATAGAGATGTTTTGGTTACCTTGTATGATGCTCAAAGGATTGACGGAGGGAAACGTGGTCGTATGCTTTTTGCTGCTGATCATAAATGATTCAGCAGGCTAGGGGTTGGGCAAAGTATGTTAGGTAAATTTTTGTAAAGGTGTTTTGGGCTTGTGTACATATGGGATGCATGGCATGTAAAAAAGCTTTGCCCTGAATGCCCTGGCAAATGTATAGATTGGATGGTTTGGTAGTAGGCTAGTACAAGCTTGTCCGGAGCATGGTCTGCTGGAGATGGTATCAGTCATTCGGTCACTCTGTATGTGTGCGTGTCTCCCAAAAAAATAAAGTGGGCACTTGTAGGTTGTATTCGAAGGTGTGCATGTACATGTGGGCAATTAATTGTTGGGGATGCCAATTTAGTGTGTGCATGAGATGGTTCTGGAAGGGGAAGCATATGGAAGGTGATGGACGCGTACGTGGCAGAAGAGAGGTGGTGCAAGAGTATTCAATGGAAGGAAGATGCCAAATCAGGCCAGCTGGCAGGTTCTTCCAGAACGAGGGTTGTCTATAATGAAAATAGTAGGGAGGGCGAGGTTGTGAAGAGAGCGTGGACAGTAGAAGAGAAGAGCTCGTCGTCTGCAGAGAAGGAGTTGGTGGTGCCGACTGGTGAAGGAGCCGCCTCTGGTAGTAAAAGAGGGTTAAGAGTTCGTTGCTGAGTGGGCCGCCTTTGGTAACGGGTGTCGACTGCAACGAAGCTGAAAAAAGCTAAAGAAGGGTGCCAACTACAGCGCGACGAGGACAGTAGAGGAGAAGAGGCCGTCAATTGCAGTGTGGGCAGTAGAAGAGAAAGTTGGTGTCGACTGTGCAGGCTAGGGGGAAGGATGAGTAGAGGGAGAAGGTCGACTGTGGGCTTCCCCTCGCTTCTCTCTCTCTCTCTCTCTCTCTCTCTCTTCACAGAAGAGAAGCGATAAAGATGGTGTGAAGCTGGAGGTGATTTGTTGAGGCAATGATGGTGATTGTGTATACGAGGTGGAAGACAAAGCCAAGTATAACAGGGGATGGCACATTTCCAAGGGACCTTGAGAGCAAGCATAGAATATGAGTGTGTGTGTGTTTGGGATGTTGGGGGGCTGATGTTTGAAGGCAGCTCATGGGCTGAGGTGATGTTGTTCTAAGGAAAGGTGAGAGAGGGATTAGCCAAGATGAATGGGGCATCTTGTGTGTTGATTTGAAGGTGTCGTGTAGATGGTGTGAAGCAAAAGCTTCTATGTGTTGACTGAAGCTTGTATGGAAGTGTTGGTTGGGAATTCAAAGATGAATGATACTGGTGATGTATCTGGCTATGGTTGTGTGTTGGTATCCTATGTGTGTTGATTTGCAAGAGAAGGCATGATTGACATGTTTGGTGGTGTAGTCCACGGGTTTACACTCTCACAGCGCACTTTGTGCAGCCTTCGATTACCTCGTCATGCACACAATGGAAGTGTATGTGTTTGCTGGATGTTTACTTTGACTATGGTGCCCTTGTTTTGTGCTAGTGATTTTAAGGTTGGGGGAGTGGGAAGCTATAGAGGCCTGTTTCCTTGTTCTTTTTTCCACTCCACAACGGGCACCATATTTCAACACCCCCCTTGGTGCCCAAATGGGTCTCATCCCAAGAAGGATATGAGACATACTTAGACCTGAAATTTGCCCCCCCTTAATGGAGATAACTTAGCCTACATCATCAGTGGCTAGAGGTGATTACATCAATGTGACATGACAATATGAATATGAACATAGACATCATCACATCCGCATACATATGGACACATCTTCACGAAGGGTTGCCCAATCCCAAGGTTCACATCAACATAAGACATGACATGAAACATCATCACACCTAGAAGAGGTGCTCTTTTGTGGAGAATCCTCATGAGATGCTTTCACCATCAAGTTTCTTTGTTGCTTCTCCTTTGACTAATAGTTATTCTCAAGGTGGCCTAACTTACCACATGTATCACATACAAGCTTGAGCTTGTTTCAATGATGACATTGGGCCATTACATGCCCCATCCTTCCACAATGGTTACATTTAATATTGGATTTGTTAATTGTTAAGATTTGTTATGTAACTTTTAGTTTCTTATCTTATTTAAACAAGGAAGATTCAATACTTTCAAGAGTAAGATTTGGAAGATTAGTAAGAGTTGTTACCACCCAAGAGAACTCTTAAGGCATGCTCTTGATTAAGACTGCAATTGCATCTTTCTCACCCACGGGTGTCTTGATACTTACATGCTTCACAAATGAGTCTTTGAACTCCATATCAAGCCCATAGAACTGTATTTTCAAATATATTTCTGAATCCTTTTCCCTAGCTCCAAATAATTTCTCTAAGTCATCCTAGGCTTCTTTGGCATGCTCTTCGTAATTTGTTTTGATATGATGAATGATGTTATCCCCAAGACCTAACCAAATGATGGCCATGGCTTTTCTATCCTTTTTTATCCATACTTTGACTTCATCATCACTCCTTTTATCAAGCTCATATCCATTTACTAGCCCTCCCAAAGTTCCTTTTGCATAAGTAGATACATGACTTTTGTTTACCATGTATGGAATCCTCACCACTAAATGTATCCACTAGGATTTGAGTAGCCATGCCTCTATGAGGAAAGTCTTACCAAGATTTTAACTAAATCTCAATAGTGTTTAATTCTTTTACAATGATTTGAATAAATTAAAATCTAATTTGGGTGCTAAACAAGGTTGAGATCACTAACCACTCCCTAATATCAAGAAAAAATATAGGTAACTTTGAGTGATCAATTGAGGTAGTTGTGTTCACATTTGAGCTTAATGCTTTGAGAGAATGAAATAGCAATGAGTGAAGATAATCTTGAGCTACTGATACTTGGGATTAATAAACTTTTAATCAAACATTAGTGAGCTTAATAAAACCACAATGAGAAGAGAGGTGCAGGCCTGGATCTTGACTTCTGCTACACCATTTGCAAATCGAACACCACCAACGTGTTTGGCATGCTTGAAAACCCCCAAGTACCGATGAAATTGATGAATCTCTACTCAACGGCCACCGCTGCAAATTTGCGATTTCCCCCAAAATATATGGCAACGACTACACCTTGATTTTCATGTGATTCAGCTTGAACTACTTTAATTCCTCTAGGTCATAGTTGTGCCCTCCTAGAGTGCTGAATGTCCTTGTAAAAGCTTGTGAGCAATGTCATAGTGTGTTGGCAATGCCAAGCTTTCAATTGACTGTGTGTTTTTAGCCAAGTGAAAAGAAAAGGATAAGGTTGCTAATAACTATGATTAGCACTAGTGATGGTGTTAATATTTGCTAATGCTTAGTGTTAGGAGTGAACATGAGGTACCTTGGCTCTGATACCATATTAATAGAAGTGGATTTGAAGATGATATAAGTGCATGAACATAAGGAAATGAGAGCTATGGTGGATGAAAGATGGAAAAAGACATAGTTAGAGCATAGTGTTGACACTAATAAAAATAATCAAGATATGATTTAGGGCTAATCACATAATCACATTTTTGCATTAAGAAAATGAGTATAGCTCTCATAGAGGTCTTATCCACATGCTCCGTGCACCCTTGTGCCATCCATGTGTTCATAAATGCCCACATGTCTTGTGCATTCTTGCACTTTCCATGTGCCTACTTTTTGACCATTGACTCCCTTTTACATTCATCCATTCACATCTCCTAATAACCTTGGCCTTCATTCATTCCAATTTCACGACATCCTAATCTCCATCTACCTTGCTTGCATATACACGTGTGCTAACGCCATTATCTTACATCAAGGAGTCACGATAGATACACCAAACTTGGGTCATACATTCAAGATATGAAGCAATAGTGTCCAAAGCTACAACTTGGATGGGTGCCTGTAATGGTGTGACGGAGTATTATGGTGATTCCCGCTTCAAGTGTGTGTGGTAGCAAGTTAGGATGAACATTTAAGTGATGTACTTCATGGATATATTATGAGAGTAGTCATTGTAATAGTATTAGGCCTCTTATGAGCCTAAAGTGCCCGACTGACCACAGTTTAAGTGAGTGTGAACACTTATGGCCATGTATATAAGTGAATATCTCTCATAATACAACATACTCTCCCATTGTGTAATTGAGTCTTGCTCTTCATAATCCTCTTGCTAATCTATCTCCTTACTACATGCTAGTGAGTGTGTGTGAGTGAAGTGAGGTGGGAGGAGGGACGAGTACCCATAGTGCAACGTGACAGTGTGACAACGCTCGCAGGAGGCACAATGGAATTGCTTCTCAAGGAGTTGTAGAGCTTGGAGACCTCAAGGGTTACAAGCTCGGCCACCATTGGAAAGATCTCACGACAGTTGCGGTTCACCAGCAGGTAATCTCTTTTTGGATGTGTTTCAAAGAGGGTTAGGGTGAGCCATAACATTTATGGTGCCGCTGCCAAGGAGCCATCCCTTGGCTTTTTCTATCGTTTTTTCTCTAATCTACGCATTAACCATTGCCCATTATCTTGATTAATGGTTTTCGATGAAAAAGATGTGGATTTGATAGTGATTTGTGTGAGATTTGGTGTAGAATAGGTCTCTTTTTGGTGTAGAATAGCTCTCTTTTTGTTTTTGAAAAGAATGCTTTTTGCTTAATTTTTAGATTAATTTGTTGTTTTTGTAGTTTTTCATTTTCTTAGGGCTTGCACATAGTTTGTATTAGGCTTAGTTTGCATCCATTGCATCAAAGAATGTAATAGAATGCAATTTTTAGTGAATGTTAGCTCTCTTTAGTGTTTAACATAGAACTAAGATCATTAATTTTAGTTTAATTGTGTGTTTGTTATTGAAATTGTTTAGATTAGAGTGTTAGCAAGCATTAGGAGTAGCTTAATATTTTAAAAGATTTCTTAAAACCATACCCTTGTTGGGAGGCTCGTATCTCCTAAACCGTATATCCGATGAAGGTGCTCTAGGGCTCATCTCGGAAAGCTAACATCAAGCTCTTCGACTTTGGAATTGGCCGTCCGAACTCAAAATCGACCATTTTGGCCTTCGACCAGCAACCTCAAAATTCGACTCGAAAATCGAGGCAACAAATAGTCAAACCACGAAAAATTACAAAAAACAGTATGAAAACGACGACGAGCCATATTTGGGCTGCTTTTTGAGGGTCCAAATGACAAAATCACGAACGACTCAAGGAAACAAAGTTGTAGTACTCTAAAAATACTACAACTCCCTCATACAGAGTTTTTCAAAATTCATTTTGGAACATCCTCAAAAACGTGTTATGAAACACGAAAAAAATCCTAATTTTTTTCGTCTTGAGACAGTGATGAAAAATAGGTTTTAGGACCTCCTCTTCCATCTGGGAAGTTACTATACACTCTTTTCGAAAAATTATCTCTAAGAGGTCGTTCACGTGCGTATAGCACCTAACCTATTTAGGGCTAACGGACACTCGTTTGACCTAACGAAGAGAACGCCAGGCCTCTTGAGGCTGTAACGGGATGTGAGAAAATATAAAAAGTTAAAAAAAAACACCTATGTTTGCTCATTAAGGAGCATTTAGGCACTCCTACATGGCCACGATAGAGGGATTTCTAGAGATCACACAAGGATTGAACCCAATGGCTGACATCTTCGAGCCATTGAGATCTATGCACCTCCTGATACCATTGGCTATGCCTAACAAGTGTGTCATCGGGTTTTACACCCCCTGTCACTTCGATCCCACTGGGCTTTGGTCCCTTACCTAACATCTCCAAAAATCCTATGGATACCAACCCTTTCCTAGTAGATGCCCACACTCTTGGACATACTGTCTAGTCTAGGAAGGGGGTAGCCCAAGGACTCAGTGAGTCTCTCTCAACAAGAGCACTCACATATGGCCTTAGTAACTCATACAGGAATACGACCATACAAATTTCTAAAATTATGGGCAAATATGATGGAGAACAACAAACCTTGTTCAATTCATTCAAATGTTTGAACAGAGATGTGAAGCCTTTGGAAATCCTAACTATTCCACCAAGATATATGCATTGAACCTATGCTTAGAGGAAAAAGCTACTCTATGGTTCATCACATTAATGCCTGTGATCAAGACCAACTTCAAAACCTTGAAATCAACCTTTATACATGGCTATTCCAGATAAGGTGATCGGTGGAGTGCAGCAAAATTCTATTCAATTGAACATCAGCCAAATGAAACCATTAGAGATTTTATCCTTTGGATAAAACTCTTGGACTCACGTTGTGAGTCATGGGAAAAATTAAACGATGTTCAATTGAAGAGATGTTTGATGATGGGCTTAAAGAATAATAGCTTACACAACTTGATTATTGTATCCAATCCAAAAACATTCGATCAATGTTGTAAAGAAGCAATATGTTTAGATGACAACATGCTGGAAGATGATCATGCTACGAGGTGTTCCTTATCTAAACCAAATGAAGCAATGGCAAAAGAAAGATCGATCTCGGAATTGAAAATCCCCGAACTCTATGCAGCCTTGCTTAAAACCTTCCAATCGACATCTCTAAGAGAGGATGAAAACCTTCAAAAGCAGACATCCTTAATGCCTCTACAAGTAAGGAACGAAATGCCTTGTGTTGAGTGCAATCAATACGACCATCCCAATCCCCATTGTGCATACAAGGTACCTGTTCTTCTATACTACATATATTGTAAGACCTTTGACCCCACGATACTAAAAAGTGTCCCGCTTCATTCACAATTGACTCAAAAACTCCATCTCTTGTGCACCAAATAGAAACCGTCCAAAGGGTAGGGAAGTAGTTAATCAAACACTTCAGTGTTTTTATTGTCGTAAACCTCACAAGGTGGTAGACTGCACAATTTGGAATACTTCCATGCCCATAGTCATTGACCCCTTGCGACCCATGTGTGAACAATGTGGCATTGAACACGTGTTCCAGGATTGCCCAAGACGAGTTGCGTCAATGTCTCACAAAATACAACTCTTAACGTCTTATGTATACAAAACGGGCAATTGTCTATGGTGCCCTTGAATGTGCTTACACGTTTACAAGCCAAGGCACAAGAAATAGTTAAAAAAAATACAAAAGACAATACCTCAACATGGGTAGAAGAACATGCTTTAAAGCAGAACCCAAAAGAGAAAACAAAACCTTCTAAACCAAAGAAAGATAAGCGACTACAAACTATCGAAGCCAAGGTTGAATTGAAAGACAAGGAAAAGGAGCTTGTAGAGGACATAAACCCAAAAGAGGATATAATCCCAAAAGAGCCAAAAGCTATACATGATGCAGAAGCATCTACCTCAAAGACCACCACACAAACCTCAAAACCCATATGTGTGACACAGGGTACAAAAGTTGAAAAGAAATTCGATCTCATCACATGGGCAAACATGATGAAAAACTCACAATCCAAAGAAAGTCAGGAAATGAAGCAAGTTCTAGTACGTCACTAAGTGAGGATGAAACAAGTTCTGACTCTTCACTCAGTGCACCACATAGACCAATCAAGAAACTAGAATCCACATAACCACCCCAAATGGATAATAATGATAACATGACATATGCGGAACGCAAAAAGAAAGCTCAGGAAAGCATGCTTAGCTTGGTTGAATGTCTTACAAGAGCCTCGATTGTGATTGAGCCTCATATTGCCAATCCTAAAAAAGAAACCAAAAAACAAAGCCCAAAGGAGTACCGCTTCCCCTTTCAAGAGGAAGACATACTCTCTACAGAAGAGTCATTGAGATAGATTGCACGAACTATACACTTGAGAAAGTACGTGAGGAATTCGATAATTCCCTTACAAGATTTAAACAGTGTCTCAGAACCTCATTTAGAGGAATGATCTTCTCTCATGAGATGAGGCTAGCACCACACATCAGCACTTGCACTTAATAAAGGGCTTAACATGAGTTATACCAAGACATAAAGAACTCCATAAAACAGGACTGTGAGGATTCGCAAGTTTCCAAACACACCTTATTAAGAATTGTTAGAGGGCGAAGTGTACGCATTGGGTACTTTTGGAAAAGCTAAGAGCCAAACAGGGGATGAAAGTGAATGGGAATATAAAACAGAAATAGTATCTGAAGCTGAAAAAAACTGAAACATCCATGGTTCCTTTGGAAGATTCTATCATGGTATGGTTGGATTTCCCCTACAAGCAATGATATTAAGCACAAACGCGGATTGATTAGTCCTCGCGCTAGTCATAACATCATGACAATAGAGACTTGGGTGTCATTGGGATAACCTAAACTCATCCCAACAGACAATAGTCTTGCAAGAGGAGCCAATAGACAAAACATTGAAGTTCCAGGTTACTTTAACTACACTACTCAAACAATCGATAGTAGCGATATGGAATTCACATTCCATGTTACCCTAGGTTCCCTTGAGTATGATGTTGTCCTTGGTGGAACTTGGATAGGTGAATAATTATATTCAAAAGATGAATCCATGCAAACAGTCACCTTGAACACTTCTACAAGCAATGTACAATTGCTATTATGGGAGGAAGAGACCTTGGAGGAGCTGGAACTTCCAACATATCTTACTGAAAAGATCCCTAAGATTCTGGTTGGATTGGAAATTTTCCATAAAATCACCATAGCTCAAGCACGGAATTATCCAACATAAGAACACAATCTCATGACCCTCGAGCTATGGGATTTATTAGGTCAACCAACACTCACAACCCATCCAGAAAGAATAAACTTTACACCACACAAGACTTGAACATGCCATGTTTGGGGTACTTTGAACATACAATGTATATTGAAACTAACCCCCTTCCTTGCAAGTTTTCTGTGGTTGAGTATGTGTTGGAAGAAGATTTGATCTTGGGTCATAAATGGACTATTGCTACCCAAGCACCACTCTGCTTTGCTAGCGATAGAGTCATCACTCATGATGGTCAACGACAAAAAGTTGACAATACCATACTGCAAGGAAGAGGATCCCACCTTAATAGATTTCTATGATGCTGAACGCAAAAAGTTACAAGCCTCGTCCCCATAGAAGCCCCTCTACACAATAACCTACCATCTACGTCTACAACCGACTCCGTTAGAGCATCTACTCCTTCAACCCCATCCTCATCTACGAAGTTTGATGCCAAAACCTCGCAATCAACAGCTATTCTTGAAGAAGTTCCCACAGCTAAACCTTATATCTCTAGCAAGAAACTCAAAGCAAAAGACCCAGAGCCTATGCATCTTCATTAACAAACCTCACCAAAAGAGACAACCACATGCTCGAAAGCCTTGTCATCATTGACATCCAATCCACAAGAGACTGTAGCCTCATCATCATCAAAAATGTCCATGAGTCTCAAACCTGTAGCCTCAGCACCAACCAAAGTCATGGAGGGCCCCAAACCTTCCACATCAACCCAAAAGAAAACTCCACCAAGACAACCACAATCAAGGTGTCTTAATGGTATCAAAATGTGGGTGGAAAAGTAGCTACTTGTAGCTCAAGACTACTATGAAGGTGCTAATCAAATTTGGGTGCCTCGATAGTCAAAGCCTCTTCCCCAATGCAGCACTCAGAGACCAAGGAAAAAGAAAAGTACTCCACAACACAGTCCACAAAAGCCTATGCGAGTTCCTTAAAGAACTCCACCAAGTCAACAAGTGTGGGTACCAAAAACACTACTACAGGCACAAGGGTACTACCAAAGAAATACCAAAGCTTAGGTCCCCAAGCGCATCACAAAATCCCCTAAGCTTACACAAAGAAGGAAGCCTCAGCACCAAGCACATCGGCCACCAGTTTATAATGTTCATCAAAGATGGGTGCCTGTGCATGTGCTTTAACAACATGGATACTGTGATTGTAATCCCATCATATAGTTGCCAAAATAGAATAATGTGAAGAAAGCCTCACCACTGACTTCAACCTCACCACTGACTTCAACCTCAACAGCTTCACCTAAGGTTTGACAAGAATGAAGGCCCAAGTACAATAAGCAAATCACTCAACCACTACTTTGTGTTCAAGCAAACAATCAGCACTCTTCCCTACTGCCTCAACAACATTTGAGCAAAAAATTCAAGAATCAATACCCACGTCTACACAACGGAGACTTATGAGCGCATCAAGGACAAACTAACAATGCTCTTGTCACCCCTCTGGATGTGAGAAATAAGTGCATAAGAACCTGTTGCTCATAAGCCATGACCTAGCTAACCCATAAAATCATTTAAAATAAAAAAACTATCGAGGTCAGAACCTGCAACTTCATGGAATTCCATCTCATGGAATTTCCTTTCAAGGAATTCTAGTTCATGGCCTGCACTTTCACGTAAACACCATTTCACGAGATTAACTTTCACGAGTTTAGGCCATCTCATGGAATATCCCTTCATCGCCAAAAAAACTTGCAATCTCATGGGATTAGGCCATCTCATGGAATATCCCTTCACAGCCAAAAAACCCGCAATCTCACGAGTTCAGGTTTCTCACGAATTACAGTCTCATGGCTTATGAACCTGCACTTTCACGATTTAAGCCTCATCTCACGAATTAAGATATCTCATGCATTAACACTTTCCCAGCGATCTTGAATAGCCATTATATATTTGTTAAGCTTATTGCTTACTATTCTTTTGGCTAAATTTATGTCGTAGCTGCCCATACTCATGCATAGGAGAACATTTGCACCAAAGCCTCATCATTGACAACTTCCAGGTACATCTCTGGATGGGGGGCAATGGTGGCCGAAAGCCTAGTCAATGATGGTACAACCCATCGCTTGGAAATTTTCTTCAAATTACAAACCTCTCCAAACGACGCTACCATCTTCACAAATCAATGCTCTTCAATCCTTATTGAAGATATCTATATTAGCCTCGCAAGTCGACGTAATTCTTTCAATCCTCGCCACAACAAGTGGCTACTTCAACACAGAGAAGTTAAGTCTTGTACTCCATGTATCTCTACTTCATAATAGCAATAAATATACATAAAAACATAAAAAACACATGGCAGAAGAAGATAGGAACAGGTTCTACTCAACGACATTTGATAAGAATCCTGCCACCCACACAAAGGGACATCATCGAAGGCCGATTTCTTCAAATGATGAATGTTGCTTCAATGAATCAAACGAGGAACTAAGAATTACCATCTCGTTCTAATGATTAAGTCTACGTTCCTTCGGATCCTTTCCTCTCTTCTCTCCCATAATTAACATCTCTTAGTGTCCCCACTAACAAAACTCACGTGACCTTGTTGATAATTGCCAAAAGCAAACTGAGTAAAAAAAAAGGGCTCACACAAATATAAAAATGCAATCATTTGCAAAAAAAAAGCCCACCCCCACCCCGTTAGGAATTCCCAATAAACCACCAACCTCTTCATTCACTAAATATCTTTTCTTATTCCTTTTGGAGGAAGAAAGACCATTGAACGTTGATGACACGGAAGCGGTATAGCTATATATGCCATTATAGGGTGTCACACTTCCACACACTGATACAACACACCCACAACACCAGACCCAAGAGTATGTACAAAACTTTATTTCAATTCAAGTTTTCATCTTTATTACAGAGTTGTACATCCATCACATCCTCAGAACCATCATCATCTAACACCCATTCATAATCAGCCCGCTCCCCCTCAGTGATATGAACTATGACTATCCACCAGCACACTTACCTTTTTTCCATATTCTCGAAAACCTCCAGCCTGGCCCTCAAGCTGGTCGCCCTACTTCTCCTGGTCTCTTGCCTTTGGAATCTTCGAAAATCACCTGTTCCTCGTGATGGAAATGTAGTTCTTGGCTCTCTCTTGTTTCCCACGACTTCCTCTTAGCAAATTCAGCAACTCTTGCTCACAATCTGCTCTCCGAGCATCTGTGCAAACTCCACAACTGGTCTCCTCTACATCCACAGCTTCACAGCTCCTTTGACAGCTCCTCCAAGCTCTCCATCCCACACAAAACTGCCAAATGAGCTCTCACAGGCTCCAAAAATCGGGCGCCTACTCTAGGAGGCTTCTTGAGCCTTCCCGTGCTGACACTTGGCATCCTACATGTCCTCCAGGTGTGTGGAACTGACACACACAGGCCTGCATGTCCTCCAGGTGTGTGGAACTGACACACACATGCCTGCCACCTACTCCAAATCAAGCTCCTACTGACACACAAGTGTCCAGTCATAGCCCACCATCCATGTCATAGGGTACCTTAGTTCCTCTTCAAAAACCTTGGAAATTGTGTCAAAACCTTTTCATTTTCTCTCTTTACTTTCTCTCTCCTGTACATTGAATTTTATCTCAACCAAAACTCAAAACTGACTCAAACTGATTACATATTCCTGAAGCTCTTAGTATTCTGCACAGTATATACACATCATCGGTCTCTGTTTTTGTCCACACATATTTAGCAACCCCCTATTTCTGATGAGACATTCATGTCCAGCAGCTGTATAAACAAAGATGTGATATTCAGATCTTCCTCTGTACTCTCCACAACCTCCTGACATGCATCATAAGCTTCTCGATCTTTTTCCTTCAAGGCTAACATCAAACCGAGCAAAATATTTCTTTAATCGCAGACCATTCACTCTTCTTTTATGCTTCTTTCCATTTAAATCAGTAAGTTGATAGCTTCCATTATCAAACTTTTTCTCAACTTTGTATGGACCTTCCCACTTTGTCTGGAATCTCAGTATGAAATGTACTATCCAGCTTGCTATTATACCTGAGAACAAGATCACCTTCTTCGATTTCTTTTTGCTTCACCTCCTTATTCTCTTTCTCTTGTCTTTTCAATTGCATAGTGGCATAATGATCAAAAGCTAGTTCTCTGTCTAATTGAATGGTTTGCAAAGCCAACAATCTTTCTCTGTAACAATTGATAGGTTCATATCCTTCTTCAACCAGAAACTTCAAAGCTGGAATTTCTACATCAATAGGCATGAGTGCTTCTTTCCCATAAACTAAATGAAATGGTGAGAATCGTGTGCCAGATTTCACCGCAACTCTATATGCCCATAATACATGATTCATCTCTACATCCCAATTTTTGATATGACTTTTTGTCATTTTAGTCATCATCAACTTAAATTCACCATTGAATTTTTCATTCAAACCAATTGCATTGAGGGTGATAAGGAGTGACATATTTGTGGTTGATGTTTAGTCTTCTGCATAAGTGGTCAACTACCTCTCCTCGAAATTCAGGACCGTTATCTGACAATAACTCCAGAGGAATACCAAATCTGCAGCATATATGTTCATACACAAAATCAGCCACTTCCTTACTATCTACTCTCTTCACCGCCTTCACTTCTGTCCATTTTGATAGGTAATCCACCGCAGTAAGCATATAACACTTCCCTCTGGCCGTCCTGGGAAATGGTCCAATTGCATCCACCCCCCACCTCTCAAAAATGTCATATACCAGCATGATATTTCTTGGCTCCATTTTTAAGATTCTTTTCCCCATTCTCTGGCACTCATGGGGTAAGACCTGCACCAGTGTTGAATATCCTTCTGGATGGACGGCCATACATAACCCTCCAGTAATATCTTCTGCAAAGTGATCTTAAATGCATAATGACCTCCACAAGCTCCCTCATGATTTGAAGATAGAATATGATATATTTCTTCTCTCCAAGGAATTCTTGTCAATACTTGATCAGCTCCTTGCATGTATAATTCATCTCCAATCATGACATAATGCTTACTCTTCCTGATAAAATGATACTTTTGACCTTTTTTGAGCTTGTTTTAGAGCAGCCTGTAGCCCCTTAAACAACGCTGCGTATTCAACCTCATTATTACTTTCGGCTTTCAGATGTATTCCATCTTTTAGAATCAGCCCGCCTTCTAAATCCTGGATTATATACCCCCCGCCGGTGGCTTGATGTATACTCCTCTTATACGAACCATCAAAGGACAAGACATGAGATCCGGGAATGATAATTTGTTCCTCTTTTTCTATTTTTGAATCCCCTTCCTTCACCAGGATCGGGCCTTCCTTATACGTCAGAAGATCTGCCAGAGTTGCCTTGCAAGTATCTTCAATTAAAAATGAGAAATCATATTCTTGAAGCTCCATCAACCATTGCATCATACCTTTTGAGAGCGAAATACCATTCACCAGGGAGAAGAGTATAGTTCGTCAGAACCACAAATGGTCTCGTCGATATGACCTGAAATTCTTGCAGGCATATACCAGACTTGACAAAACCAATTCAGCCTCTGTATATTTCCTTTTTGCTTTCGTCTTCACTCTACTTGCATAATATACGGGTCTCATGTATCTGGACTCATCTCCTCTCTGCATTAAAATTGCTCCAACCACATCCGGACCAAAAGATGGATTCACATAAAAGACCTAGGAGAAATCTGGGGCTCTTACACTGGAAATACCTCCCAATACCTCCTTCACTTTCTCAAACACTTCCTTGCATTCTTCATTCCATTGCAACAGTTCTTTCTTCATGGCCTGTTGAAGAGGATAAAGCAATTGGGATACTAAATGAATAAATCTCGCCATATACTTTACCTTCTGGACAAAAGTCTGCAGAGCTGCCTGGATGTTGATGGTGCAGATAATAAGATAAGAGCTTTTATTTTCTCTGGATCAGGTTCAATTCCATTTTGAGATATCATATGACCCAACAGCTTCACTTTTGAACAGTAGAGGGGGATCTCCCTATGGTGTGAAATAGCTCCATACTCCGCAATTTACCTCAAGTAGATTTGGGAATTGGATCACTACACATCTCTGGGCCACCGTAAAGGCTTCCCTACATGCGGTAGGGAGCCATCACTGTGCCTAAACAAGGACAAGGCCCTCTATGTGGTGCCAATGCATGACGGTGGGTTTGGTAAGCTAGAGATCATCACATCTCCTCTCCTCTCTTTTGTTGAATGGTCAACTCGTGATGCTTGGACGGTTATGGTTATGAAATCAAAGATGCTTTGTGACATACAAGGATCTTTGAAGTTTACAAAGCCATCTTGATCAGTTGGGTATGTCCAATTCACCTTTTTGTTAAGATGTTCAATCAATTTACTTTCTCACAAACACTTACCATGTTTGTGTGCAGGAAAGTACTAGGTGATGATATGTTTGTCTTGCTTGGAGAGCAATGGGACATTGTAGAGGGGGCAGCATAAGGATGATACATTCAAGTGCAAAATAGTAGAGTCCACCAATGTTACATTTCGATATCTTAAAGCTCGTGCTACCTTATACATTTGCTTTTATTACGAATGGTGGATGAAGAAAAATAGTAGTTTGCAAGCAGATGAACAAGTTGTTTTGCTAGATCTTTTCCTTAAGAAGGTCTGCACTGGTTTTGCAAGAAAACAATGCATCACCAATGTCTACATGGAGTGCGTGAAATGTTCCGGTAAGGCTTCGTAATGGTTGCTCCTTTGTCAAGTTGGAAGGAAAAATATCTTAACAACCCAAAAATAATATCTTTAAACATGAAAGATGTAGTTATCATAATATCACAAGCCTCATTCCTTCCCTATGAAAGATGTTGCATGAGAATCGAGTTTGTTTATGAAGATGTATGTCTTGTGCCGTGTACATATATTGTACAATGGCCACCAAGTGTCTCGATTGCTCGATTTTTTGAATCCCTCTGAATGACTCTTCCAATGAAGCTCTATCACATCTCGTTGTCGAACTCGGTGGTAAGCGGACCAATAGTAGTAGGCTGCAGGAAATGGTGGGACCATACCTACCCTAAACCCCCTACTTTTTTAGAGGGACAAGTGTAATTATAAGTACTGAAAGCCTAGTCTCCCTCCCTACATCCTAGTCTCCCTCCCTACATCCTAGTCTCCCTCCCTATATTCAAAGGAGACCAAATGTGCACAATCCTCTATTCCTATTGGTCCATTTGCTAATTAATTTCATTAGCAAAAGGCCCAAATTATGTTCAAATTCCCCCTAATGCAATGATGGCCAATGGTATGCAAATTCTTCTCAAGGAACATGCCGTCTCATGTCTCCTTCACCTTAACTTTTTTTTTCCTTTACCTGCTTACCTCAGTTTCTCTAACACTTCTGCTTCAACTCTTTGGTTTGCTTTCTTTTGGGAGATACCCATTCCATATGTTCAATCTCATAAATGAACTCGACTTCCATAAGTCTATCGATTTCCTTCATGGGCCACCTTGGAGTACTTTGGGTTCATTGAATAAGTCATGTGCCTTGATGTGGCTTAGCTCTTTTCATGTGATAAGAATTGTGTGGTTGGCCATTTTCGTAGGTTGATAAAAGCTCATCCTCATCACTTCAACCTATGTCATGGGAATTGGCAAAGTTCAGCTGTTAGCTCGAGCAAAGCTCAAGAGCTCGATCACATCCCTCTCCTGCATAAGTTATTGAGTTTGAGTCTCCTTGCTCTTGTGATTGAAGTAGCTTGTATGCTTTTCTCTTCTTCTTCTTTTCTTGCATACATTGTTCCTCTCTTCTGTGTACTTTGTTCTTCTACCGTGTTGGTCTTTAGAAACTACACACACTTTCATGCCTTCTTAATGTGGAGCTTCCACGCAAACCATAGCGGCTCGATATATCAATGGGTGAAAAATCACTCACTTGCTAATCCTAGCATGCAAAGTGGCATGTGCAGAGAAAACACTAGCTTAATTGCACGTGTGGAGAATTTACAAACATGAGAAATTGGCTTTTATACTTTATAATTCTTTTCTCACTAAGCTGCTAGGAGTAAGTAACCTGAGGTCCCCCCATTAACAATTACAAAGCTTTTATAAGTGTTAGGGATTTTTAGCCTACTTTCTCGTGTTATGACTTTGACTTATGTGACTCAGGAGCATAGGGGCATCTTAAGAGCGCTTACAATATCAAATGACGAGAATTACAATATAAGTAAAGATGATAATTACAATATAAGTAAAGGCACTCAATATACAGTGTGTGTTGTAGAGATGTTATCGGTGAAGAACCATGTAAACTAAAAGTGGTTAACATACTCTCCTTAGAGGCATGAGCCTACATACGTTAACCTACATACGTGTGTCTAGATATGTGAGCTTGCATGCATGAACTTGCATACGTGAGCCTAGATACATGAGTCTAGAGGCAAGAGCTTAGCAAAAAAAAAAAGTGTAATTTAAAAAAAAACTAAAAACTCAAAAAACAAAACTTTTTTTTTTGTGTTACCATTAGGCAAAATATGGACTCTCATTTTTACCCCTTAAGGATTTCCACACCTCCTCTCTCTAGAAAAATGGTCTCATGGTAAAAAATTTTGCAAATCAAATCAAAAGTTGGCGGAGATTACACATTTGAAATCTACTCATCGAGACCTTTCCAATGATAAACAACATGATGGGAAATTTTGATTATGCAAGAAGTCCCCAAATTGGTGATGGCATGGTATGTTGATGGGGATAGTGGCTCAGAACAAAGCCTTGATGAGAAGTTTGGGATCCTTGCTATTGTTACATCAGGTGTGCGCATGTCTACCAGGGTTAGATATCTAGTGGACATGTTGAGATATGATGGGTATATAGTCCATCATTATGCTTAGATGTTCAAAGCAATACAACAAATAGAGCCCACATGCTTTGAGGTGGAACTTTGACATAAGCATTGAGAAGATGCTATGGATGAAGAGATGGTTGCATTGGATACAAATGAGACATGGGAGTTGGTTCCTTTGCCTAAGGATAAGAAGATAATTGGATGTAAGTGGGTCTATAAAGTAAAGCAGAATTTAGATGGATCTATAAGGAGGTACAATATAAGATTGGTAGCCAAGGGATATGCATGACATTGATTATGAGGAGATCTTCTACCAATTGTGAGGATAGCAACTGTGAGAACAGCTATTACTCTGGTTACATCTAAGAAATGGTCTTTTAAAGAATGTATTTCTACATGGTGATTTACAAGGGATATAGATGGTGTAGCCACCAGGATATGGGGACCATGCACACCCAGAGTTTGTTTTTGCACGTTGTGTAAAGCCTTGTATGGCTTGAAAGAGGCATCTAGGGCATAGTAAAACAAGATAGGAGAGGATCTTGTCACTTTTAGATTTCATGTATCTATAATAATTTTTTTCAAGATAGGAGAGGATCTTGTCACTTTTAGATTTCATGTATCTACAATAATTTTTTTCAAGACGAACATGGGCATTGTTTTAGTAGTCATCTATGTGTTGTCAAGGGAAAATGATGGTGACATTAATGAGGTGAAGATGCTCCTTATTAAAAGGAAGTTCTAAATGAAAGATTTGGGTGAGTTCTAGTACTTCTTGGATATAGAGATAAATCCCCTCAAGGGATTTGGTTTTTACAGAAGTAGTATGCTTTTGGCATGCTATCCAAGCATGGAATGACAAGTTGTAAGCCAATCTTAGTGCCATTGGACCAGAACAAAAAATTGGTTGATACATGTGTTCTTGTGGAGGACCCTACTATGTACAAGCACATTATAGGGAGTTTAATTTACATGACTATCATCAGCTAGACTTGAGCTATGTTGTTGGGTTGGTGAGCCAGTTTATGCAGGCCTCAAAGATGCCACACTTGGATGTGCCTAAGAGGATACTCAGATATATAAATGCCACACTTGGATGTGTCTAAGAGGATACTCAGATATATAAATTCTACCATAGTACTGTTGAAATGTCAAGCTCGTATACAGCTGGAGGATAGCACATGGGTGCTGACAGAGTGACAGTATGGTAGATAGATATCGTGTGGTGTGTTTATGACCGCGTCCAGTTGGTCATGTATGGTGTGGACATTACATTAGGTTTACTTTGTAGTGTGGACATAACACTATGTTGTGTTCTTCTTTGTGTGTGTGAGAGAGATGGTGACTATGGCTTCTCTCCTTCTTTATGATTGATGGATATGGATTAGGGTTTGCTTCTCTTGTGTGTGCTCTCTCCTGCTTCTGTTTTTTATCATGGTATCAGAGCCTGGTGCTCAACATTAGGGTTTGTGAGTGAGTGAGAGAAGAGGGAAGAAGAAGAAAAAGCTGTGAAGGAAGCCATTGGAGCTTGGAGCAAAGGAGAAGCTGTGGAGCACACACCGGCATCAGATCTGAGAGCTAAGGACCATTGGTAAGTGTAGCAAAACCCCCTCTGCGGATTGCAGGTATCAAGAGCAAGTGTAAGAGAAGATTAAAGGTGCAAAAGCAAGCAAAAAATTTCTGTTTTGAAGCTTTAATGGAAAGCTTATGAAGGAGTGTGTCTTGGCAAATGTATTAGATCAAATGCAAAGCAAACACTGAGGCTCTCATGTATTGTGAATGAACACATGTATTAGCAACTTTGGGGCAAGTCATTGCATGGAAAATTGATGCATTACAGGCAATTTGTGAAGAAAAAAATTCTGGTTTTTTGGACCCTACAAAAACAGAGAACATATGCTCGGTGGAGGATCGAATGCGGAAGATTGAAGCAAAATTGAGCCAAACCCTTCATACCCATGATGCATTAGGTCATTGCTAAGAAGCTTATCAATTCAATTGTGAAAAACCCCTTCTCTACAGGCCCCAGGAGCAGGCGGCGCATCTCTGTGCAGAATTCTGGATAGTCTCATTAGATATCATGCCATTCACTCATTTCTAATCCATTTGATGCCATTAAAAGCTTGGGGAGTTTAGCAAAGACATTGCTAAGGCCTTGTGATACTTGGTTGCAGCTCATTTGATGTATTTGGAGCTCATTGAAGTAATTTATCAGAGGTGTGCAGGTTTGCAGAAAGTCTGTCCAAAAACAGAGCAGTATTAATCAAGGCATTAATCCTTGTCTATATCAAATTGGCCTAATTCCTTTGGTACAAGTAGAGTCCTATGAGTTGCTAAACTTTTGATTCAAAAAGTTTTGAATTTGGATAAGATTTGAAGGAGATAGAGCATTTTTAGTGAGAGGTGGTACTCGACAGATGCAGAAAAAGGCAAACCAGGGAGCTACAAAAATTGGTGGTTCTCATTCACCTTGAAGAATTTGATCAAACCCTTCTAGGATATGTTGGAGCAATGTGTTGGGAAGCCAATGCAAGTTGAAGCATTGTATTTGGACAAGATTTGAAGGATTTAGAGCATAATCTTTGACTGGTTATACTGGCGAGAAATTACTGGCGAGAAAAAAACCAGAAAATTTTTTGTGAAGAAGTATCATTTGGTTTCAACTTTGATCGAGTGTACATTGTTGATGAATCATTGTGGGATGTAAATGCACACAATTTGCAAGCATTTGATGTGATTTGGAGAGATTTGAAGCTTTACAGGTCCTGCATACAACTTGTCAAAGGGGAACATCTACTATATTTTTTGCAACAATGGGAGATGGTCCGATACAGATTGTTGGAGAGAAGCTTGATAGAACTAACTTTCAAGTGTGGAAGTTTCGAATGAAGAGTTTTTTGAAAGGCAAAGGTTTATGGAGTCTCGTGTCGGAAGAAGACCCGGAGCCATTCCTACCTCCTCAACCAAATAATGCTCAGTTGCTGGCTCACAAGCAATGGGTAGAGCGGTCTTCGAAAGTGTTGCATTACTTTTCAATATGTGTAATAGATGCCTTGCTTATTCACATCCAAGATGCAGATACACCGAAAGAAGCATGGGGTATATTGTGCCGAATGTATGAGACAGACACTGGTGCAAGGAAGATACAACTAAAGCAACAGATTCACAGTGTAACACGAAGGAATAGGAGTATACATAAGTATGTTCAGGAAATCAAGGGTTATGCAGATTCCTTGTCATTAATCCATGCCCCAATGGATGATGATGATTTGGTTTCTCTCACATTGCGTGGTTTAGGCAAAGAATACAAATCTTTTGACACTTCCATCTCAGTAAGGTTGGGAGGAATGCCAGACTTTAATGAGCTTGTGTCATTGCTCATTGTGGAAGAATTGAAGCTTGGCCTTGGTGGTATGAGTGTTACAGGTGGTGCATCCTCGTCAAGCAATGATGAGCATGTAAGGAATCAGGCTTTTTACTCATCTAGAGGCTTTCGAGGCAGGGGGAGATTTACCCCTCGAGGCCGTGGAGGACGTGGTTGGAATGACAGGTCTACTCAACCACAATTAAATCAGAATTTTCAGAATTCACAGTCATCATTTGGATCACATGGAGGTCGTGGATTTCAATCCCATAGGGGGAGATTTGGAACAGGTGCTCGTGGTAGAGGACGATGGCAAGGTCCTCAACAAAATTTGAATGGGATTGAATGTCACTATTGTGGCAAACTTGGACATATGGCAAAAGATTGTTACAAAAAGCAGAATGATGTGAGGAATGGAAGACCACAACATGGAAATTATGCATCTACCAGTAACAATGATGGGAGTTCAAATCATCTTTTTGCAATGAAGCACATTATGGGGACAATGGATTCTCAGAATGCAGGAGATGAGTCATGGAATATGGATTCAGGTGCCTCAAACCACATGACATGTCATGGTGAGTGGTTTGAGAAGATGCAACCATTGGATAAAAATGGTTATGTGGTCACAGGAGATGATACTCAGCATCTTATAACACATGTTGGCAGTGTGCCTTTGAGGATGCATGATGGAAATGTGAAGAATATGTCAGAAGTGTTATATGTACCATCCATCACAAAGAATTTGGCATTAGTAGGCCAAATGGTTGAGCAGGGATTACAAGTAAGATTCAATGAGAATGGCTGTTTTGTGGAAGACTTTAAGCATGGCTGTAGATTGATTGCCAAGGGCAAGAAGGAAGGAAGGTTGTTCAAATTGGATGCAGGCATACCAGAATTGAGCTCAGCCATGTTTTCAAAGAGCAATGGGATTGTGCAGGACATTGACATGTGGCACAAGAGGATTGGACATGTCAAATACAGAGATTAAAGAACATGCAAACAAGAGGCATTGTCAGTGGATTGCCTCGATTCAAATATGATGGACATATGCATGTTTGTGAAGCCTGTCAGTTTGGAAAGCAGGCAAGGTTGAGGTTTCCTAGAGAAGGAAATATGAGTAACAGGCCACTTGAGATAGTACACAGTGATGTATGGGGCCCTGCACAAAATCCATCTATCAAAGGAAGTCTATACTATGTGACATTTATAGATGACTTCAGCAGGATGACATGGATATACTTTCTGAGAGAGAAGAGTGAAGTGCTGGAAAAGTTCATGGATTTCAAAGCCCTTGTCGAAAAGCAATATGGCTGTTGGATTAAATGTTTGAGAACAGATGGAGGTGGTGAATACACCTCAAAAGCTTTTGAGCATTTCTTGCGGAAGCATGGGATAAGAAGACAGTTGACATGCAGGTATACACCTCAGCAGAATGGTGTGGCTGAGAGAAAGAATCGAGTCATATGTGAAGTGGCAAGGGCAATGCTCAATGAAAAGAGCATGCCAGATTACTATTGGACAGAAGCATGTGCTACTGCAGTGTATATCCTGAACAAAACACCTACAGCAGCCATTCATGGAAGCACGCCAGAGATGCGGCTTACAGGTTACAGGCCAGACATTGGACATCTCAAAGTCTTTGGATGCGTAGCTTATGTCCATGTGCCTGATGAAAGAAGACGGAAGTTGGATCCTAAGGCAGAGAAATGTGTATTTGTTGGATATGCACAGGATCGAAAGGCCTACAAATGTTATAACCCTCAAACTAGACAAATAGTCATCTCACGAGATGTGGTGTTTGATGAGCTTGCTAGTTGGTACAAAGCAAAAGATGAGGGAGTCATTGACTCACTTGAGGCTAATGTGCTTGTGAACTTGCCATCACAAGCAAGTTCTAGTTCTACTACTATGTCTGGGGCCAGCACAGCAGAAGCTGAGAGTAGCAGTATAAGTCCATGGTCAGGACGTTTGAGGCATGAGAGTGTGAGCACTGGGAGTAGTGCTATGGATAAAGGCAAGAAGAAAGTCGAAGGAATTGGAATCACAGGTTATGAGTCATCTAGTTTTGAGAGTCTGGATGAAGAGCTCGGCATACCTGTTTTACGCACACCTGGTGCTAGGCAGGACAGATATGTGCCACCACATGCTAGAGTTACAGGTGTACAGAGTGACCCGCATGCATTGAGGAGATCCCAGAGAGTCAGATATCCAGTTGAAAGATTGACCTATAGAGATTTTGCTATGCACTATGTATACATGACATCTATGGTAAAGCATGTGGAACCTACATGCTATACAGAGGCTATTGGAGAGCATGTATGGGAGAAAGCCATGGATGAAGAGATGGATGCTTTGGACAAAAATGATACATGGGAATTGGCTGAGTTACCTCAAGGAAAGAATGCAATTGGTTGCAAATGGGTGTATAAGGTAAAGTGCAAGTCAGATGGCAGCCTAGAGAGACATAAGGCAAGGCTGGTCGCTAAAGGATATGCACAAACTTATGGTCTTGATTATGATGAAACTTTCAGCCCAGTGGCTAAGATGGCTACAGTGAGGTCTATCATTGCACTAGCCACACAAAAAGGTTGGGCTTTACATCAAATGGATGTAAAAAATGCTTTCTTGAATGGTGAACTACAAGAAGAGGTGTACATGGAACAGCCAGAAGGATATGTACATCCAAAATATCCAACTTTTGTTTGCAGGTTAAAGAAAGCAATCTATGGTTTGAAGCAAGCACCTCGTGCTTGGAGTGACACGATCAGCAGATATCTTGTCAGTATTGGATTTGTGGTTGGAAATGCATACTCTTCACTTTATGTGAAGAAGACACATGATGGTATCGTGATGATAGTCATTTATGTTGATGATTTGATTATCACAGGTGATTGTGGGAAAGGCATTGATGAGGTTAAGGCCTCTTTATGCAAAGAGTTTGATATGAAAGACCTTGGTGATTTAAGGTTCTTTCTTGGCATTGAGGTGATAAGAACAAGCAAAGGTATATGGCTGGTGCAAAGGCAATATGCACTTGACATGCTGGCAAAGTATGGTATGACAGCATGCAAACCAATGTTGACACCATTAGAGCAAAACATGAAGCTTAGGGCTGATTTGGGTGATGAGCTTGATGATATCACCATGTACAGGAAAATGGTTGGTAGTCTTATCTACATGACCATTACGAGGCCAGATCTCAGTTATGCAGTTGGTTTGGTAAGTCAATTTATGCAGAGTCCTCGTAAACCTCACTTGGATGCTGTGAGACGTATTCTGAGATACGTCAAAACTACCGTGCATTATGGTCTTTTCTATGAGGCAGGAAAAGACATGCATGTCTATGGATATACAGATGCAGATTGGGCTGGTAGTGCATATGACAGGAGGTCTACCAGTGGCTATGTTTTCAGCCTTGTAGTGGAGCTGTGAGTTGGAGCAGTAAAAAGCAACCTACAGTTGCTTTATCTACCACAGAGGCAGAGTATCGTGGAGCAGCCATAGCTGCATGTGAGGCTATCGTGGAGCAGCCATAGCTGCATGTGAGGCTATGTGGTTGAAGAAGTTGCTAGATGATGTCAGGTTACAGAGTGATATGAGAGTTGTCATTCATTGTGACAACATGAGTAGTATTCAGCTTGCTAGCAACCCAGTTTATCATGCCAGGACCAAACATATTGAGGTCCACTATCACTTCATCAGAGAGAAAGTGCTAGATGGGCATGTTGATTTGACATATGTGCAGACAGATGAGCAGGTTGCAGATATCTTTACCAAAGCACTTGGTAAGGATAAGTTCGAGTATTTCCATACTAGATTGGGAGTCCTAGAGATGGACATGTCGAGCTTGAGGGGGAGTGTTGAAATGTCAAGCTCGTATACAGCTGGAGGATAGCACATGGGTGCTGACAGAGTGACAGTATGGTAGATAGATATCGTGTGGTGTGTTTATGACCGCGTCCAGCTGGTCATGTGTGGTGTGGACATTACATTAGGTTTACTTTGTAGTGTGGACATAACACTATGTTGTGTTCTTCTTTGTGTGTGTGAGAGAGATGGTGACTATGGCTTCTCTCCTTCTTTATGATTGATGGATATGGATTAGGGTTTGCTTCTCTTGTGTGTGCTCTCTCCTGCTTCTGTTTTACGTTGTGAGGTGAAAACAAGAAGAAAGACCAGACCTCTATAGCCCTTCACCCACCAACTTTGGATACAACAACAAAATAAAGGGGGCACCAACAACCAAAATAAAAACACCACACAGAGATACCTCAAAATCCTGTATTCCACAAGATAGTCAAAACCCGCACACTTATCGACAAATAATGCAAAAAAGAAGATCCCTCTTTCACCAATCAGCTGGCTCCACTCGGCTTCCTTCACTCCCTTTATCTGCCCATGGCTCTCCTTTTGCATCCCAAAGGTGGCCCTCCTTACACCAGCTGCCACCTCCCTCTTTCCTTTTGTTGACGCTCTATGTTACCCCAGGTGGCTATAAAAGGCAACTCCACCACCTGTCCTCGCCAACAGCGGCCGACGATGAGGTGTATGGTCCCGTAGGGTTTTGCCCAGCATGTAGAGGCTGGAAGGCCGAATTCTAGATCATCGACGGTATAAAGAAAAAGAATAAGAGAACCGGTTTGGCTTGTATGAAATTGATTCATATATAAACTTTTCTTTTAAATCTTATCTTGGCATTATTGTACTGTGGAAAAAGGTTGTTTTAATAAACCTTGTGAAAAGGGCCTTAATTAAGGAACA
This sequence comes from Cibotium barometz, assembly GCF_041138505.1. NCBI lineage: Eukaryota > Viridiplantae > Streptophyta > Polypodiopsida > Cyatheales > Cibotiaceae > Cibotium > Cibotium barometz. Next base: position 43,700,635 of record NC_141077.1, read on the forward strand.
TGTTTATTTATGTCAAACAATGTGGTGGGATTAATTAGAAAACAAATTGACGCGTGAGTAGGGTGGAAGGTGGGAGGATGGAATGCCCGACGGCACCATCCTACGGACGGGTGCACCCGATTAGTCGGGTAGCTTTCCAACATATTAAGTGAAAGCCCTACGTTAGATAAATAGGTTCTCGGGCAATTCTATTCTAGAAGACTAGGCCAGCGGCTGTGCCTTGCATGGATGAGGAAAAAAAGCGTTGCCTCTAGAAATCAAGTCTTGTAGTTGTCCAATTTATGATCAATTACCCTATGGGTGATTTGATTTTTAGAAGACCACGCTCCCCCTGCGGGATAGAACTAGGTCTTACCTATGAATCGTATCCTTGAATCTCTGCATGGTCAAGGTGTCGATGAGGGCAACAAGGTTTAGGTCTAAAACGTTTGGTAGCACTATTTTTTAAAGGTGAGATGATTTAGCTTGACCAATTTAAGAACATGAATGATCCTCCCTAATGGTGCATTACAAAAAAAACGTGCTTGTCATGACTATGGTTGTTAGACTACTTGACCATGGCTAGTTTGGGGAAAACCTAGCACAAGGTTTGAAACATTGTTGCGTCTGACATAACTTCTTGAGGAAGTGACCTTTTGAGCACTTCTTTGAGAAGAATGTAGGAGAGAGGATGAGCTTGAGCTCCTTAACACATACACACAAGAGTAGACAAGTACACAAGAGAGATGGATGCCTGAATTTTCTTCTATTCTCTTTTCTTCTCTACAACCATTAAGATAAAGAGATAAGAGTACATACTATAAGGGAAAGTACTCTTTTACTATAACATACAAAGGTCAGTCTATAGTGTAAACTCGACTATATGAGCCATAACTTTGCCAGACTCTAGTAATCCAAATGCGGCTGTCACACCTATCATCCACTCGTGGCATATCAACCATAATCTCACCAACCATGCCAGTGGTGTAAGTGTGGAGCTGTCATCTTGGCGTGTCACAAATATCTGCACTAGTTGAGCTCGATATGTCATCCTGGCATTGTCAGGCAAAATTCTGTAAAGGTGTTTTGAGTTCGTGTACATATGGGATGCATGGTTTGCAATAAAACTTTGCCCTGAATGGCTTGCAGTGAGTTGGTACATGCATTTTTCTTTGGAGTAGGTGCTTGAGACTTGAAGTTTTATTTGTATGAGCTTTCTATTTGCCAAGAGGGTGTCTTGGCAAAATGTGTGCAAATAAGAGGTGGAAGAGCATGAGAATGTCAATGATAGGGGCTTTGATGAGCCTCTGGTGGAGATAGATGTACATATGCTGGTTTACGTGGAGAGAGCCCAATCTAGACTGTGAATACTGAAACTTACAAGGGATGCCAGCTAAATATAATTTGCTCTTTGTGCTTGAGTTTGGATGTACTATACAGATTTGGAATGGCCGTATGTCTCCACATCGCAGGGGGTTTGGGCATGATAGGCATGGTGATGAGATGGCGTATATGTGTGGATTCCGAGGTTACAAAAGATTTTAATAGAGGCCCCTATAGGTACTGCAGTGTGGAATGGGAACCACCTTATAAAATATATATATATATATATATAAACACCACCAAGTGGCAAGCGAAAGAGCAGCCAGCTGGCCGCTTGCTTTGCTGCCAGCGCGACCTTCAAGAAGGTTGGCGAAGAGAGCTGATGGAGAGACGACCGCTGGATAGTAGGAGAGTTTTTTGCTGGGGTTGCAGGGGAAGGAGTGTGAGTGCTGGCAAAAAAAACTGCTTCCACATACAGGTGGTGAACGACAGAAAGAGGGGTCCTCTTAGTGCATCAACTGTAGCAAAGGGAGGAGGCTGGCGTAGTACTATAGGGGAGCTGCCGTGACCCAAAGATCGTGGTGAAGATAGCCGCCTCTGTGCACAGGCGATGATAGAGGAGGTCTCTGTTTTTGGTCACTTGGGGGAGCAAGGAAACAAATCTTCACTGTGTGGTTTACTGTGGCTGGTAGCACACAGGCTGAGAAGTTTGGTGGGACGACTAACGTGGTGGCCGCCAATCCTCTTATGCAAGTGATGCCAGAGAATATACGAGGTGTGGCATAAAATTGTTTGTGTCGCCGAATATGCTAGAGCGCTGCTGATGAATAGTGAAGGTTGGTGCCAACTCTAGTCGATGGTAGAAAAGAGGGAAGCATTCATCACGTGAGGAGGAGGTGGGTCGTGGTAGAGGTGAAGAGGACGCTGTTTTTGCTGTAGAGAAGCTGGCAACGAATGGAGAGAAAGTGGGGGCAAGTTGGCCTTGTTATGACGCTGCTATGGGCTGGTGGTGAAAACTGGGTGACTAACGACTAGCTGGAAGGAGCCGCCTTGAGGGTGTTGCTGTAGTAGCTGGTGGTTGGTAGCATGCACGCAGTACAGGTGGTGGAGTCGCCTTTGATAGCCACCTGGGGTAACACAGGGCGTCAACAAAAGGAAAGAGGGAGGTGGCAGCTGGTGTAAGGAGGGCCACCTTTGGGATGCAAAAGGAGAGCCATGGGCAGATAAAGGGAGTGAAGGAAGCCGAGTGGAGCCAGCTGATTGGTGAAAGAGGGATCTTCTTTTTTGCATTATTTGTGGATAAGTGTGCGGGTTTTGATTATCTTGTGGAATACAGGGTTTTGAGGTATCTCTGTGTGGTGTTTTTATTTTGGTTGTTGGTGCCCCCTTTATTTTGTTGTTGTATCCAAAGTTGGTGAGGTGAAGGGCTATAGAGGTCTGGTCTTTCTTCTTGTTTTCACCTCACATCTTTCTGGTGCCCCCACTGAGGATAGCTCTGGTATTTTCTTCAGTTTACAAGGGTGTATGCCCTAGGAGTTGAGGGTTTCAGGAAAGGTGTTTTTCTTGGGATTTGAGGTGAAGTTTGGGGATTAAAATGATGTCGTATCCAGAGTTCTTTGGTGGTCCTAATGAAGATGTGGCAGATTTTCTGGAAAGAATGGAGGTTGCATGCATAAGCAACCACATCAATGAGTCGGTACAGGTGTTGCGGCTACTAAGCATCTACTTGAAAGGGGATGCAAGGACCTGGTATAGAACTTATGATGAGTCACTGAGGGTTGCTGTTCCACGTATTGATATGACTGAGAATGGATTAAAGACAGCACTTAGCAACAGGTTTAAGAAGGTAGAAGACCTCGACAAGGTTTGGCATGAGGTGCAAGCTCTGATATAGGGTGAGTTGGAATCAATTGATGATTATGTGAAGAAATTCTCTCTGTTGTGGGAGACTTTATGTAGGGCCTTAGGGGAAGACCAGGTACCTCCTGACATGATGAAGAAAAACAAGTTTGTAGCTGGGCTTAAGAGGAGTATTCGCTGGAAGGTGGAATTAAAGAAGCCCAGGTCTTATGAGGATGCGGTGGAGATTGCCAAATCAAAGGATTGGAAGTTGCAACGGATGAATTAGCTGGGGATGATTCCAGTTGTAGCACAGCCGAAGATTCGTAGAGTGGAGGCTACACCCATGAATGCAGTGATTGAGAGGATGAAGCCCGCTGAAGCCCAGGCTATGCAGATGGTACCACAAGCTAGTCAAGGAGTACCTATGGTTCCTGTAGGTTCTGATGAGGGATTGCGACAGGATATGAAACAAATGGTCGATCTTATGAAGAATTTGAGCTTAAGTTTAATGGGAAGTATAGGTGGTGGACGTGGTAGAGGTAGAGGCAATAATCAAGAAGGGGGAGATAGGAAGGAGAAGATGTGAAAGCCAAAAGGAAACGAAAGCCTCGTAGAAGGTTGCAGGTGTCACAGGCTTTCCACTAGGGGATGGGCAAACCAGCTATAACTCTAAATCTGATATGGTGAATAGGAAGGCCAACATCACCTTTGGGAAGTTGGCAGAGATGGTGCCAAAATTGAGAAGGCAATGGAAGGGACTTGTGAATCCAATGGAAAAGGAGTCAGAGAAGAGGTCAGTCAAAGTACTATCTTTAGAAGAGCTTCCAGATATTTGCCCTATTGTGGAGGTGTGGAGTAAAGGTAGGAACCTTGGTCAGGCCTATATAGATGGAGGAGCTCAAATCTGTGTGATTACTCAATCATGTGTGGAGCAGTCAGGCTTGAGGGTGTCTGGGGTTTCTGGTTTTCGAATCAGGATGGCTGATCATCAAAAGGTAAAATGTCTTGGTATGGTAAAGGAGCTGGAAATTGAAGCTTTTAATGTTAAAGCTACTGTAGATTTTCATGTGATGCTTGCGGGTCTTGGTGCTTTTCTAATTATTCTTGGACGACCCTGGTTGCGAGTGGTGGGTGCAGTACAAGACTGGAGGTATGGGACCATTTCTTTGCATAATATGCGGGGTAATAAAAAATCTTTTGAGATGCATAGTAGGAGATCTTTGAATGATGTGTGGGAGAGGCCACAGGATTCGAGTGAAGAGGAAACCTACCACCAGTACTTCTGAATCAGAGATGGATTCATCGACTACTGCTTCTAGCGAAGAAGAAGCAGATGTGGCTTTCCTAATATCAGAGCAACAAGGTAATGAAGATAAAGAAGTGCATGAAGTGGGTACTGAGGGAGAAGATACCTTGGGGTCGTATGAAGTGATCGAGGAATTACTGCAGCCAAAGATAGAAGTGAAGAAGAAGCAGGAGCTGATTGAAGGAATGCTGAGTCCGGATCTCTCGAGTGGAGAAAAGGTTAGGTATGTTAATATGCTGTCTCATTTTCCAGCATTGTTCATCACCTCTTATAAGGAGATTCGAGGATTTAAAGGGCCAAATTTGAGGATTGAATTGAAAAAAGATGTAAAAACAGTTAGGCAAAAGCTTCGCAGGATGGGAGAGAACAAATGCAGGCCCTGAGAGAGGAAGTTGATAAGTTGTTGAGTGCAGGTTTCATTACACAAGTGGACACAGCTGAGTGGGTAAGTCCTATAGTGGTGAGTCCAAAGAAGGATGGCAAGTGGCGTATATGTGTGGATTTTAAGCCCTTGAATGCTGCTACAAAAAAGGATCCTTACCCCCTACCTTTTGTGGATGAGATCTTGGATACTGTAGTAGCTGGATATGAAAGGTACAGCGTTTGTGATGGGTTTTCATGTTATTTTCAGTTAAGGATTGCAGAAGAAGATCAACGCAAGACGACTTTCATTACACCTTGGGAGTGTTTCTGCTACAAAGTCCTTCCTTTTGGATTGACGAATGGCCAGCCTACTATCAGAAAAGGGCAAATTGGGTATTATCTCCTTTTTTGGGCAAGTTTGTCAAGGATTTTATTGATGATTTTTGTATATACAGCTCCAGGCAAGAGCATTGTGATAGGCTGGCTACAGTTTTTCAGCGTTATGATGAGTGTGGTGGTCAATTAAATCCAAAAAAGTGTTTTTTTGGCTCAACCAAGGGTGAAGCTCTTGGGCCATGTTGTTTCAGAGAATGGTATTGATCCAGATCCTGATAAAGTCAAGTCTCTTCTTCTTCTTCCTACACCAATGAATACAAAGCAATTGACTACTTTTGTGCAAAAGGTGAAGTATATGGCTCGATTTATCTCTCTATCTTCACAGTTGTTATATCCTTTGCAGCAAGCAGCAAAGCATGATCCTTTACATTGGCCGGAGGAGTGGTAATTTTTCAAAAAGTGAAAGAGGTGTTGGGTGCTATTCCTACAATGCAGGCCCCTAACTGGGAACATGTATTTTATGTCAACCCTTCAATAGTAGGTGAAGATGCAATTGGAGCTATGTTGTTACAGAAGGGGAAAGAATCACATTATATGCAACCAGTCTACTATGCTAGCAGAGTAAAACTTGCTAGAGAAAGGTTGTTATCAGAGGTGGAACTTGTTATGGTTAGTGTGATGTATGCATGTAGGCGGTTCCGCCACACTACTTGTTGCCTCGCCCCTTTGTGTTTTTTACGAGCTACACATTTTTGCCTCAGTTGATAAATGGCATAAATTTATCTAAGGCTATGATGAAGTGGGTGATTGAGTTGCAGGAGTTTACTTTCTCATTCTTGGTGGAAGAGAGTACCAGGGCTACCTTAGCTGATCTATTGACATATAAGGAGAGTCCTCTTCTTATAAAGGAGGAGACCATCAAGAAGCCAGTTGAGGATGCGGTTGAGTTGGTGAATGCACACTTATTATATTTTGATGGTTCCTACAGGAAAAGCCATGATGCAGCCTGAAGAAGTTTGGTGCTTTATGATCCACAGGGTTGCCTTGTTTTTAAGAAGGGTGTTAAGGTGGATGCACATAGCAACAATGAAGCAGAGTATCTGACTTTGGAAGTTGGATTGCAAATATGTTTGAAGCATGATGTACACAGGATTCGCATTCGAGGAGATGCATTACTTGTGGTAAAACAGGTGTTGGGAGTTTGGAAGTCAAAGAATATGTCACTCAAAGAGATGTGTTTCAAGATTAAAGGTTTGTTGAAGGAATTTGAAGCTTGGAGTCTTAAGCATGTGGATCGAGGCCATAATGAGGAGGCTCATGAAGCAGCCCAGGGAATGATTGGTGAAGTTTTTGTTCTTAAAGCTCATGCATCATTTTATTGTGGCAGGGAGAATTTACAGGATGTTGAGGAGTTTTTGTTAACAAGGATGATTCAAAGTGGTATTGAAAAATCAAAAAAATATGGTTTCATCAGGAAAGCTGCAAGGTATGTGATGGTTGGTGATGCTTTGTATTTGAAGGGAATTGACTTGATAATGCGAGACGGGTACCTTGGAAGGAAGAAATCTACAAAATTCTTAAGGAAAACCATGAAGGAGCATGCGGTGGACATTTTGCCTCGAAGATTACTTTGCATAAAGTATTGCAGGAAGGTTATGTATGGCCAAGTGTACATAAGGATGTTAATCACTAGTGCACGTCATGCAAACAATGCCAAGCTCATAGTAGACGGATATTAAGGCCTGAAATGAGGAAGACAATTCTTGCTTATGATGTTTTTGAAAAATGGGGAATTGATGCTGTGGGACCATTGCCTATTACTAGCCGAGGGAAGTGCTACATCTTGACTGCAGCTGACTACCTTTCTAGATGGGCGGAAGCAAAGGCAGTGAAACAAATTACTGCTAAGGAAGTGGCAAAGTTTGTATATCAGGATATTTGTTGTAAGTTTGGTGTGCCATTGGAATTGCTTTCTGATCAGGGTCCAGGTTTCAGGGCAGAGCTTATGGACTATTTGTGTACAAAGATGAAGATCAGTCGCGCAATTTTACCACACCTTACTATCCATAGTGTAATGGCTTGAATGAGGGTTTCAATGGTAAATTGATTAAGATTTTATCTAAGGTGACAAAGCGACAAGGCAAGAATTGGGATCTGGAGTTGCCGGCTGCCTTGTGGGCATACAAGAAGACAGCAATTAAGACTGGTACTGGTTTCACTCCATTTCATCTTGTTTATGGGAAAGAAGCTTTATTGCCTATTGAGGTGGAGATACCAGCTGTTAAAATGTTGGAAAAGCTTTTCGAAGAGCCTAAAGATGCCCTTAAAGAGCGGCTGTTATATTTACAAGAAGTACAGCTGAACAGGAATAATGCTTTGAAGCATTATGAAGATATGCAGACAAGGACGTTAGAGAAGATCAACAAGAAAATTAAAAGCAAAGGAATTATGAAGGATGACTTGGTATTACGTTATAATAGCAGGTTGGACAATTCCTTTCATAAGAAGTTTCAAGTTAAGTGGGAGGGACCTTTCTTGGTGATGCAAGGATTTGCAAATGGTACCTATCAATTGGCAGATTTAGATGGGACTTTGCATGCTTCCAGCATAAATGGATATAGGCTGAAGAAGTATTATGCACGTTTAATGGTGATTGTACAGGATGCAGTGTTAGAAGATGTGATTTCCAATACAGAGCAGTCTTTGGATATAGATTTAGGTCTTGAATTGCTTTTTACTGGCTGCTGATCATGAATGATTCAGCAGGCTAGGGGTTGGGCAAAGTATGTCAGGCAAAATTCTGTAAAAGTGTTTTGAGTCTGTGTACATATGGGATGCATGGTTTGCAATAAAACTTTGCTCTGAATGCCCTGGCAAATGTACAGACTGAATGGCTTGCAGTGAGTTGGTACATGCATTTTTCTTTGGAGTAGGTGCTTGAGACTTGAAGTTTTATTTGTATGAGCTTTCTATTTGCCAAGAGGGTGTCTTGGATGTGTGCAAATAAGAGGTGGAAGAGCATGAGAATGTTAATGATAGGGGCTTTGATGAGCCTCTAGTGGAGATAGATGTACATATGCTGGTTTATGTGGAGAGAGCCCAATCTAGACTGTGAATACTGAAACCTACAAGGGATGCCAACTAAATATAATTTGCTCTTTGTGCTTGAGTTTGGATGTACTGTACAGATTTGGAATGGCCATATGTCTCCACATCGCACGGGGTTTGGGCATGATAGGCATGGTGATGAGATGGCGTATATGTGTGGATTCTGAGGTTACAAAAGATTTTGATAGAGACCCCTATAGGTACTGCAGTGTGGCATGGGAACCACCTAATAATATATATATATATATATATATATATATATATATATATATATATATATATATATATATATATATATATAAACACCACCAAGTGGCAAGCAAAAGAGCAGCCAGCTGGCCGCTTGCTTTGCTGCCAACGCGACCTTCAAGAAGGTTGGCGAAAAGAGATGATGGAGAGATGGCCGCTGGACAGTAGGAGAGAGTTTTTTTGCTGGGGTTGCAAGGGAAGGAGTGTGAGTGCTGGCAAAAAAAAAACTACTTCCACATACAGGTGGTGAATGACAGAAAGAAAGGTCCTCTTAGTGCATCAACTGTAGCAAAGGGAGGAGGCTGGCGCAGTACAGGGGAGCCACCGTGACCCAAAGATTGTGGTGAAGATAGCCGCCGCTGTGCACAGGTGATGATAGAGGAGGTCTCTGTTTTTGGTCGCCTGGGGGAGCGAGGAAACAAATCTTCACTGTGTGGTTGCTAGTAGCACGCAGACTGAGAAGTTTGGTGTGGGATGACTAGCGTGGTGGCCGCCAATTCTCTTATGCAAGTGACGCCACCTGATGCAGCCTCCACCACCCAGTGCAGAGAAAGAGAAGCTATTACAAGGTATGTTGAATCCTAGTTTGCAGCAGTCAGTGGAAAAAGAAGAATATATGAAGGTAATACATAAATTTCGCGATTTGTTCATTACCTCATATGAAGAGATCCGAGGGTTCAAATGTGAACCAATGCCTATAGTATTGAAAGAGAGTGTGAAGCCAGTATTTCAGAAGTTGAGAAGAATAAATAGAGAGCTATTGCCCATGTTGAGTAAATTATTAAATGCAGGATTAATTTATCCAGTAGATCACTCAGATTGGGCAAATCCAGTGGTCATTACTCCAAAGCATACAGGTGGGTGGAGAGTCTGTATTGATTACAAGCCTCTAAATGCTACAACAAAAAGCAATCACTATCCTCTGCCATTCATTGATGACATTTTAGACAGGGTGGCTGGGTATGAGAGGTATAGTGTATGCGATGGCTTCTCTGGGTATTTTCAGATTTCAATTTGCTGAGAAAGATCAAGCTAAAACCACTATCATTACACCGTGGGGTTGCTATTGTTATCGAGTAGTACCATTTGGTTTGAAAAATGCACCCTCATGGTATCAGAAGAATACTGATAGAGTACTTGCACCTCTTACAAATGATTTTGTGAGAGCTTTTTTGGATGATATATGTGTATATAGTTCTGAAAAGGAGCATGGCGATAAATTGGAGCAAGTATTTTCTAAAATGGATGATGCAGGTGGACAGTTGAATCCTAAAAAGTGTCCTTTGCATATGCATTAGGTTGCCCAATGGTGTGGTGGAAATTGTAAGTGCAAGCAGGCATTGGAGCCTACTAAGTATTAGGGAGCACCTCAATATCATGGAAAGTGAAGATATAAGTGGGGCACAGTTCAAGGTGAAGAATAGAAAGATTCGAATGCGAATGGAGTCGAAGACCTTGGTAGATGCTGATTGGGAATATGATTGTATAAGCATGACTTAATAAGAAAGCTTTGGAGTTTTTTATGAAGTCTATTTACTCTTTGGATTTTGTAAATTTACGTATATAATTCATCAATGAAAAGTTATCTTGTAATTGTTGCGTGTTTGTAATTTTTTAGGTTGTTCTTTTAGAATTACAATATTCAGACCTCTTTTTATGAATCCCTTTAAGAGTTCTAATAATTTCCTTTTAGAGATGCACTCAAGTCACAAGATGACAATTATGGCACAATATCTCAAAACCATTACAAACTCAAGTACAAATGTGTTTTGAGTAAAAAACATCACAACATGAGAAGAGAATTTACATGTAAGATTATAAAATTAGAAGAAAATTTATAACTATTTACAATGATAAATAGGGAGGAGAATGAAGCTTTCTATTTTGTCTCCATCTCCTTTGGTTTTGTCTCCGTGTCCCCCTTTGTCTTCTCTGGTTTTGTGGCCTCCTTTGTCTCCATGTCCCCCTTTGTCTTCTCTGGTTTTGTGGTCTCCTTTTGTAAACTTGAACTTGAGTTCCTTCTTAGCTTTCTTGCCACCAACACCCTTCTTGGCACCTACTTGAGGACCACTTTTCTTTGAGGTATTTCCTATTTTAGTACCTTTGGTTTCTTTATGTGTGCCTTGTTGAGGAGCACCCTTGGTGTCTTTTTGTACAATTCCTTGCTTAAACATAAAATACTTTAAAGGTGAATGTAAAGGCATTTTCTTCTTCTTCTTCTTAGATGGAGAGGCTTGCCTTGGGGGTGGTGGAGAATCTGGATCATTTGGAGTAATTGAATTATTCAAAATTATATTAATAGGTCTTGCACATCCAAAACTCGTGAGATCCAAGAGTTTGTTAAATTAAAAAAACTTCTCAAATTTAAGAACCAAGAACTATAGAAAATAAGTTCAAAAATTAAGTAAAAATTTACTCCAAAAATAGTGGGTTTTTAATTTAACCTACACTGCTATCAATCTCGGTATATTTAGATAAAAGATATTTCCACACATTGGCAATAACATGCCATCCACATGAGGTAGAATCTTTTTGTAAAGCCACTGGCTGATTCAAAAACTTATACACTGCCTCCTTTTTATAATTTGGATATTCATCTTCAATAGCTGTAATAGCTCTCTTACATGACCTATAAAAAACCAAATTTGAATATAAGGAAAAATAAAGAATAAAGCTCAATATTCAAGTTATCAAGGAGAACTACTTACAATTTGAATATATAAGGAAAAATAGAGAATAAAGCTCAATATTCAAGTTATTAAGGAGAACTTACAATTTAATATGCCCATGCATGCCAATTAGACTGTTCATGAAAATAATAGTCCTTCTCAGAAGATTAATGACACAAGCACTCCAATGCCCACTTGAAAAAAGAAAAAGATATAAGAAAGCAAATACCATATGTCAAATTTTTGTAAAACACAAAGGAATCATTAGTTAGAGACAAACCTCTCTACATATGGCAAAACAACAAAACAAATGTTCTTATTTCTCATTGGCCTGAAATAGGATGCCAGCTCGGAAGTCTTCTTCTTCATATCAATCAATGCAAGCGACACTAAGGGATCACAAATAAATATTTTGTTGACTTGATTTGGAAGCAATTCCTTTATAAGTACCCTACAAGAGTTTATGAAGGAATGAACAAAATATGAGAAAATATTAACATACAAGAAAATATACATATATGAAATGTAATACCTTATACACATGAAAACAACACTGTCATTAATCTCCCTATCCTTCTCTACAAGCATGTAGAGGTACCCAGGTACAATATAGAGATAGTCTTCCTCCACTGTCCCAACATTGCAGATTAGCTGCCCTGGTACTTGGGCAAGCCTCTGAGTATTGGCCTTCTCTAACTGCACAAGGGTCTCTAAGCTATCACACACATGTGAGACCTTTTCAATCACCTCCTCCTTTTCTTTCACCTCCTCTTCCTCCTCCTCCTCCTCAGAACTCTTATCATCTGGCTTAGATTTCTTAACTAGCTTTCTTTTCTTTTTCTTCTTAGGAGGGGAAGTAACTTCTTTAACTTTAATATCATCTGCCTTTGATTTCTTTTTCAATGCTGGGGGAATTGCAAGAATCTCAAAGGCTCTCCTATCCCTCATTGTTGGTAAGGGATGAAGAAATTTATCAAACCTGTACCTGACCTTGCTAACAAGTGTCATGTCTTTGTCCATCAAAGTGACTCTTCTTGGATGGGCAGCACATATGAAGCTATCATTCATGAAGTCTATAAGAAAGTCTTCACAAGCGCTTCTTGAAGACATGCCAGTGCACTGCTCTGCCATCTATAATGTCTTTGCCCTCCTTTAATACTGTCACTAACTGTTCTTACAATTCTAAGGAATGGTCCTTCTAGGTACATCAGTGGATGGGGGGCCATGGTGGGTGAAAATGTACTCCATGGTACAATCCATCATCATTGGCGAGGAAGCAATTTGTGCTTTCACTTTCGCAAGCCTTTGTACCGCACCTTCATCATCATTTGGGCTTTGCACATCACACAAAAGCGCTTGTGTTTTTGCTTACCCACAATGCAACATCCATCTTTCCATCATAACACAAACACTGCACAAATATATGGGTGTTGGTGATAGGCAAAGGAATTCTTGTCTTTCTATTAAGTCAATAATTATGCATCATTCTTGTTGAATTATGCATCATTCAACACCGAATCACGTGACATTCTTGCCTAGGCCACCATGGAATTTCTAGCCAAATTACATGCTATTCTTAGGATGTCCTCATTCTTACCGAATTGTGCAGTGTTCCTCCATGATTAGCATATGCCATTTTTTATTTAGCCAAACGCCATTCCTTTTCAAAGTTTGGGCTTTTCCTTGTTGAATCATGTGTCATTTGACTCTCAAATCACACACCAAATGATGCATCATTCAATGTCGAATTGCACATCATTCCAAGCAGTCATGTATGTTCGTCATCCTTGAAAACCTTTAAAAGGCACGCTTGCATGATGCATCATTCTCTCCTACCCAAACTCCTATGAATTTTCACCAAGTTCTCTCCCTTAAACACACTAACATTTTAGCACTCTTCTACTCACACTCTCTACCACTCCACCCCCTCTTTGGATTTTTTTATCTCACATTCGCTCTCCTCCAATAACATTTTATATATGACTACACACCTCATGCACTACATGCTACATTGCCAAATTGTTGCACCCAATAGCTTTATGGAGATTCCCAAAGCCACCGACATCATTCACCTCATGTGTTACAATGTTTAGGGATGCTCTATGCGTCTCTCCACGCAACATACTAATTTATGTGGAAATGTGCTCAATGATATTAACACCAAGCAACAAAGACGAACCCTAATCATTTGCACAATGATGACAGAAGTATAGAGAAGGAGAAGAGAGACTACCTAACCTACTTACATTGGGTATCGATAAATGAATTACTAATTACAATGATCGACAAAGATCCAAATCAAATCTGCACCTTGAATGTCATAAATAAACTGAAACTTTTTGAGCATTAATGAATAAGACAAGTCTGGAGGTGTACTTGGCTGATCTTAATGCCATGATTGCATGCCCTTGGTCTTGGTTCTGCAACCTGTCTTTGAATGCTTGAGAATGACCCTTGACTGGCCTTTTAATAGGGATTGTGTTGGCAGGTCATATTCAAGTTGGCTAGCTTATGGCATAAAAACTCATCAAAAAATGTCACGAATGTGTTCATATGTCCTAACTATTGCTGCATGTCCTGGGCACCCATGAGGCTGTCAAAACAGATCCAAATTGCCCATCTACAGCCTTTAACTTTGCCCTTTAAGCGCTGCACGGTATAATCATGTCGATGCGGCATAAGGTGTGGATGTATACTACTAAAAACATATCATATCTTCAATGGTGTGATAGGCCATATAGTCTCTCTCTCTCTCTCTCTCTCTCTCTCCCCCCAGAATTGAAGGCAGGCCTGGTAAGAAGCCTTCACTTGTTTCAAAAACCAACACTTGTGGGTACAAGAAAGAACATTATGTTAACCATAAAGCATTTACAAAATGTACAGAATAAATTCAGGAGTATTAGCTGCACCTCTACCTTGTACATAGTGGGATCAAGTGATTTCATCCAAAACAAATATAAAAGTTTAAACAGCAAGATGCTATTTAGTAGGTACTCAGATCAGCTTCTATTCAAACAATGGCTTTGATTGAAACACACCTATAACCCAAGCTTTATACTAGACCTACTGCCTTGGTGCAGGTCTATTCTAAAGCTTCGCATCCCAAGGGCGACCATCCTTCGATGTGGACATATGTTAACACGCAAGCATTACTGTGGAGACAAGTGAACCAGTAAAAGGGGCTTGAGCACATCAAAAGATCCTCTCAGCTCAATGCCAGCCCATCTAAAAACAAGCATTTTGGAGATTAAAGCATTGGCCTTCAAGTGGAAGTCATGAGGATAGGAAAAAGCACTGCCTGAAATGCTTTGAAAAAGTTCCAAATGACTGTTCTGAAGCAGGTATATGGCTGGAGTTTGCCATCTCTTGCTCTTGCACTTTCTACCCTTGATGAGACATTGGATAAAGCAGTTGATTAGGTAGGGCATGTCCAGTCATGTGCACTGCTGCTAGCTTCAGCCTCTGCACCTCCTCTTTCAATGTCTCATTCAAAGCTGCAAGCACGTTAGAATCAATGGCATGAGTTTACAGCCATCACAAACCATACAAAGTTTTAACATCCTTACGAGCCTTACAGATTGCATCATGGCCACCCGTTGTACATGGTGTACATTTACCACCATCCCTAAAGTTTTGAAGATCCTTCGAAGCTTTACAGATTGGCTCCCCATTCAGGAAGCCTTCAATAGCCTAAGTGAAATTACACATGAGCCACAAGAGAAAACCACTTGCCTTCATGAAGGTGTGCCTGCTGCTCCATGGCTTGCAGCCTAAGCTTGAGCTCACTGTTCTCACTTGAAAGTCCAGTTGAGTCCCTCTGCTCCCAAAAAATCCCAAGAAAATCATGTAATAACATGCACACTATAATGTAGAAGTGTGTCAGACATCAAAACGAGGAGTGATGTAAAACCATACTTTTTTCCCATCCCTGTGAGGGTCACTTCAATAGGCCTTGACTTACCATTACCAAGTGCAGCAAAATAAGGCTGATGTATGCTTACATGTACTAAAGTAAGTTGGGCAGACAAAGATGTTGCTTCTGTTTGCAGCGTATGCACCTTTCTCTCCAGCTCTGTGATGTATCTCATCTTCCTCTCTTTTGAGCGGGCTGCTGATTGTCGGTTGGCCAGAATCCTAAAGAATCACACATTTCCAATTTAAGAAGAGGAAAAAGAATAGAATGTTCACTCGTGAAGCATTCAGCAATATACATCTTCATGGATAGTGTAGAATGCGTTCCCGCCTCCCTTATCACGTTATCAGTGATCAAAAAGTCGTAGATAATCCATACATAACACATGGTACATCTAGTTCTATGTTCCCATAGGAATACTTCTAAAACAACAAGATGGATTCATTAAACAAGGGCATGTACCTTTTGACCTTCTTGGGATCTGCAGCAGCTAGTTCTTGTAGCTTATCATTAGTCATTATCTTTTTCATCTCTACTTCATCAAATTCTCCAAGCCCAAACTCTATCCTTGTGCTCACACTGCCATCCATGGAATGACTGTGCATGTGACGTGCCTTCCACGGTTGTGCTGCAATTCCCTGCAGGGCTTCATCTGCTAGTTTCCTAGAACTTGCCGTACTGTCCATGGAAGCACTCCGGGAGTGATGGAGGAACCCTACCTTGGATGCTGCACTAGTCCCAGTCTCCTTGATGTAGTTTTTTGCCGTGGAGTTTCCATATACATCTACCCTCTCACTCTCTTCTCTCTCGCAATCTTCGTTGCTGTCACTACCATCCCCATCTTCTTCCATTCCATCATCCATCTCCATGCCCAAATACATGGCAAGAAGCTCTCCTGCAGTGGGCCCTTGCTCCAAAGCTCTCTCTCCGAGTAGCTCTCTCTTCCCCTTCCGCTGTTCATGGCTATTTTGCACGACGCAGCTCGTCAGCTTGCTTCCTTCCCTGATGCTGGTTCTGGTCTGAGCAGCAGACCTTTCAAATAGAGACTCTACTCCTGCTCCAGTCGTGATCTTTAATGGGATTTCGCTGTGGGCACGCCTGTGGCCTTTCCTGGGAGGAGCTTGGGATGTGTGTGGTTGCTGCCTTAAATCAGAGCAGTTCACCATGGGCTGTTTAAGATCAGAGCTGTTCCTCTTAAATGGGGGGTTGACGGAGGGTGATAGCGGGGGGAGAGAGGGGAATGACGACACAAGGGTGCCACTGCCAGCATGGGAGCTGGTGGTGGAAGTTTCATGATCAGTCATGAGCACATCTACTGCAAGAGGAGGGCAGCTACTGTTGGAGTTTGCAAGCTCTTTTATGACGGGAAATAATGCAGGGGAGCCACTGAACGCAAAAGAGGCAGAGCTGGATGGGAAGAAGGAAGATGGCTGAGATACTGAGCGGGAGTGGGCAGGGGCTGCGGGCTGGGGAATGTTGGGCAGCAAGAGGGACCGGGGCTGGTAACGGTTAGCAGGAAATGGCTGCTGCAGAAAATCGTTGCCTTCCATCGCACTCTGTGCAGCAGAAACGTTGAATCAAACTCCCCCGGTCAAAGATGATGATGGCCCCCTCAACTGTAAAACTGTAAGACCTAACTCTAATATTGTAATTTGCATATCATGAGGCTGCCTCCTGCAAGACCCAACAACTGACTCTAACCCTAGGTCAAACCCTTTCTCCTCTGCTGTGACCCAGCGAAAACCTTGCCCCAATCTTCCAAACCCTAACTCGAGGCTGAAACCCTGGCTCAAGGAGCGAACCCTAATTTTCGGCAAGAACAGCGGAGAAAAGCCCAGCACAATCCCTGATTTCTGGTAGAAACCCTCTGTTCTCTGGGAGACAAACTTTTCCTAGATTCTGGCAAAACCCTGACTCGAGCTCCAACATAGGATCGGAGCAGAAAATACTGACAAGATGGAGAGGATTAGGCCGTTATATTCTTCTGCACACTTCTTCTGCCCAAAATGCAGCACCAGACTCCAGAGCACCAAGCCATCGACCAAAATATCGGTACTTCTTTCAAATGGAGCAGCACTGTGGAGAGGGAGGGGGGGGGTGAGGCAGCGTACAACTTTACCAGTGATTGAAGAGAAGCAGACAGATCCAAAGCGCCCATGTCGCAGATAACATCGGAAAGCGAGAGCCCGTTGTTGGACGCGTGACTGACGCATTGGCCACAGAGGCACAACCCAGCGTGCAAAAAGACAACTACCCTGCAAGACAACAGTGTAGTAGTAGTAGTAGTGACATACACCATACCTACCTAGCTTCACAATGCCCACACGTACGGTACACATAGTATGGGTCTGTAGTTACTAGTGTACAATAAAATGAGGATTACAATGTGAACGCTGAAGGGAATCTACCTACTCAACTTTAAAGTCTTTTCTGTAATGTTACGAATTTTTGGGGCTTCTCACAGCACATATGGCCCGGAGCATGATGGTTAAGCTGATGATGCCTCCGTACTAGCCTACCAAGTTCCCAACTTAATCAACGCCCGCGCCTCTAGTTGTTTTTGGCCCGCCCAAAGGACTAAGTGTCACTCTACTTTTTTCCCTCACTAAAATTGAGGAGGGAAAAAAGTAGAGTGACACTTAGTCCTTTGGGCGGGCCCAAAGGGCAAGGACTAAGTGTCACTCTACTTTTTTCCCTCACTAAAATTGAGGAGGGAGCAATATAAATATTTATTGGTTTATATATTTTTTGGTTGGCCAAGGTTATTTTATATAATTGGCTTTGGATTCCTTGTTAAAGGATGGGTTAGGGTGATGAGTGGAGGCCACTTCTCTTTGCCCCCCCTGTGACATGGAAAAACTATCCAAGGGTACTTGGTGCCTTGGGGTATGCTAGCCCGCCCCGAATATAATGCATCTAGATGGGGAGGAGGTGCAAGGAAAGGCAAAGCACGGACCTATGGTAGGCACCTTAGGAACGCACTCACGCACCCGGCAAGGCACGTACCCATGGCAGGCACCTTAGGAACGCACTCACGCACCCCGGAAGGCATACGTGCCTTCCCGGGTGTGTGAGTGCGTTCCTAAGGTGCCTACCATGGGTCCGTGCTTTGCCTCTCCTTGCACCTCCTCCCCATATAGATGCATTATATTCGGGGCGGGCTATAACGTGCCTACCCAATGTGAGTGCGTTCTTAAGGTGCCTACCATGGGTCCCTGCTTTGCCTCTCCTTGCACCTCCTCAGCCAAGTAGTGGGGTGGCCGGGGGGCGGGGGTTGGATAACATCTTTGCTAGCCCTCCTCATGAAATCCTACATCCTCTTTACCATGCAATGATGGTCACTCTGAGCATGGGAGGTTTTATCATTTTCATTTTGTTTATTTACAAAGATGATAATTAGGAAAAGTGCAATAAAGATTTTCATAATTCAGGAAAGAGTATACTATAAAGAGATATTGCATGTGATATTGTATATATTTACATACATATATATTTACATATATAATTTGAAAAAGAGTATATATATAAAGGCTATTTGCATGTGATAATGTATATTTATAAATATATTTATATTTATATGTATATCATATAATTTATCCTTATGTAGTGGGTGTTATTTGCAATTTAGGATTCTGGGTATTTGTGTGTGTGTGTGTGTGTGTGTGTGTGTGTGTGTGTGTGTGTGTGTGTGTATGTATGCATGTACAATATTATTTAATATGTGGTGAGTGTTATTTGTGATTTAGCATTTTGAGTCTCTTATATATTTCGAAAATAGTGTATAAAAAGAGATTTTGCATGTGATAATGTATGTCTATATATATATGACATAATTCTTATGTGGTGAGTGTCATTGTTATTAATGATCTCGGGTCTATTATATGTATTTATATATAATATAATTTTTTATGTAGCAAGTGTTGTTTATGACTTAGGATTCATGTCTTTTTTTGTGCCTGAGATTTACATGTGTGTTGTTTTTGTATTTATTTATATAAATATTATATATGTAAATTTTATTATTTATTAAGTGTTGTTTCGAATTTCTATTTTTATGTGATTTTTTTTCCTCTTCAGTTTTTAATCTTCGAATTGTTGAGTGTGATAGGTCTACCATGTGTGATGTGTGAAAATTGCATGTGATAATTATATATAAATATATATGTATATATATACACTATTGGATATTTTGGAGTTACTCTAGGATTGTTAAGTGTGACAGGTCTACCCCTGGAGTTACTCTAGGATTGTTGAGTGTGACAAGTCTACCAAGTGTGATGTGTGAAAATTGCATGTGATAATTATATATAAATATATATGTATACATATACACTATTGGATATTTTGGAGTTAGTCTGGAGTCTAGTCTAGTGTCTTTTATGGTGTGAACACCCCTTATTTAAGTCAAGGTCAAAAGATAAGGCCTTGGTACCTATAAAAGCATGTACTTGGGTCCTTCATTCATATAATGAGTACCATTTAAGTAGTGCAATCTCTTTTTTTTCGTAAGAGAAGATATATTACCAAAATTACTTTACAAATGGCTGCCATGTGATGTACTAGCGTTCCCTCACTAATTACTCCGAACCACACGTGTAGCTCGGAGTACCCTCATCCAATATATAGCCATGTGATTCTCCACCAAATGAGCTGACCTCTAGGAAGAGACTTGCCACAATAGTAGCCCTTTTATACAACCTATGTGAGCTGTAATACTAACTTTTGCATTAAATATGAAGGCATTCCTAGTTAACCAGATATGCCACAAACCTGTCCCCCTGAAAAAATGAAAGAAAACTGAATGTTTTACGTTATCTGGCCCATTCCGAATCTTGCAAAAAATCCAGTCTTTAACCTTTACGAGCCTATCTGTCAATGGAGTCCATACACGAGAAAGGAATTCCCACACCTTCTTTGCCACCAGACATGAAATGAAAAGATACAAGCATGTTTCCAAGCATGTAGTATAGAACACATAATTACCCAGAAGCAATCCGTCGCTTTTGCAACTGGTCCCCCAATGGTAGGCCTCCAACTAACATGCGCCATAAGAACACCCTCCCTTGATATGGAATCTTAAACCACAATCCTTGTAATATTACTTCCTTCCACCAAGCCCTACTCTTTATGATGTTCCATACCCTATTAGCCATCTCAGTGATCTAGCGCTTATCTTCTACTAGCATATGGTACACTTGATTTGTTGTACGCTGGACAATGTCCTGAGGCTTTCTAAATGCCCAATCTAACCAAGGTTGCTGATCTTGCAACAAACTGAGGAATATCACCAAACAGTGTAAGTGCTGCCCTCACCTTCTCCCATAACTATGCATATCCACGTGGAACCTGAAAATATTGATAGGTTTTTTGAAAAGACAATAAGCAACCTCTACGTGGCAACAAAGCATCCAGAATTCTCACTAGTCCCAATTGAGCCATTTTATTGAATTTTGGCCGCTCAACAAGTTTGTCAGGCCGCTTTAGAAGTCGTGAAGTAGCCATGGCACACCTCACCTGCCATAGAATTCAATTGTAACCACTGATCTGAAGGCTTCCATTTAGTGTGTGCCAACACCTCCTTCCATGAGATCATAAAATGAGAAAGGAGAGGTGAAGCCACCACTCGAACCTGTTGGAAACCATTCAGTACATCCCACCATGTACCATCAATCCTGGTATTACCATGTAGAAGTGCGACCTCCTCTATGAGGGCCTTAGCCATTATCACCCATGGCTCTTGAGATACACACATATCTTGCAAAATAAAGGCCATCTCCGAGTGACCATATGTAATCTGACATCTAATAGGGCTACCCCTCCACTCCTCTTCGGAGTAGTAACATGTTCCCAAGAAATCCACATCTGCCCTGGCTTATTTCCTGCTCTTTTCTATAGCATAAATCAAATTGGGTGTTGTATCTGATGGCAAAGCTTTGCCTGTCCATGGCAATAAAGGCAAGAAAAAAGATATCATGCTAATCATAATGGATTATGCCACTTTGAGCCGAACATGCATAGGCCAACCTTGAGATTTCCAGTACACAAACTTATCATTTATCCTTGCAGAATTCCATGCCAACAAAGCTTATGAATCAACATCAAATCTAATCGGATAACCCAAGTCGCATGTGATGCATCCCCTTTGTATAACCTGCCCATTCCATCCCAAACCAAGCAAATCGCTCTCGATACAGCTTATCAGAGCAGATTTTTGCACATTAATGCATAACCATGAAGCAAGACCAAAAGTATCCCAAACAACCATAACCTTCTGAACATTATCTCTTTGAGCCTTAAGGAGCATGAAAGAATCATCTGCCAATGCTTGGCTGACCATCTGCTCTCCGCTTGTTGGAGGTGTAAGCCCTACAACTTCATCGTCCTCCACTAGCTTATCTAGTTGAGAGATAAGATTTGATGTGCAACAATTACAAACAAGAGAGGGCTAAGTGGGCATTCCCGCCTGACTGATCTCGTCAAATGAATGGGCTCAGTGACCCCACCATTAATCATAAGTCTAGCCACTGCATGTTGGTTAATGGTATAAATCAAAGAAGACATACGAGGGCCAAATCCCATAGCTTGCATAAGCTGTGAAAGAAAAGACCAAGTAACGTGATCATAAGCCTTTTCAATAAGATTTGATGAATTTTTCCCATAATGGGGCATTGATAATCCTTGGCAACTATCTTTCATATTGGTCCAGCGCCTAATAGCCTATAATTGTTCCTTTGGCATGGGCACCTCCTTGCTGTGATGATGGTCACGACCACATTCTAGAAGTACGGCCCAAGATGGGTCAGTTTCTAGGCCTGAGAGAGAACTTCTTCTAACCTTTATTTTTTGTTGGTGTAGCATTGGTGCCTACTGAAACCTCTAGATCCTAGGATGTATATCCTCGCGTCTTAAGTTGTCAATGAAGCATATGGCAAGAATGCCCCAAAGAAGATAGTGTTGGTGAAGTCCATGGGAATAGCTACTCAGGGCGTTTAGCCCATGACTCTCAAAACTACAGATCTAGGGTCTTTCATTTGTTGATTGTGGCCACAAAATGAAAAAGCCCTAAATTTTCTTGACTCTGTAGAGGCTTAATTTAATGTTAATGGCTCAATTTTACAAAAACCCCAAATATTATGGATGCAGGAGGGCTTAATTAGGCAATTTTTGCCCTAATTTTGAAAACTCCCAAATTTTGATTTATGTAGGAGCTTTGATGTCGACGCAGACAACTGATTTTCTGAAAAAGCCCTAATTTATTGGTTAATTGGAAGCTTCAATCAAATGATTTTCACCACATTTTTGAAAAACCCCAAATTTGATACTGAACTGAACGTTGACATAGACGTTTGTAGAAGATTGTTGATGACGATGCTGGCACAGATGGCAGGCAGCTTGGCGATTATGATGTTGATAATGTCACTGGTCTTGGTCACACTGGCTGTAAATGGTGACGCAGGGAGTTCGATTCTCGCTTTGGTTGTGAGAGGCCGCGAGTTTGATTGTGGAACTTGTGATGGGACCTTTGAATAAGGCTTGATCAGCCTTATATTAAGGCTTTCATAAGCCTTAAACAAGGCTTAATATCCCACGTGGTGCACTGGCGGCAGGCAGGCAAGCCTGTGAGCGGTGAGGAAAGAAAGGAAGCGGCAGTTGGAAGGTGAGGCTTAAGCAACGTCGATGGCGATGAGCGTGGAGAAGGAGAGACTGTGGGCGAGCTTAGGCATATGGCACAATGGGCTGCCTGGCCTGAGCTGTTGTCGAGTAGTTGCACAGGGAGAGGTGGCTCCTGGACGGCGTGTAGGCAGCGCGCTCAGCTGAGCATGGTGAATCACGATGGAGGTGCAGGTAGCTAGGTCTTCTATGAGCACATCTGGCTCTGATACCATGTTGGAAACATAGATCTTGTTGATTCTAGGGGGGCTCGAACAGGGCCTCCATGGTTACGTGGAGAGATAAGAGAGAGAGGGATAAAGAGAGAGAGAGAGAGAGTGCAACTGTAGAGGAGAGAGACAATGCTGCACGAACTCAATGATAGCTCGATTAGATTTATGTGTTGAAGTACATCGAGTACATGCTTTTATAGGCTTGAAGGCCTTATCTTTTGACCCACACACACACACACACACACACACATAAGTTGCCATGTGGCACACTTATCTTATCCACATATAAGAGTGGATTCACACATAGACGGACAACTACACACATATGGGTGGACACACGCTTGGGCAGACATACACATGGGCGGACTTATATGGATGGACACACACGAGACTCCGAAATATCCCAACAAATAGTTACTCTATAGTAAGAGTAACAAGCTCATGAAGTTTGAGCTTATTTGGTCCAGAGGAGCACTCAAGAGAAGCTCAAAAAACACAAAAAACGTAGTCTTCTCTGATGAAAATCAACGCCTCTACTTCGAATCAATCTAATTGCTCTTAGGATCTTCACAATAGCGTGGTATAAGCTCTCTACAAACTAAATCTTGAAAGCAAAATGATCAAAGACGGAGGAGATTCAAGCAAATCATCATTTTCAACTTTTTGTCATTAAGCAAATAATTAGTGCTAATTCTCCTCATCAATTAGTGTCATCAAGGGTTTAATCATACCATTGGGGAATTGTTATTGCTTTATAAAGCTTCATACTAAGAAAGCCCCTTGATTTTCCCCTCCAACGGTGCTCTCCAAATCAGGGTATTTTCTGCTCAACTAACAAAAAATTACATTCACTAATACCTTGATTAGTGCTAATCATCTGAGGTTTTTAGTCCATTAGTGAATCAAATGAGATTTTCTCCAAGCTAAGACTTAGTAGACTATCTTAAGTGTTTTCCCTATTTTGGAAGGGGGGAACCTTACAAGACATGAGTCCACAAGATGCGAGCCTAGAGACGTGAATCCACTAAGCGGGATGTGAGTCTAGCTTACCATAACTCTGTGAGCCTATTTTATACAAAAAGGTGTGAGTCCACCATACGTGAGTCTAGAGACTAGATCCTACACACTTGAGTCTAGAGACATGAGCCTAGAGACTAGAGCCATCCACCCTTCGAGTCCCAGATTCACTAACTAGCTCAGGAAACAGTGCCAAAAATTTGTAAAGAGATCATTAAACCACCCTAAGAGCGGAAGCAAGACTATGAATCACGAGGTCACTCCCTCAAAAATGTTGAGATATCAAGGTCAACTACTATGGATATTGTGGCACACGAGGATGACAGCTCCGCACTTACATCACTAACATGGTTGGTGAGGTTATGGTTGATATATCGCCAAGGGATGATAGGCTATGTGTGACAACCACATTTGGATTATAGAGTCTCGCATACTCCCAAAATAATTAAATTTTTGAAGAAATATTAGTAGTTTATTTTCTTGAGACCACAAAACCAGATTTTTCTGATTCATCAAAGATGCTCCTTAATGTAAGGGGCTACAAATTTTCTAAATTTCTCGATCATTGATTTGATGCATCTTTGAAATACAGAAGGGGCATTCTTTAGATCAAATGGCATAATGTTCCATTGGAATTATCCTTAAGGAACCACAAATCTATTTTATGCTTATCTTTCTCGACAATCTTAATCCGATAAAAACCACATTTCATGTCTAATTGAGAAAACCATGTTGCCAAAGAAATAGATTTGATGAGAATTTGGGTGGCATTATTATGATCCTCTTTAGAATGGACATTCTTCAGACCAAACGACATAATTTTCCATTGGTTCTTGAGGGACCACAAAAGCTGTTTTAAGCTTTTCTTTCTTGGCAATCTTAATCTAATGAAATCCATATTTTATATCTAATTGAGAAAACCCACTTTGCTGAAGAAATAGATTTGATTCATGAGATCATATTTATTAGGAATGGAATATTTTTTAGCCTCTAAATGCTGGTTAAGTTTTGTGTAATCTATCACCATTCTCTTCTTCCTCTTTTGATCTCATTACAATTATTGACAAAAAACGATAGGCAAAGGACCAATCTGGTCTGCCTCTTCAATTCTTTTGTATAGCTTCTATTTCTAGAGCATACCTTTCTCTTTCTATGCTCAAGAAAGCCTCTGTTCACTTTTTGATTGGGTAGTGAGGGCGGCCATTCCCTTGATCGTTAAATCTTCATAATGGCCTTTCTTTATTTTAATCTTAAAAATATTCCTTTTAGGGTAAACTACATACATGTCAAAATTGTGCAAGAGATCCATTCCAATTAGAACATCATAATCATGATTTTCATGAACATATAACCTCATTAGGATAATCAGGTCGTCAACAAGATATCTATTACAAATGGTTCGTGATTAACCCTCTTGCTTTGTTAGCAAAGATTACATAGACTCTACACTTATCCATTTTTCTGGGTTGGATACATATCAATAGGGAGATAAGCAAATTGTTGCTTTATATTTTGCTTTTGAGCCTTGTTTTCACAATGGAGAGTTGCTTACCATTTCGATGCATGCTTCAGAGAGGGACAACAAATGCTTCTAAAACTTCTAAGTAATGAATTTGCAAGTGCATTTTTTAGAGGATGTCTTCGTTTTTCTTCAGTAGAAAGTAAGGACCTTCAAGACTTGCTCTAGTATATAACCTGAGTCAAGATGAATATTTTTGTTAGCCAAAAGCTAATTTTCTCTTATAGTTTTGTTATGGTAGAAAGAAATCCCACTCAAATTTTCTAATTGTTTAGCAAGTTCTAACTTTAGACCTTTTCATTACTCTTTTTAATGGGCAGTGACTCATCTCTACTTCATGAAAATTATAACATCACAACCATCTTTTTCATGAACATATAGCCTACCTAGTATAATCATGTTATTGATCAAAATATATGTTATAAATGATTTTGTGATTTCTCCATTAGCATAGGTAGCATCAATTCTACATTTTATCCATTTTTTGGGTTGGATAATCGTAGCTCAATCAGGCTAATAGTGGCTCATGGTGTATATGAACATATGAATGGGGAGATAAGCAAATTTTTGCTTTGATATTTCAATTTTGAGCCTTGTTCCTAGAATGCTTTGTTCAATAGATTTGTTTACCATTTTAATACATGCCTCCAAGGGACCAACAAATGCTTTTACATGAGTAATGAATCCATAACAACTCCATCTTTGAGAAGAGTTGTTCATTATTCTTTAATAGAATGTCAAGATCTTCTTGCTGTTTTCCAAGATTACTTTAGGTCCGTAACCTAAGTCTTAAACTGAATATTTTCATCACCTAAAAGTTGATTTTCTCCTATGGCTTTGTTAGAGTAGAAAGAAAGCCTACTCAATTTTTCTAATTGTTTAGCAAGTTCTCACTTTAGATTAATTACCTCTTCATTACTTTGTTCTTTCTTTTTGATGGAAACTCTAGTTGGCGATTGTTAACCACTTTAAAGGTTAACATGGTTTCGCTCACCCGACCTACCGTTAAGACACTTAACCATCTTACCTGCACAAATGGGAACTTATCTTTTGTAAGATGATGCTGGAACATATAAAGCACCCTTACCATGAGCTTAATGTCAAATAGGTAAAGTCTACAGACTCAGTGTACATAGTTGCTTAGGACTAATAATAAGAGGTCGGAACATTTTTAAGTCTAGCCACCATAATGTGAAAACTAGTGACTTGTATATAAGTCATTTTTAATAATAAGAAATACACAGTCATTTGCTTGCAATAGTTTGCTTGCAATAGTTTGCTTGTGAGCTCTCTTTCTTCCCTCTGTTGCATCTAAAAATAATACAAAAACACTTAATTAGTTACATTACAACCATTAACTAGGATTAGGACCCTTAATATCACTCCATTGAGTTTTAAAAATCACCAAAAACCAGGCTAAACTAGCTCTCGAGTAAGGGATGTGAGCCCACACTCGTGCACAAAAAGACATGAACATGGAGACCTGGGCCGTGAGCTTGGACACATGAGCCATGAGTTTCAACACATGAACCTACAGACGTGAGCCTAAGGTAGGTATATCTAATATAGTACGGACCAATTATTACAACCATAAAAGACCCATACAGACACACCTACGCATGTCCTTGGAAGGTTGTGTTGTCATGGGGAATTAAGTACCCATGTCCTTGGAAGGTTGTGTTGTCATGGGGAATTAAGTACACTTATTACCCAATACATCAACTTTGTCATAGGAAAAATTTCTAGATTTTTGTGCCACAATTATGCCTATTTCATACCACGGAAGTACGTGAGCCGAGTTCATACAAAAAAAGGCAGGAGACTGCATACATAAGCCTAGACACATGAGCTTGCATACATGAACCTACATACGTGCGCTAAGAGACGTAAGCCTAGAGACATGAACCTTGATACGTGAGCCTAGAGACGCGAACCTGGACACTTAAGCCTGTAGACGTGAGCCTACATATGTGAGCCTAGACACATGGAGCTTGCATATGTGAGCCTATTAATGTGAGACTAAAGACATAAGTTCGGAGACGTGAACCTAGACACGTAAGCCTAGCAGTACCCACCCAAAAAAAAAATATCTAAAACAATTCTTAGGCCGATCTAGAAGCACCCAAGACCTTTGATGCAAACCCGCCGATATGGACTAATTGTTGGAATTGACAATATAATCAATTGTAACGCATCAAATTGCACCTCCTTAAACCCACCAAGTCTTCGATCTTAGCAAATGACCAGCACTTAACAGAGTGCTCCCCTTTTAAGAAGGTTAGAAATCCTTTGAATCCACCTCCAATGAGGAGTTTTAGGAAGAAATGAGCCAATGAAATACAAACATAAGTGGAGGAATAGTAGAACACCTAGAAATAGGAGCCACCCATGGTCCTCTGAACTCTAGATTCACTAACTTTCTCTATAAACAACACCTTAAATTTCATGAAGGATGCGTTTAAACACCCTTATCTTTGGATGTGGCTCCAATGAAGGAGCAGAAGGATGTGTTTAAACACCCTTATCTTTGGGTGTAGCTCCAGTGAAGGAGCGGAACGATGCATTTAAACACCCTTATCTTTGGGTGCAGCTCCAGTGAAGGAGCGGAAGGCATTTAACCGCCCTTATGTCTAGGTGTAGCTCTAGTCAAGGAGAGGAAGTATGACCAAGAGCCTCGAGGCTTCATGGCCATCTAAAACAACACCTGAAATTTTATGAATAATGTGTTTAACCGCCCTTATCTTTGGGTACAGCTCCCGTGAACGAGTGGAAGACGTTTAACCACCCTTATATTTGGGTGCAGCTCTAGTCAAGGAGCGGAAGTAGGACCAAGAGCCTTGAGGCTTCATGAACATTTGCATAGGTCTAGGCACTACATCTTTGAAGAATGCTGCCTGCAAGACAATAGATCTAGTAGGATAACCTACAAGGCAAGGATGTAGAAGTCATTCATCCACATTATCCAAAGCCTCATCATCGGCCAAGGGTGCCCAACTAGCACCAGCTAGAGTCCTAGTTAAGAACATGAGCATGGATGAGCTGGTAGAGAATTTACTTAAGTGTTTAAGCCAACAATGGGGTAGGGATAGTCCCAAGACCTGAGGCTTAGCCCTAGCCAACACCTTAAGCAAGACATCCACATCTATTCCTACAAAGAGATATGGTTTGATGCGTAATTTGCCATCAAAATCATACAAGTAAAGAGTGTCTAATGCTAAGGCCTAGATAACAACAATATTGTGCTCATTACCAGTGCCACAAGAATTATGACACATCTCATTATTGGTACTAGGAAATCCGGCACCATAACCTATGCTCCTGATGCCAAAGCAACGACTAACCCTACCGCTCGTACCAAATTCTTATCAACCAACACATGATCAAGCACCCATTCATCAAAACCCTATACTGAGAGGTATGTACAAACCCCAACACCAATGCTATACCCACCTCCAGTATTACTATCCCAACATGTTTCTCTTAGGATCACACCAGTACAATAGTATTCGATGACTTTGCCATTGGACTCAGAGAGCCTAGAACACAAGAGCTATGAGTCATATGAGCAATATGATTCATATGGATACCTAGAGCAACCCCCCAGCTCCATTGACTATAACTCTTCATTCGAAGCCATGGTGCAACAAAGATTGAGGGACCTTAGCAATATGATATGGAGGCCACCTCCTCAATGTTTCCATTGCAAGGGCCTGCACTATATTGATGAGTGCTCTCGTAGAACCATCAGGTTCACACAATAGCTTCGAAGCTACCTCCCTCACAGAGAGAACGAGCAATCTCTCCCATTTAAAGTAGCTCTTCCCAAAGAGAAGAAACCGTTTGACTACAAAAACCTTCCAAAGAAACTTAAGGAGTGTCCCAATTCCATGATGGAGAAAGAGATAATGAACCAAGCCCAAGAGCTTGTGAGGAAGGTGTAGGTTGAACTAGAGCCAGTACTTGAGCAAGTGGTCGAGGATGAACCACTAGCTATGCCTGAACCAATTCTTGAACCCATCCCAAAGCCAATTATAGAACCAATGAGGGAACCTCAGTGCTGCTAGCCAAAGGCCCTGATCGGGATTGTAACCATTCTCAAGAGGGCACGAAAAGAGCTAGATTTTTGTAGTCACCTTACGCAAGGTATGATTTTATTGATCCAGATGTGAATTGGTGCACATGGATATCATACATCAAAGTTGTAAGTACCTGTCTCTTTTTTGGAAAAGCATGCATTGAACAATATTTTCTTAAATATAATTCATTGATATAGGTGAAGTGGATGTATGTAGCGGCCCTACCCATCCTTGTTCCCATCAACCCATGATTCAAATGTGAAGTGGTGTACATTGATATGATACATCTGTCAGCAAACAGATACATCAGATTTGTAAGTACGCGTCTCTTTTTTGGAAAATCATGCATTAAACAATATATAATTCATGGATATAGGTGAAGGGGAAATATGTAGTGGCCCTACCCATCCTTATTTCCATCAAAGAAGAGCCACCCATGGTGCCAAACCCTAAAGAGAATTATACACACACTTTTGTAGCATCGTCAAGCAACCCTAGGGCTCAAAAATATCCTCACAACTTCACAACGCCTGTGTGCACCCTATCGCAACACTGACTCACAGATGGAACTCAAAAGACACCGCTTAATCAAGCGTACCACAAAGTTGACTACGATGGCATCTAGGCTTTCCTCGTGGATGGGTAAATGCTTCTCTACATGTTGATTGCGTGCCTGGTAAGCCTTAAGCCCTAGCTTATGTGTACATATGTAACATAACCCTCCTTGTCAAGTGTACAGTCACTACCTTATCGGGAATGATAAAAACACAAAAACCTAAAAACATATTAAGAATCGTAAAAAAAATAACTAAAAACATATTAAGAATCGTCAAAAAAACAACTAAAAACATGTATAATTGCACCACATGCACATGCATTTGCATGTTCTAACATGGAACTTGAGTCAAATTGGCCGATTAAAGTTCAATCACCTGATTGTTGCTCTAAAGTTGGATCGACATGGGTCCAATCGTGCGATGATTTAAGGGGTGTGGCGATTTGTAAAGTCAAAGTAGAATCGATAATCCTAATGCAACGATCGGAGGGTGGAATCAAAGAGGTCAAATCGCGATCATAAAAGTGAGATCAATGATATAAGATATGCAATCGACGAGGTTGGATCATGGTCAACAATTAAGGGTGTTGATTGAATTGTTTGGAAAGTGGGATTGTCCAAAAGATCACCATGATCAATGATTAAGGATGTTGAATCACCATGATCTAAGAATCGGCGATCAAAGATGTGAGATCGGTGAGGTCAGACCGCAATTGTAGAAGTGAGATCAATCAAAGATGTTGAATCATCAGGAAATTGTGATCGCACGAACAAGTTTCTTAGATCCCAATTTATGGTGATGTGGCACTTGGATTGGTTGCCTACATAATAAAACAAAATAATTATAATTATAATAAACCCTAATACTTCTACCTTTGCATGCAGTCGAACCCACCCCGTAGCGTGTGTGGGCACTCTCCCTACATTTAGCTCCCTCACATAGATCACTCTCCCTACATTTAGCTCCCTCACAATCTGTGTGGGCACTTCCCCTGCATTTAACTCCCTCACAATCTGCGTGGGCACTCCCCCTTTGTAGCTGGTTCTCACCTTTCCATGCCCTTGCCCTCTTTTGCCTCTGCGCCCAATGTTGCCCAACCCTCTACAAAGCCTCCGCTCAGCACCACCCTTTCTGTTGGTCAACCAGCTTATAGCACCGCCCTTGGAACAATGCTGACCATAAGTTAATAGCCCTTCAAGAACATAATGCTCCACTTCGTGGCCGAGATGAAGCTTCATACGAGCTCTTGCCTCCAAATGCCACCTACATCATTATGTTCTCGAAGGGCTATTGACTTACGACGATCACACTATTGTTGTCCACAAACAAGAAGCTATCGATGCACTATTAAGACCTCAACCTCCTCCAACTGCTCTACCAGCACTCTGACAAGTAATGATCAATGTAGCATTAACGCATCTCCCTGACAAACCTATAAGTGTGTCTCCGTGACAAACCTATAAGTGTGAGTAACCCTTCACCCTCCTTTTACTACTTATATTGGCTCTCCAGTAAGTGGGTAGAGATATACCCATGGAGGGTAGCTGGTAGAGATGGTTGTTTGTAGGTACTCTAATCATAGATTAGAAATTAATCCTTATTTTAACCCTTTTTAACTAGTCTTCTACACCCCTAGCTGGTGGAGGGGCTTGATCTCCCTCCAGCCTTCAAATTAGCTTAAAAGCTCTTAGCCACATCTAGGCACAACCCCCACGCATTGGCCTGGTGCATCAACGTGTCGAATTGCTAAAAGTTGCTCCTAATTTTCATCGATTTGGAGGCGCCTATTTTCTGAAGCAAATTACAGATCTACTCTTCCACAAATGGAATTAGTCTAATTCCTCTCAGCCCCAGTGGTTTTCAAGGGTGCTCTACACACCTATGATCTCAGATTTCAAAAATTCATCAAGGAGAAGTGGCATGAAGCTATGGATCAAATCTGTAAGTGACTTTGGTAAAACAGAGATTAAGCATTCAATATTTGGTCAAATCTTTTATTTTTGGGATTGATCCTCTACTAGACTAACTGTTATTGATGCCTTTGAAAGGATTTGAGCTCATTTGAACTCTAAGGCACCAGATCTGGCCTCCCTGTACACACTATTTTTTTCACACAAAATAGGAGATTAATCTTATTAATTAGTGATTAATTTGCACTAATCACTATATTTTAGTGCAATTGATGGTTCAAAGTTACCATTGGGTATGTGATACAGATCTCTATCACTTTAGATTGCAATTTGAAGTTGGTTTGATATCCCAACCATCCAATACAAACCAACTGTCCTTGGCTTTATGTAATTTTTTGGTGTATTGATGCTTGTAAACTTATTGTAATCATCATTTAACACTAAACTGGAGTTGTAAAAGGGTAGACACTGCCCTTGAATCTTGAATTGGATCAAGAGGTAAGACCCCCTTCACATCATCATGATGATGTGATCCATACCATCCATGCCTGCTGCAGAACCCATGGTGGCAGGAAACTTAAATATTACATCCCCATCATAGAACCTAGGAAGCTCATTCACCTTAAACACCCAAGGTATATGCCTCACCAACTTTGTCAAAGTGTTCTCTTTCCTCATGTTCAATAAGAACTCTACAATGCTTTTTGATTTCAAGGGTGAAAGTACTTCATGGTTGGGTAACTGGGTGTATAGAGGCACTGCATCTAATACAGTTGTCTTCCGTAGCACACTATCATCCAGAATTTGTTGAACTTTCAATATTCACATAATTAGAGGTACCAATTGATGTATTGGCTTTTGAGCTTACACATACCTCATATGTAAGAGATATCAGGTCATCAAGGAGGTAGAGCTCCTTGCCTTCTATATGTTGAAGTGGAACAAGGGCAGCACGTGTCTCTTTATCTTCTGTGATTGTGATCGCCTCTAAACCCTTGAACTATGAAGGTAAACATTTTCGAATAAGAAAATCTTTGTCCACAAAGCCTTTACCATTGCTCAAAGGAACCCTCATCTAAGGTGTACCATTGTTGGGGAAAATAAGCAGAGCCTCCATAATAGAGATAGAGAGAGATGTGTGTGTGAGAGAGAGATAGTGAGGGGTGTGTGCATGTGTGTGAGAGAGAAAGAGAGAGAGAGAAGCACTAGTTAGGAGGTCCTAAATAAATAATTACCAAATATTATACCAAAAAAGCAAAGCCTCCATAATAGAGAGAGAGAGAGAGATGTGTGTGTGAGAGAGAGATAGTGAGGGGTGTGTGAGAGAGAGATAGTGAGGGGTGTGTGCATGTGTGTGTGAGAGAGAGAAGCACTAGGTAGGAGGTCCTAAATAAATAATTACCAAATATCATATATGTTACTGCTTTTATTAGGATTAGGATTAGGGTTAGGGTTAGGATTAAGGTTAGGATTAGGATTAGGGTTAGGGTTAGTGTTAATGTTAACCATTTAAACTTCAGTGTAAAAAAAAGTAAAATTTTAAAAATGTAAAAATTTAAATTTTCACCAAGTAATATTGCTTCCATTTTTTATTACACGACTCCTTGTAGTTTTATAAAATTTAAATTGAAGTTTTTAAACCCTCCTCCTCCCCATCCCCCTTTCCTTCCTCCCTACTTGTGATACACTCGCCTTAGCATAAAGAGTGCAACTCATTCCCATCATGTTAGCCAGACAGATGGAAGTGTTTGTAATTGAGACCGAGGAAAATACTAGGTGACTATGGGAAAGAATCCATCATGCACATGTTTGGACTTTTAAATTAGGGTTGAGGTAGGTAAATCATATTGTGCATGCAAGCACCTATATTTTATATATTTCCATATTTTTGGATTAGATGTGAACTATACCATGTTTATACATCAATCTACTCTAAATAAGGAGTACCTAATCAGAATGTTTAGTACTAGGCGAATAATCTGAAAAGGAGCTCATTTAGATGTGAACCATATCATGTTTATAATCCACTCTTAAAATATAAGGACCTAATTATAATGTTTAGCACTAGGGCGAACAATTTGAAAAGGAGCTCATTTAGATGTGAACCATATCATGTTTATAATCCACTCTTAAAATATAAGGACCTAATTATAATGTTTAGCACTAGGCGAACAATTTGAAAAGGAGCTCTTTTAATTGGTATCAAAAAAATATATTTATGTTTGATGTTATCTCCCTCACATTTAAATGTGAATGTTTGCTTTGGAAAATTTGCATGAGAATGTGAACGTAATGTTGAACTTATATATATATATATATATTATGATATGATATTACCAATATATAATGTCTTCGATGTCATGCACTATTAACTTCCTATATGAAGGTTTATATTCTTTTTTCTTTTTTATATCTTTTTAGGATAATAGGCATATTATAATGAAATGCTTCAAACGTAAATAACAAAATACATTTTTTAAATACTGATGTCAACATTATTATTTTGTATACATTTGATGTCATATGAAAGTTTATATGCTTTTCGATTTTTAATATCTTTCGAGGACAATGACATGGTTGTATTGCAATGCTTTAAATAGAAACAACAAATTATTATTTTTTCTATTGATGTCAATGGTTGGAATGCATGATCCCAAGGTCTGTCATTTTAAACTCTTGGCTCAACAAGTCTTTATTTGTGAGATCTTCTTTTCATGGTTCCATGTCAAGATGAGGTTTTTCACATAAAGGACGATGATTGTGTACCTATCCCACTTAAGAAAAACATATAAGTGTGCATCATCAACTATTAATTTACTAGTACCATGCTCAAGAGGCTTGTTTTATTTTTAACCCATAGAAAGTCTTTTGTTTTATTTAAAGCATGGATCATAAAACCTAGTGGTGGATGTGCTATCACTAGTGGTTCCACGTTGACAAGTATTCAATGTTATTAAATTTGATAATTTGCTTATATTGACATCATCAATGTGCAAATTTTGATCTGCAAATAGAAAAATATTTAGATGGACTAGGAAGGTCCACCTTAAGGTATAATGACTTACTAAGGTATAATACATTAGATTTGACATGGCCTTGTGTGCCACGTCATATTGCCAAGCCTCGACAATATGACGTGGCACACAGGGCCATGTCAACTTATGAAAAAGATGAATATGGGAGGGCCACGTCATTATTTGCATGCTTTGCACTCCTTTTCATTTAAATTTTTCAGTGTACATACAAAAGATGAATAGGGGAGGACGTATATGCGAGCGCCAAATTGCAGTGTTGATGCATATGGGAGCACCAAATCGGTGTCACGAGAAATTGCATGTCGGGAGCGCCAAATTGCAGAGCTGAAGTGGCATGTGAGTGCCACTTCATATTGCCGAAGGTCGGCAATATGACATGGCACTCACATGCCACGTCAGCTCTACAACAACTATTTACAGCATTATAAGCGAGCTCATTTCCTGCATGCAAACGGCAAAATAAAGCATGCTTGTTTTCCCTCAATTTAAGGTTTGCAAACAATCGCACATAACGTTCGTTTCCAGGTTCGCAAAAAATCAATCGTATGAATTGTGCCAAAAGGTCACACACCTTGTATCAATTCATTGTGCCAAAATAATCATAGTAATTACTTTTAAGGTCACACACCTTGTGTCACTTGTTGTAAGGTACTTTTCCCTCTTCTTTATCAATTATCTTGAAAGCATTAGGCTAGGCTATCGCATGCTTCACCCATACCCTAACTCGCCCATGAGAGAGAGAGATCTCTCTCTCAATCAATCATGATTTATTGAGAGATCTCTCTCTCAATAAATCATGCCATAAATGATTTATCGAGAGCTCTCTCTCTCAATTAATCATGTCATGCTCGTATGACCTCCATTTGGGCTCATGGACCTTAGCCTCTTGTGAGCACTATCCGCATAAGCTCAACTCCTAGGAGAAGGCTCACTCCTCCTAGTTTTGATAATTACCAACTAGTGGGAGGTACAAGGAAACCTTAGAAGTAATTACTATGAGGCCCATGGCATACCCATAAAGAGCTATGACTTAAGGGCATGTGATACTTTTGGTGAGTACATCAAGTAAGGAGGCTCGAGCATTATGAAAACTTCTCATTTAAGTGGATCATTAGCTCTCTTCACTATAACATCTAGCTAATGTATCTTGATACCCACTACTCTACTCTATCGGTCTCTATTAAGATTGTTTGGATGGGTTGTAGGAGATCACTTATCAGTGGTACTCGCATTAGCCTAGGCATCACTTGTTGTTAAGTACTTTTCACCCACACCCTAACTTGCCCATGAGAGAGAGAGAGAGCTCTCTCTCTCAATAAATCATGCCATAAATGATTTATCGAGAGCTCTCTCTCTCAATTAATCATGCCAAGCTCGGATGACCTCCATTTGGGCTCGTGGACCTTAGCCTCTCGTGAGCACTGTATGCATAAGCTCAACTCCTAGGAGAAGGCTCACTCCTCCTAGTTTTGATAATTACCAAACTAGTGGGAGGTACAAGGAAACCTTATAAGTAATTACTATGAGGCCCATGGCATACCCATCAAGAGCTATGACTTAAAGGCATGTGATACTTTTGGTGAGTACATCAAGTAAGGAGGCTCAAGCATTATGAAAACTTTTCATTTACGTGGGTCATTAGCTCTCTTCACTATAACATCTAGCTAATGTATCTTGATACCCACTACTCTACTCTATTGGTCTCTATTAAGATTGTTTGGATGGGTTGTAGGAGATCTCTTATCAGTGGTACTCTATGTTAAGATTGTTGGATGGGTAGCACAAGATCACTTATCAAGAAATTTTTGACTTGAGTGGGAGGTGTGTGTTCTCCTAGTTAATCAATGAGGGGAGGTAAGGGTTTTTTCAAATCCTTGAACTAATGAATGGTTGATTTGCTCTAATATTTTTTTGATACAAAGTCGATGTAAAGAGGACAAAGTTTATGCCTTGTTGTGAGAAGACACATGGGCTAAGTAAGAGATTCATGATTAGTAATTTAGAGATTATGGCTTTGATTAAGATATTTTATGGATCTGAGCTTAGAGACATAAGCTCTCTCAATAGAAAGTAATTTGGGTCCATGAATCCTATGCAACACCTGCGAATTATCTTAGCCAACTATGGTGTAGATGAATAACTGGAGTGGTTAGGTTAGGTTTCGGGTTGGGTTAGTTTTAACCATGGTAAGTATATGTTTTTGTACAAAAGGGCTTCGTGATGTCTTTTTTTATATTGCCCACCATAAGGAGCCAAGAGGTGATGTTCTCTCTCTATGCATCTCTCTCTCTCTCTCTCTCTCTCTCTCTCTCTCTCTCTCTCTCTCTCCATACACTTTGGTATATGCACACATACTAAAACACAATCATATACATATACACTCACTTTTTAATGTTATATGTTACAGGATGGCTTCATCAACCCTATCTCGAAAAGCTTGTCATCAACCAGACATCATTAACATTTATCAACCAACATTGTCCAAGAGCATTGAAAATGCAGGGCCAAGTGAAATCGTGTCAAATGTGGTCCAAGGAACAAATGTAGCACGCTCCTCTACCCCATAGAGCTCTCGAAAAAGGGTTGTTAGGCAATTGGTAGAAGAGGAGGATGAGAACTTGCCCTCTCTACCGGAAAATTTTGGGAGGCTGGTGCATACTGAGATGTTGCAGGCCTGGTTGTCTTCACACTTTGTTGATGATGTGAGACTACCACCTATACCATTGTACATGCTTTGTCTGAATCCAGCCATTCGAACTACAGATAACCATCTATTGGAACTTGAAGAGAGCTTCAATAGGCATGGTTATATGCCATCAATGGGAGAGTTCATTGTTTCTAAGTCTTTTCCCAAGGAAGCCCCCACATAACATAACCCTAAGGACCCGAGATGGAGGAATGGGTTTTGGTGGCAACAATCGAATTCGTTTGATGAAAATCTCAAATGTGTCATGGCTTCATACCATTGAAACAAGTAAGTTAAATTCACACTCCTTTCTTTGGAATGTTCTCTATCGTTCTTGAAAGCTCCAATATAATTTTCTTCATTGTCTTGGATACATAGAATGGTTACATTTGTAGGATGTGTATCCTCAAGTTCGGTGTCACATCATTTCCTTCATAAAGGAAGAAGAGGCAGAGTTACTAATGAACCTTGCAAACCTCAATAGGTATATAAATATTCTACAATACGGATGTTCAATGTCTTGTATGCAAGTATTCTCTTTGTTTGACTGAAGCTATTAATTGTTTGATTGAAGCTATTAATTGTCTTGTATGCAAGTATTCTCTTTGTTTGACTGAAGCAATTAATTGTTGTTTTGCTCATCAGGGTGACTTGTGTGCATGTACCACACACACTGGGCCATTATATTTTTCTGATGCAACATTTCGGGCTAGCAAACGCGAATACTTTGTTACAGAAGCTAATAGACAATGAATGGAAGTGGGCAGCCACAATAGTTGCTCGCAATAATAAAAAAGTGGTAAACCAAGTTGGTACAGTGTCCCAATGGCACTGTTGTCCCAATTTGTTTTTCAAGTAATATTTGTTCATGCCTCTAACATTTAATTCAAAGATGTAACTTCTTTAGCTCAGGTTTTCTTAAGGTTTTCCATCTTGATTTGTAAGAACATGATGACTTCAAGAAAACGATTCAAATAAAAATGAGAGGATTGCCTAAGGAAGGGGAACGCACAGACAATGAGGAGTAGGTGTACCAGAGTTACTTGAAGGAAACAGAGATGATTTTCACGAAAAAGGGGTACACATTTGTAGCCATTGCAAATCCTGCAAATGAAAATGATTTCTTTGATGTGGTATTTAAGTACTTGGATTGGCATGAGAAGCAATAACTCACAATCGAGAAGCTGCAACTCATTGCCCGCTCCAAAATGAGTAAGTTTCATCCGTTGTGCAAAAAGTGCAAGTTGGTTTTAGTAAAGTTTTAGAGTGTAATGCATGGCTGCTCATTTTTTGTAGAAAGGGCAAGTTGGTTCAAACCATTGTTTGCTAAAGGAGAGAATGCTATGAAGTCTGCACGGGTACCATGCATAGAACTTGCATTCCACACACTCTTCAACAAGTACGTGTATTGGCATCACTTAATAACCAGATCACTTGATATGAAGTGCAAAATAGAGGAAGAGAAGCCAATATTTTACGGGATGTTCATGGTGGAAGGAGAACCAAAGGGAATAATGTCCCTGAAAGATTATTTGGCCGATTGCAAAGAAAAACATTTTAACACCATATTTGTATCGTGGCAAAAAGCAATGCAGTCTTCGGTCATAGCATCGGCTCAACCACATCTCATATGTATAGCAAGACGCACCATATACAGGTATGCTTAGAATAGAATATTTCATTCCAATTTTCTTGTACACTAGGTATATGTATGCTGATAAGACAACTTCGTTATTATCCTATTTATTACTAGGTGGTGGGTTTTGATGAGGGACATAGTTTCTTTCCTCGAGCTTCGTCATCCGGCAGATGAGTGGGTCTTCAGTGAGGTTGAGGAAAATGGCATATATCTGGAAATATGGATAGAAGAAATTGTCGAAAAAGAGGTCTGGAGTTTGTGCCCATGGTAGTTAGATTATCCCAATGGGACATACCCCCTCATGAGGAGGCCTTGTGGAAAGGTTTTATCCATGCCCAGTGCCATGCGATATATTCCATGCCTTGCTCTATGTTAACCATTTGTTTGACGTAATTTTGTGAAGCAGATCTATAACAACCTAAGCGGTCTGGAGTTGAGGGATCCAAACAACCTCTACAGGCCATGGCAAGAAAGGCGCAACCAAGGCAGGGAGTGAAGAAGCATTGCCTACAAATGTTAAAAATGATGCAAGTGGGCTAGGCAAAGGTGTCACTAATCTTGGCACAAAAAAAGGGTGGCAAGTCAAATGTGGAAAGAATTGGTTCCCCAAAAAGGAAGAAAATCACAAAGAAAAGACAGGTTATAAGTGAAGATGAGGAGGATGATGACGATTCAGAGGAGGATGATCACACAGAAGATGAGGAGGTGATGGATGATGAAGACAATGACACGAATACTTCAGACAGTCCTCCAACAAGTAATGGACACTAACCTTATTTTATAGCCGTTCAATCATTTCCTTTAAAGCATTTGTTTAATTGTGTAACCATATTTGGTTTTTTATATACAATTGTTCCAAAATATATCACAGAAGCACATGTGTATTTTGGGAAACATCACTAAAATAACCGACAATTTAATTGGGAGAAACATCTCACATTAAGTGCATGAAAACCCCAACTTGTATTTTGAACATAAGTATTTGTAGTTCCAACAGGGTTTTAATATAAACTTGGCTCCCACGCATTATAATGGGCTGGCAAAGTTTGTTGGGGGCTTGAACAAGTTTGGAAATATAGGAACCCAACCCTCATCTTTGGAAGGTTGTTCAATGGTGTGGGCAGATTTTCCCACAGGGTTGCCTATAGACAAGGACACTCCGCTAGTCCCTCACTGGAACATTTAGAATAAAGAGCTTGTTGAGGCGGCATGTGTTCTTGGCAATGAGTTCTTAAGAGAGGATGGAACCTTTGTAAGCACTTGCATCGGTGACCATTTTGGTGATGTGGTGGAGACAGCCAGAACCCATGATCTTGTTCTACAACGCACTTTGTATCTTGAGTTGCAAGAGAGCTATCGTCGCTTTGATGAGATAGATTTTGAAGAGGTATGAACCACAACTTTATTTTCTTCTAGTATTGGGAAATTAAAAGAAAACTCTAAATTATTATTCAAACAAGCGAGGTGTATGTCATGACTGTGCAGGTAGTAATGTTGATTGTTGGGGTATTTGTTTGACATCCACCAAGCGTTCGACCTCCAACATATATGAGAATGAACGGTAAGGATGCATTTGCTACAATCTTTGGGTTTACACACTACACTGACCTCCTGAGTGAGTCACTCCGCCTAAAAGGAAGGCGTGCCACTCATATTAGGGGGACAGATAATCAACCATTACGGGGCGCAATTGAGCGACCATTGAGACTGCAAGGTATAGAATAAACACTACTTGTTTTTTATTGGTAATGATTCGATACAATGTAAGACATTGATCTTAAGTTTTTCTTCATTTTGGCAGGTGGCTCCTTTTGGTACTTTCACAATGGAAGGGGTATTAGTAATGTATTGCTTTGTAGGGACTGGTGTCATGGCTAAGGCATGCAAGGAGCTTCGCCGACATTGTATAAGCATAGAAAATGATTGGCTGTGTTATAATCAGGAGTTGGCTCCTTTGCAAGATGTGCCCATAGACCTGGGTTCCACTTGGTTTCAAGGTAAAGAATCCAAGAAAATTATTCAAGCAAGAATGCAACCTCAAATTTCGTTGGAGGAACCTTGGCGTGGACAACCCCAATGGTTGCCAGGGCATGCTTCATATGTACCACCTGGTGCTGCTTTTACATCTCGGCAACTTTCTTACTATCCACCACCACCAGGAGTACAAATGATGCCATATACTTATGGTATACCATAGCCTAACATAACCAACCCATATCAGTATCCGCATGGGGGGGGGGCTCCACGACCCAACATAAACCAGCAAGATCATACAACTTCAAGTAGTGCTAGTGCCTCACATGGAATATGAGTCATAGAGATGACCATGTCATTGGTTTCCAAAAACATTTATTGTTGTTTTTCATGGATTTTGTATTCATGTCTCATGTATGGAAGTGACATTTATCAATATCTTGTAAAAGTTTGAAATGTGTCAATATCGAGTGTGTGGGTGTGTGTGTGTGAGAGAGAGAGAGAGAGAGAGAGGGAAAAATGTCCTATATGTTACATGTGAAATATCTTGCAAATGTGTTGGTGTGTAAATGTGTCAATATAGAGAGAGAGAGAGAGAGAGAGAGAGAGAGAGAGAGAGAGAGAGAGAGAGAAATGTCCTATATGTTACATGTGAAATATCTTGCAAATGTGTGAAATGTGTTGGTGTGTAAATGCGTCAATATATATATATATATATATATATATATATATATATATATATATATATATATATATATATAGAGAGAGAGAGAGAGAGAGAGAGAGAGAGAGAGAGAGAGAGAGTAGGGAACAAGATATGGCTCTAGAAGATAGTACCCATGTGGTGTTACGATTTCAACCGCCTCGCCAGTTTTGCAAGATTGCTTACCCGCAATTGCTCACAAAAAAAAAAGCACCCGATGTGCGAGCTATCCACCTTCCTACTCTTAGTCGGTCAAGAATCTTGGTGAGAGATAGGGACTTAGGGTTTAGGATCATTAGGTGACTTTCGGTCATCACCGCCTAGGTTTGCCACTATTCATGATTTTTCTATCTATATTGTTGCTTTGCTTTTGCTCAGATAAGCACATTAGCAACATTGACAATGTGTAAAACATCAAAATTAGAGAAAGCATAGAGAGATGTACTTTGTATTAGAGTTTGTGAAGGATTACAAAGTTCTGTAGTGGTTTGTTCATGGACAATCACTTGCACTTGCACTTGCATATAAGATTGTGTGGTCCAAGAATTGGACAATCACTTGCACTTGCATATAAGATTGTGTGGTCCAAGAATTGGTACAAATCAACAATAACAACAAGAATCAAAACCCTATGCCGAATGAAAATGATAGGTAGTTGGTGCCACATGGCACTTGCTAATTGGATCTACTGGAGCCTTCTTGGATTTGTCCTTTTACAGGTTCTCTGATTACTTCAGCTATGTTTCTTGTGTGTTTTTTAATGTTTCTTGTGTGCTCCTTGTGCTTTCATTAGCAAGCCTTAGAGACTTAGATCCATCGTTTGATTCAGCCGCTCACTAAATGCTTCTAGCTTCTCCGACACTCTTCTTGCTACCACGCTCCTCATGCATAATTTGGCTATTTCCAACCAACTATTTTGCCCTAGGTCATTAGCTCGGATTTGAGCTTCCTTTAGATCCTCTACCTCTCTTTCTATTCCTTCGCTTGTTGCAATTTTAGAGACATGCATCTTTGTGGAACAAGCAAGGAGGGGGAACAGAGTTATGGGCAAGCCCCACTCTCTCTTTGGCATGGACGAGCGCCCAATAGCCAATTGCAAACCACACCACGTCCCTCCCTCTCTTGTTTTGTGTAAGCAAGAGGATTGTTGGGACTCCTTCTTTCTCTCTTTCGTGTGCAGTAGCACCAAGCCCAGGAGGGGAGGAGGAGGTTGGGTGGGCACCCTAAGGCGTTACTTTTTACGGACCTTGCATATTGTAAGGTTCATAAAATTAATCCCTATAAAATGGGCATTTAATAGCGCGTACACAGCAACTACAAAATGCGCAAAAATGATATATCCAAAGTGGGAAATTTCAAAATCCTTACAGACAAAGAGCATGGCGTCCTCTTGCTCTTGCTCGTGCTCGGGTTCGGTCGACACTTCCAACACAAGCTTCCCACTGAGCAGAGTATGCATTCCACTGCTCCGCAACAATGAATTCCGGAAGCCACAGCTCTGGCTGCAAGCCTCCTCATCGCTACGCCATTCATCACCATCATTAGCAGAAGCAGAAAGGTCAACAAGGAGGGGAAAGGGTAGGGCACAGTGGGCGGCACAAACCTCATCATGGCATGTCCATTCATCACCACCATCATCATCTGTAGCAGAAGCAAAAAGATCAACACAGAGGAGTGGTAGGGCACAGTGGGCGGTGCGAGCGGGCGAGGAGGA
Organism: Cibotium barometz; assembly: GCF_041138505.1. Classification (NCBI taxonomy): domain Eukaryota; kingdom Viridiplantae; phylum Streptophyta; class Polypodiopsida; order Cyatheales; family Cibotiaceae; genus Cibotium; species Cibotium barometz. Next base: position 43,744,436 of record NC_141077.1, read on the forward strand.
CTTTGAGATTGAGGAGATGATTGAGTTCGATGACGATGACAAGGAGGAGGAGGAGGAGGAGCTTCAGGACTTTGAGACTGACTACGATGTGGGGAAGCCCGGAGACCACGAGCGTCACCACGAGAGTGACTCCTTCATCTCCACCCGTGGCGAGGCCGCCGAGTCTATCGTCGACTACAAGATCAACGAGGACGAATTCCACAAGCTCTCCCTCCAGCACTGTGACTTCTTCATCCGCAAAATGCCCGACCCTGATGACGATGTATATGACTTTCGTGAGGTATGTTTGCCATGGTCCAGCATTTCCAATTAAAAGAAGATAAAAGAACATGTCTTCCATGAGAGCCATGAATGAACTCCCTTTTCCACATTTAGTCTTTGTACAATCGTCTCACTGATACCACAGTACCGTTATTAGTGTTTTTTTTTTCAATTTTCATACCTAGCTTCTTGAACTCAAGGATCTAGCTGTGGCTGCTTCAGAATGAATCTTATCTTGGAGGTTTTCTCTCCAGAATCTGATTTGGTACATGCCTATTGCAAGTGCTTGGTCCGTTTAGGTCATCCTCTTGAACATTGCTTGAAAATTGAACTCTTCCCACCTTTACCGAGCCCTCTATCACTTTGATTTGGGCAGCATAAAAAGGCATCATCAAGCACTCGCTTCATTTGGCGATGCTCCCTTTTGTTAGAGGAGCATTTGTAGAGGTGATGTATAAAGTGCAGCAATCAAAACTCCTTATTGTCAAAGGAACAAAGTTAAATAAGAATTGCAGCAATCAAAGCTCTTTTTCAAAGGGACAAAATTCAGTAAACAAGTCAGCGTGGCCCTATTGTGAAATTCCATCCATTCCTCCATCCTCACTCCTTCCCCTCTCTGCCTGCAAGTTTTTCCTTTTCGCATTGATCCTCCAAGGGGTGTGTCACGTGCATCCCGCACTTGGATGCCACGTAGACATATTTGTACAGAAGGTGCAAGACTTGGGGTGGAAAACTGGTCCCATGTGAGCCTAGTCTGGGACGAGTCAGCCAGGGTTCTACTCCAGTCGTCCGAGGTCAGGTGTGCATTGTCCTGCATATGAAACAGTGCCAATCTGCGCTGTGAGTCTCCCTCTGGAATGATGTCAGTGGTTCTGTGTATCTAGTATGATACTGGATGCCAATTAGGGTTTGCATATAGGAAAGGGGCCCATAGGGCTACCCCAAGGACAGAGGGCATAGGGGAGGTGTAGAACCACTCCCATAGGGGCCAAGAATGCCTTGACTGTGCCCACCAGCCATGGAAGGGCTGTAGGCCAGCCCTAGGGCCCTTGGACAGGCAGCCGACAGGGTACCCAGCCCCTAGAGGGCTATAGGCTAGGTGTGGGGCAGCCCAGCAACCAGAATCAGAGGCGCATGGTGGCCAGTACCCAGTTGTGTGATGTACAGGATTATTAGCGTTAAATGCTGATATTTCAGGTCGTGAGGCTTATTATAGTCAACCGCCTGGTTTTAATCTAGCCGACTAGCACCTTGGAGGGGTATAAATACCCATGACATATTTTCAAGTCATTCATCTCATATTTCACCAAGTGCTGAAGCTAATCAAAGGGCCAGCACAGCCAAGGATAAGCTAATGCAGAAGGGGTGAAGGATTGAAGGTCAAGGGCAGAGGATTCTCCTCAGCCAAGAAGGTTCAGGTTCAGTCTTTTATTTCAGTTTTGCATCATTCTAATAAAAGCAAATACACCATCTGTGGTGGGGGCCCTACAAAGGGTATTCGGGACCCAATACTGTGTCCTCTTCTCCCTCTCTCTCTCTCTCTATTTTTTTGCACATCTACATTCAGTTTTCTGCGTTGATTTCGTCGCGACAAGTGTGCTGTTTTTCTGAGTATTGAAGTTACTGATCTCCCCCGAAGCTTTCGCATGTTACAGTGGTATAAGAGCCTACTTCAAGTGTAAAGATACCAGAATTTTTTTCTCGCTCGTGTGGCTGGTTTTCAGACTCTGGTGGACCACCCCTTTCGGAGTGACCCCTGTCCCTCGAAGGACGGTTGGTTTTCAGCCTCCGAAAGTCTCCCATACACATAGTGGATGGTAAGATTGCGCTCTGGAAGGGAAGTGTGTTTTCCTACTATGGCGAGCTTCGATGACAAGAGAGACCAAGAACCTTGGGACCAGAGTGCACCAGGCAGCCCAGCTAGGGCATCAAGCATGAGTGTTATAGAGATGTTCCAACAGATGATGCGAGCAATCGCAGACCAGAGTACAAGGTTGGAAGAGCAGAAGGCGCAGATACTGGCTTTTGAAGAGCTCACCCGTTCTCCAGCGCCGCGTTTTCCATCTCCTCCTCCCCCTCCTTCTGTATCCCAGATTCTAGATCCTCTCGAAGGGTCACGACCGCAGCCGAGTTCGATGCTTGAGTTGTAGATGCGTGCATTGGAGATCTGACAACGTGAAGACGAAGCCATGCGACGCGTGGAACTTGAGTGTTACCTTCCGGCTTTGGATGCAAGATCGACACTAGCGGCTTCCTCAAATCATTTTCTCGAGAAAATGATTTTCAGTAAGTATAATGTTAAACTCGACTCCACAACTCTTTATTCATGATTGCATCAATTTGAAGCTTGCCGTAGTTAGAAAGAATGATACTAACAGAGTGATCTTAGCCAGTTGGTACTTGGAGGGTGAGGCCATTCCTTGGTGGACCCAGTGGGCTCATGCCCACACCAGATTAGGTATGGCAGCTTATGTTTGGGACGAGTTTGTCCGCGACCTTAAGTAGCAGTTTCTACCGCCCCATTACCTTGAGCAACTCGAAGATGAGTTCAGGGGAGCTTGTTAGAACGTGCAACCAGTACTTCAGTTTGCCAATAGAATTTCGAACTTATGTTTGCAATTAGGCTTATCTGATACGGACAAGAAAGGGTAATTTTTGTATGGCCTTGACAAGCAAATCCAGTGGGAGGTGCATATGTTTAGGCTAGCCACCTTCGAAGACGCACTCTCACTTGCGTAGAGTGTTGAAATGAAGCACAATGGTGGCAAGCCCAAGACTTCTCAGCCGGCTACTCCCAAGGCTACCGCCTCGGGGGGGAAAGGCCAGAACCAGACGATGTCTTCCCCAGGACAGAGCACGGGAGCCTTTGGCTCTAAGAACTTGACTAATGCGTCCAAGCTTACTCCAGACCAGAAAGCCGAGGGCTGAGGCAGACAAGACTGGTGGCAAGTTGAGTGTTGAGGAGATTGCTCAGTATAAGAAGGAGGATAGGTGTTTCTTTTGTCATACAAAAGGACACTTCTCGGGAGTGTCCTAAGACGACTACTGCTCCAAAGACCGCCGCCTCAGCCTCCACAACTTCCGTGGTATGAAGCTCTAGGTGCTAAGTTAGTTATTCAGGGCAGAGTTTGTGCGTGATTTTATGGTTGCCCCTCTTGTAGAAGCAAACATAATATTGGGCATTCAGTGGTTTCACAAGTTCCTTCCTAATGTCAAGTGGGACAAGGACACTTCCAGATTAGTTGGAATGTGTCAAACGCCCCAGTGACCATTAAGTGTGAGCCAGGAATTCCGAACTTTCCGCTCATAAGCCACTTGCAGGCTAAACGAGCAATCAGGAAAGGCACACATTGTGCGATGATATACATCTAGACGGCCCAGATGGTGGCCAGTGCTTCCGAGAAGTATTTACCTCTCCATGAAAAGTTTTAGAAGATTTTTCTTCGAGACAATCTCCCTCTCCCTAGCTCCCTCCGTCTAGACCAGAGGACCACAAGATCGATCTCCTCCGAGGCTCGGAACCCCCGAGTAAGTTTCCATATCGCTTTTCCAAGGCAATGGAATCGGAGTTGGACTGCCAACTCCAAGAATTGTTGCAATCTGGCTTCATCTGTCCCAGCGTGTCGCCATTTGCTGCACTGATCCTGTTTGTCAAGAAGAAAGATGGGTCTTCTCGTGTGTGTCGATTATCGTGCACTCAATAAGCTGACTATCAAGAGTAGATTCCCGAATCCCAATTCCTCGAATAGATTATATTTTTGAGAGGCTAAATGGGGCTAAGGTATTCTCGAAACTCGATTTAAAGAGTGGGTACCACCAGGTGAGGGTTGTGGAGGGGGACATTCCCAAGACAGCCTTTCGTACGGAACGGGCCCACTATGAATTTGTGGTCATGCCTTTTGGCTTAACGAACGCCCCAAGCACATTCAACCGCATGATGATGTGTGTGTTCCGAGAATTAATTGGAAAGTGTGTGTTCATATTTCTGGACGACATACTAGTATTTTCAGCTACGGTTGAGCAGCATGACATTGATGTGGAGAAAGTCCTGAAGTTGTTGGAAAGCAACGAGCTCTACGTCAATGAGAAGAAGTCGGAATTTTATTTGTTCGAGGTTCATTACCTTGGATATATAATTGGTGTTGAAGGCATTCGACTTGATCCGGCTAAGGTGGTCGAGATTGTCATTTGGAAAGTACCTTAGATTGCTTATGACATCAGATCCTTTGTGGGTATATGCCAGGCATACTCCACCCAGATAGACAAGTTTTCTAAGACCTCTCGGTGGATCTCACCGATCTGCTAAAGGGTGTCAAGACAAGAAGGCAACGGATTTGAATGACTCCACGAGCGTTGGAGGCATTCAAGAACCTCAAGGTGGCTTTATCAAAAGCGCCTTGTTTAGCACTTGTCTCGTGGGACGAGCCATTTCAGGTGATCACCGATGCGAGTAACATCGCAATTGGAGGTGTATTACAACAGAATGGTCATCCAGTAGCTTACATGTCTTGTAAGTTATTGCCCGCAGAGAAAAATTACTCAGTCTATGATTGTGAACTCCTTGCAGTTATACATGCCTTGAAACATTGGAAACATTTTCTTTATGGCCGTAACTTTGAGGTTCGCACTGACCATCAGGCATTACGCTGGATTCAGACAATGCCAAGTGCATAGTGGAGTGACTGACAGTACCGTTGGAGCCAGATATTCTAGCAATTTGGTGGTATGATTGAGTATCTTCCAGGAAAGGCCAATCTAGTGGCTGATGCTTTGAGCAGGAAGGGAAATGTAACTTTGATTCAGACCACTAGACTCGACCTTGTTGGTATGGGACTAGACGACATGAAGCACACGTACGCGGATTCCGAGAAATTCGGTACACAGTGGGAACATGCATTGGATGCCATAGGACCATGCCACTTTTTGATACGCGATAGTTGGCTTTTCTACAAAGGCCGACTATGTGTCATGAAGTTGTTTAGGGCAGCTCTTCTCCATGACGCCATTACCGGTGGTCATAGAGGCATGAATTCGACTTTGGAGAAATCGGAACGGCAATATTATTGGCCAAAGATGAGGCGAGATGTGTTTTCATATGTACAACAATGTGATATTTGTCAAAAGGTGAAAGCTCCTGGTGGGAAGAAGATAGGGTTGTTACAGCCCTTGCCAGCATCCTGAAGGGGTATAAATACCCAAGGTATAATTAAGTTCATTTCATCTCATAATTCACAAAGTGCTAGAGCTAACTCAAGGGCCAGGACAGCCAAGGAGAAGCTAACACAAAGGGTGAAGAATTGAAGGTCAAGGGCAGAGGATCCTTCTCAGCCAAGAAGGTTCAGGTTCAGTCTTTTATTTTCAGATTTGCATCATTCTAATAAAAGCAAATACACCATTTGTGGTGGGCGCCCTAAAGAGGGTATTCGGGACCCAATATTGAGTCCTCTTCTCCCTCTCCCTCTCTCTCTCTCTCTCCCTCTATTTTTCTGCACATCTACATTCAATTTTGTGCGTTATTTTCGTTGCGACAAGTGTGCTGATTTTTGAGCATTGAAGTTACTGATCTCCCCCGAAGCTTCCGCATGTTACAACACAGCAAGAAGAAGGGGAGGGAGGGTAGGAAACTGAAAGGAGAGGAAGAAGGAAGATCTCTCCATGTTGTAGATTCCTGTCCTCAGCACCTAGAAGAGGGCTTCAACAATCCAATTAGAAAAATCAGCAATCCTTGCTGAAAATTCAAAAATACGACAGTCCCAAGTGTCAGATGAAGAAAACGCAGCAATCTTGAGGAAGCCTCTACTCCCGGAAGAAAACGCAGCGCCTTCCACGTTGAAGTCTGCAGAAAACGCAACAAACTGTCGAAGCCTCTACTCCAAAACAGAAAACGCAGCTCTCTTTTGCTCACAGGTTAGCGTTTTTCTATGATACCATGAAAGAAAGTGAAGCAAATAGAAAACACAAGTGTAGGGCTAGGTACAAGACCTCTAAATGCTGGAAACTGATGTTTATTGCTGAAAACTGAGCACGAGGGAAGCCCGTAGGTGCTGTACAATGATAAGAAGCAGAAGCAGTTGCTAATGACCTCAAGAGGATGCAGAAAAATGAGGGGAAAGGGAGACATCCTTTATATACTCCTCATGTGAGCTGGTCGGCCAGCTGTAGCAGACCGACAACATCATAATAGCATAAAAATGCCCAGTAGGGCGCGGCTTTGAATGGCCGGATCAATGAGGCATAGCCCCCCTCTACGATGAGGCTGAATAATCACTCTCCTTGTCACCTTGGCCCTGGTTGGCCTCCCATCACTTCCGGCCCATAAGAAATTTCGGATCAATCGCTGCACCTGGCCAATACAAGCCCGAGAAAAGGCTTAGCACGAAGTGATGTACCACATGGTGGCCACAAGTACCTGGCTCGCCACCACCACCCTGCCTGCTAGGGATAGCCTCATCGAGCTCCAATGAAGAAGCTTCTTCCGAATACTTAGAACAAGCGAGGCGAGTTGCTGCTTGGGAGGGAGATCAATGCCAACTTGGCAGCTGAGATATCGAACTAGAGTGCCCCTCGGGATCCGTTGGAAATCCTCAATTGGTCACCAAGTCGGGGCGGGTGCTGAGCCTACCCAAAAATCACACGACTTGTGCGAGTTGATTTGTGCTTCTGATGCACGGTAGAAAACCTCGATCGCCTCCGCAAATCTCTGTAGATTCCCCACATCTTCTGCCAGGAAAGCTGCTGTGTAGTCTACAAACTCTGAGTCCAGCAGTGTTGGAATTAGGGTTAGGATTGCAACAATGCACGCACACAAGATAGATAAGCTTAACATGTATCTTGAAGACTAAGTCGAGTACCTGTCTCCATAGGTGTCGCCACAGGTTTACAGTCTTCAAGATTAAACCTCTTCAATAGCTTTTTATATATTTAGACTGCAACATAACAATGCCATCATTGCGTTGCATAAATTGAATCCCCAAATAGTAATGTAACGGCTCCAAATCTGACATCTCAAATGATGACTGCAAATCAACCTTAAAGGCTGAAATCTGATCTATATCGGGTCTTCTGAGCAACATGTCATCAACGTATAGAACGATGACTAAAAATGTATCCTTACTCCTCTTCACATATGTGACATGTGAGAGCTTATGACCGTAGTAATCACAACCTTAGTCTAACTAAACTGCACTTAATGATGTTCAAGAGATAGACAAATATGTGTCAATGCAGTGCAGCTATATTAGATGAATGAATGCGGTTACAATGAGATCCAAATGGATCTATACTGCTGAATATGCTGCCTATATGCTGAATATGAGGATGAACTGCTGTCCACTCTTTCCCTTGTCTCCTGGGAAGGAAACGCTGAAGGGAGGCTTTGGAACAGATGCTGAATGCTGATGGGATGATGAAACGCAGACCTGATGGCTGAACTGAGCTGAATGTTGCTGCGTTTGCTGAAGATGAAGGCTGATGCTGATGCGTTACTGGATGCTTGATGCGTTGGCTGGTTCTGCTGCTCCCAAGGCTTCCTGGAGGAGATGCGTTGGAGCACAATGGGCTGAATGCTTCAATGATGAACTTGCCTGGCTGAATGGAGAGGCGCCTGAATATATATGCAAACATGCTGCTGGTCGGCCAGCATAAGGGCTGTCGGCCAGATGCAATGTCCATAACTTGCTGTCGGCTGCCCCATAAATATCTGAAAAATGCCTATAAAATTGCATAAATGCCAGAATAATGCCTGATGATTCCTGATGATGCTAATGATGATGCCATGTCACTGTACACCTGACTGGTGTGCACGTGACAACATAGAGGGTACTCTCTGTTGAACTGTTGCAAAAATCATTTGCAACCAAGTATGTATGAATCTTCTCATACCATGCTCTAGGAGCTTGCTTAAGGCCATAAAGAGCCTTTTTCAACTTGCATCTTTAGACTCTTCTCCTTTCACAACAAAACCAGGAGGTTGCGATACATACACCTCCTCATGTAAATCACCATTCAAGAATGCAGTCTTAATGTCCAATTGATGTACATTCCACCCATGATGTGCTGCCAAAGCAGTGAGACACCTAATGGTAGTCATACGAGATGTGGGTGCAAAGGTCTCATCATAATCAATGCCCTTTTACTAGGCATTCCCCTTTGCAACAAGTCTGGCCTTGTAGTGATTAATGCTACCATCTGCTTTGCGTTTTAATTTGTAAACCCACTTAGTACCAATGGCCTTCTTGCCATGAGGTAGATCTGTCAAATACCAGGTGTCATTCTTGAGTATAGAGTTATACTGATCTTGCATAGCATGCATCCAATGATCATCATCTTGTGCTTCCTCAAAGGAAATGGGTTCGCATGAAAATAATTTGCATGATGAGAACCTGCACGAGTTCTGCTAGGTAAAGGAGTTGTCAACTTGCTATCCCTCAATGTCTGCACAAGCCATTTTGGCATACGCCTAGATTCTTCTATGGCTGCTCTCTCCTCATCCATTACATCCTCAATAATTGCCTCATGAAAAGGCTGATTCGGAGGCTGCAACGGTTGAATTTCAACACTTGGTTGAGCATTCAATTGCTGAACATATGGCTGCCCTCCATTAAACAAAGGTAGGAGCGAATCAAACATGTGCTGTGAGCATACATTCTACTGTTTTTTGCATGAAAGTATGGGTTGAACTGAGTTTTCAACAAAAACAACATCTCTACTTACTAAAATCCGCTTTGAGGCCGAATGGTAGAGTCTATATCCCTTGCTTTTTCTGAACTGTATCTCACAAATATGCATTCAACTTCCTTATCATCAAGCTTACTACGTTGTTGCTTAAGCATAACAGCATAAGTAAGACAACCAAAAACACGCAAATGAGCCACAGAAGGCTTCTTGCCATGCCAAGCTTCATAAGGAGTTTTACACTGTAAGGCCTTGGTAAGGCATTTGTTCAATACATAGTTTGCGCACATAGTTGCCTCTAACCAAAAACCATGAGGTAAATCTTGAGCTTTCACCATACATCGTGCCATCTCCATGAGAGACCTGTTCTTTCTCTTAGCCACACCATTTTGTTGAGGTGTGTATGGCACTGTACTCTGATGCCTTACGCTTTTTTCAGCCATATATGCTGCCTTTTGCAGCCATGTATGCATGAAATTCCTTGGACATATACTCCCCTCCTTGATCTGGACGAAGGGTGCTAACTTTACATTCACATGCATTTAGCCATGGATATGAAGTGCTTACAGCACATAAAGACCTTTAACTTCTGCTTTAATGGATACACCCAACTATATCTGGAGTAATCATCAATAAAAGTGACGAAGTAGAGCTATCTCCCAGTAGATGGTGTCCTCATAGGACCACATACATCACTATGTATAAGCTGTAATTTCTGAACAATACTCACAGATCCATCCTTTGGAAATGATGCCTGATGCATTTTACCAAGAATACACCTGAGCAAGCATCATGCTGCAACATAGCACATATAAAACTTTAGAAAGAGTAAATGCGCCCCCATATGCAGCAATGAGCAGCACAACTCTACCAACTTCTTTGATAGGATATGAGGAACCATTTGCACATGTGACGGTTCCTTCACTTGGAACAGATTCCAGAGATGAGAACAATTTTTTTTGTAAAGTAATGTGCTTACTAGCACCACTGTCAAAGTACCAAATTACAATGTACAGTCCATGCCCAATCATCTTGAGCAAATCTTGCAGATTCCTTCTTCTTTGCACTTGGTGTAGATACATCAACCACAGCCATGTCCGATTCTTTCTTTTTCTCCTTCTCTAGCCTTTTCTTGCGCTTATTTACGTAGTGCCTTGGTTTTCTACAATAGTGACAGTTGCCCTTCTTTTTAGGCTTATCACCTTCTTTCTCTGCATCCTTACCTGAGGAATGTGATTTTGGCTGATAGCCACCATACGAAGAAGCTTTACCTTTGCCTTTCTAATTGGCAACAAAAGCTTGGTCACCAACTCGCATAACAGATCTGTTTTGCCTAGACTGCTCTTGTTGCAAGAGTATTGAAACCAGCTTATCAAATGTAAGGGCATTTGGATTTCCCTTCATCATGAGTCTAAGGGTAGAGGTAAAACTCTGATAAGAATCCGGTAATGCATTGAGAACTGTGGGCACCATTGTACTATCAGGATATATCTCATTCACACTAGTAAGCTTTTCCTTAAAATCTTTGATCTTGGTCAAGAAGCTATCCATTGAGTCTCTCTCATTCATGTGTTTAACTGTTTGCGCAGATATGCAACACGTGCTTCATTGCGCACCTGGTATAATGCAGCAAGTGCATCCCATGCCTGTTTTGAAGTCTTACATGACCGAATATGAAGAATAATGCTTGGCTTCATAGAAAGTGCAAGCAATCCCATCTTGTTTGATCAGCAGTGGGAGGTACTGGTGGTGTATGTGGAGGAGTCACATCTGTATTAGATTCTACTTCAGATGTACTTGCAGCACCTGGTTGCATTGGTAGTTGTTTAACAGGACGAGTTTCACTACCACTAACCACATTCCAAAGGCCTTTAGCAACCAATACATGCCTCATTATATAGAACCACAATGGGTAGTTAGTCCCATCAAGTTTGTCCTTAGCGGACAACATGTTGAATACATCACTATTGACAACCATGACTTTCTACCAAATGCAAAATCTTTCAACACAGTGCAAGTACTCAGTATTCACTGAATGCAAAATCTTTCAACACACTGCAAGTACTCAGTATTCACTGAATGCAACCCTGGATGGCTGCCAACTGACTGAATCACCTGCAAAGTGTATGAAAAATAACACAGAGTAGAGACTAGAGTGTTATTGGCGAAAGTATGATGGTCGATGTTGTTGAAGATACTGTAGATACTACTGCACACCAAATCTTTGCCGCTACACAGTCCAAACACCCAAAATTGAGCAGAGCCAATCCAAAATGACGCCTCTCCAGAACGTTTGCAGAAACCTTGCGGTGTCCAAAACGTGCCCAAAATGCACTGCGGATCCCGAAACTGTGTATAAATAGTATACATAACACTACAGTATATACCTTCTTCTCCTAAGAGGGTATCTCAATCGGAGGCAGAAAAATAGGGTCGTGAGGAGGGAGCTTGACTACTAGATCAAGTGTCAAGGAAGCTAGCTCTGATACTAATTGTTGGAATTAGGGTTAGGGTTGTAACAATGCACACATAAGATAGAGAAGCTTGAGAGCACACAAACTCACTAGATTAGAATGAACAAATGTGTGCCACATACAAAAGATAAGTACACACCCCAAAATGAGTAGATAAGTGGGTGTACATACGCACGGGGGAAAAAACCTCCTAGTGAGTGAAAAAGTGCCCCGGTGGTCTTAAGTGCGTTAACACACATCACTACCATATAATGCTACAAGTAGCTTCTCCTGCGTGCAGAGAGGAATACACAATCCCTGAAGCCCGGTCTCTTGGGCGGAGAGAAAACTACTCATGGCCTTGACGACGAATAGGAAGTGGTAAGGTGCTAGAGGACAGCCCTGTCTAACCGAGCGGGGGAGGGGGGATGTCGCCACGGGCTCCCTGGATTAGAACCTGGCTGTGTGAGGTTGAGTAAAGTCCTGAGACTCTACGAATCCACTTCATGGGAAATCCCATCCGGCACATAGTACCCTCCAGAAAGCTCCAATCCACCCTATCATAGGCTTTTTCAAATTCTAGGAGTAGCACAATGAGGTCCTGCAGCCGCATCCTGGCTGAAGCTGTTGCCTCCTAGAAGGTAAAGATGTTGTCCAGAATGCTCCGATCGTGAACAAAGCCGGTCTGAGTGTCGTGGATCAAGTCTGGGAGAAACGGCTGAAGTCTCTTGTTGATGGCCTTGGCCAAGATCTTATAGGCTATCCCTAGAAGAGTGATGGGTCTCCACTGTTGGATCTCCAATCTATCACCACCCTCCTGTTAGGCTAGGGTTGCACAGAATGATGCACACAGAGATGTACAACAGCAAGCACTCTCAAGAGTGAGAGATAGTGATAGATGCTCAAAGAAGATGGATACAATGTGTGGAGCAAGAGGGTTGACTCCACAATATTAAAATACATAATAAGTGTGGTGTGCTGGTCGTTGCCACGCGTGCAGAGGCTGTACGGTGTTGTATGGCTGTTTGTAGAGCCAGCAGTCGGCCAGATTTGGAGGCGGCCGATACTCCAAGCTATCGGGCTGCTCAAAGTCGGGTGAAGAGCTTGTACGGCCAGCGCCGAGTGGAGAGAGAATAGTTGCTCCCTAATGGCCAGTGCTGGGCAGAGGCAGAGAAGTGGAGGGAGAGAGTCATGTCGGCCTGTACTTGCAAATGCAAAAGAGAGAGGGATCACGCCAGTGCTCCCATGCACTTGCTGCCAAAAGAATAGCCCCTCCTTGTGTTCTATGAAGTCAACCAGTTCTCTTTTTAGCTATGCATTTCCCTTTTTGCCAAAAGCGGCTGTGCTTGCTCAAAACATCCCACTTATTGCTTTTCCCCAGCTTGGCGGATGGAGCTCGCCGGCTGCCTCTGGTCGGGTCGGGCGCTGCCAGAGGGCGGTGGGAGTGCTTTGGTGAGGCGGAGGGAGGGGGTAGTGTGGGCTCAAAAGAAGAGGGCGGGTGGAGGGAAGTGCTGGGGGGAGAGTCAGAGGCACAGTCACAAGGGACGGGGACGGGACGGGACGGGGGACGGCCACAAGTAGGGAACGGGGACAGGGGAGGGAACGACACTCAAAAAATATTCTTTTTAAAAGTTTTTCTACTCTACACTTATTCTACTTTGGAAGTACATCAAAATGAGCACAAATTTACACTAAAATGGTAAGCTTTTGAGTCATATTAACAAAATACGCCAATCAAAGAGTGAAGGCGTTGATGATTGATTGTATTAATAATTAAGTAGATACAAAATGAGTCACGACTCAAGAGTCAGGACTAAGCCTTAAGGAGGCAGAACACATGGATGGACTCAAATGAGTCAATGACAAAATGTGCTAAAGCCTAGAGGCTAGAGGCTAGAGGCTAGAGCTAAGTAGTAAGGCCCATGAATCATGATCCATGAATGATCATCCACGTGAAGCGCTCGCCTCATGCTCTTGCACCTCATCCTCTTGTTGCTCTTCTTGTTGACTCATCTCCCACTCGGTGAAGGGATCTGCCTTCTTGGTCACGCTCTTGCAAAGCATTCGCAAGTTCGCGTTGACGAAGACAAGGTCATTGGCACGCTCTACCTCGAGTCGGTTCCTCTTCCTAGAGGCAATGTGGTTGTAGGTACTCCAAAGTTGCTTCAAGCAAGAGGAGCTGATGGCCTGGCTAAGTATCGAATGGCAAGCCGTTGTAGCTCTGGTCCATCCGAACCAAAGTCCTCTCACCATAGAGCAGCACTAACTTTGGAGCGGTCAATCTGCGCATCATGACAGCCATAGGAGCCATGAAATGACCTGTACATGGAAAGCTGGTCCCTGATCTTGCGCCTAACCGATGCATCAGGCACAAGACGGTCCAAGATGATTCTCCATCCAGCGCTCACCTCTCGGTCGCTCTCCTGCTTGTTGCCTTGGAATTTTGGGTCCACCACATAAGCTGTTGCATGCAATGGAGAGTAGTAGGAATTCCACCTTCCTAGACACAAGGCATGGATCTCCTCGTATCTGTCTTCGTCAGGCACGAAGTCTTTCAACTTCTCTATCATGCGATCCATGGCCTCGTAGACCTTGCCTATGCATGGTTGCATAGCGTCTACAATTCTGAATAGGTGGGCCTCACCATAGTATCTGTTGTCTTCACACGCTCCCACCAAGAGGCATCATCCGCCCGTAACCTACACTCTTGGCCAGTGTTTGTACGATACTCTTGCATGTCGACAAACTCGTCGCTAAGGAAAGGCCCTCTCAAAGCACCGCTACAATCCTTCAACCGGCCCAACATGAGAAAGTTATAGGCAAACCGGGTGTCGGAATATTTGAGGAGAGAGAGAGAGGACCTCTTGTTGAACTCATGCCGAAGTCTTTGGTGGTTGAGGACAAAGGAGACCATGGTGTTGGCCTCCTCGATGAGTGGGCTGATCGCAATGCCCCTATGTCCTTGAGGAGGTTGTTTAGGCAATGAGCCATACAAAAGGACACCGTGACATGTCCATACATAAAAACCTTGGAGGATAGCTCCCGCCGCCCTATTGGAAGGCTCCCCATCCGCAACAAAGCCCACTACATGCTCGGGGCCAACGATCTCCATGGTGGTAGCCCACTTCGCCGCAAGCACATCCGCGCTCTTCTCGGTGCCAGATGCATCATGAGATGAGATGAAGTACATCTCTCCGCGGGAATATGCAACCACGCCATGAATACTCCTCTTGCGGGTGTCACTCCATCCATCCACAATGAGGGAGACTCCGTTCCTCTCCCACTGCCACTTTGTGTTGTCGGCCGCTTGCTCTACAATGCGTTTCCCCTTCTCGAGCAATGTAGTGCGCAAGCTCTCGGATGAGGGGGGCGTATAGGCTAAGCCATACTCCCGAATCTTCTTAACCATGACCTTGAAGTATTCCGACCTATTCAAGAAAGCAATTTACTAATGAGAAGGGGACTAGGATAATGAAAACATGAATGATGAATTGGCAATGATCGATTGCACTTACCTAGTCGCTTGAAAGGCAATGCGGTCGTGGAAGAAGAAGCGGGCCACTGCCATATCCACATCCTCCGCCAACTTGGGGTTCCAATTCTCCCCAAGCATAGATTATCACCGTGGGCCACATAATGGTTGAGAGGCCGTGGAGATGGAGGGTGCCGGCGTTGTGGATGGAGTAACATTCCGACTCAATGGTGAAGGTGATGGCGTGCATAATCCCGATCCACCACATGACTCCATTGTAGAGGCTTGAGTTCCTCTCCCCATCGTCGCGGGATCCACGGCCACTCGTGGTGTCCTTCTTGCCGCTTCGACCGCCTCGTAGACGGCAAGCTTGTCAAGAAGTTCCCGTCTCTTCTCGGGCGTGACATTTGTGCAAAACCTCACCTCATGCCCACTCTCATGCAAGAGGTGGGCTCACACTTTGTCGGCGCCACCTGTTCGCCGGTACGGGCAAAGCTTGCATGCCCATGGTCGAGAACCACCTCCATGAGCGGATGGGGTGTAGTTAACCTCCTCCCACCATGTCCATCTCATTGTTCCTCTATGGGAAGCCCTTGCACGTGAGGAGGATGCCATGGTTAAAGATGGCTTGAGCCTTGAGCCTTGAGCCTTGAGCCTTGAGCCTTGAGGAGAGAGAGAGAGAGAGAGAGAGAGAGAGAGAGAGAGAGAGTCTAGATAGTAGAGAGTAGGGCCTTGTGTGAGAGGCTTGGAACTTGGAAGTTGGAGAAGCTTGAGGGAGAGAGACTAGAGAGAGTAGATACACTCATAGAGTGTAGCTTGAGGCTTGAGGCTTGAAAGTTGAGAGAGAGAGTTGCTTGAACTTTGAAGTTTGAAGCCTTGAAGCCTTGAAAGGTGAAAACTTGAAGGGGTGTGTGTGTGCTTGTAGCCTTGTAGCCTTGTTTTTATATAGATATTAGATAGGCAAGAGAGAGAGGCAAGGGCCAAGCCTCAAGGCCCAAGGCCCCAAGCCTAAAGGCCAAGGCAAGAGAGAGGCAAGGGCCAAGGGCCAAGGCCCAAGCCTCAAGGGCCAAGCCTCAAGGCTCAAGGCATCCCCAAACGGCCAAGGCAAATGGGAAATTAAAAGAAAACTCTAAATTATTATTCAAACAAGCGAGGTGTATGTCATGACTATGCAGGTAGTAATGTTGATTGTTGGGGTATTTGTTTGACATCCACCAAGCGTTCGACCATATATGAGAATGAACGGTAAGGATGCATTTGCTACAATCTTTGGGTTTACACAATACACTGACCTCCTGAGTGAGTCACTCCGCCTAAAAGGAAGGCGTGCCACTCATATTAGGGGGACAGATAATCAACCACTACGGGGTGCAATTGAGCGACCATTTTTGGTAATGATTCGATACAATGTAAGACATTGATCTTAAGCATTTCTTCATTTTGGCAGGTGGCTCCTTTTGGTACTTTCACAATGGAAGGGGTATCAGTACTGGATTGCTTTGTAGGGACTGGTGTCATGGCTAAGGCATGCAAGGAGCTTCGCCGACATTGTATAAGCATAGAAAATGATTGGCTGTGTTATAATCAGGAGTTGGCTCCTTTGCAAGATGTGCCCATAGACCTGGTGGTTTCAAGGTAAAGAATCCAAGAAAATTATTCAAGCAAGAATGCAACCTCAAATTTCATTGGAGGAACCTTGGCGTGGACAACCCCAATGGTTGCCAGGGCATGCTTCATATGTACCACGTGGTGCTGCTTCTACATCTCGGCAACTTTCTTACTATCCACCACCACCAGGAGTACAAATGATGCCATACACTTATGGTATACCACGGTCCTGGTGCTCAATTGCCTATATCCCTCCCTGCCCCCTAATGATGATCTGAGCTGGGGCCGTGGGGTGCGCACGCACGCACGCGCGCGCGCGCGTTGGGGGGGGGGGTCTCCTGGACTTTCACCGAGGGGAGGCTCTGGCGAGGTGACCCATCTGCCTTCAAATGAAAATTGGCCTGGGAGCCCGAGTACCCCACTCTCTGCAGGATGGGGTCTCCCCGGAGGCAAGGAAGGGATATGACGTGAGGCACGGTCTCTGGCGAGGCATACAGATGCGAAAGGATGGAATCCCGGCCGCCCGTGCAAGGGACGAGGAGGCAGTTGGGGGGGGGGGATTCCATCACTCTCCCAATGGCTCCACCAATCACCGGGAGAAGAGGAAGGTATTGCTTCCCGAGGCTTGGGAAGCAGACTGTCATGGGAAAGCGTCCTCAATCCAGTAATCCCTGCCGTTTATAGAGAGTATGAATCTCTCCCATGCAGCTCTCTCCACAGAGTGCACCATCCCTTCATGTCCTCCTCTTTTATGTGTTGGCTGCTCGACCATATTAAAATCTCCCCCAATGATCCAATGATCTACATGCGGAAGCCATGCTGTGAGAAGCTTTCAAAGAGAAGTCCTCTCCCCGATCGGGAGCATAAATATTGAGGATACTAACATGTATATTGTCCTGCATGACAATAATCCAGTGTGCTTTGGCAGGCATCCCAACACTATGACCAATAATGCAAGGCAAGATGGAGTGGAAACTGAATTACCTACACTACCCTTGGAGCCTGCACAGCCCCATACTAAAAAGAGTGACGAGATAGAAGCTTGCTAGAAGCCTAGAACGACTGCATTGGCTGTCATCTAACTTGTGCTCCTGCATGAGCGAAATATCAGTTTAACTGCAGGTGGATTTGTCCCTCACGACCTGTCTCTGGTAGCGAGGAAAGATACCGCCTAACCCCTGTATATTCCATGAGACAATCTTCATGGGTGAAGATTGTGAAAGTTGTGACCAGAACTTGTGGTTGACGATGCATCTCCTCTCAAGGAGGTGGAAGAATGTCACACATAAGTAGCCACCTGCTACTGGGAGGCAAGTAGAGGAAAGTCTTCGGGAGAAAAAATAGTGTGTTATAGCATGGGTGAACTCTCCCTCCCATGCGTGGGAGAAATCCTCTCTCCTAGGGGAGGAGGGAATACACTGTGAGCTATGTCTCACTTGCAAGGAGTCTGCATCAGGATCGGTGAGAGAGGCATAAGGGTTGGGACGCTGCACTTCTGGGAAGGGCACACCTTGCGAGGAGTTTGTATCAGGGTCAACGAGAGTGGAAAAAGGGTTGGGATGCTCCACATCTGGCCAGGGAGTGGGGTTCTGTGATGCCTGCTGTCCCTAACCTAACACCCAACGCTGGGCTTGCTGTTGGGTTGCTTGAGCAGCCATGGGCGGGGCGGAAGATGGCATCTCTACCGAGCATGTCCACCCCATCTACTAGCACGCCTCCTGTTTCTAGGGCAGTCCCTAGCAAAGTGGCCCTGGTGTCGACAGAATTGGCACTGGTCTGGTTTCCCGGCACCATCCCCCGTCTGAAATGCAAATCATCTGGTCTTTGCAATATGATGCAGACTCCGGAAGCGACAAGGCTTGTTCTAGGAAAATGAGGGGAAGCAACACAATTGGTACCTCAACTACAACAATCTGAGAATGGAAGAACTAAAGTCACGAGAGAAGTTAAGCAGGGAAGATTTATGATTTGCAGTCATGCTTGAAGGTTCATCACATGATTTAAAAGGAGGACACGGCAAAAGTTGGAAAGATGTGCAAGGCAACAATATTGATTAAGCAATCTTAGACTTAGTCACAATTGGAGATGCAGATCAGAGATGCTTGGATTGAAGCAATTTATAAGCATAGTGAGTGGCATTCTAGAGGGGAATTACTGGTACAGTATTGATTGATTGTAGGCTCGCTAAACAGTCCATATGACTGTTTAGGCAACCCATACAACTGTATATACTATGTGTGAAAAACACAGGCTCTGTAGAACTTAGAGATGACTTTTCCCTCAATTACTAAGTGGTTTTTATTTCTTGCAGATGTATGTCACTGCGCCGGACACAGATATATATTCAATACCAAGGGTGGATGGAAATTTGCCAAAGAAAGTGAGTGATTTTGTCAATTTTCTTGGAAAGACTAAATACAAGTTTGTATCAATCACACCCTTTGTTTGAAAGATCTACATGTTTACTCATATTCCTTTCTTCTTTGAAAGAACGAACTCAGATATGCCAATATAAAAACTAGTTTCTAATTTTATTTTCTTGCTTTGAGGGTAATCTTATTGGTAATCTTATTTCTACTTGTGTATATGGGCAGCCAGTGCGCTTGACGAAAAGCAAGTTTGAGCATATTTGTGTCACAGAAATACCAGTTGAAACACTTCGGGCACCAATGGTTAAGGATGAAAAGCAAGTGATGAAGGTTAGTGGTCTCGATTCCCCATAGAAGAATTGAAGTCTTGCTTTTGTATTCTCATTTTAGGAGTGAGTTTCAATGGTGTGGTTTTGACTAGGTCTTCTGGTGCATTGTTCAATCTGGAACGGCAATTATTTGTTTGCAGCCCCCACCAACAAAGCACAACAGCCTCTCTTGGGTTCAAATTGATTGAAATTTTAACACTGTTCAAGTCAGCCTTTTCATTGTTGTTTGGTGTAATGGATTTTTCCTTTGCTGAACTCCGTCCATCTTCACAAACCTGCAGGACCATAGCTGCCAAAAACAGGAATGTCCAAAGGTCAAGGAAGAAAATGGCCTAGTTATGGGGAACGGGAAGGGGGAACCACAAAGGGAAAGGGCACGTCCATATACCAATAATCACAAGTTCATTCACAAAAATACTTGCAAGAGTTTTAAAGATTGTTATTGCATCGAAACATAACTGACTAGATAGCCAGCATACACCATTGTGGTTTACATAGGTAGAATGCATTAGAAAGGAAGATTTTATCAAGGGCTAGTAAAGACCCAACGGGTCTATGAGACCTAAAAGTGTTACAAAGGTTCCATGTGTAAATCAAAGATCATAAACATGGAGAAAAAATAAGGTGCCAAAGAAAAAATAGACCCGTGTAGAGAGAGAGAGAGAGAGAGAGAGAGAGAGAGAGAGAGAGAGAGAGAGAGAGAGAGAGAGAGAGAGAGAAATGAAATGAAATGAAATGTAATGTTATATTAACGTCTTCAAAAGGCCATAATGACCTATGAGGCCAAAAGTTACATCATGGTGGATCTGATACAATGTCTGGATAAAAAAACCCAGAAAATGAAAAATAAAGATGATACTACAGGCACCTAGAAAATGAAACTGGAAATGGAAGGTAAACAGAAACCCTTATAGGGTGTGAATATAGTGAGGGGGGGGGGTACGCTATGGAGGTGAGTGGAATATAGTGAGGGGATACAATATCATGTGGGACGGAGGGGTACACTATGGAGGTGCCTCCATCTCATAATATGTGCCGCATCGGACACTGGCGGATCTCCTCAATATCCTCCATGGTGAGTACTCTGACTGGACGTCTCCCATGCCGTGCTAGTATGGTCCTGATCCTCTGTTGTAGTCTCCGCCGGTGTCGAGATGGGCCTCTCATCTTGGGGCGCCTGGACCGCCCCAGCTCTATAGCCCGATCAATCAGTGTACCTCTGGTGCGGCTGTACTCTGGGGCTAGCTGCAATGCCTGCTGACCTGACTGCTCAATCTCTGGTCGAAAGAAGTCTGTAATCTGCCTTTGTAGGTGTCTCTCCCTCTCTGATCCCCTCCCTCTCAGTCTGAATCCTGAGTGAAGGGAGCTGTCTTTAGGGTTTTGTCTACAGTAGAGCTGCTGTTTTAGGGTTTTGAACAGAAATTTGCTGCTGTTTTAGGGTTTCGAACAGATTTGGGCTGCTGTTTTAGGGTTTCGTCTTCAGTAGAGCTGCTGTTTTATGGTTTCGAACAGAGATTTGCTGCTGTTTTAGGGTTTCGAACAGATTTGGGCTGCTGTTTTAGGGTTTTCTCTTCTTCGAAATCTGCTGTTTTAGGGTTTTGAACGTAGATTTTGCTGCTGTTTTACAGTTTACAGCAGTCGTTTTGGGGTTTCCTTTTGCTGTTATAGGGTTTTCAGGCTCTGCTCTTAGGGTTTCGGGTTTGCAGCTACTGATTTAGGGTTTGCAGGTGCTGAATTAGGGTTTGCAGGTGCTGAATTAGGGTTTGAAAGAACGGGTTTTCTTTGCTTTCGTACATGGATTTGGATGACCCGGCTGCTGCATGGCTGTCAATAGCCTTAGCATGGATCTTATTGAGGAGATGATCGAGAAGGATGTGGGTTATGCTTCAGATGCCTTGGAGCAACAAAAACGTCAAAGGCTTGATGTTGATGTAAGCTACACTCCGGTGAATGTTGGAGAGAATGCAGAGGAAAGTTCTCAGGTACCTTCTCCGGAGTTTGCACGTTTGCTGTAGATCACTGGTGAGCTTTTGCAAGAATATGTGAAGGCAAATAGTGTGCAAATGGTTGCAGTAGATAATGGTGGTGTGGTTGATGTATGCATGGAGACTCCTTTGTTGCTACAACAGCTAGCAGATTTTCATGATCGTGTTGCTATCTTCTTCTTTACTAGGCGTATTCCGTTGTTGCCTCGTCTTAGAGTATGGTTGGGCCGCTTGGTGTTGCCTGAGGCACTTGAGGAGATTTATGATGGTCCAAGAGGCTTTTATGAAATACTTTTTCGCACTTCGGAAGTCCGTAAGGTAGTCTTGGAGCAGGTGCCACTCTTTTTGGATGGGCAGTTGGTTCATGTGGTTCCGTGGAAGCTTATGGCAGAGTACCAAGATATGTTGCGCCAGGCTTGCCAAGTTTGGGTTGAAGTGAAACAATTCCCACCAATGTTTTGGCGTGTTTTACCAGGTCTCATGCGAGGTATCGGTGATGTCTTGGTGGTGCCTCGAATGACATCTAGAAACCGAAATCGTCTATGCATGTTGTGGGATAGTGGGAGACCTAGGCCGACACATTTGCGTGTCAATATGGTTGGGCTGCAACCTTTAATGTATGAATTGAGGTGGGATACATTTGCTGGCCATTGTTTCAAATGTGGTGAGATGGGCCACTTTGTCTCCGAATGTCCTAAGAAAGAACAAGTTGTTGCTACCAAGGATATCGTTGATGGGCAGTTGCCCATGGAAGATGAGCATGATGCTCCTTTACATGATGCCCAGCACATGGATGTACATGTGGATGTTCAGAATGAGGCTGAGCAGCCATGGGTGGAAGTACGTGGTAAAAAGACACGATTTGTTGCCCCGCGGGGGGATTTTTCAGATGCTGTTTGGCGGGGGCCTTTGCGTACTTATCAGGGGCCCTTACATACATATGCTCGTCGCCCTTTGGGTTCAGGTGCCCAGCAACAGACCAGGATTGAGAGGCCGGGAGGCCAACTTTCTCAACGTACAGGGGCTCTTGGGGTGGATAGAGTAGAACGCTATCCTATTAGAAGTCGCCTAACAAAAGAAGCACAACAACAATTGCCTCTTGTGTTTGGTTCGAAGGGTGAGGTCATCTCGCCATGGGATGGTCATTACCCTTCGGCACGTGCTCGGGAACTCCAAGGGCAGTCTGAGATCACAAATACCATGTCTAAGAATGCAATGCTTCAAAAGGTTCGTGATTTGGGAGATTGTCTTGGGCCTAGTACACGGCCTTGTTGATTCCTTTTCTGGGAAGGCTTATGAAAATTTTACAAAGGAATGTAAAGGGTATTTCTTCGCGCCAAAAGCAGTTTAGGCTTTGGCGTACAACTTTTTGTCATGATTGGGATGTTTTGTGTGCAGTTGAACACAAGCAGCATAAGTTGGCCGGCAAAGCCTATGTATATAAGGGGTTTCATGTTTTCTACAGCGGACATCCTGCTTCGCACTGCTTCGCAGTCAGGTGTTATGTTTGCTGTTCGTTCGCAGTTTCAGCCTTCTCTTGTGATTCAAGATGTTCATGGAAGATTTCTAGTGATACAGATTATTTGGGATGATACACCTTTATGGTTGTTAGGGGTGTATGCTCCAAATAATGCTCGTGCACGCTGTTTGTTGTGGAATGACTTGTGTGCTCTTTCAATCTCTCATCGTGGCTTTGTGATGGGAGACTTTAATATGTGTGTCTCTAGGGAGCAAGCCACGTCGCCTCATTCTGTAATGGATGGCCCAGAGAGAATGGCGTGGGAAGCTTTTGCAGCAAGGTCGCTAAAACAAGACATGTGGTCTTGGTTGCATCCAGATGACAGGGGTTACACTTATGCCTCACAACAATTTCGGGGCACTTATGCTAGATTGGATAGGATGTATATTTTACATCAAGATCTCTTTTTGCCAGAGGTTCTTACTATGATGGTTGATCAGCAAGAGGTTTTCTCGAATCATTGGCCGCTTGTGTTTGAAATGGTCTATCATCCTGTGGATGCATATAAAGGCTTGTTGGGATGCTTGCCTTTGCACTTAAATCACACTTTTTTGGAGCATGAAGTTTTTGATGTTTATATGCGTCAGTTGATACGACATTTCTCCACAAGAGTGTCCATGGCTGATTATCATGCTTGGCCAGTGTTCCTTTTAACAACACTCGGAAATTAGCGCGGCATTATGGTCTTGCTAATGCCTCTATACAAAAACAGCATGTGGCTCTTCTTGAGTCGCTTTTAAAGGGCTTGCAGGTGTTCATGTTTATTGACTCTATGGATGCTGAAGTTGTGGATGCCATAGAATGGCTGAAAAAGGAGCTATCTAGGGTGCAGGAAGCACAATATGTTCGCTTTAAACTACTTGCACGTCTTGATGCTTTGCGGGATGCTAACTGTCAATCTCATCGCTTCTATGATAAGTTGCATCAAAAACATATGCGTGAGAATATTGTTAGGCTGATGGATGCCCAAGGCAACCTTGTTACTCAACCTTTTGAGGTTGTTCAGCATTGCATCAGGTTTTATGAAGATTTGCTTGCCCCTCGAGAGGATTTCTCGCCGGCTGTCCTGGCTGCAAGGGAGTCATTGTTTGCTGAAGTACGATATCAAGTTGACCCTGATGTGGCGGTTCAGCTTGATGCTCGTGTTACTCAAGGGGAAGTGGAAGCTGTTCTCTCCAAACTTCCCATGGGAAAGAGCCCTGGTTGGGATGGTTTGACAAATGAGTTTTTCCGAAAATATGCTGATCAACTTGCAGAGCCTTTGACGCTTATTTGTCAAAGGGTTTGGGATGAGGGATATATGCCTGCCAATTGGAAGTTGGGCATACTTCGTTTGTTGCCCAAAGTCCCTTCGCCTATTTCTTTGGCTCAATGGCGCCCGATCTCACTTATGGGTATTATGTATAAAATCTTTACAAAGATTTTTGCCAATCGCTTGCAGAAGGTGCTTCCTACTCTTATTTATCCATATCAATATGGATTTGTGCATGGCAGGAATATTTTGCATAATATTCTTAATGTTCAAAATGGAGTGGATTATGCCAAGGCAAAGAAGCAAGAGATTGTGATGGTGCAGCTGGATCTTGAAAAAGCTTTTGATCATGTCAGCTAGTTTTTCCTTTCTCAGTTAATGACAGCCATGGGCTTTGGTCCCAAAATGGCTAATTTGGTGCATTTACTTAGCTCTGGCTCTATCACGCGGATTATGCTCAATGGAGGACTTTCGGATGGTATTTCTCTCACCTGTTCTCTCTGGCAGGGCTGTCCTCTTAGCCCTCTTTTCTTTGCCATTGCCACTCATCCTATGTTATCTCGCCTAGATGCTATGGCATCGCATGGTGAAGTGGTTGGTTTGCATCTCCCTCATGGCAAGCAATTGGTTGCTCAAGCCCTTGCGGATGACACTTTTATGTTTCTCAGGGCCGAAAATGCCAATATAGATCGAGCAATGGAAGCTTGGAATAATTTTGCATTGGCTTCTGGGCTGAAAATAAATTCAACAAAATCAGCCCTCATTGTATGCACGGAATTTGATCTTGAGGCATTAGGGTGGCAAGGCCGTGTGGTGCATACAGGAGACATTGTTCGTCATCTTGGGTATCCGGTGGGTGTGGATGTGGACTCCCAAGCGCTTCTTGCTTGGATTTCTGCTCGGATCTCGGATAAATTTGTGTATTGGAAAGCTCAAGGGTGGCCTATGCACGTGAGGGTTAAGGTAGCTCAGGTTATTATGCTTAGCATGATTTCCTATTTTTTGCCTTTGCTACCTTGGACGCACAAATCTCTTCTCCGTTTGGTTGCTCCCATTCGGTTTATGCTGTGGAAGAGGCAAGGAAATATTATGGGTCAAACATGGATAGCTTGGAATCACATTACGATGCCCAAAAGAATGGGTGGGGCTGCTTTACTGGATGTTCGCTTGCATATGGCGGCGCGTAGGTGGGCGCTTTTTCAGGATATGTGTTTGCAGGAGCAACCTTGGGTATTCATGGCTCGTGACTTGATTGAGTTGGAGGGATTGTCACATGGACGGACACGTGTGTAGGCTTCATGGTGGGACATTGTGAATGTGGCTCATCCTGTCCGCATTCGCTCATCTCACATTTTATCGCATATTCTCCTTTCTTGGCATGAAGTTCTACTATTGGCTCGGTGGGATCCTGGTCATGAAAGACTACTTTTGAACTCTTTGCAGTTCGAAACATTTGTGGAGTCGCGTGTCATTGTTTGGCCAGACAGAGATGCTTCACGCATACGACTCAACCGCATGGTCAGGTTAGGCTTGGTTAGAATCCGAGATGCTGTGATACCTGGTCGTGACAGGCCATATTCGTTTCGTCGTATTCGGCAGCACTTTAAGGTTCCTCGGACATTTCAGCCACTATGGGTTGACATCATGCATGCAGTTGAGCCTTTTACTCCATTACCTCGGCCATCTACAGATCAACCTTGGCTTGATTGGGCACTATGTAATCTGGTGACTTGATATCACTTTCAGCTAACCAGGTCTATCATAAGCTCGTATCAGAGAAAGATTGGGTTTCAGCCAAGGCCAATAAGGTGTGGGGATTGCACAAGTCTAAATCATGGTGGCAGAAAACTCTTATGTGTGGTTGGCAGTCTAAACTCCCTTATTGCTTCTTCTGTACGACATGCACTGAAACAGTTATGCATCTGTTCATGAGTTGTCCAGTGGCCCGTCAGATTTGGTCTTTTGTCTCCCGCGTTTGGGAGGCAGTAGAGAGGTCTACTGTTTCGGCTCATCAGTGGATATTTGGGATTTGTCCTCAAGTCATTACTTCGGACAGTCACCTTGTGATATTCCATTTCCTTAGATGGACAGGACTTTGGCATATTTGGACTACACGGAATGGGTTCATCTTTGATTCCTTGCCTGGAATACATGGGCACATTCTACGTATCCGCGGTTTGCTGCTTTGGCAGTTTTCTTCTCTTCTCTCAGCCCAGCTCTACTGGATGCAGATGTTATTTCGTTATGGTCTACGGCGGCTCGGCTGGCTCATCTTTGATGCTTTTATTTTGGATGCTTATTTGGCTAGGAGGCTTTCTTATTAGTGTACAGGTTTGCATGGTCATGATCCTTTAGAGGATCTTTTGTGGGGGTTTTTGGGGCCATAGGTTCTGTGTGAGCCATGTGGTTGATGTACATTTTTTACATATAATATAAAACACCATTTCACGAAAAAAAAAAGACCCGTGTATTATGAGGGTCCTAAGTGTACAATGAGAAGGTCTGTATGACTAGTGGTGTTCCCGTGTCATCCTCATCTATGATGGTATACATGGAGGCAGTGTAGTGTGGAGGAGGTTGTGGCAATACAAAGGTTCCGTGTGTAAATTGAAGATCATAAACATGATGCCAAAGAAAAACTAGACTCGTGTTCTATGCAGGTCCTCCTACATGTATGATGAGAAGGTCTATACGACTAGTGGTGCTCATCCTGTGTCATCCTCATCCATGACGGTATACATGGAGGCAATGTTGCATGGAGGAGGCTGTATTGCGTGTCCCCGTTGGAGGCTTAGTTGTTCAGGAGACCAATTTGATGTTCCTTGATAGAAAGCATCATTCGCTAAGTTCTACTGGGACGATGGTGCTAGAATTGGTAACGTGAGGTAGAAGCTGGTTGCTAATGGAGATAAAAACCCTTCCCTAGTTACTTAGGAGTCCAAATGTTGGAGACCAAGTGGTGTGGCTACACCCTGCAAGAAGCTTCTTGTAATGTTTGGTCCAACGGGCCATCAATTGGAGTCGCTTGTGAGGGTGTGGTGACTCCTTGCAAAGAATCTTCTTCTGCTTGTGACTATAGGGGTTGCCCATGCGATGAAAATTCCAAGAGAGGATCCACATGTCTAGGAGAAGAGATTGCGGGCTCTAGAGAGGGCTCTCCCTCGTCTCACGAGATTTCGGGTGTTAGCTTGGATGGGGTTAGTGATGGGCTGTCCGAAGCCTCATGCGCTTCAGGTGGTTGCGGATACGCTTTTGATAGTAGAGACAAAGCTGATGTGAAAGAGGATGAAGAGGTGAACCTCCCTTACCCCTCCTCATCAAACAGCTCCGGCTCCATCCGTGCGACTGATCAACTCTAGCTAATGGCATTAGTGATCTACAAGTCACCAACAAGCTGGGAGAAACTAGTGGCTTGGTTCCGAAGACTCTCCTGGAGACGAAAGGAGAACATTGCCACCGATCAAGTGTAGCTAATGGCATCAGTGATCCACAAGTCACCAACAATATCACGTGCTCTCTGCACTGTAGTGCATGGTGACAAACTGGCTTATCATCATCAGTGCAACATTGTACAGTATTAGTTCCATTCAGGATGATATTTGTCGTACGCCGTGACCCCATTGTAATCCTCAGTCCAGGATAAATCAGGCACGAGCTACGTAGGTCATTCTCAGCCATAGCAAGTCAGTCAGTGAGTCTAAGTCCCTTAATCCACTTAAAGAGACGCATTCATGCATATACAGTCAATAGAAACCTTAGGGTTTGTATTAGAAAGCATCCTGCATATTGCACATCATTCATACATAGCATCTAGACCATTGCAGGAACCCCAGATATCATCCAGTATTTATCAGGATATTTACTAGGATTTTTTTGGTATTTTCCCCATCATTTTCAGCATTTTTCACATCATTTATGCATTTATGTTGGACATGAGCAGTCCGCCAGCTTAGTAGCCAGGCGAGTGGCTCCTTGTGTCCATATAAATAGACTTCTTGCATAATCATTCATTCATTCCATCATATTCAGCCAACAGCATTCATTCCATCATATTCAGCCAACAGCATTCAGGCGCATCATATTCAGCCTTGCATTCACTTCAGTCCCATGCGTTTTGGAGAAGCGTGTCATCCTACAACAAGAGGAGCATCAACGCTTGTGCATTCAGCCCTCCATCAGCAAACGCAACAGTTCTCAGCATTCAACCATCAGTAAACCTTGCGTTTTCTGCATCCATACAGTTTTCAGCATTCATCCATTCATCGTTTTGCTCCAGCCACTTGGTGAAGGTAAAATGCAGCATTCATATTCATTTACAACATTCATACTCAGTCTAGAACAGTCCCAAACAGCCCCTCTCTCAGCCCTAGCTTTACATCCCTCCCTCATTCCATTGGGAAGAGTGCATAGGCTCGAGATTGGGCATCTTTGGTGCTTCTACAGCAGTACACAGTTTAGCCCAACACTCGGTTGTCAAAGGTCTTGCATTTGGCTTATCGTCAGTCACACCGTCAGTCTCTTTAAAGATAATAAAGCAAATACTATCTCGGTAACGGGATTGGGGGCCCTTCCGTGGGTAATTCGGGACCCCATACGGTGTACAGTTCTCATCTCTCTCTAAAGTTTGAAGTGTTAAAGTGGATTGCTTAACTCGCGAAACTCATGATACAGAAGACGGTTAGTGAGCATTTGTGTGATAGGATCCTCCAATACGAATACTTCTGCTGCATGTTACATTGGTATCAGATTCAGCTTGTCCACACACATCGTATCCTAGCGTGAGGGCATCCTTGGATGGTCAGATTGCGTTCCGGCACGACCACCGACTTTAGCATCATGTCTACAGAGGAGAGTACCCATCAACTGGAAGAAGTCTCCCCCGAAGGAGACCTTGCTCTTCCAACTACAGCAGACACCATAGCTCTTCTTAGAGCTCATAATCAGCTACTCATGGAGCGTCTCCAACCCTTGGAGGCAACAGCAGCACGTCCTCCTCTGCCTCCAGTATCACCCGACTACATCTCCCTCTTCTTTCAGATGGAACAACAAAGAAGAGAAGACGAGGCTCGAAGGAGAGAAGAAAAAGCAGAAGCAGAAGCAAGAAAACAACAAGAAAAAGCAAAAAGATGGGACTATGAGGAAGCCCAACGCAGGATCGACGAAGACCGGCGTCAGGCTGAACTCGCCGCTTGGGAGCACCAATGAGAGCTCGATCGAGAATGTATGTTACTCGAGCACCAAAGGCAAAAGGAGGCCATTCATCTTACATACTAGCACCTCTCTTCAGCATCCCCCGCCTCAGGTGCCACCAGCCAGCAGTCCACAGCATCAACTACTGTCATTCACAATCAACCAAATTTTAGTAAGTATGATGGTAAGTGTGATCATTTAGCAGTTAATCAGTTCATTCATCAATTTACTGCTCATTTTCCACTAGCTAGGATCACAGATCCTCAGGATAGAGTCCACGTAGCGGCTCCCCATCTCACTGGTGAGGCAGTCACTTGGTGGCAGCATTGGTCTAATCTTTATACATACCGGACCACAGGTGTCACAGCTTTTAGCTGGGATACCTTTGTCCATGACCTGAAGACCAGATTTCTTTTGCCCCAGTACATGACCAGTCTGGGAGATGAGTTCTATGGACTCAGACAGAACGGATCCCCAGTGCTTTAGTTTTCTGGAAAGGTTATTACTTTAGCACAACAGTTAGGGCTATCTGCGCAGGCCAAGATGGAGCAATTCATTCGTGGATTGGATCCTAACATTCGGTTCATAGTTCGCAACTTTGAACCCAGTACATATGGCCAGGCTTTGACTCTCGCTTAGAATGAAGAAATGAAGATGAACGGAGGCAAGCCTAAGCAGTCATCCCAGTCCAGTACCAAACCCTAGCAGCAGCAATCCGCTGCACAGCCAGGGAAAGGTAATGCCACTTCTAAAGATGCTAAGAAGGACGACAGTAATAGCTCCAATTCAGGGGGTAAGAAAGATAAAGAATCTAAGCCTAAGAAAACCCCTGATGAAAAGGCTACAACAGGCATTATTGGAGGTTATCTTCCTCCAGAGGAGCAAAAGAAGTATCAGTCAGAAAACAGATGTTTTTTCTGTCACATCATAGGGCATGGTAAGAAGGATTGCCACAAATGGCAAGCGGAACAAGCCGCTAAAGCCCCTTCTGCCACAGTTGCCACAGTCTCCCCAGCTCCTCCAGCCTCGCCTACTACCACCAATGCGGTTCAACTTTTATCTTCTATGCATCCTATGCCATCCATGGTATTTGATGCTAAGCAGGAGGGTAAGAGCGATGCTACACAGAAAAGCCTCATCCGAGCTTATGGCATTGCCAAGGGCCGACAGTTTGTAGTCCTTTTCGATATGGGTAGTTCTGAGGATGCCATCTCTCCCCAGTTGGCTAACAAAATGAACTCCACATTAGTCCCATATCATCTGGATGTGGACGGGTTCACACCTGGTCTCCGCACCCACATTTCTCAGAAGGCATAACAATTTGCCTTTGAAGTTCAAAAGGCCTCATTCCAACGAGATTTCATTGTCTTGCCTCTGTTGGGGTGTGACATGATCTTAGGAATTCAGTGATTCCGTCAATATGAGTCTATTCCCGATTGGGGGCAGGACACTTTTACTATCTGTAAAGGTTTTCCCGAGCCTGTCATGATTCGTGGGGATAGAAGCATTCTTGGTATCCCATTGATTTCGCATCTCCAGGTCCGACGAGCTATCCGCAAGGGAGCAGAAGGAGCACTACTTTATGTTCGTGCTCAGATAGCCTCTACCTCATCGGTAGTATCCATCTCATCCTCAGTCCCTCAGTTAGCAGACCTCCTACCCAAACATTAGGACATTATGTCTAGGGACGATCTCCCACCCAGTCTCCCACCCTCTCGCCCTGAGGACCATCACATTGATTTGATCCCTAGATCCGATTCTCCTAGCAGGTTTTCCTATCGTCTTTCCAAGACTTTAGAGGGCGAGTTAGAAAAACAATTATCTGAGCTCCTCCGAGCCGGATTCATTTGGCCTTCTTTGAAACCAGCCTTCAGAAACTTGACGGGCGGTGAGCACACTTAATCACACTTAAAACTCTTTACGAACTAGAATAATAAACTTGGAGGAAGAAGAAAAAGAATAAGTGGAGCTAGAGTGCTCCTGCACAAAAGACCAATTGGCCCCAAAGCGTGGCACCCCCTAAGGTATTTATTTATCACTCGAGGTCGGCATAGCCCTTGTACAATTCCCGAGAAGATGCCTCCTTGCTTCATGTGGAGGAGATCTTCTCAAACTTTCACCCAGTTTGTGTTGTGGGATACAAGAGCCTTGGCCCCCTATTTATACAAGTTTAGGGGTGAAAAGCTGTGCTTTTGCCCCTTAGAAAAAAAAACTACTACAAGTGCTTTTCCCAGAACTCTTCGAATAGCTTTTCCTCTCTCTTTTTTTTTAATTAAAAAAAAAAATTACACGAGTAGCATTTTCTTCTTTTTTCGAAAACTGGGTTGCCCGGCGCTTTTCTCCATCGTGCTTTTCCTTGCGCGTTTGCTACTGCTCGGTTGCCCATCGCTTCGCCTCTCTTTCTCTTGCTTGTGAACGCATGCCTGCCGCCTTCGCCTCTCTCGTAGTTGGGTGCGCCTGGATGACTGCCTTAGCTGACTAGCCATATGTGCCAGCCGCTTGTACGACTGCTTCAGCCCGCGCCTGCAGCCAGCTGCCACATCATCAATTGCGACCTTGTCAGCCCAGCAGCCACGTCAGTTGCCTTGCAATCCTCATCGCTTGCAGCCAGGTACCACACGTCAGCTGCCTGCCATCAGTGCCACGTGGTAGTGCCACGTGTCAGTTGACTGGGTTGACCCTCAAACAGTCTTGAGAGAGAAATTGCTACACTTGCAGCAAGGTAAGAGAAAAAACACATAAACATGCACATGAGAAAAAACACATAAACATGCACATGAGCATGCATACACATGCACACACGCACACCAAACATGTATTTGCATCCATACACGTGTACAAACTTACACGTGCATATACAGGATTAAACATGATTAGTGAATGCTAAACAAGATTAAACATAATCACAATGCTTAAGAAAAAGAGGTAAAATACTCAATCCTGTAACATATCCCCCTCTTAAAACAAAGCAATCGTCCTCGATTGTTCATTCAAAGGATCTGTTGACTGAAACAGAACCTAAGAGACCAATGAGAAAACTCTGTCCTGCCAACTAAAACAGAACATCTGAATAACATAAATCAAAAGCATCCACCTTGTGAATAGTCATGTCCCCCTGGATGCTTTACCTGCTCCGCTCATGGCCATCCCACAGGACCCAGGATCAGCAGTACATCATGAACATGAGTAAACACTGATGCCTATCAAATGAAAGTCTAGAATAAGCGTCCCCATTCTCTCAAAAGATTCGTATATCCATGAATCAAACCATGCGACTAGTACACATATATCATAGAAATCCCATAGGCAGATATACTGTCAGTTCAGTATCTCGGGTGTGCTGATAAGAACACCAAGCGACTTCCAGATCTCATCCAAGTGAACTCTGTGACAAGGGAGCGGAGTCACCCCCCTCTTGAGTAATAGGTAGTACTCTTGAATCCATAGCTGAACCTGTTGAAGCACTTTCTAAGGTAGGCTCCAAACCAAAAGCCTCGAGGTAAAGTTGTAGTATCCTTGGTGAATCTGTCAAGTCACCCTCCTCCATCCACTTCGAATCCATAGGTGAATAGTTCACAAACTTCACCAGATATCGACGTGAAACTTTTCCTTTGACTTTTCTTTCTTTATGTGCCAAAATCTGTTATGGTTGAAGAATCTCATCTAGTTCTTCGACTTTTGGTTGTGTCTCATCAACTTGATCTGTAGTAGGCACCTCATCTTTGAAAGGTTTAAGAAGACTCACATGGAATGCATTATGAATCCTCCAATTATCCGGTAGCTGAAGACGATAAGAAACATCACTCATCTTCTCAATCACCTGAAAAGGCCCATAGTACTGCATACTCGATTTAGGATATAAGCTCTGTTTACCCTTCATTTTCCTGAGTCTGGCCTTCTCAAATCTCAAAAGCACCCAATCACTCAAATCAAAAACCAATGATCGACGGTGAAGGTTTGCTGCTTTCCTCTGTTTCTCTTGAGTCCTTTGAAGAGCCACCTTGACCTTCTTGTAAGCCTCATCCATATTCTCCACAAACGATCTGCCTCAAAGATCTTATCTTTTGTATGTAGGATCGGAGGTACTTTCTTCCCGCCTTCCACAATCTTGAAAGGTGCCTTACCTATCAAAGTGTGAATGGTGTTGTTGTAAGCAAACTCCACCAAAGGAAGATACTTTTCCCACTACTCCTAATGATCTGAAACATAACACTTTAGAAGATCCAATACAATTGAGTTGGCAATTTCCGATTGCCCATCTGTTTGTGGATGAAAAGACGATGAGAACTTCGACGAAGTCTTCATGTTCTCGAACAATGCTCTCCAAAATAAACTCGTCATTCGAGGATCTCGGTCACTAATAATAGATGTGGGCATCCCATGGTACTTGAAGATATTTGTCAAAAATATCCTCACCATTTGCTGTGCATTAATCTTCTTCCTGATTGGAATGAAATGAGCCTGCTTGCTGAAACGATCCACGATAGTCCAGATGCTATCATTCCCACTCTTTGTCCTAGGAAGATCAAAGATAAAATCCATAGCAATACTCTCCCACAGTCTATCTGGAATAGGCAAAGGATGAAGTAACCTAGGTGTCTTTTGACGGTGATACTTCACCTTCTGACAAATGATACACTCACGAACAAAAGCATGAGCATCCCTGCGCATAGTAGGCCAATAAAAGAATGCCTCCAAAGCTTTTATTGTAGCCTCAATACCACGATGGCTTGCATAAGGCGGAGCATGGCATTCTGTCAAAACCTTCTGCCTCAACTGAGATGTGACACACAATTTGTCATGCATCATCAAAAATCCTTCCTTGAGAGAATAATGATCAACTCACTCTTCTTCAGTCAAACGATCAAAAATCTGCTCAAAATCTGCGTCATGAGCATACTGTTCTCGCATATCATCAAGTTCATGATGAAAGATGTCATGTGCATGAAAGATGCCATGGACATTCTCAGGTGTTGGTCCAGAAGAGGCAGCCAGATAAAATTGTATGAACCAGATAGAATCAAAAATTGGAGCACAGAAGGCTATGGGCAGTGTGGACTAGAGCAAGGCTTGGAGAGCAAGAGGAAAAGCCTGTCGGCTGCACCCAGATGACATAGGCTGAAGATCAGAGCCTGTCGGCTGTACCAGAGAAGGTCGGCTGCAAGAAGGCGGTCCAATACATGGTGTGGTGCAGCCCGACCAGCCAAAGAGGAGACCGAGCATCAGTCGGCTGGTTTGACTACAGTCGGCCAGTTCCTGTAATATTCCAAAAGGATTATAAATAGCAAGCGTGGCTCTTCGTTCTAGTCATTCAATCCTTTAGGGATTGGGTCCTTTAGGGTCCAAGTAGGGACTAGGATTTTGGTGTTTATCACCCTTTTATGAAGACAACCTAGGGCTGTAAAAGAGTACCTTTTTGTACTATAGTAATATACTGAATTTCCAGCATCTCTCTCTCTCTCTCTCTCTCTCTCTCTCTCTCTCTCTCTACTCTCTCCATATCTGCGTTTTGCATCAGATGGTTTCCAGTAGTGTTTAGGGCTGAAAGAAGACTCCCAAAGCTTCTGCGCGTTACATTGGTATCAGAGCATCAGGCTCAGCAAAGCTAAACACTGATTCAGTCCCATATGATGGTTTACAGTCCAAGGTACAGGAAAGTACACGGATACGAAGCCCAAGGCAAGGAACACAGAAGCGGGAAGAGCTCCTAGGAGGTTTGTTGGTGGTGTTCCACAAAGCCAGAGGGGATGGCAGTCCTGTGAGCTAGATAGGTTCTCGGGCAACGGTCCCAAGGGAGGATTATCCTCCAAGGGTGATATGAGGGTGCCAGACTCATTTCTCAGGAATGAAGACCAAGACAGTGTTTAGAGTCAGGGCAGGAATGGATTGTGGACTAAATGGAACAGATGCATAGATCTTAGTCTGAGACGGAGTGGTTTGGAGAACAGGCCGGGCTTTCAGAGAAAAGGGTTGCCAGGGATGGATGGATGATAGAGGGACTTCAAGAAAAGATTTGGGATGATGACAGTCATCCAAGAGCAAGTTGGAATCCCATCATCAAGTTTAGCAGAGGGGGATGTCATGTGCATGATCAATGCCATGTACCTTCTCAGGGCTAATCCAGAAGGGGGCAGCTAGTAAAAGATCAATAGAACCAGAATTTTGGAGCCTCAGGTGCAGAATCTGTGGTGGACTTGGAGTAGGGCATGGGGATCATGGAGGAGGATGCTGTCGGCTGGTTGTAGGAGCTGTCGGCTGACTCCAGAGAGCAAAGGGGACTGAAGCGCATCGAGAAGACCAGGCTGTGCTGCGTTTTTGTATTTTATGCCAAGGTTGCTGGGGCCGACTGTTGGTCGGCCAGCTCTCCAAGGATTTAATGGGCCTATAAGTAGGCTAGGAGGCTCATCATTCATTTCATTCAATCCTCTAGGGATTGGGTCTTAGGGGTCCAAGTAGGGACCAGATCGAGGGTGTTTACCACCTTTTTATGAAGGCAGCCTAGGTCTGTAGCAAAGTACCCTTTTTGTACTATATGAAATATACTGAATTTTCCAGCACATCTCTCTCTCTCTCTCTCTACTCTCTCTCTATATCTGCGTTTTGCATCAAATAGAGTGTTTAGGGCTGAAAGAAGACTCCCAGAGCTTCCGTGCGTCACATTGGTATCAGAGATAATAGAGACGGCGGCCACATGTGGTTTTCTAGACAAGGCATCCCCGCAACCATATTCTTTTTACCATCCACATGAACAATCTGAAAGTGAAACATGGACAAAAAGTTTGCCCATCTCATATGCTTCTCTGAGAGCTTCGTTTGAGTAAGGAACTATCGTAGAGTCTGATGATCACTCTGAACAATGAAATCAGCCCCAAGAAGGTAATGCTTCCAAGTAGAAAGAGCATGAATCATCGCAAGAAGCTCCTTCTCATATACTTGTAGATTCCTTTCTGCTGGTGACAAAGTTCTACTCTCATAAGCAATAACATGTCCATCCTGCATAAGAACAGCTCCAATGCTATTCCCGCATGCATCACACTGTACCACAAAAGGTTTATGAAGATCCGGTAAGACCAAAATTGGACCAGTGGTTAGCTTTTCCTTAAGCTTGTTGAAAGCTTCCACTTCCTTCTCTATCCATCGAAATTTTACATCCTTTTTGGTCAGGTGATGTAAAGGTGAAGCAATTTCTGCAAAGAATCGGATAAACCTCTTGTAATATGAACAAAGTCCTAAGAAACTTCTCACATAATGAATAGTCTGCAAATCCGGCCAATTCTTTATCGCTTCAATTTTTGCTGGATCCATCCTGACGCCATCCTTAGACACACTGTGCCCAAGAAAGTGAATCTCCTGCATGAAAAATTCACTCATCTTTCCATTGACAACCAACCTATGCTTTCTGAGTTCCTCAAACACTTTGGTCAAATGCTCCTGATGCTCCTTCTCTAAATGAGACGTTGATCCTTGAATCTTGACAACTGACCAATAAGTATGGCATATCCAGTCTGAGCATTTTCTATCATCTGAGTCATATTAATGACCTTTGTTTTAATGCAATAGTCACGAAGCTCCTTGGGTAATCCACATCAATATGTCTCTACCTGCTCAACCAGTGACACGGGCCTAAAGGATGACTGGTAGCAAAGCATCCCAAAATTTCTTGTTATATTCTTCCAAATTGCTACAATCTCTGGAATCTAATCGATACCAAGCTGTCATAACCTCCACCTCAAAAGTCGGTGTCAACCATAAAGAAGAGAAGATTTGCTTGAACTCCACCCAAGTGCTGGGTGCTATTCCCTGATGAAGAAGTGTCGACCACCATTGAAGAGCATTTCCCTTTAGGAAAGAAGCTGCCTTCCGTACCTTAGATGCCTCTGTGAAGTCACCACCAGAAAATGCAGCATCAAATTGTTGAATGAAGGTGAGAGCCTTCAAACGATCCTTCGCACCACTAAAAGTATCAAACTTTACTGCAGCACCACCCTCTTTATAATCTTTTGGCTTCTCGCCCTGAACAAGATTATCATATGGATGTGGTTTGAGAAAAGAATTGCCCACAGCATTAGATCCCATGCCCATCATACCACCTCCCATACCAGGCATGCCAAAAGCACTTCCACCACCACCACCACAAGTTCCATACATACCTCCTGGTATACCTCCATACATATCTCCATGCATACCTCTATGCATACCTGGTTGCATACCATAGCTCCCAGTCATGCCCATGTTGGGTACACCCGTCATGGAATGAAAGACATAGCCTCCACCAAAGTAACTAGGATGAGAAGTATTAAAGGGGTTTCCATGGGTAGGTGGGGGAAAAGAAGAAGAAGAATCAGGGTATGATTGAAATTTTGGGTAGATGGGAGCCGAATTGAAATTTTGGGTAGATGGGAGCCGAATGTTGTCCCTTGTATTAAAGTTAGCATCTTGGGATGAACCTTTCGAGGTCATTTACCAATGCAAGCAATGTAGCCATAGGTGCAGTTCTCCAGCAGGACGATAGATCCATGGCATACTACAGTAGAAAGTTGGATGTCGCGGAAAGGAATTATTCGGTATATGACAAAGAGCTTTTGGGTGTGATCACAACGCTCAAACATTGGGAGCCTTTTCTTTGTGGACAGGTTTTCACAGTAAAAACAGACCACAAGCACTTAAGTGGCTTCAAACTATGCCAAGTGCCCAGTGGAGTGATCGTCAGGCCAGGTGGAGTCAACTCTTCCAATAGTTTGGAGGAATAATTGAATACATCCCTGGTAAGCATAACCCAGTAGCAGATGCTCTTAGTCGAAAGGCCAGCATTCAGGCAGTCCAAGAATCTACCATTCTCGAAATCATGGGGAAGGTATTAGATAGCATGAAAGACCAATATGTCGCTCCCTGAGTTTGGTACTCAGTATAGTTTGGCCCTCAATTGTGAGCCTGGCCACTATTCAGTACAGAACGACTGGTTGTTCTTCAAGAACCGCCTCTGTGTCATTCGAGAAAAGCGAGTAGCTCTTCTCCATGATGCCCATGACTCCTTAGTTGGAGGACATAGGGGTATCAATAGTACCCTCGAGAAATTAGAACGGTCCTTTTATTGGCAAAAAATGAGGCGTGATGTATATTCACATGTTCAAGCTTGCAAGATTTGTCAAAAAGTAAAGGTTCCACATACAAAGAAGGCTGGTTTACTTCAACCTTTGCCTATCCCCGACGGACCTTTCATCGACATATCTATGGACTTTGTAGGGCCTCTACCAGCATCCACCGGATCCTGGAACACTCAGTGTTTTACCATTGTGGATCCCTTCAGTAAATTCTGCATGCTCATCCCATGCAAGCATACGGCCACAGTCGAGGACATAGCTCGTCTGTTTCTCAAGCATTGGTACCCAATTTGTGGTTTGCCTAGCACCATTACATCAGATAGAGATTCCAAGTTTACCTCGCATTTCTGGAGGGCATTATTTGAAAACGTCGGAACTAAGTTGCATTTGTCTAGTGCATTCCATCCGCAGATAGACGGCCAAACAAAAATTTATAACCAATTGGCCTTTGATGTTCTCAAGTCATATTGTCATGACGAGCAGTCCAAATGGGAACATTATCTTCCATTGGTCCAAGCTATCTTGAACGACACTCATTCATCCAGTGTCGGATGGACTCCATATGAAGCAGCCTTTGGTCGTTGTTTCTCTTCTCTTTTGACAAGATTGGTGTCTCCATCTCTAGTCGTGGGTACCTTGATCTCGGAATTTCGTATAGAACTGACGTATCCGTCGACCGGAACCATGCTTCCAACGATGAAGAAGGATCTGCTCGGGCTCGATGACTTCTGCTTCGTCTACCACGTCTGGCTGCTGTTCACTGAAACATCAAACACTTTTGGTCCAACATATGGTTTTAGCCAAGAAACATGGAAAACATCATGCATTGTCCAACTGGTAGGCAATTTTAACTTCATGGAGACATCACGTAACTTCTTAACTATTGGGAAAGGTCCAAAACTACAGAATGAAAGCTTGGGACAACGTTTGCCCACTTGTTTCAATCTTTGTTTCATGACACACAGATAGACCCAATCCCCTTCCTTGAAGTGGACATCTCGTCTAGACTTATTCGCCTCTCTGCTATATGCTTCTTGTGCTTTGGTCAAGCGGTCCTTGATTGACTCAATGATCTCGGAAAATGCTTTCGTGGTTTTATTAGAATCATCATCAGTGCGACATTGACAATATTAGTTCCATTCAGGATGATATTTATCGTACATCATGACCCCATTGTAATCCTTAGTCCAGGATAAGTCAGGCACGAGCTACGTAGGTCATTCTCAGCCATAGCAAGTCAGTTAGTTAGTCGAAGTCCCTTAACCCACTTAAAGAGATGCATTCATGCATATACAGTTAGTAGAAACCTTAGGGTTTGCATTAGAAAGCATCGTGCATATTGCACATCATTCATACATAGTATCTAGACCATTGCAGGAACCCTAGATATCATCCAGTATTTATCAGGTTATTTACTAGGATTTTTTGGGTATTTTTCCCATCATTTTCAGCATTTTTCACATCATTTATGCATTTATGTTGGACATGAGCGTTCGGCCTGTTTAGTAGCCAGCCGACTGGCTCCTTGTGTCCATATAAATAGAGTTCTTGCATAATCATTCATTCATTCTGTCATATTCAGCCAACAGCATTCAGGCGCATCATATTCAGCCTTGCATTCACTTCAGTCCCATGCGTTTTGGAGAAGCGTGTCATCCTACAGCAAGAGGAGCATCAACGCTTGTGCATTCAGCCCTCCATCAGCAAACTCAGCAGTTCTCAGCAAACCTTGCGTTTTAGCATTCATCCATTCATCGTTTTGCTCCAGCCACTTGGTGAAGGTAAAACGCAGCATCATTTACAGCATTCATACTTAGTCTAGAACAGTCCCAAACAGCCCCTCTCTTAGCCCTAGCTTTGCATCTCTCCCTCATTCCATTGGGAAGAGTGCATAGGCTCGAGATTGGGCATCTTTGGTGCTTCTACAGCAGTATACAGTTCAGCCCAACGCTCGGTCGTCAGAGGTCTTGCGTTTGGCTTCTCATTAGTCACATTGTCAGTCTCTTTAAAGATAATAAAGCAAATTCTATCTCGGTAACGGGATAGGGGGCCCTTCAATGGGTAATTCGGGACCCCATACGGCGTACAGTTCTCATCTCTCTCTTTCTTATCTCTCTCTAAAGTTTGAAGCCTTAAAGTGGATTGCTAAACTCGCGAAACTCAGGATACAAAAGATGGTGTGAGCATGTGTGACAGGATCCTCCAATACGAATACTTCCGTTGCATGTTACAAACAAGCTGGGAGAAACTAGTGGCTTGGTTCTGAAGACTGCTGGGGAGGAAAGGAGAACAATGCCACCCCTACATTGGTGGGGGTAGGGTGGGAATGGTGTAGGATGACACAAACTCGTGGAGGAGCTACAGCCTTTGCAGACGAGCTAGCATTGAGGAGGCATCTGAAGAAGGTGCAGTCCACCGGATACCCCAGGAGTCAAGGTTGTCGTGGGGGTGAGCATTGAGACCAGGGAAGATGTGGAAGAGGTGATGATGGGCACAACCGGGTGGCATTCAATATGTCAGGGACGGTTGGGAGTATCTGGAGGACGTGGTGTGTGGAAAGAACTAGGGCTGCTAGAGGAGAGGGAGCAGGAGCAGAGAAGGTGTCAACGTGGAAATGGAGTCGAAAAAGGAGCTACCTGCGCAGGAATCGGATCTTGAGTAGGGCTCTCGAGGGAGGAGAGGCTTCAAGAGGTGGGTGAGGGTAGGGCCTTGTTGGGGCAGGAGGTCCCTTGACTGCAAAATCCGCTTTAGGCTGTTTTGAAATATCTTGAGATAAATGCTCATAATGGTTCTCCATAGAAACCATTAGTTCGGGATCAGTGCCCACCGCACAGGCAGACTGGCAGTGGGTACTTGCCAATCTGCTCAGGGGTGGACTGCCATGACCCGTTAGTTCGGGATCAGTCTCGGGTCTGCGATGCCCACCGCATGGGCACACCGGCAGGGTGTACTTGCCAATCTGCTCAGGGGTGGACTGCCATGATGACTTATTCTGAGGGGTCTCCCTACACAAAGAGGCTGGAGAGGGGTGGGGGTGGGGAGGGAACTGTCGTCGGGATGTGGGTCCCGTAGTTGTCGAAGCTGAATTTCTCAACGGAAGACCCCCCCCCCCCCCCCCCCCCCCCCCCCCCCCCCCCGCGGCGCGCGGCTTCGCATGCCCCTCTGCCCCCACCCCGCCAGCACTGCGCTGTGTTCTCCGCTTCCACCTGCCTCTTTGCGCCCCTCTGCCAACGGTTTTCTGTATTGTCGGCTTCCCTGCACAATCCACTCTTCCCTCATCATGCAGGGCATTCATCCCTTGCTGCTCTTCTTTTTCTTTGTGCAACAGTTCGTGGGTTGTATTTTCTCGGCACTGCTAAGCTGCATCCGCTCCTTTCCCCTCAGGAGGACTCCATTCCACATGGTAGCGCTCCGTCATCCCCGACCAATGCAGCTCCCTGGTGCTTACTACCTGATGCAGAATTTCAGCTCCTCGCCTCTTCAGTCACTGAGTTGCAGGCCCGTACGCTTATCTGCACACTTGTTGGCAGCCATCTGGCGAGCGAGCAGTTTCACGACTATCTGCAGGCAGCCTTGGTAGGCCACCAAAAGGCCGGATAACCGATATATCCAGTTCCTGGGAAAAGACTTGGTGCATTGCCTCTAGAGCTTCTCTCTTGAGTTGGGCCCCTTGGCCAGGGTGGCAGGTTTCTCGGTCATAGTCTGCTTTGCGGGGCTCCCCAAGGAGTACTTATCGATTCTTCTAGTGTTCAGCAGTACCCTTGGAGAGGGGATTGAGTCCCCACCCTCAGCAACTTATGTTGTTGCCCGAGCTGCAAGCCTTCTGACGCTTCACATTCTCATGGCATCACCGGATTGCCTCCCCCAAGAGGTGGCATCTGTTGCTTGGATCACTCCTCTCAGTGTAAGGAGTATTCTGGCCTCCCGGGTCGGTGCTTCATATGCGGGTAGACATATTTCTTGCAAGATATGCTGAAAGTTGCAAGGGAAAGTGTAAAGAGTGCTTAGGATCACGCTCAATATTATGCTAACCAACGACGAACCCCAAGAGTTTTACAAGAGGGTATGTGGGTGTATCTTAAAGTCCTTTGCTAAGACGATGAGGACTGGCAAGCATCACAAGTTATCTTCTCAATATTGTGGTCCTTACCAAATCACAAAGAAGATTAGTGATGTGGCTTACCAGTTGACGTTACCTCCTCGAATTAAGATTCACACCATGTTTCACATCAGTCGTTTGAAAGAACGTCTAGGTGAAGGTGATGAGATTGTGTTAGTGGAGATGCCACGTGCAAGCCCGTGCCATGGCTAATCTCTAGCATGAACATCATCAATCCTTGATTAGGACAGCATATAGAGCATCATTAGTAGTAGAAGCATTACCATCAGCATCAGTATCAGAAACATCAGCATCAGCATCAGCATCAGTATCAACACCATCAACCTATGATCTTGTCCATACTAAATTGTAGCTATCAAACTTTAATGTTTATAATGCTTGCCAAATAAATTTGGAAGAATCTTGGACTTCGAATAAAAGTGTTTCGGGTCAGCTTGTTGAAGTCTTGGTCAACTTAATAATATCCAGCAATGCCTCAAATTAATAATAACTTAAATGAAAGGTTTTGGTGTAATGTCTTTTCTTCCTCTTAGAAATCTGGTATTATCGGACTTAGAATAGTACTAACAATCATGGGTAAATTTGCATTCTTAAGTGACTCTCCATACTTCATCATTCTTGTCATGAAGTTTGACTGCTCTTGGAATTGAATATACTTCTTGACTTGAAATAGTTCTAAAACTTGAGCTCACGACAAAAGAATCTTGAATTTGAGAGAATCCTTTACTTGATAAATTTTGGTTTCTAAGCTTTTTTGGTATCTATA
This sequence comes from Cibotium barometz, assembly GCF_041138505.1. Lineage (NCBI taxonomy): Eukaryota > Viridiplantae > Streptophyta > Polypodiopsida > Cyatheales > Cibotiaceae > Cibotium > Cibotium barometz. The sequence goes on from NC_141077.1 coordinate 43,787,534, forward strand.
CTTGAGAAATAACTGACATGAAAGTTGTCTCTATCACTTGGTCATCACACTTGTCGTATAAACTGCCATTTTCCCACTTCTTTCCCTGGGCTCTAACAAGTTGAAGAATGCCAAAACATTTTGTCTTGATCAATGAAAGAGAGTTTTCACTTGAACTTTACCAAAGGCCTCTATAGATCTTGCACACTTAAGTAATTTGATGTGAGTCTTGTTCTTGGTATGCTGTTCTTCATGAATTTAATTTTTGACTTAATGAATCTGTACTAGAATCTTGATATTGATACAATGAACACAATTTGATCTGAGTCTTGTTCTTGGTATTCTATTCTTCATGAATTTAATTTTTGACTTAAGGATTCTGTACTAGAATCTTGATATTGATACAATGAACAAAAACTGGCTGAGTCTTTATCTTAATTTTTCGATTTGAAAATACTTCTCTTATGTGCTCCAACTTTGAGTCTTTGACTACCAATATTTATGGATACTAAAATCTTCCCAGAGTCTTTAACAAACTAGGGTTCTTCCAATAATTATTGACGGTCTAGGTTTTACTAGCTAAATCTGCTTTAACTATTAAAAAAAAAATCAAAGTATGACAAATGTAATAAATAATTTACAAAAATTATTGACAGAGATTTGTACTTATCTTCACCATAAGATTGTGTATTGTAAGGGTTACCCTCTTGCTTGCGATGATCATTGTTAGTTGCGCATTGAGTCGTGATCTTGTTCTTCTTCTCTGTCGGACAATCCCTAGCAAAATGACCTTGCTTACTAACACCTCTAACATTTAATGACACGTTGATTGGGCTCATTGTTGTTAGTCGGGCTTGGCTTTTCTATTTTCTTAACATTTTTATTCTTCTTTGATCTATTTTTGCCTCTCCTATACAAATGTCGCAAGGATTTCTTCTCGAAATCCTCTTGAGACTCTCGTTCTTTGTACAAGAACGCACGAAGAGAATCAAGTTGGTCTTGAATAGTAGGACGTTATGGAAATTCATCCATGTCTGAAATTTAAAACAATAAGAAAATGTTAAGGTTTACGTATCTTGTATGGAGTAGTGTCTTGTTAGAAAAAATACACTTGACTGAAAATGCATGTCAGATTAGCTCAGTGCATAAAAGAGAACATATATTCCAAAGCGAAATCCATACATCTTTTTTTTCCGCCAACTATCTAATAGTAATAAAATAAGTCTAGCACAAATAGTGAGGAGGAATTATTCTTGAAACTTGATAGAGGCGAGAAAATGCCAAGAATAAAGGAATTTTTTTCTCCTTGAAAAAAAAAATATAAATATAAAGAGCCTTGATTATAAGGCCTTAAAGGCTTTTGTAAGCCTTTATTTAGGTTTCAATCAAGTCTTTTTCTAAGCACTAGTATACTTTAGTAAAGGCTTACAAAAGTCTCCAATAAGGTTTGAAACCTAAATAACGTTGTATAAAGCTTGAATATAGCTTACATTTTATAAGCTAATATTTATGGATCTCATAAAGTAATAATAAATATTGGTATCTTCAAATTATAAACAGAAAAGTGTAAAACCCCGTAGTGTTTTGAACACTAGAAAGAGCATAAATAAAACTTACTTTTCATTTCACGCTAGGAACACCATCCTCTAAAAGGGTTTAGATGCAAGGCTCTTAACTACTTTAAAAGCTTTTTCAAGCCTTTTATTAAAGCCCTTAAAAAAAAGGCTTTCTTAGGCTTGAGCATAGGGCTTTTATGGCCTTTGTTATAAGCCTTTGATAGCCTTAGTTTACAGTTTTAGATGCTTTTGTAAGGGTTTTACTAGGGCTTTTAAACAGGCCTAGTCACTATTGCCAAGGCTTCAGTAAGCCTTTTATTTTGTAATAGGATCTTAATTCCAAGTATAACGTAAAATCTCTAAACTCACAAAACATTTAATACAAATCACTTAACCATAGCTTAGGCAAAATTATTCAAGGAGACAAAGACAAACTCATTGAGTGCAATCTCTCCCATACGCCGTATTTAAATTGTATTCATAAAATTAGCCCTTGGAGTCATAAATAACATCTTTTCCAAGTTTGGGCTTTCTTTCCAATGTTCTAATGTATCAACAAAAATAATAACCTTTTCCCAATCATTATGCTCACATGGGCCTAGCTATAATAAACTAACTTGTGCACACATGCACATTACAATAATGCTGGGCTATGTAAATAGCGTATCAATTAAATACTCCAATGTCATCGCATGGTCACAAAATATTCTATTTGATATTTAGATCTCAGCCTTCACACTACTGCTCAATCCATCATCCATGTGACACCTGAATCGGTACCCTTGCAATGTGCGACAACTCTGTCAGTACTCTTGCACAGCTCATAATCTAAAACTCATAGACGTAAACCACATGAGTTAAACAATCAATTGAAGTCACATCAATCAATCACAACGAGATCGTGAGAAATAGGCACAACATAATACAAATACAATACCAAATAACGAAAATGTCAGCATAAACACATGGGTGTCCACCCAAGCATGGAATGTTGGGTTTTATGCTGTGTATGCACCCAGAGGAGTGCTAGTGATCATCAGTAGGTTACTGGGGCACTTTTTACTTCAGTTAGTGGAGGTTTTTTCCCCCAGTTTAGTTCAGTTTCACTTATATGCAGTTTATAAGTGTTTTGGTCCACCCGGCACATTTATGGCCGGACATGTGAACACTTATCCTTTAGGGGTCACTATCATGTGGCTTGTACTTCACTTTTCTATCATTGAGATATACAGCAGTCGTGTTCACTCCCTCTGCTTGGTTTTCCACGCCTGTTTGCTTTCTGTAAACCCTAACCCTAACCCTGTTCTGTCTTCATTTGGTATCAGAGCTTTGAAGCTCTACACTACCTGCCCGTACACATCTTGCGCCGCCTTCAGCAGAGCATTGAAGCTCTGTGTTGCTGCAGCCCGTACAGCTGTACCAGCCCGTATAGTCAATCGAAGTCACCTTCACCTGTGCGCCGTCAGTTAAATCTCTACGCCTGCTGCTTGAATCAGTCGCCTTCAGTCGGGTACTATAGTACGCCGCCTACAAGTACTATTCATTTCATTTTCAGTCGTGTACAGTGCGCCGCCTTCAGACCGTGTACTTATGCGCCACCTGTAACACGTCGCCTACAGTTACTACAAGTAACCTTCACGTCGCCTTCAGCCCGACCTGTGCGCCACCTGCAAGCGTCGCCTGCAGCCCTAGACAGCGCCGACTGTCACCTGCGCAGCAATAAGCCTTCAGCGCAGACTGTACCTGCACAGTACTGTGGTCGCCTCAGTATCCGTACTGTACCTGCTTGCTTACAGAGGACTGGTTTCGTAAAGTACGTGCACAGTACAACAGTCTACGAGTACAACAATCAACTCATATCTCAGCTGGTAAGCATTACAGGTTTTGAGTTTTGGGCATTCTTATTTTTCTCTGTGAAAAATATACAGGCACAACAGGCAGTTTTTCTAGCAAGAAAAATATACAGGCACAACAGGCAGTTTTTCTAGCAAGAAAATATACAGGTTTTTAGCACAGTTTGGGTGCAGCCAATTTGGGCATTTTTGGGGCATTTTGGCATTGTGTACGCCATTTGCTGCTCTACTCAGTCATTGGTGCATTAAGCTGCACATTCAGAGGATTGAGAGTGTAGGCAGATTTGGGTGAACTGTATTCAGTGGAGTACAGTTGTTATCAGGGTTTTTGCTATTGGGTTTTTTGGTAAACAGGTACAACATTGTGCGTAAAGCATAATGGCAAATCAACAGCAAAGTGATGTATTCACATATTTGTCTAAGGAAGACAAATTGGATGGCACGAACTACTCCTTGTGGAGTTTTATGCTGAAAAATGTGCTTGTGGCAAAAGGTCTTTGGAATTTTGTTAGTGGTGATGAACCACGTCCAGGTCCATTGGCTCCAGAGACTCCTCCCCAAGGGGGTGCTCGTGGACGAGGACAACAGGTACAGGCTCCAGGACAGCCATTGCCTGTTCAGAGAACAAATGCTCAAAAGACATGGGATGCCAGGGATGCACAAGCTTTGTCACTCATTGCATTGTCAGTTCAGAGGTCCATTATACCTCATATTCGTTCAGCTGGCACTTCACAGAATGCATGGGTGACTTTGGAGCAGATGTATGCTGCTCGTAATGAGGCTAGTATCTCATTTTTGAAAAGAGAGCTGGAAAATCAGAAAATGAATGAAGGAGATGATATGTCTAGCCACTTAAACAAGCTGCAGGATTTGAGAGAGCAACTCATCAATGTGGATGAGATTATTCCTGAGACACAGCTTGTGTCCACCATCTTGCACTCTTTGCCAAGATCTTACTTGGCTTTCCATACCTCTTTGAACCTCAGCATGAGGAATGCTGTTGAACCCCTCAAGTATCAGGAACTTGTTGCTCTCTTACTACAAGAGGAGCAAATGAGGAAGAATATGAATATGAACACAAATGCTGAACAAGCATTTACTACAGGTCAAAAGGGGAAAGGGAAATCTCAGCCAAAGAGTGCAAATCAAAATTCAGGTGATGGTGGTTCTTCACAGGATACCAAGAAAGGTGATGGACAGCCCAAGAAGAAGGGCAAATGTCATTACTGTAAGAAGCCAGGTCACTACATCACGGAATGTAGGAAGAGGATTGCCAAAGAGAAGGCAAAGGAAGTTGGGATGTTTGTTAATGATGCTCCTAAAGCTCCTCTGGAGACTGCTTCTTTTGTTGAGGACAGGGATTACTGTTTTTTTACATGCAGCTATGATGCCTCTTGGTCTTCACAGGCACTCAGTTTGACAGAGCATGCATGTACTTGGTATTTTGATAGTGGTGCCTCAAAGCATATCACATCTCGCAGGGATTTGTTTAGTCATGTTGGCCCTGCCCCTGTTGGCAAAACTGTTCAGTGTGCCAACAATGCTTCATATCCAGTGTGTGGCATTGGGGAGATTCAGCTTACAGCCATTGATGGCTCCATTCTCCGCCTTACAGATGCCTTATATGTACCAGGGATAAAGAAGAATTTGTTGTCCATTTCTTCTTTAGCACATTGTGGAATGCAAGTCCACTTTGATGATGATAAATGCATGGTCAGAGACAAAGCAAATGCCTTGACCTTGATGCTTACTGGTACATTATGTCATGGACTTTATGAGTTGGATGCATTTCAGCCAGTGGATCAGTCTGCTTATCATGCATTCACTCTTACTCAAGCTATGGTTGATGCGGAGTTATGGCATGCTCGCATGGGGCATGTAAATTTTGGTAGTCTTATGCTTATGCAGCGACATAATATGTTTACAGATCTACCTCTCATGGAGAAGCCTCCAGATCACATTTGTGAAGGATGTATTTTGGGAAAAATGCACAGGTTTTCCTTCCCACGTGATCAGGCTCTAAGAGCAACTGCAAAGTTGCAACTTATACACAGTGATCTTTGTGGTCCCATGCAGACGAAGTCATTAGGTGGTTGCTTTTATTTTGCAACATTTATAGATGACTTCTCTCGTATATGCTGGGTCTATCCTTTGACACAGAAATCACAGGTATATGATGCATTTTTGGCCTTTGTAGCACTTGCTGAGACAGAGTCAGGATGCAAGGTGAAGACTCTCCGTTCTGACCGAGGGGGGGAATATATGTCACATATGCTGAATTCCTTTCTTGGGAGTAGAGGTATAAAACATCAGTATACTACTCCTTACACTCCACAGCAGAATGGGGTTGCAGAAAGGAAAAATCGGTCACTCATGGAGATGGCCAGATGTATGCTAAAGGCAAAAAGGCTACCACATATCTTTTGGGTGGAAGCAGTAATGTGTGCTTGTCATATTTTGAATCGATGTCCCACAAAGGCATTGGTTTCTATTACTCCTTTTGAGGCTTGGCATGGCCGCAAGCCTTCTGTATCGCATTTTCGTATCTTTGGGTGTCTTGCATATGCACACATACCCAAAGAGTTGAGGAGGAAGCTGGATGATAAAGCCACAAAATGCATTTTTGTTGGGTATAGCCGTGAGAGCAAGGGCTACAGGTTATATGACCCACTATCCAGGAAGATATTCACTAGTCGGGATGTGATTTTTGATGAAAAATCAGAAATATCCATGGCTGGTTATGAGGCAAATCAGGCTGAAAATGATGTGTTTGAAGGTCTACTACCCATGGAGTTTCATTCCACAGTTGGTGATCCAACTCATGAGGGTACAGGACAGCCAGCAAATGATGTAGGTGGTGCAGAAATTCAACAGCCAAATGAGCCAGAAGCTGAACCAAATATGGGACAGCAGGCACCACAGGTCAGACATATACCTAGATGGTATTTGAGGACATTACAGGACAGCCATTTAGAAGGTCCTCTTGCTGGTCGTACTCGTAGGGAGACAAGGACCAATGAGCATGCACACATCATGGATTTGAATCTGGTTATGGCAGCCAGTTTACAGGATGATGATGAGCCTGATTCATTTGTGGATGCACGAGATAATGTGCATTGGAACAAAGCCATGCAGGATGAGATTGATTCTATTAAAAAGAATCAAACATGGGATTTGGTTGATCTGCCCAAAGGCAAGAAAGCCATTGGTACTAAATGGGTCTATAAGTTGAAAAGACATGCAGATGGATCCATTGACAGGTACAAAGCCCGTCTAGTTGCAAAGGGCTATGCACAGAAAAAGGGCATTGATTATGAGGAGACATTTGCTCCTACATCCCGTATGTCGACACTTAGGTGTGATATTGCATTGGCTGCACATCGTGGTTGGGTTGTTCACCAGTTGGACATAAAGACTGCATTCCTACATGGGGACCTCGAGGAGGAAGTATATGTATTTCAGCCCATGGGATTTGCAGAACATGGTCATGAGGGGAAAGTATGCAGGCTGAAAAAGGCCTTGTATGGTTTGAAACAAGCTCCACGAGCTTGGTATGCAAAAATAGATGCTTTTCTACTCACTCAGGGATTTGAGAACAGTCCATCAGAGACCACTTTGTATGTGAAGAAAGAAGAGACAGATCTGCTGGTCATCAGTCTTTATGTGGATGATCTCTTGCTCATGGGATCAAATGATGACAAAATTGCAGCTTTTAAAGAGATACTGAAACAGACATTTGACATGTCTGACTTGGGCCTTGTACATTACTATTTGGGCATACAGTTTGTGCAGGATAACAGAGGCATTGGGTTGTTGCAATCACGTTATGTTGCTAAACTTCTGGAGAAGTTTAAATTTCAGGATTGCAAGCCTATTAGTACTCCTATGGAGCCTGGGATGAAACTGTCACTACAAGATGACAGTGTTTCCTTTGATGCCACTACATATGCTCAGGCTGTTGGGTGCCTCATTTACTTGTGTAATACAAGGCCAGATATTCAGTATGCAGTCTCTCAGTTGAGCAGATTCATGCACAGCCCACGGTTGTCACATTGGCAAGCTGTGAAGCGTGTATTCCGTTATTTGCAGGGTACCTTGTCTCTTGGGTTGCTTTATCCTGAGGGGGGTGACATGCAGTTACATGCTTACAGTGATTCAGATTGGGCTGGTGATTTTGATACCAGACATTCCACTAGTGGGAATTGTTTCTTCCTTGGCGCTTTATGCATTTCTTGGCTAAGCAAGAAACAAACCACAGTGGCCACTTCATCTTGTGAGGCAGAGTATAGAGCAGCCTACACTACTACTGTTGAGTGTGTTTGGCTGCGTCGTCTTATGACTGATATGGATATTTCAGTGGAGGAGCCTACACCTATCTATACTGATAGTCAGAGTGCCATTGCTGTGGCCAGGAATCCTGTGTTTCATGCTCGCACGAAACACATTGAGATTCACTATCATTTTGTTCGGGAGAGACTCCAGGCAGGAGATATCAGTCTGATCTACTGTCCTACAGATTAGAATGTGGCAGACATCTTCACCAAGGCATTACCACGTCCGAAATTTGAAGCATTCCGCAATGCTTTGAATTTGTTTCCTTTTGGTGGATGATGTACAGTGATCACATATCACTCCAGGGGGGTTTGTTGGGTTTTATGCTGTGTATGCACCCAGAGGAGTGCTAGTGATCATCAGTAGGTTACTGGGGCACTTTTTACTTCAGTTAGTGGAGGTTTTTTTCCCCAGTTTAGTTCAGTTTCACTTATATGGAGTTTATAAGTGTTTTGGTCCACCCGGCACATTTATGGCCGGACATGTGAACACTTATCCTTTAGGGGTCACTATCATGTGGCTTGTACTTCACTTTTCTATCATTGAGATATACAGCAGTCGTGTTCACTCCCTCTGCTTGGTTTTCCACGCCTGTTTGCTTTCTGTAAACCCTAACCCTAACCCTGTTCTGTCTTCATGGAAATCCATCCACCATTGATCATTTAGCCAGAATCAAAAATATACATGCCCATTGGCACAAGTCACACGACGTGCCCATCAAGAACGAAAAATATAATGTCCCCAATGGACAATTTGTAACAGTTGCGTAGTTTGAAGAGTCGCTTCCTCGGATTCATTGTTGAGGTCGTTAGTGGTTCTTAAGGGAGGAAGTATGTTACGTCTGAAGGCTAACCAAGGTTAAGGCCTTCAGGTTTGGTTAACCATAGCCTAGGGGTTAGGCATCTTAAGTGGTGGTTAGTAGGTTTTATGAGACATGTGCTATATTTGGCTCCTGGTTTATAGGAGGCCTATATAAGTGACTTTATGAGTCAGTTTGGGAGAGAGCTCCTGGACTTGAGGCCTTTAGACTACTCCTTGCTAACATCCGATAGGTGTGTAGTGGTGGTATGGGATGCCAAGGACTTTGTACGTGGAGCCATGTCTCTAATGCTATTATCCCCTGTACTTGGGGGTGAGCTTCAATGGCTCTATGGTTGGGCGGTGAGCTAGATGCCTGAGTCTATGTGTGTTTTTCTTTCTGTTTATACTTAATTGCAAGGTTTGTTAGCTTGGGAGCATGACGACACCCCCCCCCTCCCCGCGCCCCGTGGGGGCTCAGTTGCCGCCGCTCCTTTGCTGCCGCTTCCCTCCTCCTTTCCCTATATGTCGTGAAACTAGAGGTCGAAGGAGGCCGAAGAAGGCTGGGCGACAGCAAGGAGGGGGAGCTGAATAACTCAAAAAGGAAGTTGCAATGTAACTGCTAGTGTCTACTACAGCTGTTGCATGTATTTTTATCTCAAACATGTTGTGCAGTCCTACAAGATACTTGCTACCCTTCCACCCCAATCACCACCACCACCTCCTTGTCCTGCTCTCGCCTAGCCCTCCCTTTGCATGTGCTCTTGCTGCCCCTGTGTTCATAACCCTAAATGTACTAGTTGCACATTATGGGCACATTATCTTGGTCGTAGACCATAAACATCTATCACAGAAAACACAACCATTGAAGATTATTCTACTGAATATTATTCCTTTTTTCCAATAAAGAGAAATCATTGGATGCTCAATTCGTGCTATTGTAACAGCAACAACATTTGTCAATTCTCTGAAATATCTTTGTGATTAATGCTGCCTTCACAAATGTTTTAAGTCTCACAATATTGGAGCTCTATGGTATGAGTGTAATGTGATTTTTTATTTTTGCAGATATTCTTGATGAAGCACTTCAAGAATAGAAGAGCAGATGCTTGGAATTTTGTAGTGGATTTTGAGCAGATCTATGTCATTGACTCAAAGACCAAGTCTATATCAAGGGCAAAGGTTACGGTCAGTATAAAACATATCCTTTGCACCTTGGATGCTGTATTTTGTGTGTTTGTGCTTGTGCGTGTGTGTGTGGTGGGGGTGGGGGGGTGACGAAGATTGAGAAAGAAAGATTTTATTAACGTCTACAAAAGACCCAATGGGTCTATGAGACCAACATGTGTTACAAAAGTTCCATGTGTAAATTGTGAACATGGAAACAAAAGTACTGAAACTGTAATGTAAATGGGACATGCGTGCTACTTACCCGGGCCTCCCATGTGTATGTGGTTCTGAAAATCCTGGAGCAAGATGGCTAGAGATTCTTCAGGAATGTGTCCTGGATCTCCTCATCCAGTGATAGTACTATCCTCCTCCATAATCGTGCATAGAGCTGAGATGACGTCGTGGAGTGATGACGGAGTATGGCGTGGATCTGCAGCTGATAGGCTGAAGGCTTGGAACCACGGATGCAGGGGCATCTGGCTCTTAGGAAGGATCACCCTCCCTCACTAGTGAGGCCACGGGGCAAAGGATCCCACGAGCAGGTTGGGTGTACTCTCTGACCTGTATGATCCCTCGGACCTTCTAAAGCTTGGATGATACTCTTTGGCATGGGCGAATGGAATATGAAGAAGTTTGTAATAGATGTTTGAGAGGCATCTCACTGGCTCAGGCTCCCTAGGTGTCGTCTGAGCATGGTCTCCTGGTGACGGTGGCGGGCGAAGCTGCAGTAGCCTGTAGGTATAGATCCAGGCATCTCTGGTCCTCATACTGCATATCCTGTGAGAGGGCCATGTCTGTCTTGGAAGAGAATGAAATTTCCCTCTAATCTCATAGTAAGATGGGCATCTGAACACGTAACGCTCCTCCATCTCGACCTCCCCTATCGTGCATACTGTGCAAATTTGTGCCTCCCGAGGGGTGCAATTTGCTCTGCTGGATTCAATCCGTAGACAGTGGGATGATATCCGCAGTTGGCAAAAGGCAATCTACATGGCATGTGACATGTATCTCTGAAGATAGCCATGGCTCACAATAAATCCATGCTTTGAAACTTGTAAAAATCAAAATACCCTTTGAAGGGAGAAAGCGATATGGCTAAATGAGCTCCATAGTTGCTCCAAACAAGAGGAACTGACCTCCTGGCTCAGAATCTTGACGGTCAACTGTTGCAACTCTGGAGTGTCTGCCCCATAGTTCTCCCACCAAACACATGGATTAGTTGTGAAGCGATTTGCCAAAGCATTGACTCTTCCAAATCGCCTCTTGCAAGCCCTGTAATCTGCCAGAGCTGATCCTTGATAGTTCTCTGCTTTGCAATGTTAGGCTCAAGTCTTTCCAAAACCATGTCCCATCCATTTGCCAGCTTTGAATCTGTGTATTGATTGCCTGTTTGAAACTGGGGATCGACCATAAAACTTGCTGCATGCATAGGTGAATGGTACATATCCCATCTATCGTGGCATAGCTTTCTTATTTCTGTTCATTTGGCTCGATGTGCTCCAACTTTTCCACCATCTTGTCCATCCCCTCATCAATCTTTCCAATGCATGGTTGAAGTGAATCTATCATCCTCAACAAGTGGATAATTGGTGTTCCCAAAGCTATGATGCGTCTCACCTGCTCCCACCACAGAGGGTTCCCAATATTTGATGCACATGCCTTCCCTACAGTAGTTCCAGACAAAGCATGCCTCTCATACTCATCACTCACCATCAACTGCTTTAGGGCACTAGAACACTTGTTAAGGGACCCCAACATGAGGAAGTTGTATCCGAAGTGAGTGTCTGAATACTTGTGCAATTCTCTAGACGACTTCTTCTTGAACTTAGCTAGCAAGAAAGTGTGCCTGTTAATTAAGGATACGATTTGGGTGGCTAGATCTATGATGGGAGCAATCCACTCCAACTTCCCAATGTCCTTGAGAAGATTGTTGAGGTAGTGCGCCATGCATACGGAAAATGTGATATGAGGAAACCTGTCAGTCAACAATCTACCGACTGCCTTGTTCGCATTCTCTCCATCCACTGCTTGTATGGTTGCTGACCCCTCTTGGAAAAGTGCTTCCGCACTCTTCCCTGTCTCGGATGCCTCATGCATTCTATAAACTGGATCACCTTCTCTTCACCCACCGCCTGTATGGCTACTGACCACTCTTGGAAAAGTGCTTCTGCACTCTTCCCTCTCTGGGATGCATCATGCGATGAGATAAAGTAAGATTGCCATCTGGAGTAGGCAGTGACGCCATGAATGGATCTGGACCGACTGTCGCTCCACCCATCTGGAGTAAGTGTGATACCATTCTTGACCCAAGAGGACCTAACAATCTCTGTAACTGCAGCAATATGCCCTTCTCTTTTACTAGTAAGGTGGTTTTTAAACCAAGATCACCTGTTACAGTGGGATTCTTAGGACTTCAGCATGATGCAGCACGTAATTTTTTGCAAGATATGCAAGAAATGTTACAGGTTGAGAAGGAATCTATTAGAAGTGCTCAAGACCGAGACAGATTTTATTCTAATAGACATCGTTCACTCAGAGAGCTCTCTGAAGGAACGATGGTGTATTTGCGAGTTCCGAAAGATTCCGAGACTTCACGGACAGGTCGATCTCCGAAATTATCCCCTAGATACTGTGAACCATTTCGTATTACACGATGGATTGGTTTAGTTGCATATGAATTGGATTTGCCTTCTCATGTGAAAGTTCATCCTGTATTGCATGGCAGTAGACTTAAGGAAGTACTGGGTGGAACAGACCAGTTAGTTACTCCTCAAGAAATCATAGATGTCGAGGACATGACATTTGTTCCACACGAACCTGAAAAGATTCTTGGATTTCGTGAAAGAAGATTGCGTAATACGCTTATCACGGAATACAAGATCAAGTGGAAGGATCGTGTTGAGGAGGACGCTACATGGGAGACATTGACTACTCGTCAGAGAGATTACCCTGGCTTTTTAGTGAGCTCAGGAGTGAGCTCTTAAAGGAAGGGGAGTATGTTATGTGCACAGTGTGTATCTACCGTGTGCTACACGCACGCAAGACTAGCTTCGAGGTTTGGGGAAGCTTGGAGCTAGGTAAGCTTGGAGCTAGGTAGGCTGATTGGCGAGTTGAGTTAGGGATAGACTAACGGGCGGGCACCCAAGTATGGACGGGTGGGGGCCCAAGTGTGGACGCCCGATGACCGGCCAAGAGCCTATAAAAGGGTGGCCAAGGTTAGTCATTAGTCATATAGAGTCTCGCGTGATTTGTGAGAGCTCTATGGTCTGGAGCCTAGATCTAGTGCAGACGTGCACCTACTTTATGCAGTCGAGACTGGCAGCAATCTCGAGGCCCGCGAGGGTAGCTTTGTGGCAGTATGGGACGTCGCGAGGTAGAGATTGGTTGGAACGTCCATCTAGTTAGCTCAGCTCGTGGCTCGGTGGGGACAGCTAAGTCTTGTGGGATTGCCCACGGCTGTCGAGGTTGGGACGTGAGTCAGGCTTGCACCCTTTCTTGTTTGTTTGGTTTGCTTGCAGGTTTCGAGTCTCGTACCAGGAGCGTTCTACGAGGAGATCCTATGGGGTTTTGACAGCTCCTGGCTCTTGAAAATGGGCCTGGAAGCACTCTCTCCATGAGAGCAAGAGAAGCATACCCTCGCATCAGTCTAGCCTCTGCAGCCCATTGTGTCTTTAGTAGACGTTTAATCTTTCTCTCTCTCTTTAGAGAGAGAATTATATTAACGTCTTCAAAAGACCCAAAGGGTCTATGAGACCAAAATGATGTATACATAGTGTCCATGAAATCTGGTCTCATAGATGGAAAAACTAGAGAGAGAGAGAGAGAGAGAGAGAGAGAGAGAGAGAGAGAGAGAGAGAAGAAAGAAATCTATATTAACATCCTTAAAACACCGAAGTTAAAACAGCCCCAAAACTGTCTCCAATTTTGTCTTGAAACAGCCCCAAAACAGCCCTGTAAGCAACCAACACAAGATAGGCACTTCTTGGTTGTAATCACCAGATTGAAGACGACTAGAAGATGGAGAAACTGGTACTGTTGCTGTTCGATCAGCCTTTACCACAACAAGGCGGGAGAGAGAGGAGGAACAGAAACTGTACGGCCAGATTTACGGAGAGAAAAAGAACTGCTGATGTCACACATGTGGCTGCTGTACAGCCAGCTTTAAGACCAGCAGAAGGCGGCCCGTGAAGAAGAATTACCAACAGCTGCCACTTGTGCTCTCAAGGGTGTAAGAGAGAAAATCCAGCTGTTGTCGGCCTGTACCTGTATGGCCAGTACTGAAGAGAGAGAGAGAGAGAGAGAGAGAGAGAGAGAGAGAGAGGGATCAGCTTCTTCCTCTTGTGCCCACATGCGCATCGTCTCAAAAACAGCCTGAAACCGATCCCGTCAAGTGGGAATAGACTCCGTTGGACACCCACGCACGTAATAGCACAACTTAATACCACAATTTGAAATGGACAACTTAATAACAACTTGAAATTGAAATGAAATGAAATGAGATAGATGGACACCAGCACTGGGGCCGGAACGGGCCGACCCCCCCCCCCCCCCCCTCAATATATGATATATTTATTGGGAGTATTTAATAAATACAATGCTCCATGGGTTCCAAGAACCAGATGATGTCCATGTACAAATGAATACAGTACCAAACAAAAAGCTTGAAGTAGATATTCGAAGTAGAACGACCACTGGCGTGGTCCAGTCTCTACGGTCCTGTGCTTTCACTGGACTCCGCGGAGAGCGCCCCACTGGTGTTCCAGGACCACGCACAAACAGGCGCTCTCGTACTAACACCTGGCTCTCCCGATCTCAGCACCTTTGGACCGTGGTTCTCCAAGAGCTTGGACTACCCGGCACCGAACGGGTGTTGACGTGGAGAGAATCCCTTATCAGATTTATCACAAAGTACTTTACTTAAATCTGAAATTCACTTACTTGTGGATGGTAGATGGAAGTCCAATACCCGAGGTATCTGTGTGTAGTTACTTGAGTGGGACACCAAGATGTAGCCACTTGAAGAAAGAAAACACCGCCTATGGAAAGGAGGCACAACCACCTACCGAGGAGATCAACCACCCGCTGTGTAGGTCACAACCACCTTCTTGTGGAGGAGGGAAAAGGTGTAGTAGCCGCCTATGGATAGATTGAACAGTCCACTGGAGATGGAGAAGCAGCTGCCAATTTGCAGAGTATAGCCGCCAGCCGCCTAGATGTAGGAACACAACAGTTGGAGAATGAATACAGAGACGCCTTCTGTGGTTGGCAGTACAGCATGTAAGGCTGCCTGACTGGAGGCGCACACACAGCCTTTGTGGTCGCCTGGGTGGAGAAGTATACACAGCAGCCTGTGTGAGTATGTGCAGCCTGTGGAGCAGCAGCCGACTGTAGAAGAGCATGCGCAGCAGTACAGTAGAGCAGCCTGGGTGAGTTTGCGCAGCCTGTGGGGATGCAGCCGACTGTAGAAGAGCAGAAGCGTAGCCTTCAGGTGGTGGCAGCCGCATGCTGAGTAGGCAGAGCAGCCTGCAGGAAAACAGGCGTAGCCACCTGTATGGGAGGAAGTGCAGCCGCTGTGCAAGAGAGGCAGCCGCCTGTTGGAGAAGAAAAGAAGCAGCTTGCTGGTGAATACGCGCAGCCTGAAGCGATGCAAGAAAACCAAGGCGATGAACGCCGGGGATACCTACGATAGAAGTGGTGGCTCCCTTTTGTAAAGTTTGGAGGGGAGTTGCATGACTAGAGCTGGCTGGCTCCCCACGTTTGCATGTGGGCGGCCAGCTCTTGGGTGGTGTGGGTAGGTGACCATGCACCCACCCCCACACACACACAAGTCAAGTGTGGCTTCCCACCTTGGCTCCTAACTGGGTGCCCAAAGGGGGTGCCCACTTTTAAGTAAATGTGAACATATAACCTTATAAAACAAAAGGTTAGAATATAAAATATTAAACCAACATGTGCAATACACTTACCACCTGTTCACATGCACCAAAACTCGTCAGAAGACAGAGCAAACTTCACGACTCACTGGCAGTCCCGCTAGTGACACGTCAAGCAGGCAAACACAAAAATACAAGTCATGCGAAAACAGTTTCAAACATGCAAATCATGAGTGCATGTGCAAATAGTATCATGGACATATCTCCCGTTCATGGAACAAGTACAAAATATCTGTCGGCACAAAAATGGCACGACGTAAAACATAAATCCTGGTCTTCCTATGGAGTGACAGTCCCATAGGTAAGCCACAGTTCCAGGCACGAGCCTCCCTATGGAGTGACAGTCCCATAGGTAAGACACGGCACAAATACTGGCTCTTCCATGGCGTGACAATCCCATGGGTCGAACACAGTCCAGGTCATACACGGGTGGCACCAGTCTGGCTCCCGTCCATACGACACCATCCTGCTAACACGTGTGGCACCTGTCTGGCTTCCGTCCATGTCAGCAAAATACTGGCCTCTTCACATGAGACACCGGCCTGGCCTCAAGTGAACGAGACACAAAATCTGGAGATGGACCAAATGGTCGGCCAATTGGTGACATCACATGAGACACCGGCCTGGCCTCAAGTGAATGAGACACAAAATCCGGAGATGGACCAAATGGTCGGCCAATTGGTGACATCCCCCCGGGCTTTTAAAGAGTTGTCCTCAACTGAAAAGCCTCAAGATATGCCTGCAACAACTATGGGTAGTCAACAAAATAGTCCTCAGTTACCCATTTTGCATCAATAGGCAAATAATTTTTAAACTTCACAAGGTATCTCCTGGAAAGCTTCCCTGCAGGAACCTTTTGCTCCTTGTGAAAAACAATCTGTTCTGCCTGGAGGATCTCCTCAAGCTCATCAATCTCTGGCAGATCTTCTGTGACAGGCTCGTCAGGATCTGGTGCCACATATTTCCGAAATAGACTCACATGAAAAGCATTGTGAATCTTCCAGTGACTAGGTAAAGCAAGCCTATAGGACACTTCATTGATCTTCTGAATCACCCTGAAGGGTCCATAATAGCGAGGAGAAAGCTTAGGATATGATCCTTCTTGTCCTGGCCTCTTCCGAAGCCTAGCCTTCTCAAATTTCAGCAAAACCCAATCACCTTCTTTGACTTGCATGTCTCTTCTATGCTTGTCAGCAGCCATTTTATGCTTATCTTGTGATCTTGCAATGGCTGTCCACACCTGACCAAAGGCTACATCCAAGTCGCGAACATATTCATCAGCTGCAAAAATCTCATCCTTTGTACGAAGGATGGGTGGCAATACCACTCTGCCATAAATAATCTCAAATGGAGCCTTTCCCGTGGAGGCATGGATCGTATTGTTGTAGGCAAACTCAACAAGTGGAAGATACTTCTTCCATGCAGTCTTGTGATCTGCCACATAACATTTCAACAAATCCAACACAGCTGAATTTGCAGCTTCACTTTGGCCATCCGTTTGGGGATGGTAAGCTGATGAAAACTCAAGTTTTGTACCCATATTATCAAATAAAGCCCTCCAAAAGAGGCTTGTAGTCCTGGGATCTCTATCCCCAACAATGGATTTAGGCATACCATGATGTTTGAAAATATTAGCAAGAAAAAGCTTTACCATATGATGAGCTTTAATGGTTTTCTTGACGGGCAAGAAATGAGCTTGCTTGCTAAACCTGTCCACAATGGTCCAAATAGCATCATTCCCATGCTGGGATCTAGGCAAATCCATAATAAAATCCATAGTAATACTTTCGCAAGGTTGCGAGGGAATATGCAATGGCTGAAGCAAACCTGGAGGTTTTTGCCTGTCAAATTTCACCTTTTGGTAAGTAATACATGCACGTACATAAGCCTCAATGTCTTTACGCATGCTTGGCCAAAAGAAATATCTTTGAATCATGCGTGTAGTGGGCATAATGCCTCTATGACCAGCATAAGGTGGAGCATGACATTCCGCCATAACCTTTGGACTCAAATCCTTCACCACACATAGGCAATTATCTTTCATAAGATAACCCTCGTTGATAACATAAGAGGCATGTGAATGACCAGCCATCAAATCAGTCCATATATGGCAAAAATCAGCATCCAAATGATACAAATCTTGCATAGCAGATAAGTCGCCATGAGAGGCCACTAAGACTGTAGCTACAAAAGGCCTCCTGGATAATGCATCGGCCACCACATTTTTCTTTCCTGGAGTATGCACAATCTGAAAATGAAACATGGAAAGAAAGTTTGCCATTCTCATCTGCTTCTCCGAAAGCTTTGTTTGAGATAGAAAATATCTCAAGCTTTGATGATCTGTCTTGACTACAAATTCAGCCCCAAGAAGATAATGTTTCCATATCTTTAAGGCGTGAATTATAGCGAAGAGCTCTTTCTCATAGATATCCATATGAAGCTCAGCATCATGCAAACGACGGCTCTCGTATGCAATTGCATGCCCTTCTTGATTTAGGACAGCTCCTATACAATCACCACAAGCATCACATTCAACTACGAATGACTTGTGCAAGTCAGGAACAATCAATATTGGACCACATATAATAGCCTGCTTGAGCTGCAAGAAAGCATCTTGTTCTTGTGAAGTCCATTTGAAAGTGATTTTCTTCTTTGTGAGATCATGTAGAGGAGTGGCTATCATGGCGAAGTGCCTTATGAAACGCCTATAATACGAACATAATCCCAGAAAACTACGTACTTGATGTACGTTTTGCAATTCGGGCCAATTCCGAATGGTCTCTATCTTTGCAGGATCCATTGTAACGCCATTCTTGGATACAATGTGTCTCCCAAATAATGAATATCTGAAAGGAAGAACTCACTTTTCTTGGCATTAATGAAAAGTTTATGCTTCCGCAACTCTTCGAACACTGTGATCAAATGAGTTCTGTGTTCCTGCTCATTCTTGGAGAAAACCAAGATATCATCAAAGAATACTCCTGTAAATTTGCGATGGGGTCGGAATATCTTATCCATCATACGATTAAGCGTGGCAGGAGCATTGGTGAGACCAAAAGGCATTACCAAAAATTCATATAATCCAAAGGCTGTCCTGAATGCAGTTTTATGGACATCTGGTGGCACCACTCGTATTTGGTGATAACCACTCTTCAAATCAAGTCGGCTAAAACAAGCTGAGCCATCAAGCTTATCCAAAATATCATCAATTCGCGGAATTGGGAATCTGTTCTTGATGGTAAGCTTGTTTAAAGCTCTCTAGTCCACACACATGCGGAATGATCCGTCCTCCTTTTGAACAAGAAGCAGAGGACTGTGCCACAAATGCTAACACTTTAGAAGTATCATGTTCTCCATGAAAAACATCAAACTTGACAGATTTGTCACCTGCTTTAAATTCCTTGAGCTTTCTGGCATGAGGCTAATGGTCTTCTCTTTTTCTTTTCCCCTTATCCAACGGGGCAGCCCTATCTGCATGGGCTTCATGGGCGGTCATAGAAGTTTCATGAGGCACGGTGGCATGTGCTTCACGAACTTGAAACTCAGATGCATGTGACTTTCCTGCATAAGGCATTGTCTCTCCATGAGACAACTCAGAAGGCAAAATTCTTCTAGTGGGAGACCTGTCACCCTTACCATGAGATACATGTCTTGAATGCATGTGACTTTCATGCCCTCCATGAGCACTAGCATACATATATCTGTCAGGCTTTGTGCCTTGTGGAGAAGACGCATGTCGAGAGGTGACTGTCACCTCTTCCTTTTGCATAAAAGACTTCAACCTTTGAGATGCGGGATCTCCATGCTTCAAGCGAGGTGGATTTCTGAATTTCAGCTCTCTGTCGTCCCCCTCTTTGATATCACCTTTGCGGAGGAGGTAGGCAAGTGCCAACTAACTCCCTTGGCTTCTTGCCCACTTCCCGTGCCATGGACTCAAAAGTTACATCTACCATTGCATCAGCTTTCCTAGCTTCAATGGCACTTTGCACATGGGGATCTTCATGCAAAAATTTTAACTCTTGCTCTTGTGCCTGCAAAAGTTTTCTCATATGTTCCATTTCATTGTGTTAAGTGTGCTAGAAGTGGGGTGTCCAGTACACAGGTTCGTTTCCCCACTAAGAAGAGGGAAACAACCGTGTTCTGATACCAATGAAACCGATCCTGTCAAGTGGGAATAGATTCCGTTGGACACCCACACGCGTAATAGCACAACTTAATACCACAATTTGAAATGGACAACTTAATAACAACTTGAAATTGAAATGAAATGAAATGAGATAGATGGACACCAGCACTGGGGCCGGAACGGGCCGAGGGTCTCAATATATGATATATTTATTGGGAGTATTTAATAAATACAATGCTCCATGGGTTCCCAGAACCAGATGATGTCCATGTACAAATGAATACAGTACCAAACAAAAAGCTTGAAGTAGATATTCGAAGTAGAAACGACCACTAGCGTGGGCCAGTCTCTACTATCCTGTGCTTTCACTGGACTCCGCGGAGAGTGCCCCACTGGTGTTCCAGGACCACGCACAAACAGGCGCTCCCGTACTAACGCCTGGCTCTGCTGATCTCAGCACCTTTGGACCGTGGTTCTCCAAGAGCTTGGACTACCCGGCACCGAACGGGTGTTGACGTGGAGAGAATCCCTTATCAGATTTATCACAAAGTACTTTACTTAAATCTGAAATTCACTTACTTGTGGATGGTAGATGGAAGTCCAATACCCGAGGTATCTGTGTGTAGTTACTTGAGTGGGACACCAAGATGTAGCCACTTGAAGAAAGAAAACACCGCCTATGGAAAGGAGGCACAACCACCTACCGAGGAGATCAACCACGCGCTGTGTAGGTCACAACCACCTTCTTGTGGAGGAGGGAAAAGGTGTAGTAGCCGCCTATGGATAGATTGAACAGTCCACTGGAGATGGAGAAGCAGCCGCCAATTTGCAGAGTATAGCCGCCAGCCGCCTAGATGTAGGAACACAACAGTTGGAGAATGAATACAGAGACGCCTTCTGTGGTTGGCAGTACAGCATGTAAGGCTGCCTTACTGGAGGCGCACACACAGCCTTTGCGGTCGCCTGGGTGGAGAAGTATACAAAGCAGCCTTGGTGAGTATGCGCAGCCTGTGGAGATGCAGCCGACTGTAGAAGAGCATGCGCAGCAGTACAGTAGAGCAGCCTGGGTGAGTTTGCGCAGCGTGTGGGGATGCAACCGACTCTAGAAGAGCAGAAGCGTAGCCTTCAGGTGGTGGCAACCGCCTGCTGAGTAGGCAGAGCAGCCTGCAGGAAAACAGGCGTAGCCACCTGTATGGGAGGAAGTGCAGCCGCTGTGCAGGAGAGGCAGCCGCCTGTTGGAGAAGAAAAGAAGCAGCTTGTTGGTGAATACGCGCAGCCTGAAGCGATGCAGGAAAACCAAGGCGATGAACGCCGGGGATACCTACGATAGAAGTGGTGGCTCCCTTTTGTAAAGTTTGGAGGGGAGTTGCACGACTAGAGCTGGCTGGCTCCCCACGTTTGCATGTGGGCGGCCAGCTCTTGGGTGGTGTGGGTAGGTGACCATGCACCCACCCCCACACACACACAAGTCAAGTGTGGCTCCCCACCTTGGCTCCTAAGTGGGTGCCCACTTTTAAGTAAATGTGAACATATAACCTTATAAAACAAAAGGTTAGAATATAAAATATTAAACCAACATGTGCAATACACTTACCACCTGTTCACATGCACCAAAACTCGTCAGAAGACAGAGCAAACTTCACGACTCACTGGTAGGCGTCCCCGCTCAGTAAGTGACACGTTAAGCAGGCAAACACAAAAATACAAGTCATGCGAAAACAGTTTCAAACATGCAAATCATGAGTGCATGTGCAAATAGTATCATGGATATATCTCCCGTTCATGGAACAAGTACAAAATATCTGTTGGCACAAAAATGGCACGACGTAAAACATAAATCCTGGTCTTCCAATGGAGTGACAGTCCCATAGGTAAGACACAGTTCCAGGCACGAGCCTCCCTATGGAGTGACAGTCCCATAAGTAAGACACGGCACAAATACTGGCTCTTCCATGGCGTGACAATCCCATGGGTCGAACACAGTCCAGGGTGCTGTAGACCACCTGGAGACTCAGACACTAATACAATATCATCAGCATAGAGCATAATATGTACTGAGGTACCTGCTAAATCAACTCCATCTCCGCCTCCCCGTGTAATGAAGTCAGCCACCTCATCAATGTATAACCCAAATAGCGTGGGGGAAAGTGGGCATCCTTGCTTCACACCAATGGTGCTAGCAATAATCTCGGACATACCTCCTGGACATCTGACTCGCCCAAAAACCTGCTCATATAATGCATAGATGCCCCATGTCATATCTGCTGGTATGCCAAGAGACTGCAGGCGCTGAAAGAGCCTCTCTCGTGGTACTGTGTCAAATGCCTTGCGGAAATCCACAAAGCAGCAATAGAGCTTTCTCTTCCTCACTCTGGCCTGATCAATCATACATCTCAAAGTGAATACATGGTCAGTGGTAGAGAAAGCTCTCCTGAAGCCTGCCTGCCCTGATGAGCGTAAACCTGCTTGCTCAGCATATAAGCTAAGCTCTTGCTCCAGCACTGCACCATAGAGCTTGGCCAGCACGTGGCCAACCATAGCCAAAAATGACCTATGATACCAAAAAGGTTACAACAAATGAAATGAAATGATATATTAACGTCTTCAGAAGGCCAAAATGACCTATGAGACCAAAAAGGTTACAACAATTGGTGGATCTGATACAATGTCTGTGTAAGAAAAGCTAAAAACAACTAAACAACTAACTGAAACTGAAACAACTATGAGGAAAAGTACGGTACTATGAGCTCCTAATGGATAACATCTGGGGGGAAAACTCCAGCAACAAAGGTAAGCATCATACACATCACTATCCAAAGATGTCTCTCATCGGTTGATGGCGGATATCCTCAATGTCCTCCATGGTGAGTACTCTGACCGGACGTCTCCCATGCCGTGCTAGTATGGTCCTGATCCTCTGTTGTAGTCTCCGCCGATGTCGAGATGGGCCTCTCATCTTGGGGCGCCTGGACCGCCCCAGCTCTATAGCCCGATCAATCAGTGTACCTATGGTGCGGCTATACTCTGGGGTTATCTGCAATGCTTGCTGGCCTGACTGCTCAATCTCTGGTCGAAAGAAGTCTGTAATCTGCCTGTGTAGGTGTCTCTCCCTCTCTGATCCCCTCCCTCTCAAGAGACCCTCTCTATGTCTACGAAGCTCCAGCAAGTATAATCCGAGGCATCTCTCTGATCCTGGTATCTCATGACTCTAGAAAGTGGTCCGAAACCCTCTCTAAACAGGCAATGAAAACGGCCTCGTATCTCATAATATACTGGACAGTGACATATGTAATGTAACTCTGTCTCTGGCTCCATCTGGCACAGCTGACAAATCCTGGCCTCAGCTGGTACTCCTCTGAATCTGCCAGTCTCAATCTCTAGCTAGTGTGAGGATGTGCGCATCTGACCAATAGCACACCGTACCCCATGAGAAAGATGAGTATCCATGTAGCTGGGTCTAATCACAAACCCATCTTGCATGAGCTGGAGAAGATGATCTCTATAGAAAGCCATCTTCGTACCAAGCTCGTGTGTCGGCTGTATCCATGTCCTCCTAGTGTCCAGCTGAATCAAGTCCTGCCTGATAAGTCTGGTAATCTCTGCCCGTGTGAGAGAGAGGGAGGGTGCATCCAGGGAGTACTGAAATGGAGGTAGCCTGTCCATACTAAAGCCATGCAGCTGGAACCAAGCTGTCATCTGTGCATACCAACATGATCTGTCTCCCTGTGATGCCAACTGTCGTGAAGACTCCAGGGCTAAGCGAGCATATCTGTCTCTAGGGAGAGCCCAAGTGCTATGTATAAAGGAGACTGATCGAGTGAGTGCCTCTACTACCAATGGGGGGGCAGCCATCTCTGCACGGATAATATCATGTGGTACGGAGGCCTTGGCCCTAATCATTCGAGAAATCATAGAAACCAAGGGCCTCTCCATACGTCTCCATCCATCAGTGCTACCAGCTCGGCTGTGGTGATCCACTGAGGGTCCCCATATCTCCACTCCATACAGCATGGCTGAAGTGACCAAAGTGTCAAAGAGCCAGAGCTTTGTTCGAGGTTCCTGAAACTGAACCTGCGAACACATCTTCTCTAGTCTCCCCAATGCTGCATAAGCTCTGGTCAATCTGGTCTCCGTTGCTCTCCTCAAGGAAAATAGTGGGCCACTGAAAACCACACCAAGGTAAGTATATGCATCTGTATACTCCATTGTCTCCTGACCATATGTAAAGGTGGGTACTGACCTCCTAACCCACTGTGCTGTGGTGTTAAACACCATCACCTTGGTTTTACCAAGGTTAACAGACAATCCACTGTCCTGTGCAAACGTGTGCAATGCATCCAAATGACGCTACATCCCCTCTGGAGAATCTGAGATCAACACAATATCATCAGCATACAATAACAGTGGAATCCATGTCCCTGCTAGCTGTGCTCCTGTGTCACCCTCCAGCTCTACATAGTCCGAAACCTCATCCACATACATCCCAAATAAGGTGGGACAAAGGGGGCAGCCCTGTTTCACCCCAATAGTGGAGTGAAACATCTCAGATATACCCTGAGTAGTACGTACCTGCCCCACAACTGTCCTGTATAAAGCCATGATTCCCCAAATCAGCTCTGTAGGCACTCCCATCTCCTGTAGTCTGCGCATCAGTCTGGCTCTCGGTACTGTGTCAAAAGCTTTGCGGAAATCCACAAAGCAACAATAAATCCTCCTGCCATATAATCTGCCCTCCTCAATAATAGCTCTGAGTGTCAAGATATGATCAAGAGTGGAGAAACCTCTCTTGAACCCTGCCTGCCCTGATGCACGTATGCCCTCTCTCTTTGCCCATCTACTCAACTCCTGCTCAAGAATAGATGCATGTAATCTAGCCAATGTGTGACCAATCATGATGGTACGATAATTCCCAGGAAGCATGGGATCCCCTGACTTGAAGATAGGCACAATCGTGGACATATTCCAAGTCTCAGGAAAACCCTCACACATGGCTCGGTTAAACATCATAGCAATAAGCTCTGCAAGCAAATCTCTGGCATGAATAAAGTGCTCTGCTACCAAACCATCATGATCATATGCTCTCCCAATCCTCATCCTGTCAATAGCTTTCCTTACCATCTCAGCAGTAAAGAAAGCACATGTCTCTGGGCATGGCTCCAATGGGTCTGGCAGGGGCGGCTGTCCTGGTGCTGTGTACAGGGATGCTGCATACGCACCCCAAATCTCTGTGGAGGTAATGGCTGGTGATGGTGAATGGTCATGGAATAGTCTCCATGCCTCGCCTGAGTCCTGACTCATAAATAACTGATACAAATCCCTCTCTAACTGAGCAAGATAAGCCCTCTTCTTCTGTCGCACTAGGTGCCGGAAGGTAATCCGTGACTGTCTGTGAGTGGTAACACCCATGAGCACCTCTCTCTGTAATCTGATCCTCATCTCTCTACACTCCTCATCATACCAACTTTTTGGGGCATGTTCCCAGATCGTCTCCGTGTAGGGTGACTATGGGGATATGCCTCTGATGCTGCAGCATGAAGCGTCTCTATCAATATCTGAGTGAGCTCATCTAATGGCCGTCTCGGCTCCTCGGCACATAAGCGTCTGTATAGCTCATCCGTGTACACGGTGTGAGTCTCCCTCGTAAAGGTATAACGAGTGTGTGTGGAGACCTGTCCCAATGGAGCGGTGCTGAACTGAAATGTGAGAGTGAAGGACAAGATAGCATGATCCACTGCTATCCCAACCGGCCTAGTGCCTACCATAAAATCATGAAAAGAGGGAATGAGATCGGGCTGAGCCATAACATAGTCCACTGTACTAGCACCATGCCGATGTGGAAAGCTAGTGAAACCGCCCGATGTCGGGAATCTCTGTAGGCCATTCAGGATGGCCAATCCATGTGCAATCCCCATGTCTATCAAATACCGCCCATACACTATATGTTCCTCATCCTGTGAGAGTCTAGATATGCCCATATCCCTGACATCAAGCTCCCTCAACATCTCCTCTGAGGTATCATAAAATACTGTCTGGTTATGGGCGGTCCTGGCATTGAAGTCCCCCAGGAGAATGATGTCACCATCCCTGGAGAACTCCCAAATGTCATCATCCAAAATAGAAAAGGGAGACTGCCCGCTAGGTGATGCATACACTGATGTACTAGGAGCAAAATAGCATATAGCAATCATCATCCAAAATAGAAAAGGGAGACTGCCCGCTAGGTGATGAATACACTGATGTACTAGGAGCAAAATAGCATATAGCAATGTAGAGATATCTGCCCGTCTCTGCCCTCAGTCCAACCCACATGTACCTAGCCTGCTCATCTCTGCGGACTATATGTATCAGTGGCTGTAGCTCCTCTCTAAACAATACTGCCACTCCTCTTGAGCCCCGTCCTCTATGCTCTGAACGAGTCTCTTGTCTACAAGCTGTCTCCCATCGGTATCCACTAACATGTGGCATGGACTGTCCAGGAGCCTGATGCGTCTCACAGTAGAAGATGATGTCCCTCCCAGTGAAACTATCCTCAAAAGCCCCTACATCAAGGTGTAGAGATCCATTACAATTCCAAGTAGCAACTTTGAGTGTAGTCCCATAGGTCTCGCGCCGTCATGAAGAGCGCCTCTCCATAATCACCACTCTACCATCTCTATAGAAGGCCACTTTCCCTTTCTCTTGGGCTGCCCTTATCTCGGGCATAACTTCTTTCATGTGGGCAAGTTGCGAGAGTGTGAGGTCATCTCCAAGAAATATTCCCGTCTTCTTGAGTGTAGGACGACCATTTCTTCGCCTCGTCCATCTTCTTTTGTGTCTTTGTGATCACCTCCACCCATGAAGATGTCTTCTCTTTATGTTGCTCCTCCTCCTCTCGAATGATCCTCATTTGTTCCTTGATGGTATTCAGCTCTCCAATGAAGGCAGGCTGAAATTTTCCATCCTCAAGCTTGCTTTTTGAAGTGGCTTCCAACTCCTTTTTGAGGACTGAGATTTCAGCCGCTTGACTTTTAGCATGCAATTTGGCCTCCACTAGTTCCTCCTTTAAGGCTGAAATCTCAGCCTCTTGCTTGGCAGATCTCTCTTCGAGCTCTTGGATTTTGTCAAATCCCTTCTCGAGTTTGGAGAGGCGGTTTATGATTGCGGTAACAGAAGAGTCGACCATCTTCTTGTTTTCTTTGATAATTGTGCCGAGCTTGTCCTCCACCTTCACGAGCTCCTCTTTAAACCCGGTCTTGGCCATGACTTTTTGCAGAACTTTCCACAGCCAATGGACTGAAAATTAATCCATGACACCAGTGCGAAACAGCAGCAATAGGGAGGGGGGGGGGGTTTCAAGTCATATAGGGGAAAGGAAAAGAGAGGAGATTCAGCAGAGAGAGAGTTATGTTGCTGCCTTGGCGATGGTGAGGATGCCGTGGTCGAGATCCTGGTGGGCGTGGCCGACGAGCACGACATAAGATAACTGCTCTATGAGTGGTGACTCCCTGGGAGCGTTGGCTGGTGCCCTGATGGCCCAATGGAGGAGGTATCAGGAGGTGTGTGGGCTGGGTTGCTGGTGCTGGTGTCGAAGAAATCTGTCAAGGTCCTCTGTCTAGGTACATCATGGCTCGGCCTCCTGTCTGCCAAGAGAGTCTCTCTGTGTCTCCTAAGCTCAAGTAGAAACAATCCCAGGCATCTCTGATCCTTAAACTCCATGACCCTGCGTAACGGCCCAAAACCCTCTTGGAAGAGGCAGTGATATCTCCCTCGGATCTCATAATAGACTATACAACGGCAAATGTAGTGTTCCTCTGTCTCTACCTCCTGGTAGCATAGCTGACAAATGCGGTCATCCAAGATCTGATGCACATATCGCCTTGTCTCAATCCGCAGCTGGTGTGATGAGGTCCGAATCTGTCCAATGGCACAACGTATCCCATGTAATAGGTGTACATCCATGTATGCCGGGCGGGTGATAAAATCATCCGGTGAGAGGTGTAGAAAATGGCTCTTGTAATGAGCCATTTTCGTGCCCAAGGGCTCAAGGGGGCTAGTCCATGTCCTCTCTGTGTCCACTCTGATGATATCCATCCTAATCACGCGGTTTTGCTCTGAGCGGGTGAGATCCAAAAATGGACAATCGAGACTGTACTTAAAGGGTGGTAGTGCCTCTATCCGCAAACCATGTAGGTCAAACCATGATCTCATCTGAGCGTACCAACAATGAGTATCTCCATCCTCTGCCAACTGTATGGATGAGGTCAATGCCAATCGGCAGTACCTCTGCTGAGAGAGCTCCCATAGCCGCTGTAAAAAGGTAACTGCTTGGAATAGGGCCTCGGTTACTACTGGTGGGGCACCTAGCTCAGCCCGAACAATCTCATGTGGTACTGACGATTTGCTCCGAGTCATGCGGGCAATCATCATAATCAGTGGTCTCTCCATTTGCCTCCATCCCTCATCTGTCCCTCTCTGAGTTCTGTGATGAAAACTAGGTCCCCAAATTGGAGCTCCGTACAGGAGGGTCGGCGTGACAAGCGTATCAAATAGCCACAATTTGGTGTGTGGCTCCTGAAACTGTATGTGTGCACATTGCCTCTCAAGTGCCCCCAAGGCTGCATGCCCTCCAGCTAATCTAGTTGTTGCTGCCTTCTTCAGGCAGAAACGCGGTCCTGTGAAAGTAACTCCCAAGTAGACATATGACCTGACGTACTCTACCGGCTCCCCTCGGAAAGTGAACTAAGGCTCTGATCTCGTCACCCATGCCTGTGTGGTGTTAAACACCATAACCTTGGTTTTCCCAAGGTTCACTGTCAGATCTTTATCCGCACAGAAAGCTTGTAATGCATCTAGGTGTCTCTGTAGTCCCTCCGGAGAGTGTGAGATTAGAACAATATCATCAGCATATAACAAGATGGGTATCAACACCCCTGCTAGGCATGCCCCTGGGCCTCCCAATCTGTCTACATAATTAGAGACTGCATCAATGTACCGTCCAAAGAGGGTGGGCGATAGCGGGCATTCCTGCTTCACCCCTATCGTGCTGGTCACCCTATCAGATAGTCCGCCTGGAGCTCGGACTCTGCTTGTCACAAACTCATACAAAGCATATACCTCCCAGTGCATATCCTTGGGTACCTCAATGTCATGCAATCTGTGCATAAGCCTGGCACGTGGTACGGTATCGAAGGCTTTGCGGAAGTCCACAAAGCAACAGTATATCCTTCTCTTATGTGCCCTGCCCTCTTCAATAAGTGCCCGAAGTGTCAGTATGTGATCCAAGGTAGTAAATCCTCTCCTGAAGCCAGCCTGTCCATGTGCTCGATGACCATGCCTCTATGCCCATCGGCTCAGCTCCGACTCCAATATAGAGCCATATAATTTGGCCAAGTAATGACCAATCATGATCGTCCTGTAGTTGCCTGGCACCATGGGGTCCCCACTCTTAAAGAGTGGTACAATGATATGCTCTGTCCAGCTTGTCGGGAAACTCTCACAAATGGCATGATTAAACACATGTACGATGAGGAGAGCCAAAGTGTCTCGTGCATATGAGAAGTGCTCTCCAACTAGCCCATCATGATCCTGTGCCTTTCCATTCTCTAACGTGTCTATCGCATCTAGCACCATCCGCATAGTAAAAAAGGTGCTGCTAGCTGGTCTAGCTCCCAGTGGAGGGGGGGTGGGGGGCTGTCGTGGTGCATCATACAGCTCTCTAGCATAAGTATGCCATGCCTCAGGTGCAGTAATCGGAGTACCAGGCTGTCTCTCCTGAAACATCTTCCATGCCCTCTTGCTGTCCTTCCCCAGGAAGAGTTGGTAGATCTCCTCCTCTAGCTTAGCCAGATAGGCTCGTTTCTTCCTCCGCACAAGGCGCCGAAAGATCATCCTAGCCTGTCTATGCGTGTGAGACCTGTTAGAAACATGGCGAGCAGAAATTAGACTAAAACTGAAAACTGAAATCAGAGAAGACAAAAACACGCTGAGATACTTCCATTGATGTGACCCCTTGAATATATAGGGGGAAAGTACAAGAGCTGAGCATGAGTGCATATGGGATAAATCCCTGAGTGCCACATGGCATACACTGAGATGACCAAGACTAAAAGTACTCCTAGTGAGCATTTAGTAAAAGTACTCCCTGAGTGCCACATGGCATACACTGAGATGACCAAGACTAAAAGTACTCCTAGTGAGCATTTAGTAAAAGTACTCCTAGTGAGCACTTAGTTCCAACACCCTCCTTAAGTGATACTAGGAGGACATGACTGACAAGATGACAGATGACAAAGATAGATAATAAGGCAAGATGAAGAGACTGATGATGACTGATGACTAGACAGACAGACAAGCCAAGATAAAATGACTAAGACTGAAAGACAGAAACATAAGACAAGATCCTAAGACACCCCTCCTGAAGTGATATCCTCATATGGGTCCACAAGGGTAGGGACAGAAATGGATCATAGACTTAGACATAGACAATCAGCCAGTAGATGAGGTCTCACAGACAAAGAGACTGTCAGATAGACATTAGAGAGTCTGACAACTAGATGATAGATGGGGACATAGACAAAATGCCAAAGACATGTGGGTAACTAATCCACGAAAGATAGGCATATAGACTGATAGACAGAGTGTCAGAGACATGTGACTATAAGATCACACAAGATAGACACATAGACAGAGAGACTGACTGATTGTAGATAGACAGAGAGATGGACCTTAGACAGAGAGACTGACTGATTGTAGATAGACACAGAGATGGACCTTGATAGATAATCCCTCCTCAAGGGCAACCCTCCTACTAGAGTGGGTAATGCAGGGGTGCCTCTTGGATAGGGACAAAGATAAGTCCATGTAGACAAATAGACATGACATTACCCCATGATCTACATCATTGGTGATCAGTGGTGGTAGATAGCATGAAAGCATAGACAAATATGAGAGAGATGGGAAGGTCTTACCATATTTGGCAGTGTCTAATCCCGTACATGAGAGACAAATAGATGAAGGGAAGGTCTTACCTCTTGCATTGACTAATGAGCAAGGGTAGTGTCTATTCCTGTACATTGAAAATGAAAATGACATTTGAAGAAAAATGAAAATTCCTGATTTTGCTGCTTCAGCCTCTGAGCAGGTCTTCCCTCTCTTTCAAAACCATATTTTTGACCGTCTATCCAGAGGGGTAACCCGTGAATGGCTGAGCATGAAGAGGTTGCTGGTCATGAAAGAAAAAAGGGCACTTGGGCCTTGCTGAAAAATTGACGAACCAAGACCACCCATACCTTGAAATCTGAGGGAAATTGAGTAGCCAGCATGAGGACACTTGTTGGGCCTGCCATAAAGAAGTTGATGCAGGGTGACGTGCTTTTGCACCAAAATGTGACCCAAAGAGGAAAACGCAGCAGCAGACTGATTAGACGGGATGTTCCCAGCAGATAATCGATGAGGAAAGGGGTTGCGCAGCCTGAAAACAGTGAAAAACGTGCTGCTGTTGATGAACCGTTTGCAGATTAGGCTTGGCGGGCTGCTTACTGATACGACGAGCTGCAAAAAGATGCGTGGGTTGCTAAGGAAAATCGCCATGAAGAAGAAGGTGCACACCACCATGTGAACCACGAGCTGCACAAGAAACTGCAGCGTGTCGAAGATGGGGTGCATGGCGAAGATAGGCTAAGAAGGTATGAGGAACTGCATGAGAAAAACACTGCCTTGCTGAAGATAAATTGTTGATGCTTGAAGAGATGCCTGAGGGCTACACAGAAGAAGATGAAGATGAGCTAGGGCTGAAATGGGAGCTAGGTGGAGACCTGCTCTGATACCATGTTAGAAACATGGCGAGCAGAAATTAGACTAAAGCTGAAAACTGAAATCAGAGAAGACAAAAACACGCTGAGATACTTCCATTGATGTGACCCCTTGAATATATAGGGGGAAAGTACAAGAGCTGAGCATGAGTGCATATGGGATAAATCCCTGAGTGCCACATGGCATACACTGAGATGACCAAGACTAAAAGTACTCCTAGTGAGCATTTAGTAAAAGTACTCCTAGTGAGCACTTAGTTCCAATAAGACCCAATGGCAATCTCACGCTGTAGCTGTGCTCGTGTCTCATGACACTCATCATCATACCCTACATCCTCTGCCGTGATCTCCCGGTACATAGCCTCTTGAGTATCATACAACTCTGTCTGCTCTGTGCCTATACGTGCATTAAAGTCTCCCAATAGTAATATGTCTCCCATGCTGGCAAACCTCATGATATCATCATATAGTGGTATATAGGGCGACTCTCTTGATGGTGCAAACCTGGAGTGGGCTGGGGGAAAGTAGCATACTGCCACATATAGCTCGCGGAGCCCCTCTCTGCATATTCGGACCCACATGTAGTACAGGGAAACGCATCTACATCTCTATGTACCACATGTATTTTTGCGCGCGCGCGCGAGAGAGAGAGAGAGAGAGAGAGAGAGAGAGAGAGAGAGAGAAAGAAAGAAAGAAAGAAAGAAAGATTTTATTAACGTCTTCCAAAAGACCGAACTCGGCCTATGAGACAAATCGGAGTACCTGTATGGGGTATCCTCTGTCATCCCAACAAAATGAAAAAGTACTGAATAAAAAAGCTGAATCTGGGTGTGCAGGGGATGGAGCTCTATTACTAGGAGAATGCAAAGCTATATGCATGGAGTATACAATCATGATATGCAACCTAGCTAGCTCCATCCTGTACCATACTGGGGGTATAAAATGGTATACATCAGTGAAGGGGGTGTCCACAGCTCCCTGAAGAACATGCCTGGGTGTGCTCTGAAGCGAGCCAGTCGCTCCGCACCCTCTCTGTGAAACTGAGCTCTGATCTCTGTC
The DNA here is from genome assembly GCF_041138505.1 of Cibotium barometz. Classification (NCBI taxonomy): domain Eukaryota; kingdom Viridiplantae; phylum Streptophyta; class Polypodiopsida; order Cyatheales; family Cibotiaceae; genus Cibotium; species Cibotium barometz. The sequence goes on from NC_141077.1 coordinate 43,820,129, forward strand.
ATCTCTCTCTGGTATAGGCGTGGTGTCCGAAAGCCAGGTGTCCTCTGTCTCCTGCGGGCTCTAAGTGTCTCTGCTCTCTGGAGAGTAATTCCCTGCCGTGTAGGGGCTGGGAGGGGTATGGATCTCTGAAAAAATGTAGTAATCTGTGTCTGTCGCCCCCCCTCTGGAGCTGTCTGAGCCTGTAATAATGTCTCTCTGTGGCGCTGTATGTCTAGAATGTATCTCCCCAGTATGCGCTGGTCTGCTGTCTCAAAGATCTGGCGTAGGGAATGTGGCTCTCTGAATAAAATGGGATATCTCTGTCTGATGGCTGTATATGCTCTGCATCTGCATACATAATGCTCCTCACTCTCCACCTCCTCTCTGCACAATCTGCATACCCTCTCCTCTCGGGGGATCCGTGCTGCTCTGCCAGTCTCAATCTCCAATCGGTGTGATGAAACTCTGAGCTGACCAATAGCCACTCGGGAGCCGTGTGGTAAAAAGCCCTCCATGTATCTAGGCCTCTCTATAAATCCATCATCAGTGATACTCATGAAGTGATCTCTGTAGTATAGCATCTTCGGTGGAAGAGGCTGTGTAGGCGATATCCATGTCTCTCGTGTATAGAGCTGCCATAGATCCTGTCTCAATACTCTGTTCCTCTCACTATGAGAGAGACGGATATGTGGTGCATCCCTGTCATACTGGAATGGTGGTAGATGATCCATGTCTAGGCCATGCTGTGAGAACCAATGTGTGACCTGTGCATACCATGATCCTCTGTCTCCTGCCTCAGCCAACTGTCTAGATGCCTGAAAAGCTCTGTATGATAATCTGTCCTGTGGCATCTCTCTGAATCTGTCTAGCAGGCATATAGTCTGAAATATGGCCTCTACCATCATAGGAGGCGCAGCAAACTCTGCTCGGATAATGTCATGAGGTACTGACGGTTTGCTGCGTATCATGCGTGCCATCATGAGGGCCTGTGGTCTCTCTATCTGTGTCCACCAATGAGTAGCAAGGCCTGGCGCCCATACTGCTGCTCCATACATCAATGCCGGTGTGACTAATGTGTCAAATAGCCACCCCTTCGTCCGGGGCTCCTGAAAATGCGCCTGGTGGCACTGTCTCTCTAGCATAGCCAATGCTGCATATTCCCGTGTCAATCTAGCTCTGGCTGCTGAACCCATGGTAAAGCGTGTGGCTGCTGCAGAGAAGGTAACCCCTAGGTACACGTATGATGTCACCACCTCCACCTGGCATCCTGCGAGAGTGAATGTCAGCAGACTCCTGCCCTGTCTCGATGTATGAAAGACCATAACCTTGGTTTTCCCAAGGTTCACAGTAAGACCCCTCTGTGTGCAGAAATCATGGAGTGCATGTAGATGCTGCTGTAGACCACCTGGGGACTCAGACACCAATACAATATCATCAGCATAGAGCATAATATGTACTGAGGTACCTGCTAAATCAACTCCATCTCCGCCTCCCCGTGTAATGAAGTCAGCCACCTCATCAATGTATAACCCAAATAGCGTGGGGGAAAGTGGGCATCCTTGCTTCACACCAATGGTGCTAGCAATAGTCTCGGACATACCTCCTGGACATCTGACTCGCCCAAAAACCTGCTCATATAATGCATAGATGCCCCATGTCATATCTGCTGGTATGCCAAGAGACTGCAGGCGCTGAAAGAGCCTCTCTCGTGGTACTGTGTCAAATGCCTTGCGGAAATCCACAAAGCAGCAATAGAGCTTTCTCTTCCTCACTCTGGCCTGATCAATCATACATCTCAAAGTGAATACATGGTCAATGGTAGAGAAAGCTCTCCTGAAGCCTGCCTGCCCTGATGAGCGTAAACCTGCTCGCTCAGCATATAAGCTAAGCTCCTGCTCCAGCACTGCACCATAGAGTTTGGCTAGCACGTGGCCAACCATAACCGTCCTGTAGTTGCTCGGATCGAGCATATCCCCTGTTTTGTGAATCGGCACAATGGTGTGCATCGTCCACTCCGCAGGCAAACCCTCTGCTAGTGCCCTGTTAAACAGGTGTGCAAGAAAAGGAGCTAAAGAATCTACTGCATATATGAGATGCTCACCCTGCAGGCCCATATGGTCGGCGGCCCGTCCATGCTGTAGGCGGCGGATAGCTTCCTGTACCATCGAGTGGGTAAAGAAGCTAGCTGTGGTAGGTCGAGGCTCCTGTGGCTGAGGTATAGGTGGCTGCTGTGGGGCATGGTATAGACCCTCTGCATATGTGTGCCATGTCTGTGGGTCTGCAATAGGTGTCGGGGTCCGGGGCTCTCTGAAGTGCCGCCATGAGACAGGGCTATCTCTACTCATGAAGAAATGAAAGATCTCTAGCTCCTGTATCTCTGCAAAGGCCCGCCTTTTGCGGCGAGTAAGTCTCCTCATCTCTCTCCTCGACTCCTGCTCTGTGATGGCTCCCAAGGCTCTCTGTATGCGGAGTCGTGAGTATAGGGCTCTGCACTCGTCATCATACCATCTGTTCTGGGGCATAGTCCCAGGTCTCGCAGGCTCTCCTGAGTGTACACGATGTGGGAAGCTCTGTAATGCAGCCGTGTGTAGGAGTGATGCGAGCTGGGCTGTAATGGTATCCATAGATGCTAGGGGATCCATGAGTAGGAGCCCATCCTCTACTCTGCCAGTGTATATGTCTGCCATGTCATGTGTGAAGTAGATGGTAGTGTGTGGCGTCGGTATATGGGGGGCTGGTGATACTGGTGATCCGGCTAGTGAAAATGCCAAGTATGTATGATCTGCCCCAATAGGACGAGGTGGAATGGAGAATGAGGTGACAAGCTGTGATGCCTCCAAAGACCCCATAATGTAGTCTACCACCGTGCCTCCGGTCCGTGTATGACCCCCATGTGGGAAGCATGTCAGCCCTCCTGATCCCGGCCACTGTAGCATCCCGTTATAAATAACGAGACGATGCCTGGCTCCCAACTCTAGTAAGTGGTCCCCATAATGCCCTCTGTCTGGTCCAGTGTCCTCTGATGCCCGACTAGCCCCTATCTCCTCTGGATCCACAGGGTGGAGGATCTCCATGTCATCATAGTCATACACCTCACACTGTCTGCTCTGTGTGTGGGCATTGAAGTCGCCCGTAAGAAATACTTCCCCTAGTGTAGAATAATGCATAATCTCCTCTGACAGACAAGTGTATGGCGAGGCTCCTATCTCCTCCTCCTGTGGCATGTCCTCTGTAATGACGTAGGAGGATCCTGATGGAGAAAAGTAACATAGAGCTATGTATATAACCCTGTCCTGTGAGAGCTGTAAGCTGATCCACATGTATCTGGCCTCTGGATCCTGTGCTACCACTCTCAGTCTCCCCTGTAGCTCCCGTCTGAATAGGATTGCTACTCCCCCCGACCCTCTCGAGGTACCCTGGCGTGTGGTCCTCCTGTATGCTGACTCCCACTGGAATCCCTCTACTCGAGGTAGCCCTCTCTCTGGGCTCTGATGTGTCTCTGTCAGAAGTATGATGTCTCTCCCCACCATAACATGCTCCAGTCGTCCAGGCTGCACCCATAGTGAACCATTACAGTTCCATACTGCTATGTGTATCTCTGTCAGTGGCCTGGTCTGTGTCCCATAGGCCCCAAACCGCTAATCCATGGGCCGGCCATCAATGATGACCCGACCATCTCGATAGAAGGCCTTCTTGCCTTCTCTCCTCGCGTGTAAGACTCGTGGCATGCAAGTTCTCCTATGCTCAAGCTGCATCCTCGTGAGATCATCATCCAAGAAAATAGGAGCTCCCTCTAAACCCCGTAGTATGACCCTCTTCCTCATGAAGGTGACCCTCTCCGTCTCTCCTGCAAACTGTAGGATGAGGGCTCGCTTGCGTGTTGAGTCTTTCCCGGCTCTCCATGCTTTGGTGAAGGGGAGAGGGTGCTCTTCCTTGTAGCTGAGCTTCATGCATAGAAGCTGTCCATCTTTCTCGGGAGTGGAGTCGGGTGTCTCGGCTATACCTGTGACTCGAATGTTGAGGCGGCGGGCATGCCTCATCTTCTCCTCCTCAATGGTGGTGTGAATGATTTGGTTTTCTTCCCTTTGAGTCTCCTCCCTCACTTCTTTACGGATGTTCTTCTTCACCACCTCGACCCATCCTGACTGCTTGGCTTCGAGCTTTCCCTCCATGTCCTTTGTGATCTCCTTGGAGATCTCTTCTTTGATGGCCGTGAGAGTGTTGTCATTGATCTCCCCTTCTTCCTTCTCAGCATTCTTGATGGCTACCATTTCCACTTTCAATGCACTCACCTCCTCCTTGAGTGCCGTGTTCTCTTGTTCGAGGTTCGTGACCCGTGCTTCGAGAGCTATGATGTGCTTGTGTAGTTTGTTTTCCACCTCATTGAGGTTGGAATCGGATGTCTTCTTGTTCTCCTTGATTAATGCCTTCATTGCCATCTCGAGGGCCTCGAGTTTCTCTTGGAGACTCGGGGCCATTCCTCCAAATCACTCTGCAGTCCTTCCCACAGGCAGGGAGGAGAGAGAGAGAGAGAGAGTTATGTTGCTGCCTTGGGGGCCTGAGCAACGGTGGGCGAACTGGGGAAAAGCGGGCAGCGAACTGGCGAACTGAGAGGGCAAATATGGCGAACTGGGGGAAAAGTGGGCAGCGAACTGGCGAACTGAGAGGGCAAATATGGCGAACTGGGGAAAAGGCGGGCAGCGAACTGGCGAACTGGGGAAAAGCGGGCAGCGAACTGGCGAACTGGCGAACTGAGAGAGAGAGAGAGAGAGAGGGAGAGAGAGAGAGATGATGAAATGAAATGTTATATTAACGTCTTCAAAAGGCCATAATGACCTATGAGACCAAAAGTTACATCATGGTGGATCTGATACAATGTCTGGATAAAAAAACCCAGAAAATGAAAAATAAAGATGATACTACAGGCACCTAGAAAATGAAACTGGAAATGGAAGGTAAACAGAAACCCTTATAGGGTGTGAATATAGTGAGGGGGGGGGTACGCTATGGAGGTGAGTGGAATATAGTGAGGGGATACAATATCATGTGGGACAGAGGGGTACACTATGGAGGTGCCTCCATCTCATAATATGTGCCGCATCGGACGCTGGCGGATATCCTCAATGTCCTCCATGGTGAGTACTCTGACCGGACGTCTCCCATGCCGTGCTAGTATGGTCCTGATCCTCTGTTGTAGTCTCCGCCGATGTCGAGATGGGCCTCTCATCTTGGGGCGCCTGGACCGCCCCAGCTCTATAGCCCGATCAATCAGTGTACCTATGGTGCGGCTATACTCTGGGGTTATCTGCAATGCTTGCTGGCCTGACTGCTCAATCTCTGGTCGAAAGAAGTCTGTAATCTGCCTGTGTAGGTGTCTCTCCCTCTCTGATCCCCTCCCTCTCAAGAGACCCTCTCTATGTCTACGAAGCTCCAGCAAGTATAATCCGAGGCATCTCTCTGATCCTGGTATCTCATGACTCTAGAAAGTGGTCCGAAACCCTCTCTAAACAGGCAATGAAAACGGCCTCGTATCTCATAATATACTGGACAGTGACATATGTAATGTAACTCTGTCTCTGGCTCCATCTGGCACAGCTGACAAATCCTGGCCTCAGCTGGTACTCCTCTGAATCTGCCAGTCTCAATCTCTAGCTAGTGTGAGGATGTGTGCATCTGACCAATAGCACACCGTACCCCATGAGAAAGATGAGTATCCATGTAGCTGGGTCTAATCACAAACCCATCTTGCATGAGCTGGAGAAGATGATCTCTATAGAAAGCCATCTTCGTACCAAGCTCGTGTGTCGGCTGTATCCATGTCCTCCTAGTGTCCAGCTGAATCAAGTCCTGCCTGATAAGTCTGGTAATCTCTGCCCGTGTGAGAGAGAGGGAGGGTGCATCCAGGGAGTACTGAAATAGAGGTAGCCTGTCCATACTAAAGCCATGCAGTTGGAACCAATCTGTCATCTGTGCATACCAACATGATCCGTCTCCCTGTGATGCCAACTGTCGTGAAGACTCCAGGGCTAAGCGAGCATATCTGTCTCTAGGGAGAGCCCAAGTGCTATGTATAAAGGAGACTGATCGAGTGAGTGCTTCTACTACCAATGGGGGGGTAGCCATCTCTGCACGGATAATATCATGTGGTACGGAGGCCTTGGCCCTAATCATCCGGGAAATCATAGAAACCAAGGGCCTCTCCATACGTCTCCATCCATCAGTGCTACCAGCTCGGCTGTGGTGATCCACTGAGGGTCCCCATATCTCCACTCCATACAGCATGGCTGAAGTGACCAAAGTGTCAAAGAGCCAGAGCTTTGTTCGAGGTTCCTGAAACTGAACCTGCGAACACATCCTCTCTAGTCTCCCCAATGCTGCATAAGCTCTGGTCAATCTGGTCTCCGCTGCTCTCCTCAAGGAAAATAGTGGGCCACTAAAAACCACACCAAGGTAAGTATATGCATCTGTATACTCCACTGTCTCCTGACCATATGTAAAGGTGGGCATTGACCTCCTAACCCAATGTGCTGTGGTGTTAAACACCATCACCTTGGTTTTACCAAGGTTAACAGACAATCCACTGTCCTCTGCAAACATGTGCAATGCATCCAAATGACGCTGCATCCCCTCTGGAGAATCTGAGATCAGCACAATATCATCAGCATACAATAACAGCAGAATCCATGTCCCTGCTAGCTGTGCTCCTCTGTCACCCTCCCGCTCTACATAGTCCGAAACCTCTTCCACATACATCCCAAATAAGGTGGGGGAAAGGGGGCAGCCCTGTTTCACCCCAATAGTGGAGTGAACCATCTCAGATATACGCTGGGTAGTACGTACCTGCCCCACAACTGTCCTGTATAAAGCAATGACTCCCCCAATCAGCTCTGTGGGCACTCCCATCTCCTGTAGTCTGCGCATCAGCTTGGCTCTCGGTACTGTGTCAAAAGCTTTGCGGAAATCCACAAAGCAACAATAAATCCTCCTGCCATATAATCTGCCCTCCTCAATAATAGCTCTGAGTGTCAAGATATGGTCAAGAGTGGAGAAACCTCTCCTGAACCCTGCCTGCCCTGATGCACGTATGCCCTCTCTTTCTGCCCATCTACTCAACTCCTGCTCAAGAACAGATGCATATAATCTAGCCAATGCGTGACCAATCATCATGGTACGATAATTCCCAGGAAGCATGGGATCCCCTGACTTGAAGATAGGCACAATCGTGGACATATTCCAAGTCTCAGGAAAACCCTCACACATGGCTCGGTTAAACATCATAGCAATAAGCTCTGCAAGCATATCTCTGGCATGAATAAAGTGCTCTGCTACCAAACCATCATGATCATATGCTCTCCCAGTCCTCATCCTGTCAATAGCTTTCCTTACCATCTCAGCAGTAAAGAAAGCACATGTCTCTGGGCATGGCTCCGATGGGTCTGGCAGGGGCGGTTGTCCTGGTGCTGTGTACAGGGATGCTGCATACTCACCCCAAATCTCTGTGGAGGTAATGGCTGGTGATGGTGAATGGTCATGGAATAGTCTCCATGCCTCGCCTGAGTCCTGACTCATAAATAACTGGTACAAATCCCTCTCTAACTGAGCAAGATAAGCTCTCTTCTTCCGTCGCACTAGGTGCCGGAAGGTAATCCGTGACTGTCTGTGAGTGGTAACACCCATGAGCACCTCTCTTTGTAATCTGATCCTCATCTCTCTGCACTCCTCATCATACCAACTGTTCTGGGGCATGTTCCCAGATCGTCTCCGTGTAGGCTGACTATGGGGATATGCCTCTGATGCTGCAGCATGAAGCGTCTCTATCAATATCTGAGTGAGCTCATCTAATGGCCGTCCCGGCTCCTCGGCACATAGGCGTCTGTATATCTCATCCGTGTATACGGTGTCCGTCTCCCTCGTAAAGGTATAACGAGTGTGTGTGGAGGCCTGTCCCAATGTAGCGGTGCTGAACTGAAATGTGAGAGTGAAGGACAAGATAGCATGATCCACTGCTATTCCAACCGGCCTAGTGCCTACCATAAAATCCTGAAAAGAGGGAATGAGACTGGGCTGAGCCATAACATAGTCCACTGTACTAGCACCATGCCGATGTGGAAAGCTAGTGAAACCGCCCGATGTCGGGAATCTCTGTAGGCCATTCAGGATGGCCAATCCATGTGCAGTCCCCATGTCTATCGAATACCGCCCATACACTGTATGTTCCTCATCCTGTGAGAGTCTAGATAGGCCCATATCCCTAACATCAAGCTCCCTCAACATCTCCTCTGAGGTATCATAAAATACTGTCTTGTTATGGGCGGTCCTAGCATTGAAGTCCCCCAAGAGAATGATGTCACCATCCCTGGAGAACTCCCAAATGTCATCATCCAAAATAGAAAAGGGAGACTGCCCGCTAGGTGATGCATACACTGATGTACTAGGAGCAAAATAGCATATAGCAATGTAGAGATATCTGCCGGTCTCTGCCCTCAGTCTAACCCACATGTACCTAGCCTGCTCATCTCTGCGGACTATATGTATCAGTGGCTGTAGCTCCTCTCTAAACAATACTGCCACTCCTCCTGAGCCCCGTCCTCTATGCTCTGAACGAGTCTCCTGTCTACAAGCTGTCTCCCATCGGTATCCACTAACATGTGGCATGGACTGTCCAGGAGCCTGATGCGTCTCACAGTAGAAGATGATGTCCCTCCCAGTGAAACTATCCTCAAAAGCCCCTACATCAAGGCGTAGAGATCCATTACAACAACTTTGAGTGTAGTCCCATAGGTCTCGCACCGTCATGAAGAGCGCCTCTCCATAATTCCCTTTCTCTCGGGCTGCCCTTATCTCGGGCATAACTTCTTTCATGTGGGCAAGTCGCGAGTGTGAGGTCATCTCCAAGAAATATTCCCGTTTGCTTGAGTGTAGGACGTCTCTTCAAGAAGTCCTTCGCTTCCATGGAGGGGAAACGAATGATAAGTGCTCTCTCCTTAGAAGAAGATTCGCCACTACCTTCTCTCTTCTTTCCCACTCTCCATGCCTTTGTGTGCGTGGCTTCAATGCCCATCATAGAGAAGAGCTCCTTGGTTTCCCCTTCCGCATCATCACGGTCTTTTAGATCGGACACTCGTACATGTAAGGCCCGGGTCTTCCTCCTTTGCTCCTCTTCAAGGGTCATGTTGATGATGGTGGGAGTGGGGATGGGTGGCGATTCTTTACCTTTCCCTTTCTTGGCGACCTCGATCCATTTCTCGGCCTCGTCCATCTTCTCTTGTGTCTTTGTGATCACCTCCACCCATGAAGATGTCTTCTGTTTATGTTGCTCCTCCTCCTCTCGAATGCTCTTCATTTGTTCCTTGATGGTATTCAGAACTTCAATAAAGGAGGGCTGAAATTCTCCATCCTCAAGCTTGCTTTTTGAAGTGGCTTCCAACTCCTTTTTGAGGGCTGAGATTTCAGCCGCTTGACTTTTAGCATGCAGTTTGGCCTCCACTAGTTCCTCCTTTAAGGCTGAAATCTCAGCCTCTTGCTTGGATGTTCTCAACTCGAGCTCTTGGATTTTGTCAAATCCCTTCTCGAGTTTGGAGAGGCGGTTTATGATTGCGGTAATGGAAGAGTCGACCATCTTCTTGTTTTCTTTGATAGTTGTGCCGAGCTTGTCCTCCACTTTCACGAGCTCCTCTTTAAACCCGGTCTTGGCCATGACTTTTTGCAAAACTTCTCACAGCCAATGGATTCGAAATTAATCTAGACACAAGCGCGAAACGATAGCAGCAGCAGAGAGAGAGAGAGGGGTTCAAGCCGAGAGTTATGTTGCTGCCTTGGGGGCCTGAGGAAGGGTGGGTCGGTGAATGGGTGGGTGGGTGGGTGGGTCGGGGGGGGGGGGGGGATCGCGAAGGTACAGAACGAAATCGACAAGAAGGGGAGGCGGGCAGAGGCGAAAAGGGGAAAAAGGGGGGGAGGCGGAGAGGAACAGCGATGGGTGAGAGATGCGAACAGGCGAGTAAGGGGAGGCGGGCGAAGGTGCAGAATGAGGAAGGGTGGGTGGGGTAAGGGGGGCGAAGGTACAGAACGAAATCGACAAGAAGGGGAGGCGGGCAGAGGCGAAAAGGGGAAAAAGGGGGGGAGGCGGAGAGGAACAGCGATGGGTGAGAGATGCGAACAGGCGAGTAAGGGGAGGCGGGCAGGAAACGCGATGGGAGAGAGATGCGAACAGGCGGAGGTACAGAACGAAACCGACAAGGAGGGGGGCGAAGGTACAGAACGAAACCGACAAGAAGGGGAGGCGGGCAGAATGAGGAAGGGTGGGTGGGGTAAGGGGGACGAAGGTGCAGAATGAGGAAGGGTGGGTGGGGTAAGGGGGGCGAAGGTACAGAACGAAATCGACAAGAAGGGGAGGCGGGCAGAGGCGAAAAGGGGAAAAAGGGGGGGAGGCGGAGAGGAACAGCGATGGGTGAGAGATGCGAACAGGCGAGTAAAGGGAGGCGGGCGAAGGTGCAGAATGAGGAAGGGTGGGTGGGGTAAGGGGGGCGAAGGTACAGAACGAAATCGACAAGAAGGGGAGGCGGGCAGAGGCGAAAAGGGGAAAAAGGGGGGGAGGCGGAGAGGAACAGCGATGGGTGAGAGATGCGAACAGGCGAGTAAGGGGAGGCGGGCGAAGGTGCAGAATGAGGAAGGGTGGGTGGGGTAAGGGGGGCGAAGGTACAGAACGAAATCGACAAGAAGGGGAGGCGGGCAGAGGCGAAAAGGGGAAAAAGGGGGGGAGGCGGAGAGGAACAGCGATGGGTGAGAGATGCGAACAGGCGAATAAGGGGAGGCGGGCAGGAAACGCGATGGGAGAGAGATGCGAACAGGCGGAGGTACAGAACGAAACCGACAAGAAGGGGGGCGAAGGTACAGAACGAAACCGACAAGAAGGGGAGGCGGGCAGAATGAGGAAGGGTGGGTGGGGTAAGGGGGGCGAAGGTGCAGAATGAGGAAGGGTGGGTGGGGTAAGGGGGGCGAAGGTACAGAACAAAATCGACAAGAAGGGGAGGCGGGCAGAGGCGAAAAGGGGAAAAAGGGGGGGAGGCGGAGAGGAACAGCGATGGGTGAGAGATGCGAACAGGCGAGTAAGGGGAGGCGGGCGAAGGTGCAGAATGAGGAAGGGTGGGTGGGGTAAGGGGGGCGAAGGTACAGAACGAAATCGACAAGAAGGGGAGGCGGGCAGAGGCGAAAAGGGGAAAAAGGGGGGGAGGCGGAGAGGAACAGCGATGGGTGAGAGATGCGAACAGGCGAGTAAGGGGAGGCGGGCAGGAAACGCGATGGGAGAGAGATGCGAACAGGCGGAGGTACAGAACGAAACCGACAAGGAGGGGGGCGAAGGTACAGAACGAAACCGACAAGAAGGGGAGGCGGGCAGAATGAGGAAGGGTGGGTGGGGTAAGGGGGGCGAAGGTGCAGAATGAGGAAGGGTGGGTGGGGTAAGGGGGGCGAAGGTACAGAACGAAATCGACAAGAAGGGGAGGCGGGCAGAGGCGAAAAGGGGAAAAAGGGGGGGAGGCGGAGAGGAACAGCGATGGGTGAGAGATGCGAACAGGCGAGTAAGGGGAGGCGGGCGAAGGTGCAGAATGAGGAAGGGTGGGTGGGGTAAGGGGGGCGAAGGTACAGAACGAAATCGACAAGAAGGGGAGGCGGGCAGAGGCGAAAAGGGGAAAAAGGGGGGGAGGCGGAGAGGAACAGCGATGGGTGAGAGATGCGAACAGGCGAGTAAGGGGAGGCGGGCGAAGGTGCAGAATGAGGAAGGGTGGGTGGGGTAAGGGGGGCGAAGGTACAGAACGAAATCGACAAGAAGGGGAGGCGAAAAGGGGAAAAAGGGGGGGAGGCGGAGAGGAACAGCGATGGGTGAGAGATGCGAACAGGCGAGTAAGGGGAGGCGGGCAGGAAACGCGATGGGAGAGAGATGCGAACAGGCGGAGGTACAGAACGAAACCGACAAGAAGGGGGGCGAAGGTACAGAACGAAACCGACAAGAAGGGGAGGCGGGCAGAATGAGGAAGGGTGGGTGGGGTAAGGGGGGCGAAGGTGCAGAATGAGGAAGGGTGGGTGGGGTAAGGGGGGCGAAGGTACAGAACGAAATCGACAAGAAGGGGAGGCGGGCAGAGGCGAAAAGGGGAAAAAGGGGGGGAGGCGGAGAGGAACAGCGATGGGTGAGAGATGCGAACAGGCGAGTAAGGGGAGGCGGGCAGGAAACGCGATGGGAGAGAGATGCGAACAGGCGGAGGTACAGAACGAAACCGACAAGAAGGGGGGCGAAGGTACAGAACGAAACCGACAAGAAGGGGAGGCGGGCAGAGGCGAAAAGGGGAAAAAGGGGGGGAGGCGGAGAGGAACAGCGATGGGTGAGAGAGAGAGAGAGAGAGAGAGAGAGAGAGAGAGTGAAACCGATCCCGTCAAGTGGGAAAGACTCCGTTGGACACCCACACGCTTAATAGCACAACTTTAAAACCACAAATATGAAATGGACAACTTAAAAACAACTTGAATTTAAATGAGCAGAAATGGAAAAATGGACACCAGCACTGGGGCCGGAACGGGCCGACCCCCCCCTCAATATATGATATATTTTTTGGGAGTATTTAATGAATACAATGCTCCATGGGTTCTGAGAACCAGATAATGTCCATGTACATATGAAAACAATACCAAACAAATAGCTCGAATTTCGATGTAGAAGCTCGAAGCAGATCGACCACTAATGTGGCCCAATCTCTGCGGTCCTGTGCTTTCACTGGACTCCGCGGAGAGCACCACACTGGTGTTCCGAGACCACGCACAGACAGGCGCTCTCGTACTAACGCCTGGCTCTCCCGATCTCAGCACCTTTGGACCGAGGTTCTCCAATAAAGCTTGGACAACCCGGCACCGAACGGGTGTTGACGTAGAGGGATGAATCCCTTATCAGATTTAAACATATAATACTTTACTCAAATCTGAAAATCACTTACTTGTAGATGGTTGATAGAAAACCCATACTCGAAGTATGAAGAAGATGAAACCACCATTGTTGAAGTAATAGTTGCCTCGTGTAGAATCACCAAGACAAGTTCCACCACAAAGGGCACAGCCGCCTGCTGTGAGAGAAGGAGCACAACTTACTGGTGGTGGACAATGTCCTGGTAGCAAGATGCCAATGGTTGGTGATGCACACGCAGCCAGCGGGAGTTGGACACACGCAGCCAGTTGCTTTGGTGGGCTGCGTAGAAGGAAGGGAATGCAGTCGCCTGAGGGTGGAGGGCTACTGGCTGGAGAACAGGCGCACAGCCGGTTATTTTAGAGGTGGGCAGCCCTGTTGAATGCCCAGCGCAGCCACCAACACTGAAGTAGAAGCGCCTGGCTGCAGTGTGGTTGGGGCTGAAACATGGCCTTCCGCCTGCAGCCTGTGATGATGCAGCCACCTGTATGAGGGTATGCGCAGCAGTAAGGGGAAGATGGCAGCAGCCGCCTGTGGAGATGAAAGAGAGGGCAGTTTGCTGGTGTAAACACGCAGCCTGCAAGACCAGGGGATTCGCCTGTAGAGGGAGCAGCGTATGCTGTATGGAGATGGCCGCCTGCAGCAAAGCTTATGTATGAAGCGCACCTCAAGTCAACACTAGCCGCCTGTAGAAGTGGAGGCGCAGCCAACAGCAAACGATGCAAAAACCGTAGGGTGATGAACCAACGCAAAAGAAAAATAGAAGCGATGGATTCTACACGCTTGAAGGGGAGATTTCTTTTAATAAAATTTCATGTGGAGTTAGCTTTAGTGATACCCACGAATGCATGTGGGGGGTTAGTGGGGGTAGGTGACCATGCCCACCCCCACACTCACTTAAAAGTGAGGCTCCCCACCTTGGCCCCAAAGTGGGTGCCCAAAGGGGGTGCCCACTTTTAAATAAGTGTGAACCCCTAACCTTATAAATCAAAGGGTTAGAATTTATAACATTAAAACAACACGTACCATATACTTACCACCTGTTCACATGCACTGAAACTTGTCAGAATACAAGGCAGACTTCACGACTCACTGGCAGGCGTCCCCGCTCAGTAAGTAACACGTCAAGCAGGCAAACACACGAATACATGTCATGCGAAAACAGTTTCAAGCATGCAAATCATGTGTGCATGTGCAAATAGTAACATGGACATATCTCCCGTTCATGGAACATGTACAAAATATCTGTCGGCACAAAACTGGCACGACATAAAAACATATAAAAACCTGGTCTTCCTATGGAGTGACAGTCCCATAGGTAAGACACAGTTCCAGGCACGAGTTTCCCTAGGTGTGACAGTCCCATAGGTAAAACACGGCACGAATACTGGCTCTTCCATGGCGTGACAGTCCCATGGATCGAACACAGTCCAGGTCATACACGGGTGGCACTGATCTGGCTCCCGTCCATACGACACCATCCTGCTAACACACGGGTGGCACCAGTCTGGCTCCCGTCCATGTCAGCAAAAATACTGGCCTCTTCACATGAGACACCGGCCTGGCCTCAAGTGAACGAGACGCAAAAATGTGGGAATGGACCAAATGGTCGGCCAATTGGTGACATCCCCCCGGGCTTCTAAAGAGTTGACCTCAACTTAAAAGCCTCAAGATATGCCTGCAACAGTTGCGGATAATCTGCAAAATAATCCTCATTTACCCATTTGGCATCAATAGGCAAATAATTTTGAACTTCACAAGGTATCTCCTGGAAAGCTTTCCTGCAGGTAGCTTTCGCTCCTTGTGAAAAACAATCTGTTCTGGCTGGAGGATCTCCTCAAGCTCTTCAATCTCTGGCGGATCTTCTGTGATAGGCTCATCAGGATCTTGCCCCACATATTTCCGAAATAGACTCACATGAAAAGCATTGTGAATCTTCCAATGACTAGGTAAAGCAAGCCTGTAGGACACTTCATTGATTTTGTGAATCACCTTGAAGGGTCCATAATAGCGAGGAGAAAGCTTAGGATATGATCCTTCTCGTCCTGGCCTCTTCCGAAGCCTAGCCTTCTCAAATTTCAGCAATACCCAATCACCTTCTTTGACTTCCATGTCCCTTCTATGCTTGTCAGCAGCCTTTTTATGCTTATCCTGAGATCTTGCAATGGCTGTCCGCACCTGACCAAAGGCAACATCCAAGTCACGAACATATTCATCAGCTGCAAAGATCTCATCCTTTGTACGAAGGATGGGTGGCAAGACCACTCTGCCATAAATAATCTCAAACGGAGCCTTTCCTGTGGAAGCATGGATTGTATTGTTGTAGGCAAACTCAACAAATGGAAGATACTTCTCCCATGCACTCTTTTGATCTGCTACATAACATTTCAATAAATCCAACACAGCTGAATTTGCAGCTTCACTTTGGCCATCCGTTTGGGGATGATAAGCTGATGAAAACTCAAGCTTAGTACCCATATTATCAAACAAAGCCCTCCAAAATAGGCTTGTAGTCCTGGGATCTCTATCCCCAACAATGGATTTGGGCATACCATGATGCTTGAAAATATTAGCAAGAAAAAGCTTTACCATATGATCAGCTTTGATGGTTTTCTTGACGGGCAAGAAGTGAGCTTGCTTGCTAAACCTGTCCACAATAGTCCAAATAGCATCATTCCCATGCTGGGATCTAGGCAAATCCATAATAAAATCCATCGTGATACTTTCCCAAGGTTGCGAGGGAATAGGCAATGGCTGAAGCAAACCTGGAGGTTTTTGCCTGTCAAATTTCACCTTTTGGCAAGTAATACATGCACGCACATAAGCCTCAATGTCTTTACGCATGCTTGGCCAAAAGAAATACCTCTCAATCATGCGAGTAGTAGGCATAATACCTCTATGACCAGCATAAGGTGGAGCGTGACATTCGTCCATAACCTTTGGACGCAAATCCTTCACCACACATAGGCAATTATCCTTCATGAGATAACCCTCGTTGATAACATAAGAGGCATGTGAATGACCAGCCATCAAATCAGTCCATACATGGCAAAAATCAGCATCCAAATGATACAAATCTCTCATAGCAGATAGATCTCCATGAGAGGCCACTGAGACTGCAGCAATATAAGGCCTCCTAGATAGTGCATCGGCCACCACATTTTTCTTTCCTGGAGTATGCACAATCTGAAAATGAAACATGGAAAGAAAATTCGCCATTCTCATTTGCTTCTCTGAAAGCTTGGTTTGAGATAGAAAGTATCTCAAGCTTTGATGATCTGTCTTGACCACAAATTCAGCCCCAAGAAGGTAGTGTTTCCAAATCTTTAAGGCGTGAATTACAGCCAAGAGCTCTTTCTCATAGATATCCATATGAAGCTCAGCATCATGCAAACGACGGCTCTCGTATGCAACTGCATGCCCTTCTTGATTTAGGACAGCTCCTATGCAATCACCACAAGCATCACATTCGACCACGAATGACTTGTGCAAGTCAGGAACAATCAATACTGGACCACATATGATCGCATGCTTGAGCTGCAAGAAAGCACCCTGTTCCTTTGAAGTCCATTTGAAAACAGTTTTCTTCTTCGTGAGATCATGTAGAGGAGTGGCAATCATAGCAAAATGCCTTATGAAACGCCTGTAGTATGAACATAATCCCAGAAAACTACGTACTTGATGTACGTTTTGCAATTCGGGCCAATTCCGAATAGTCTCTATCTTTGCAGGATCCATTGTAACTCCATCCTTGGATACAATATGTCCCAGATAATGAATCTCTGAAAGGAAAAACTCACTTTTCTTGGCATTCACGAAAAGTTTATGCTTCCGCAACTCTTCGAACACTGTGACCAAATGAGTTCTGTGTTCCTGCTCATTCTTGGAGAAAACCAAGATATCATCAAAGAAGACTCCTGTAAACTTGCGATGGGGTCGGAATATCCTATCCATCATACGATTAAAAGTAGCAGGAGCATTGGTGAGACCAAAAGGCATTACCAAGAATTCATATAATCCGAAGGCTGTCCTGAATGCAGTCTTATGGACATCTTGTGGCACCACTCGGATCTGGTGATAACCACTCTTCAAATCAAGTCTGCTAAAGCAAGCTGAGCCATCAAGCTTATCCAAGATATCATCAATACGTGGAATAGGGAATCTGTTCTTGATGGTAAGCTTGTTCAAAGCTCTATAATCTACACACATACGGAATGATCCGTCCTTCTTTTGAACAAGAAGCACAGGAGAGCAGTAAGGTGAGGAACTGGGCTGAACCAAACCTTTCTCTAAAAGCTCGTTTACCTGCTTCATAATTTCTTCTTGTTGTGCAGCACTCACTCGGTATGCGGGTTTGTTAGGTGGAGAACTACCTGGCACAAGATCTATACGGTGATCTTCGGGCCTTTGGGGAGGTAATTCACCTGGCAACGAGTCAGCAAAACAGTCGTTGAATGCATTAAGAAAATTCAGCCTATCATTAGACATAGCATCCACATTTTGTTGATTTGGCACAAGACTATCACGAACAAAAACCAAGTACGCTGAAAGACTCTTTTTCATTGCTTTATTAATTTGGATGTGTGATACAACTGGGATAGAATCCCCTTCTTTGCCAGCATCAATAAAGTGCATGCGGCCTTTATGCATAAAAGAAATCATATTGGACTTGTAGTCTTTGCGGGGCTCAAGCCTATGGTGCCACGGCTTGCCCAACAATACATCACATCCATTCAGAGGAGCAACTAAGAAATGCTCATTATCAAGATAGCCCTGTATATGAATACGCAACTTCCCAATCAAAGGGGTAACCTGCACCTCTTTACCAATAAATGCAGCTTCGGCTTCAATCTGAGGTCCCATGTTTTCAACCTCAATTCCCAATGCAGCTGCCATTTGCATAGAGATGAAATTGTCAGTTGCACAATCATCAAACATAAAAAGTGCGGGCTGATCCTTGATTTGCCCCCAAGCCTTGCAAACCATTCTCTCTTTAGCATCATGACCTGTAATACCTTGCACATCAGGAACTGCATGAACATTTGCTTTGGTGTGCTTGTCCTCGTGCTTTGGTTTGCGATCTGGGCATTGCCGAAACATGTGGTCTTTGCTACCACAAGAAAAGCATTTTCCATCCTTAGCATATTGCTCTCTTTGCTCCGGGGTTAATCCAAATTTGTTCTTTCTTGGGCCCTGTTCTTTATTTTCAGCTTTACCACCCTTGTAGGACTCCCGGAAGTTCTTTTTAGATGGCTGTCCGCCCTTTTGCTGATTTGGGGCAGCCTTGTCCTTCGCCTTGGAACCTCCTTGATCCTGCTTGATCTTGAGCACCAATTGCTCTGTAGCAAGGGCAGAAGCTGTGAGTTGCTGCAACGTATGTTTTGGGTGCAATTCAATACCCGATCTATATGCAGGTTGCAATCCAGAACGAAACTTCCTCTTTCTTTCCTCCTCAGAGATTAGCATGAAGGGAGTCACTTCCAGCAACACTTTCCAAAATTTGTTAACATACTGTTGCACACTCTCATTATCTTTTTGTTCCAGCCTGTCCCACTTTTGAGTGAGAGTTTGCTCCGCATTGGGTGGCAAGAACTGAGCATAAAATCTGTCTTTGAATTCCTTCCAAGTAGAGATGGGATCCTTGGTGATCTTTTCGGTGATCCACCAATGGGCAGCAGTGCCTTTCAGAAACATGCTAGCATGGCGCACCTTCGACTTTTCTGTAAAGTCTTCATCGCTAAAGGCAATGTCGAACTGTGCCACAAACGCTAACACCTTAGAGGCATCATGTTCACCATGAAAGACATCAAATTTGACAGATTTATCACCTGCTTTGAACTCCTTGAGCTTCCTGGCATGAGGCTCATGGTCCTCTCTTTTTCTTTTCCCCTTATCCAACGGGGTAGCCCTGTCTGCATGGGCTCCATGGGCCGTCAAAGAAGCTTCATGGGGCACGGTGGCATGTGCTCCACGAACTCGAAGCTCGGATGCATGTGACTTACCTGCATATGGCATAGTCTCTCCATGAGACAACTCAGAAGGCAAAATTTTTCTGGAAGCAGACCTGTCACCATGAGATACATATCTTGCATGCATGTGACTTTCGTGCCCTCCATGAGCACTGGCATACATAAATCTGTCAGGCTTAGTGCCTTGGGGAGAGGATGCATGTCGAGAGGTGACAGTCACCTCTTCCTTTTGCATAAAAGATTTCAGCCTCTGGGATGCGGGATCTCCATGCTTCAAACGAGGTGGATTTCTGAAAATCAGCTCCCCGTCATCCCCCTCTTTGATATCACCTTTGCGAAGGAGATAGGCAAGTGCCAACTCCCTTGGTTTCTTGCCCACTTCACGAGCCATTGATTCAAAGGTTACATCAACCATAGCATCAGCCTTCCTGGCTTCGATAGCACTTTGTAGATGAGGATCTTCATGCAAAAACTTCAATTCTTGCTCTTGAGCCTGCAAAAGTTTTCTCATATGTTCCATTTCAGCTTTCATAGCATCAGGGTCTTGTTCAAGCATAACTGTCTTTCCTGGAGACAGTTGACCCTTGGATTCACTATCAAGAACCCTTTCAAGAGGTTTGTGTCTACCTCGCAGGGCATCAGACCCACGAGAAGCACTAGAGGGACCCCTCGAATTTGGCACTTCCAAAGGGTTGCCTTGGCTGTCCATTGTGTTCAAAGTTTGCTAAAAGCGGGATGTCCAGTACACAGGTTCGTTTCCCCACTAGGAAGAGGGAAACAACCGTGCTCTGATACCAATGAAACCGATCCCGTCAAGTGGGAAAGACTCCGTTGGACACCCACACGCTTAATAGCACAACTTTAAAACCACAAATATGAAATGGACAACTTAAAAACAACTTGAATTTAAATGAGCAGAAATGGAAAAATGGACACCAGCACTGGGGCCGGAACGGGCCGACCCCCCCCTCAATATATGATATATTTTTTGGGAGTATTTAATGAATACAATGCTCCATGGGTTCTGAGAACCAGATAATGTCCATGTACATATGAAAACAATACCAAACAAATAGCTCGAATTTCGATGTAGAAGCTCGAAGCAGATCGACCACTAATGTGGCCCAATCTCTGCGGTCCTGTGCTTTCACTGGACTCCGCGGAGAGCACCACACTGGTGTTCCGAGACCACGCACAGACAGGCGCTCTCGTACTAACGCCTGGCTCTCCCGATCTCAGCACCTTTGGACCGAGGTTCTCCAATAAAGCTTGGACAACCCGGCACCGAACGGGTGTTGACGTAGAGGGATGAATCCCTTATCAGATTTAAACATATAATACTTTACTCAAATCTGAAAATCACTTACTTGTAGATGGTTGATAGAAAACCCATACTCGAAGTATGAAGAAGATGAAACCACCATTGTTGAAGTAATAGTTGCCTCGTGTAGAATCACCAAGACAAGTTCCACCACAAAGGGCACAGCCGCCTGCTGTGAGAGAAGGAGCACAACTTACTGGTGGTGGACAATGTCCTGGTAGCAAGATGCCAATGGTTGGTGATGCACACGCAGCCAGCGGGAGTTGGACACACGCAGCCAGTTGCTTTGGTGGGCTGCGTAGAAGGAAGGGAATGCAGTCGCCTGAGGGTGGAGGGCTACTGGCTGGAGAACAGGCGCACAGCCGGTTATTTTAGAGGTGGGCAGCCCTGTTGAATGCCCAGCGCAGCCACCAACACTGAAGTAGAAGCGCCTGGCTGCAGTGTGGTTGGGGCTGAAACATGGCCTTCCGCCTGCAGCCTGTGATGATGCAGCCACCTGTATGAGGGTATGCGCAGCAGTAAGGGGAAGATGGCAGCAGCCGCCTGTGGAGATGAAAGAGAGGGCAGTTTGCTGGTGTAAACACGCAGCCTGCAAGACCAGGGGATTCGCCTGTAGAGGGAGCAGCGTATGCTGTATGGAGATGGCCGCCTGCAGCAAAGCTTATGTATGAAGCGCACCTCAAGTCAACACTAGCCGCCTGTAGAAGTGGAGGCGCAGCCAACAGCAAACGATGCAAAAACCGTAGGGTGATGAACCAACGCAAAAGAAAAATAGAAGCGATGGATTCTACACGCTTGAAGGGGAGATTTCTTTTAATAAAATTTCATGTGGAGTTAGCTTTAGTGATACCCACGAATGCATGTGGGGGGTTAGTGGGGGTAGGTGACCATGCCCACCCCCACACTCACTTAAAAGTGAGGCTCCCCACCTTGGCCCCAAAGTGGGTGCCCAAAGGGGGTGCCCACTTTTAAATAAGTGTGAACCCCTAACCTTATAAATCAAAGGGTTAGAATTTATAACATTAAAACAACACGTACCATATACTTACCACCTGTTCACATGCACTGAAACTTGTCAGAATACAGGGCAGACTTCACGACTCACTGGCAGGCGTCCCCGCTCAGTAAGTAACACGTCAAGCAGGCAAACACACGAATACATGTCATGCGAAAACAGTTTCAAGCATGCAAATCATGTGTGCATGTGCAAATAGTAACATGGACATATCTCCCGTTCATGGAACATGTACAAAATATCTGTCGGCACAAAACTGGCACGACATAAAAACATATAAAAACCTGGTCTTCCTATGGAGTGACAGTCCCATAGGTAAGACACAGTTCCAGGCACGAGTTTCCCTAGGTGTGACAGTCCCATAGGTAAAACACGGCACGAATACTGGCTCTTCCATGGCGTGACAGTCCCATGGATCGAACACAGTCCAGGTCATACACGGGTGGCACTGATCTGGCTCCTGTCCATACGACACCATCCTGCTAACACACGGGTGGCACCAGTCTGGCTCCCGTCCATGTCAGCAAAAATACTGGCCTCTTCACATGAGACACCGGCCTGGCCTCAAGTGAACGAGACGCAAAAATGTGGGAATGGACCAAATGGTCGGCCAATTGGTGACAGAGAGAGAGAGATGATGAAATGAAATGTTATATTAACGTCTTCAAAAGGCCAAAGTGACCTATGAGACCAAAGTTACAACCATGTGACATTTGATACATTGTCTGGAAAAGAAAAGAAAGAACTGAAGGTAAGTATCTAGCCCTACAATACATCAGTAGGGAGCATCCGGAAGCAGCAACTAGGGAGAGTGGGAAGCTAATGCTACTAGTCAAAATGGGGTACATGAATACATGAATATGGGGGAGTACAAAAGTGACAGTGAGTACAACAGTATATGGCTGGAGTGGTAATCATCCTAGGAGCTCTAGCATGGGTGTCTAAGAGACCATGATGGCCTATGAGACCAAAATTGAGAGTACATCGCAAGTTGGTGTCTCATCAAAGAGAACAACCAAATGAAACTGAAAAGTACAATAAAATGACTATCTTACAGTTATAAGAATTGTAAGTAAGACTCCTAGATGACCAAAATTGAGAGTACATCTGAAGTTGGTGTCTCATCAAAGAGAACAACCAAATGAAACTGAAAAGTACAATAAACTGACTATCTTACAGTTATAAGAACTATAAGTAAGACTCCTAGATGATACTGAGTAGAAAATATTGGAAAATGTATATAATCCATGTATGCTGATCAGTTGAAGTGCTGCCCTCTCCTCAGATCAAATATCTCCGCCATGGGGTGTCTAGAATGGAGAGGTCATAGAAGCGAGTTAGGCGCCTCCGATGCCAAGCAATAATGGCTCTGATCTGGCGATGGTGAGGATGCCGTGGTCGGGATCTTGGTGGGCGTGGCTGACGAGCATGACTTAAGACGACTGCTCTATCAATGGTGACTCCTTGGGAGCGTGGCTGGTGTCCTGATTGCCCGATGGAGGAGGTATCAGGAGGTGTGTGGGCTAGGTTGCTGGTGCTGAAGAAATTTGTCAGGATCCTCTGCCTAGGTACATCATGGCTCGGTCTCTTGACTGCCAAGAGGGTCTCTCTGTGTCTCCTGAGCTCAAGTAGGAATAATCCGAGGCATCTCTGATCCTCAAACTCCATGACCTTGCATAACGGCCCAAAACCCTCTCAAAAGAGGCAGTGATATATCCCTCGGATCTCATAATAGACTGTACATCGGCAAATGTAGTGCTCCTCTGTCTCTGCCTCCTCGTAGCATAGCTGACAAATGTGGTCATCGGAGATCTGATGCACATATCGCCCTGTCTCAATCCGCAGCTGGTGTGATGAGGTCCGGATGTGTCCAATGGCACAACGTATCCGATGTGATAGGTGTACATCCATGTACGCTGGGCGGGTGATAAAACCATCTGGTGAGGTGCAGATAATGGCTCTTGTAATGAGCCATTTTCGTGCCTAAGGGCTCAAGGGGACTAGTCCATGTCCTCTTTGTGTCCACTCTGATGATATCCATCCTAATCAGGCGGTTCTGCTCTAAGTGGGTGAGATCCAAAAATGGACAATCCAAGCTGTACTGAAAGGGTGGGAGTGCCTCTATCTGCAAACCATGTAGGTCAAACCATGATCTCATCTGGGCATACCAGCAATGAATATTTCCATCCTCTGCCAAGTGTATGGATGAGGTCAATGCCAATCGGGAGTACCTCTGTTGAGGGAGCTCCCATAGCCGCTGTCAAAAGGTAACTGCTTGGAATAGGGCCTCGGTCACTACTGGTGCAGCACCCAACTCAGCCCGAACAATCTCATGTGGTACGATGATTTGCTCCGAATCATGTAGGCAATCATCATAATTTGTGGTCTCTCCATATGCCTCCATCCCTCATCCATCCCTCTCTGAGATCTGTGATGTATGCTGGGCCCCCAAATTGGAGCTCCGTAAAGGAGGGTCGATGTGAAAGTGTATCAAATAGCCACAATTTGGTGTGCGGCTCCTGAAACTGTGTGTGTGCACACTGCCTCTCAAGTACCCCCAAGGCTACATGCACACGAGCTAATCTGGCGAGTGGCTGCTGCTGCCTCTTTTAGGGAGAAACGCGGTCCTGTGAAAGTAACTCCCAAATAGACATATGACTTGACGTACTCAACCGGCTCCCCTCGGAAAGTGAATTGATACTCTGATCTCGTCACCCATGCCTGTGTGGTGTGAAACACAATAACCTTGGTTTTCCCAAGGTTCACTGTCAGATCTCTATCTGCAGAGAATGCTTGTAATGCATTCAACTGTCTCTGTAATCCCTCCGGAGAGTCTGAGATTAGAACAATATCATCTGCATATAACAAGATGGGTATCAACACCCCTTCCAGGCATGCCCCTGGGCCTCCCAATCTCTCTACATAATTGGAGACCACATCCATGTACAGTCCAAAGAGGGTGGGGGTGGGTGATAGCGGGCATCCCTGCTTCACCCCTATTGTGTTGGTCACCATATCAGATAGTCCGCCTAGAGCTCGGACTCTGCGTGTCACAGACTCATACAAAGCATATATCCCCACTGCATATCCTCAGGTACCTCAATGTCTTGCAATCTTTGCATAAGCCTGGCACGTGGTACTGTATCGAAGGCTTTGCATAAGTCCACAAAGTAGCAATATATCCTTCTCTTTTGTGCCCTGCCCTCTTCAATAAGTGCCCGAAGTGCCTCTCGTGAAGCCAGCCTGTCCCTTTGCTCGGTGACCGTGTCTCTTTGCCCAGTGGCTCAGCTCCGACTCCAATATAGAGCCATATAGTTTGGCCAAGTAATGACCAATCATGATCGTACTGTAGTTGCCTGGTACCATGGGGTCCCCATTCTTAAAGAGTGGTACAATGGTATGTTATGTCCAGCTTGCCGGAAAACCCTCACAAATGGCACAATTAAACACCTGTACAATCAGCGGAGCCAAATTGTCACGCACATATGAGAAGTGCTCTCCAAGTAGCCCATCATGATCTTGTGCCTTTCCTTTCTGTAACCTGTCTATCACATCTAGCACCATCTGCATAGTAAAAAAGGTGCTGCTAGCCGGTCAAGCTCCCAGTGGAGGAGGGGTGGGGGGCTGTCCTGGTGCATCATACAGCTCTCTAGCATAATCATGCCATGCCTCAGGTGTAGTAATCGGAGTACCAAGCTGTCTCTCCTGAAACATCTTCCATGCCCTCTTGCTGTCCTTCCCCAAGAAGAGTTGGTAGATCTCCTCTAACTTAGCCAGGTAGGCTAGTTTCTTCCTCCGCACAAGACGCCGAAAGATTATCTTGGCGTGTCTGTGTGTGTGAGTCCCAATGGCAATCTCACGCTGTAGCTTTGCCCGTGTCTCACGACACTCATCATCATACCAACTGCTTTTTGTGGGGCAGTGCTGCGGGGGGGAGGGGGGGGGGAGGGATCATAGTGCAGGGAAACGCATATGAGGCGGATGCATGTAGTACACCTGCCAATCCTCTCGTAATCCTTTCCAGAGGGCTATGCGGGTCTAATGCAAACAAGCCATCAGATACTGCATCTCGGTAAACCTGAACTGTCTCACGTGTAAACTGATATCTTGGGTACCTAGGTAGATGAGTGGCTGGCCCATCTCTCGGGGATCTACCTATTAGTGTGAAACTCAGGTATGCATGATCGGCTGCTATGCTAATGGGCCGACTGGAAATCGTGAAATCCCGCACATCAGGTATCAATGAAGGAGATCCCATCAAGTAGTCCACTGTGTTCGCTCCCCCTTTAGAGTTCCAGCATGTGAGAGCATCTGATCCCTACCATCTTGATAGGCCATTGTATATGACCAACCCATGTGCACTCCCAAGTGTGAGAAAATGCCTGTGCCATAATCTGTAATCTCCCCCTCATCTTGTGCTGATCTCTGCAACCCTACATCCTCTGCCGTGATCTCCCGGTACATAGCCTCATGAGTATCATACAGCTCTGTCTGTTCTGTGCCTGTATGTGCATTAAAGTCTCCCAATAGTAATATGTCTCCCATGCTAGCAAACCTCATGATATCATCATATAGTGGCGTATAGGGTGACTCTCCTAGAGAGAGAAATGAAATGTTATATTAACGTCTTCAAAAGGCCATAATGACCTATGAGACCAAAAAGTTACATCATGGTGGATCTGATACAATGTCTCGGGGGAGATCCCACAAGCCATGTATGTAGGAGACTGATCTCGTAAGAGCCTCAATCACCAGAGGGGCAGCCGCCAGCTCTGCTCGAATAATCTCATGAGGTACCACGGCCTTGGCTCTAATAATCCTAGCAATCATAGATACCAAAGGCCTCTCCGTACCTCTCCACCCGCCTGCGCTGTGATGGCCCACTGAAGGTCCCCATATCTGCACTCCATAAAGCATAGCTGATGACACTGGAGTGTCAAAAAGCCAAAGTTTCGTTCGAGGTTCCTGAAACTGAACCTTGAACACATCCCCTCCAAACCACCCAGGGCTGCATGTGCTCTAGTCAATCTAGTCTCTGCTGCTCTCCTCATCGAAAACACTGGCCCACTGAATATTACAGATATGTATATGCATCTGTATACTCCACAATTCTAGCCCATATGTAAATGTGGGAGCTGGTCGCCTAACCCACTGTGGCGTGGTGTTAAACACCATAACCTTGGTTTTGCCAAGGTTGACAGACAATCCACTATCATGTGCAAACTCATGTAAAGCATCCAGATGACGCTGCATACCCTCAGGGGAGTCAGAGATCAACACAATATCATCGCATATAACAATAGTGGGATCCATGTACCTGCTAGCTGGGCTCCTCTGTCCCCCAATCTGTCAATGTAGTCAGAAGCCTCATCCACATACATACCAAACAATGAAGGAGATAACGGGCAACCTTGCTTCACTCCTATAGTGGAGTGAACCAAAGTAGAGACCCCCTCTGGGGTGCGTACCTGTCCTGCAAAACTGATCTACATAAAGCCATAATCCCCCATATGAGCTCTGTGGGTATCCCCATCCTCTGTAATCGCCTCATCAATCTGGCTCTGGGCACTGTATCAAATGCTTTTTGGAAGTCCACAAAGCTACAATAAATCCATCGCCCATGCGACCTGCCCTCCTCAATAATGGCTCGCAGAGTCAAGATGTGGTCAAGAGTAGAGAAACCTCTCCTGAACCCTGCCTGTCCCTCTGCTCGAATGCGCTCTCTCTCTGCCCATCTACTCAACTGCTGCTCAAGAATGGATGCATACAATCGTGCTAGTGTGTGACCAATCATAATAGTGCGATAATTCCCTGGCTCCATAGGGTCCCCTGACTTGAAGATAGGCACGATGGTGGACATACTCCAAGTCTTGGGAAGCCTTCACACATAGCACGATTGAACATCATTGCTAGAAGCTCCGCCAGCATGTCTCTCGCATGAATAAAGTGCTCAGCGACCAATCCATCATGATCATATGCTCTCCCAGTCTTCATCCTATCAATGGCCTTCCTTACCATCTCTGTGGTAAAGAAAGTACCTGTCTGTGGGCATGGTGCTGGCGGGTCAGGAAAAGGTGTCTGTCCAGGAACTGTATATAGAGATGCTGCATAACTACCCCAGACCTTTGTAGAAGTGATGGCCAAAGCAGGGGAGGACTCATGAAACAAACGCCGAGAGAGAGAGAGAGAGAGAGAGAGAGAGAGAGAGAGAGAGAGAGAGAGAGCTTTTTGAGTCTTTTTCTGATTTTTTAAGGAATGTTACAGTTGACTGTACCAGGTGGTGTGAATCGAGATAGGAGTCAAGAGATTTTGCTTGTCCATGATGATGGAACTACTTTTACCGTTATTCCACAGGTAGAATTATCTTTTTCGTTAATGCAAAAGTTGAATAATTTTACTGTCAGAGTTTTCTCAAATATGTGTGAGAAGTTATAAAAACAGGCCCATGGCAAAAAGTATGTGCTTGGGTGTGTAGAGGGCTAGGGTTGGGTATGAACACACACATATGTCAGCTGTATATAGGAAAAAAAAAGAGGGGGATATGGTGAACACTGAGCATGGGCGTTATGTGTATTTCTTACTGTTCTTAGATACTAGCCCTTCTTCTTAGGTAACTCGTAACTAGCTATTAGGTAGCTAACGAAGGGTGATATCAGGTGAAATTTATAGTGAAGGGGCGGTGAACTAAAGCGAACCCGTTTCTTCACGGACTAGTTTTATACATTTCAACTGTGTAAATGAGAGGAAACATATCTTTCTGATGAATAACACGTGTGCTTTTAGATATATTCTTGAGCTTCTAGTAGTGGTTAATTTAACAATGTGAATCAACTAAGAAAACCCTTACCACTTTACTAGTGCTCGATAGTTAGAATGGAAATATATGTTTTCTTGAATCTCACAAAAGGATCTAGGTTAGATTCTTACTTGAATCAAATTTAAAAGTAGAGCTTGCGCTGCTTTGTCCTGCCCCCGCCTGCCCACTGCTGCCTCCGCCTGCCCCTCTGCTGCCCTCGCCTGCCCCTCTGCAACCCCCCACCTGCCCCTCTGCTGCCCTCGCCTGCCCTTCTACAGCCCCCGCTGCCTTCTGCTGCCCCCCCGCCTGCCCCTCTGCTGCCTTCGCCTGCCTTTCTTCAGCCCCCGCCAGCCCTTTTGCTACCCCCGCCTCCCCATCTGCTGCCCCCGCCTGCCCCTCTGGAGTCTGCTGCCCCCCTGCCCATCTGCAGTACCCGCCTGCCCCACTGCCTTTGCTACCCCAGCTGCTCCCACCCTTCTGCTCCCGCTCTTTTGCTCCCACCTCTGCCCCCCTTCTTCTGCACCCGCCTCTTTTTCAGCAGCAATTTTATCTGGATTCAAGTCGGCTGCCCACTTTTCTTGATTGGCTTTATGGCTTCTTCTGCCATAGCCAATCTTTCGTCACCCCCATTGGCCGGGAGAATCATCAATTTTTCACAAGACGAGCTCACCTCTCTTTAGCACGACATTGGCCTTGAGGTCCAGACCACCCTTGTTGCGAGAGTTTATGGTTCCCACCCCTCTCGTTCGCAGGCCCGTGATGAATGGCTTCTAGCAGCTCTCCCTTCGGAGTTGATTGTGCACTTTTAGGATACTCGTTTGCTTGGTCGAGGCTTCTTCCAGGTGGACTTTCATTCTTGAGAAGCTACTTCTCAAGTTTTGGCTGGCAGCCCCTTCCCTCTTGGTCCTAGGAAGATTTTCTTCTTTCAGTACCAGGTGGGCTTTGATCCAATGACGGAGGATCAGCGCCTTACCCCGGTCTCACTACGATTCCCTGCTCTTCCTCGGTCCTATTGGAAGCTTTTAGCTTCCATAGGGGCATTATTTGGCCAGGTTCTAGAGGTGCCAGTCCTTCCGGGCTCTCCTGTCTCAGCTTCCGCGGTTGTTACCGCCACACTTGATGGTGTACCCCGGGTCCTTGTGCTTGTTCCTGATCCATCGATTACTGATGATCATGTTATGCTTTAGAGACTTGACGGATCTCATTTCCGCTAGAGGATGGAGATTGTAGGCAGACCTGACCAGTGTCGGATTTGTCGTCGACAGGGTCACATTGCTAGAGATTGTCCAAGATCCTCTTATGGTTAGACAGATTGCCACTGATTTCTATCGCCAGCTTCTTAGTGCTGAGCCGCACTCTGATTTGAGACACAGGGCACAGAGGAAGGTTTGGAATGCATTGCCACATTTGATCACTATGGAGATGTGTGCCGCTCTGGACGCCCCTTTTTCTATGCAGGACTTCAGTCATGCTCTTCATGCCTTACCTCATGGTAAGTGTCCAGGGGAGGATGGCCTCTCCCCTTTTTTTTTTTTCATTTCTCTCTCTCTCTCTCTCTCTCTCTCTCTCTCTCTCTCTCGGGCTTATTTATCTTATTCCTAAGAGCGGGGATAAGGCATTGATTGGCCAGTGGAGACCTATCACCTTACTTGGGATTGCCTATAAGATTCTTGCTAAGGCAGTGAGCATTAGATTGCAGCCAATTTTGCAGGATGTCATTCATGATACTCAAAATGTATTCTTACACGGTAGGAGCATCTTTGATAACATTTTCTCGTTTTGGGAGGCCGTCAAATGGGCTAAAGTGAGCAATCAGCCCTTAGCCATTCTGCTCTTGGATTTTGAGAAGGCCTATGATAGAGTGGATTGGGACTTCCTTGAGGGTACTCTTAGCCATATGGGCTTCTCTCAGAGATGGATCAAGGGAGTTTCATGCATGTATCGTGATGCCCGCAGTAGAGGTTTTGCTTGCGGTGATAGAGGAGAACGGTTTCAGATTTCTCGCTCAGTACGGCAGGGCTGCCCTTTAGCCCCATTATTATATATCATAGTTACAGAGGCCATGAGCATCTTTCTCCACTCCACTGCTGGTATTTCGGGATTGAGGTTGCCTCTTCGTAGTCAAGAGGAATTGGTTGACTCTGAGTTAGCTGATGACAGAGCCATGTTCTTGGAGGCTTCACATATATGCTTATGTTCCTTCCGGGTAGCACTAGAGGAGTTCTGTTTGGTAGGGGCACTCATTAATTGGCACAAATCTGTTGGTTTTTGGGTTAGTGATCCACAAGAGTTGCTTAGGGTGCAGAGCTTGGTTTTACTTGGATCAGCAGAGGATGCACTGCTAGATATTTGGGATGCCAAGTTGGGATTGATATTTCTCTTGCACAACAGTTTGCTCCAATACTTATGAGTATTCGGAAGAAGCTCCTTCATTGGAGTTCCAGGAGATTAGATTTAGCTTCCAAAGCTTGGGTGGCTAATCAGGTATTGCTTGCCTTAGCTTGGTTTATTGCCTCTTGTTGGTGCTTCTCTCGTGCATGCATTGGCCAATTGAGGAGATTGATCCGCAATTTTCTCTGGTCGGGTTTGGATGGCGCCTCAGACACTCGTGCCAGGGTAACTTGGCTCACAGTTATTCAGCCCAAACGAGAGGGGGGCTTGAATATTATCGATCCGGATGTTCAGTGCAGGGCGTTGCTTTGCAAACATGTGGTCAGAGGTTTCCTACCAGGCACTGAGCCTTGGAAGGATTTTTTCTTGTCTTAGATTTCCGGATGTACACCCAGGGTCGGGAGAGACTGGATGCCCAACACATGTTTTTTGTTCACAGAGGCTGATATCAGGGCACCATCTTCCCCTCTTATTGCCATTGTCAGAGCATGGAGAAGCATGAGATCTTTTTTGCGACAAAGGCTTTCTAGGTCTTTGGATGAGGCTGACCGACAACCTATTATGTGGAATGAGCTCATTAGGGATGAGGCTGGTCGGCCACTTGGTGCATCTCGTTATATGCAGTGGTCAGGATGGGAGAGATGTGCATACACAGGTCTTGCTTGGAAGACCTTTAAGAGTCTTCCGGAGGATCGGAGAGCTGCATCCATTCAACATCATAGGGGCTCTCGCATTCGTGTTGATCAGATTGATGCAGCTATTCCGCATGAGTGGCTATCTGGGACCTTTTACAGAGACTATCATCCGAGTTGGCTGGGAGTTTTTTTGAGGATAGGCATACCTCTGCAGGTCATTGCTCTCCCGGGCCAGGGGGCTACAGATTGCATCATTTACTCTATCATGCCTGGAGAGAGATTGAGGAGATGTAGTATGGAGGAGATCATTCAGATACTAGGCTTAGTCCAGTGAGGATTGTTGGTCGTTCGGGGAAGCATTGATTCATTGACCCTTCTCCTCAGATAGTGATTCATGGCTCTTGGTGTTTGTGGTTATATGGTGGCAGTCCTATGAGATATCTTCAGTGGGATCCAGGAGAGGGAGTGGATTGATGCCTTCGATCCTTTGAAAAGCCTTCCTCCTTTTTTCAGTTTCACTGTCCGGAATGCTAGGCTTCTCCTCACTCGACATATGCATAGGATCCCTACTCTCAGGCCTCATTGGGAGAGCTATGATATTTCTCCAATGATACAGCGCAGAAATTGGCATAGACTTTGGCACTCATATAGAAGGAGCCAAATCTCTCATTTCTTTTGGTTATTCTTACAAGGTGGTCTCCCCACCAATCAGTGGATATCGGTTTTCGGTGTAGCACCTTCTTGTCCTAGGTGTGCGGCAGATTCCGAGACTGTACAACATTGTTTATGGGGATGCAGCACTGCACAGCAGATTTGGGGTTTTGTAGCCTAACTTATGGGCAAATTGAGTGGCCGAGCCATGCATGTGACTTGGGGGGCGGTTGCTTGGCTCTCCCAGTCCTGTCCGCAGCTTTCTTATGAGGGCAGTGGTACGAATTCTACTATTTTCATTCGTAGAGGTATTGCCCAGCATGGTTTATTGCAGGATGTTCCTCACTTTGATTATACACCCCCCCCCAGATAGAGGATTGACACCAGTTGGGAGATTGTTGCTAGTATTAGAGCATGGCAGATTTGGAGAGCTAGATGCACGGAGGCTATTGAGGGTGTCCAGATTTTTGGATCTCAGTGCATTAGAATTTAGTACTATATGGGCTGATATCATCCATACTCTTATGGCTACTTGGGCTCGCATTCAGGGGCCCTCTCGTTTTGCGCAGGCGAAGCGCGTGATATTTATGCGGGAGTGGGACCATGGCATCTTCTTTTCCTCTAGTACCACAGGTCTTACATGGCATCATGATGCTCCTCAGTGGTTGAAAGAAGTCTCTTTTTGAAAAAAAAATACTTTAAAAAAGAAAGTAGAAATTTGTTCATGATGCTTGATTTTGCCCCCCCTTTTTTTGATGAAGAGATTTTTCCTTAGTATCAAGGTTTGGTACGCGTCCAAAGCCGGCTTGGTCTTTCCACCCAAAGGCAATACAACTTGTGGTTGCAAAGCTGCCACATACCGATGGGGACCTCTAGGGATTTGAACCCGGGGCATCCCCTCCCCAAGTCACAAGCCCTCATCGTTCAGCTACATACTCATTGGCGATATTTCCTAAATTTGAGCCGAGAGTTCAACGTTTAGTCAAACAATTATGATTTGAAAATTCGCTCATATCAAAAGCTGGAAAAAACTTTTGGTAGAGGATGTGTTTAAGGTATTACCTCACGAGTCATGTCAGAAAACTTACTTGGAGTGTGATGCATTCTGTGAGGCCTGATGCATGTGACACTAGGAGTCGGTAGTGGTGTGCAATAAGTTTTTAGGCTGAAGGAGAGTTGGTAAGAAGCAGCTCCTAGCATGAGGACATGGAAATTTGACATATGGAGAATTAACCAGGGAGACCGTTGAGGTAATCAATAGCATTGTTTCGATCACCTTTGTGTGGATGGCATGGTTAGCTTTCTAACCGATGAACCTTAGGAGCTTGGCATCTAGCTCATTGCCCAACCATAGAGCCTTGAGGCTCACCACCGAGCTGGAATTCCAGAGGTGTCTAGAGACATAGCTTACGTTGTAGTAACACCAAGTCTCCCATACATTAGTTCCTGCTAGACCAGGATTGGAATGATCAATCTTCTTGTGAATTGTCCAAGTAATTGATTTACATAGTCCTCCCCAAGATAATGGTATGGGTAGTGGCAGGGTCCGAAATGAAGAGGTGGAGAATGTGCTTGTTAACCACTTTGCTGGTTAATATGGTTTCGTCCACTTGTCCTCGTACTCTAAGGTGCTTCTCCATCTTAACCCCATGTAACAGACGCCCATTCCTTGTAAGACGGTGTTGAAATCTATGAAGTGGCCTTACCTGGAGCTTAATGCCAAATAGGGAAGTCACAAGCTTTGTATACATCTTGCTTAAGACTAGAACTAGTGGCCATGTACCAAGTTTTTAAAATTTTGTTTGGCCTAGTAAGAAAGCTAGTTATTTCTATATAAGTCATTTTTGACATTAAGTAGTACACATTTATTCCCTTGCAATAGAATACTAGTGAGCTCTTCCTCTTCTCCCTACCCTGTTCTTGTGTTCTATTGAATCTTGCTTGCCTAAATAGGTTTGATTGTAGGATCTATCTTGAAGGAGCTTCTCCTCTCTATCGACCTCTTGTATGATTGATCCATAATGTAGGCAACTTTCTTCTCACCTCCATCAAGGTGATTGAAGCTCTACCTGCACACCCCATAGCCATGGAAGCATTCTCGTGTGACAATGGAGTGAGGACGTGACGGACAGGCTAGTACACCCACATCGGGAAGTGGCATTTGCGGCTCTACGGCAAGACCCAATGACACTTATTTTGGCATAGGCTATAGTAAGCTTGTGTCTTAAACATATTTGGTAGTGTTGACAGGGACTAGCCTTGGGCTTAGCACTATTTTTCCATCAATTCCAAGCTATTGGCTTCATTACCAAACCGAGTGCTTCCCTAATGTTAAGAAGGCAAGACTCCTTCGAATCTACCTCGAGCGAGGAGCTTTGGGAAAAAATGGGCCGATTAAATGTAGATGTGAGCGGAGGAA
Organism: Cibotium barometz; assembly: GCF_041138505.1. Classification (NCBI taxonomy): domain Eukaryota; kingdom Viridiplantae; phylum Streptophyta; class Polypodiopsida; order Cyatheales; family Cibotiaceae; genus Cibotium; species Cibotium barometz. The sequence goes on from NC_141077.1 coordinate 43,854,251, forward strand.
CTGTGGAGCCCCTAGAAATGGGAGGTGCCATGGTCCTCTAAGCCCCAAATTCGCAAACATGCTTGGTGAATAGAGCCATAAACTTTGAAAATGCCATTTTATTGTCCCATCTTTGAGTGAAACTCCAGTGAGGGAGTGGGAGCAAGAGAGCAAGAGTAGAACCATCAAGGTGCGCTCCAATCGGAAGTACTCAAACCATGTAGGACGCCACACTTTTTCAAACTTTTGGCATCGGCCTCAAGTTGGGTTTCTCAAGCTGGCCATGGCTATGCAGCCTCAACCACTATTGTGGGCAATCGGGACATGTCTCTTTTGTAGTACCATCTGGGTGATCACATATAAGCAGCCCCTCATCCCTTTCATAAATAATCTCATTCTTTTATAGTTTCAGCAGTAAGCAGGAGCAGAATTATGTGTGCTTGAGTCCTAGGGCTTGTGCATACATAATCTCAGTCAAGCACTTTATTGTGCTTGAGTCCTAGGGCTTGTGCATACATACTTTATTGTGCTTGGATGTTCGTACTACAAAGAAATCTTAGCATCTCCCCGCTCTGATGGGAGCTTGCAATGTCGTGGCAGGATGTCTCAAATTTGCACCTGCCGGGTGGAGGGATGAGGCCTTTTAGATCTGGGGCATGTGGCTCTTAGAAGGGATCGTGTACACTCCCATGTACGTTGGGGTAGAGGATCACACATCCCTGTAGGCTGTTGTGAACCAGGTTGGTCCCGCTGCTGCACCTGTCCGGCCCTTATAATCGGTGGTTGTGACCCAAAGAATGGAGGTCCAGGATGCGCCTTGATTGGGTCTGTTTATCGGAGTGCTGCCTCAGCATGACATCTCTATGACGGCGAAGCTTGTGTAAATACATGCCTAAATATCTCTGCTCATACTGCATGATCTGTGAGAGGCGTCTGAATCCGTTCTGGTAGAGACAATGAAATTTCCCTCAGATCTTAGAATAGGGTGGGCATCTGAACCAATAGTACTCCTCGTCCTCCACCTCACCAGTACTCTGCGTATGTGCATCTCGTGGGATGCCCTTGGCTTTGCCAGACTTAACCCTACAGTGATGAGAAGATGCCATCAGCTGGCCGATCGCTATCCCTAGGGCATGTGACACGTGCATCTGTAGGTACTGTGGCCATCAATGAACCCATGTCCCAAAAATACTCTGTAAAACTAAGGTTTCATGGTGAGCGCTGGTGCTGACACCCATGTGTATACATGATGAATGTAAGTAATGGTTTGAAAGAGGCATCTATGACCAAAGGGAGCATGATCTCATGTGGCACAGCTGGCTTAATCTTGATCATACATGAGAGCATCATCACCTGGAGTCTCTCTATGCTCATCCATGTTGCCGCATTGAGATCTGGTTCCAGAAGGGGGCCTATACATTGCTGTTGGGTGCAGCAAGGTATCAACATTTGGTGTGGTGCCTCTTTAGGTGGGCTAGGGTTGCGTATCCTCTCACCAAACATGCATCTGCAGCTGGTCTCATGGAAAAGATTGGGTGTGTAAAAGTAACCCCAAGGTCCACATAAGATGAAACAATCTTCACCAGGGCTACCCTGTATGAGAAAGATGGGCTAGATGTAACCAAATATGATTGTCTAAGACCATGACCTTGGTTTTGCTGAGATTGACCATAAGGTCTCTTTTGTCATCAAACCTCTATAGTGCATCGCAACCCCTTCATAGCATAGTCAGAAGAAACGTGTTCATAACCCCTTTGTAGTGCATCTAAATGTCTCCGCAACCCTTTGTAGCATAGTCACAAGAAATGTTTCGAGGTTTTTCGAAAGGTTTCATCCCCTGGTTAAGGAACCGTGGGTTTCGAAAAAAGCAATATTTTCAACTACAAAATTTTTTAAAATTATGGAATCCACTTAAAAACATATTCAGCATTATGGGCAAATTGCTCCTTTAAATGCTAAAATTGTTTAATTAAGAAGGAGATGGGGGCAATTGGAAAAAAAAGGGTGGAGAAAATTAGGCAAATTAGGAGAAATTGGGGGAAATTGGAAAAATTGGGTGAATTGAAGCAATTGGGGGAAATTTAGAGAGAGAGAGGGACAATTGGGAAAATTGGGTGGGGAAATCAAGCACATTACGGGAAATTGGGCAATTTGGGGAGATGGGAACAAATGTTGTTGTTTTTTTTAAATTTAAAATTTGCAAAAAAGAGACTCCTTTTAGGTATGAGTAGACCATGCAAGGAATCCTCATCCCGAAATGTATGGTGATCTCAACCAATCTGGGGCAGAATGGTGCCAACAAGAGTCTTGTGGGGGTGGAGGAGAAAAAGATCCTATGATCCCACTCCCTCATGAAAACAGCGCGCTTTACTGGCGCAGACCTGGATGGTCCTGTATACGAGCCCATGTGGCTATGAGAGTGAATATTGTCCCCATATAGTACAAATGCATTGATCGTCGTATATTTGAATGCCCTCTAGAGCCTCTGCAATTGGGAAAATTTGGGTGGGAAAATTAGGCAAATTAGGGGGAAGTGGGCAAATTGGGAGAAATTGGGGAAATTGAGGGAAATGGGATAATTGGGAAGAAATTGTGTTTTTAGGGGTAACTTGGCAAAAATTTAACGAGTTAGATAAATTTGATAAAATTGTTTGTTGTTGGGGGAGAGAGAGAGAGAGAGCGAGAGAGAGAGAGAGAGTGCAGGAGTTTATGTACGACCAACACAACATGCGCGAAGGAGCAAAACATGGCAAAATTGGGAAAAAGAACGTTAATTTCCCCCCTTCCCCAAATCAAACGAAATGCCATTTTCCAAGAACTTGAAATTTGTTTCGCCCTAGAAACATTTCGTACGCTTGGAACAAGTTTTTTTTGTGAGCATGCTCTGTAGAGGCTGAGATGAGAACAATGTCATCTCCATATAGTAGAATGGGCACCCCTGCATGAGCCAGGCATGAGCTTGCACCCCCAAATCTGTCCAGAGTGAGATCACATCCAAATAGTGTATGGAGAGTGGGCAGCTGTGTTTGACTCCAGTAGTGTGTGGAGAGTGGGAAGCTGTGTTTGACTCCAGTAGATATCCTTTGAGAGCCCCCATGGTGCCCTACTTTGCCAGACTCATTACCTCATATAAAGCCACCACGCCCCAGATGATGTATTCAGAAGACAGACCCCAGGGGTCTATGAGACCAAAAAATAGTACAATGAATCAATGAATATACTGAGGCATGGAAAAAAGGAGAGACTAGCTAACAGTGCTGTGAGAGCCAGATGGCTGATACAATATTTTACTGTGTGGAGATGAACAGGAGATAGTATAGCAAGACTCATCTAATGATGCCATCCTCCAACGCAGATCGGAGGGCTGTAGTAATATCTCTTGCCTGGGTTGGGAGCTCTCCATGTTGTCAAAGAATGTCTGGGATCTGTAGCTGACAGGTAGAAGTTCGGGGTGCTTTGGGGGTTGGGGATGTGGCCCTCTCTTGTGACCCCCTGGGTGCATGGGGCAGAGAGAGAGAGAGAGAGAGAGAGAGAGAGAGAGAGAGAGACTAACATCTACAAAAGACCAAAGGGTCTATGAGACCCAAAAGTATTACAATGAATCCATGACAGAATGGTGTCATGGGAAAATAGGGGGAGACAGAAGGAAAGAAATAATGTCTACAAATGACCTTAATGACCTTTTGAGACCGACAAATAGTACATGTCTCGATGAGAAATACTTGATCATGTTAAAAAAACAAAATTGAAAAGGTTGAAAAAACAAACTAGCTAGCTAATATGCGAGTGGAGAGAGAGAGAGAGAGAGTTCCAATCAACACAGACTGCATTTTGTTGTGTTTTATGATAGTCCAAAAGGAAGACTCCGGATCAGCTTGTGTATGAGAGGAACTGGGCCAAGACTAAGAAAGACATGGATAATTATCTCAGGAGCTTTCGAGATTATCCGATTTCTAACTGGTTCTAACTGTAGATGTTTTCACTGCATGTGTGTAGTATTATTCATCATTTGCAACTGTGATGAGCACACATCTTGTCACTTTTGCATGCAAAATGGTAGGATTTGTCATAAAGCTAGAGCGCACCCAAGCCCAACAACTTTTGAAATCAAAGCTCCACACGATTGGTAAAATTCTTCCTTGAGAATTGGTGGATGTATTGCAGGGTTTTTATTCCGGGGTACTTTATTTGCCTCTCATTGTATCTTGACAAATAAAGCTAGTTTGAGGATGGGAGATACTTGTTTGGAAAAGCATTTACTCAATGCTCCACTTGTGTTGTTTCTGTGGGTGATAGATGTGATCTATTATGTAAAGCCTTATGAGGAAAGTGGTCAAATGGTTAGGAGACGACTTGTGTAGGCTTGGCACGCTTGTGTGAGCTAAGTGATCACATTAGTGATTGCTCAGATAGTAAATTGCGTTACTAATTCTAACAACACTAATTCCAACAAGTCATGAAAAAATTATGAAATACGTGAACCAAAATTTATTATTCTAGTCTAATCTATACCTAATGCAGCTCAATGCTTATGTTTTTGGAGTGGATTTTGCTCTTAATCACAGTCTCTAAGCTATTTCTTGATTCAATACAATGAAATCTATGTCTATGGACTTGAAAGTCATGCAAAAACCAGGGCTTTTCCTCAAGATATGAAATTAGAATGTAACAAACTTTAAAACCAAATAGAAAACAATAAACTAATACATCTAAAGCTCCAATGGTATGTTTTTTAGAAGATTATGTCCCAATTAGGGGATCTTAAGTTCGGAGCACTTGCTAGGGTTTTCTTAAGTTCATCATATGCTTGTTGACATTCCTCAATCCATTCAAAAGCCAAGCAATCTAAGCAATGGTCATGCAATGTCTACATAGGTTAGTATGACCTTCTATAGTACTTAACATGTCCCATAAACCTTTGTACTTCCTTGAAATTTATGGATGGTGGAAGTTCCTAAATCAAATTCACTTTTCTCTCATTTGTGGGGATACCATTTTTAGACACAATGTGTTCCAATATAATACCATGCTTCACCTAATATTGGGATTTCAATGCGTTCAAAGATATATTCCATACAACTGGCACCTTTGTAATACTTTTCTTAAGAAAGATAATTGGTTAACCTAAAATTGGACTTTGAATGGGTTCAAAAATATATTACATACAATCGGCACCTTTGTAATACTTTTCTCAAGCAAACGGTGGTGTTTCCACTTGGAGTGAGCACATAAATTGTTAATAAAAACTTTTAATTACTTATGTAGATAATCTTTGAAAGAGATGTACACATTAGCCACTGGAATGTGGTAGGGGCATTGATTAGTTTGAAGGGCCCGATAGGTAAACATGTCTCTCCATCATTGTGAATGCGGCCTTGTTTTGATCTTGTTGGAGATGACAAGCTCAACATGAGCTGACACTCATGATGTGTCTGGGTAACTATTCCACATTTACACCACTGGTATATTTGGTAGTTGACACGATGGATCTTCGTTAGTGATTCTACAATTGGACTATCCCTACCTAGTCCAATCGAGTTATGGCATACGTCTCTCGCCAGCTCACATTATGGGCCACTTGTATATAATAATGTAGTATCGGGTTTTCATTGATCTTTTGTAGCCTTCTTTTGAGAGAAAGAGGAAGAAGAAGATTTCAACCTTCCATCTTTGTGTGTGTTATCCATTGTTGTGAGTTTTGTGTGTGTGCGCGCTTGCAAGAGCTCAAGATCTCTCTCCTCTTCCAATATTTTCATGGTATTAGAGCCTAGTTCAAGCTAACGAGCTGAGTGGCAAGCAAAGTAAGCTCTATGAAGGCAAAGGAAGTGGTACACATGTAAGAACATCATCATCTCTATCCTTTTTTTGTTTAGGTACGACATTCCCTGGGTAGCTCTGTATTAGCATGAAGGTGCTTGTTTGGTACGTAGTACTTTTTGAAATTTTACGGGGCTAGATTTGCATTTTGGCTGCGTTTTGGCCGTCCGTTTGACCACTACAAGGTGTTTTCAGACACTTTTGAAAAATTTCGGTTTGGAACTATTTTTGTCCGAACTCTGGTTATTTGCAGTGCAACAGTGCATTTTGGGTTTCTAGACAGAGATTGCATATATATATATTGCGGGTGTATGTACATATACTCTAGTCATGTGTTATGACATGCAAATTGTACAGAAGTACCGCAAGAAGGGGCTACTACAGATATTGTTGTGTTGTAGGTTGCATACATAATTTTTTTGTTTGCAGTTTTTTGGTTGTTGTAAAGCAAAGATATCTAATAATATCAACCATATTGTAAGTGAGAATCTTGACAAGAATAACTTCCATACGTGGAAGTTCAGAATGACAAATTTCTTGATGGGAAAAGGATTTTGGGACTATGTTGAAAGAGACAATGAGGAGCCTCTAGAATTTCTTGACGAAGAGAACGTAGCTCCACCAGAGATAAAGGCATTGAAAGACTAGAACCAGGATGCAAGAAAAGTCATGTATTGGCTTTCAACAATCAGTGTAACAAACACTATGATAGAGCATATATAGGATGCTAACACTCCTAACAGTTGCATGATAAAACTTGGTAAAGATGTTCTAAACAAACACAAAGGTAAGGAAAATGCAGCTAAAACAAGAGCTACATATATAGGAACATGTCTATCAATGAGTATACATTGAAGATCAAGGGAATTGTCAAATCCCTTGGATATAATAATGTCGCAATGGAAGACGATGACTTGGTGAGTGTATGTTTGAATAGGCTTGGCAAAGAATACAAGCTATTCAAGACCTCTATTGCTATAAGAGAGAATGTTCCCAACTTTTGGGATTTGGTATCTATGTTAATCATAGAAGAGAAGTCTTTGGATGAAGATTGTTCCTCCCAAAGCAAGAACACTTCATAATAGGTCTTCTACTCAAGTAGAGGTAGAGGTAGAGATCACGATGCCAAGGCCAAGTGGTGGTAGTTTTGGAAATCAAAGGTATGGACATAGCAATAGTCCAATGATTCACAAACAACAAACACACATTAGGTGGAAGAGAGTAGTCTCAAGGTAGGGGGAGCGAAAGAGGATGATGTAATGGAAAAATTGGGCAAAGAAAGTAATCGAGAAGATGAGTTTCAAAGGATTTCTTTTATGAACCAGGTTACTTTGCAGTAGAATGCCATAAGAGGCAAAGTGACATAAAAAGTGGTAAGTTGCAGTGAAACAATTATGCATCTTTTCAAGCAAACAGGTTGAAGATAGATGTGAACATTTGTTTGTTATATGCAACACATGTTAAATCTAGTGATTGTAGATGTATCCACAAACGGTGATGATGTATGGTATGTGGATTCGCGAGCCTCTAACCACATGACTTGTCATAGTTTAGAGATGTCAAAAATCTAGAAAAACTAGGTTATGTAGAGACGGGGGATGACACGGCTCATCCTATTGCTCATTGAGAATGTGTCATTGGCTACGCAAGATGGCAAGATGAGGTACTTGGCTAATGTTCTTCATGTGCCTAACATAACAAAGAAGTTGATTTCTGTTGGGCAGATGGTGGTTGATCATGGTTTGCAGCAGCAGGTATGCTTTAACCTTGAGGGCTACTATGTTGAGGAATTTAAAAACAAATGTTGTTTGGTTTCAAAGGAAAAAAGAGTGGGCATAATGTTTACTTTGGATGTAAGCATGCCTGAGGTGAAAGCTACTATGTTTGCACAAGGTGTAAGTGTTGTGGTCAATATAGGTATCTAGCACAAACGTATTGCTCATGTGAATGAGTAGTGATTGAAGTCTATGCAGAATTTAGAGCTTGTTAGGTTTGCCAAAGTCTAAGGTGGATGAAACGCATAAAGTATATGAAGCATGTCAATTTGAAAAGTAAACAAAGAATGTACTTTCACATGATAGAAACATAAGTAAGAGAGCACTTGATGTGGTGCACTCAAACAAAGGCGGCATCAATGGGAGGATGTTGTTACTTGTATCTTTCATTGATGACCACATAAGGAAGGTGTGGATCTATTTCATGAAAGAGAAAAGTGAAGTGTTCTCTCACTTTTAGAATTATAGAATGTTGGTTGAAAACCAAAGAGAAAGCAAATAGGTTTGTAGATTACGTATCTAAGGCAGAATGGAGGGGGGCAGAGTACATCTCCAACGAGTCTTGTGATTACTTAAGAAAGATGGAATTCAGAGGCAATTCACATGCAGGTACACTCCGTAGAAAAATGGCGATGTTGAGAGGAACTAACTTATGTATTGATGAAATAGCAAGTTTGCAATCTGTAGGATTCATATTAGAGGCAGGTGCAGTTATCCCAATGACACTGACAGCTAGGGGGGGCACTACTATCGCACCAAGAGTCCCGAGCTTTATTTAAGAAAAGTATAGGGATGGCAAGATAGTGCGCTAGAGAAGCAAGCTAACTAAAGAGTTGTATGAGAACATTGAGAAAGGTTGGTCTGTTGTTGCAGTTGAGATCCTAAGGGAGGCAATTATCCTTTGTAATGAGACACATTTTCTATGTCAGCACAGGGGGTCAAAGGTGAACGGTGTGAATTACTCAGTCACAATTTCTAAATTCCCAAGGCGTTCATGTGCATACTTCCAGAGAAGAGAGAGGCTAAGCACTCGGTTTACTTGCCTTGCAAGCACCTCTACTATGTTTTCGTACAAGTGCTGAACTTGGATGCTACTGCTCATGATTTCATGCATCAGCAAGCACTCACAAAAGTTCAATTGTTTCAAGCTTTGTCGGGGCGTCGATATCCCACAACTACTGAAATTGCCTAGCTACTTCTTCGTCAATGCTACATGCCTTTAACTTTTTGGTAGGAGCATCTCCAAATGATAAGTTTGGTCCTCTGAGTTGTGCCTATGTGAAACATCTTTTGATATTTTCATGTAGCTAGTTCTAATGTTTTGGTGGGGTTTTGATATTATGGTTGATCGATGTAGCTACTTGGGATAATGTGGTGTCTATAGTTATCCTTAGATAACTTGTGCTTCTCTTTTTAATAGTCTACTTATATTTCGAGATGAATAGTGTTATGTTGATCAAGTTTTTTACAATTGCTCGGGTTTAGTGTCTCGCTCATTCTCGCTTGCTCGTGAAATGGCTATCCCTAGTGCAAAGATAGAGAGACTATATACATGCTTTACACTGAAGCCATCTTTCAAGCACATGCACAACTATTTACTAATGCCAAATTCTTAAGAAAAGTGTTGTTGTGAAGTGGGCTAGGGCTCACGGTTGTGTAGGACCAGCCTCTTCACAAATGCATCCCCCGATAAACCCACAAGGATCTTGGGGCGACCTGTGGATTATAGTTTCTTCCGATGTCTTCTCATCATAGAAGGGAAAAATATGTTTGAGGAGACAGTAGCCACTATCCGGATATGTGTGGTTCACTCCATACCCTCTACGCTAGAAAATGCCGCGATGATCTTCTCTCTCCCCTTGAGTGGATCCCTAGGGACGGAGTGGGACTTTGAGTCGGTGATTGCCACCATGCAGGGATAAGCAGTTGAGCTCTCTCACCATCTTCACGACCTTTGCATCATCGATGTACTCACCCACCTATGGGGCCACTGGCTAGGATGGAGTTGGGAGGATCAGCCCCCACAAAGATTAGGATGGGGAGATGGTGGCCTCCAGCATGGAGGTGTGTTAATGCATATTTTCAGTCGCGCAGTACCCCTTCCCTCTAAGCTAGTACCCCTCCCCTCTTCTTAGAGGTACCTCCATTCTGATCGATGGAGTTTGGAGTATGCATACTCTCGCACTCTCGGACAAAGTGGCATCACATGGAGGACAGGATCCGCGCCCACTTGGTGTGGAACGAATTGTGATTATTCACCCAAGACTCTTCGAGTGGAGGGCAGCTACACTAGTTTTGTCTCCCATAGAGATTGATATGCAGATTGTCTCTCATGGAACATTCAGGGTTTAGGGGGGCCACAGTGCTTTCATAGACAAGGTATCCTTAGAGGAGAGCTGCAGAGAGCTTTAGTTCTTGGACCTATCGACATTCTTTTCTTCTAGGTGAACCACCTTTCCGAGGGGCGCACCCGCTGATGTGGAAAGATCTTACCTGACATGAGTCACACTTTTTGGTCTCCATCCTTTGGCCCATCAAGGACACAGGGAGGATTTTGTATTTCTATCAGTGAGCAGCGTTTTCCAGCAGTGATGCAGGCTCAGGAGTCATAGTTCCGAGGTGAGCATAGTGGGTTACCATTGGATTGCGTTGGCTTCCTCAATGTGTATGCCCCAAACTTCGCTGGCAAGTAGAGCCCTCTTTTGGAGCACAGACTGGCAAGCCCTTCCCCAGGCAGAATTTTGGTGCATGGGTGGAGATTTTAACATGATAGAGGCAGCAAAGAGGACACACTTGGAAGAGGCACAACCACAGTCTCAGGAGCAGAGTACTCTACCTGGGAGGAGATGATACTTGCACTTAGGGGACAAGACTCTTGTCATCTTAAAGAGTTTGTACATAGCCCTGGGAGCCTTAGCTTCTCGCACGATCGGATAGGAGCACCGGTCCCAATCTTTCTAGACTAGACAGGTTTTAGGTTGATGAGTGGGCTTGTGGTCGTGGAGGCATAATTGGCAAGCTTGGGAGAAGGCACTACATTCTTAGATCACGCCTTGGTTATTTTGTCCTTGGAGAACCCCTAGAGAAAGGACATACATGTGAGTTCTAGGATTCTGGATAGCCTTATCCCTAGGACCCTGATATTTACAACAGGATAGAGCAGATATGGGCGGGACTGGACTTTTGTTTTAGGATTTGCTGCGCATGCACAATGGATGTGGCCCTAGGGGAGATCAATAGTTTTTTATAATAGGTATTCCCAGAGAAGATTGGAGGGATTTTGGGAGGAGAAGGAGAGGAGTCTGATGAGGGGTATGGCTTCTCTATAATGGCTTTAGGAGAGTTCCCCTAATAGCCCGTGGATGGAGAGTTAGGTAGCTGCTACTCGCATGGAGATTAGATCCGTCGAGGAGAGGACAGTGGAGTTCAGGTATACCATACTAGAGCTTCCTTTTGGACCAAGTCTGGCGACAGAGTCACATGATATTTCTTCAAGATAGTTGGCCCCCACCATAGGAGGAGAGACGACATTCATAGGCTGCATGGCCAGGATGGAGCTATTGTTTCTAATCCCCCCCATGTGAGAGACATCGCCACGGACTTTTTTCGATCTTTTCTCACTCCTGCCCCATTATCCCCACAAGTGATGGATGCGCGTGAGAGAGTTTGGTGGCACATAAGAGAGGTGGTTCCCCCCTCTCTCCGGGCCTTCATATTGATTTCATTTTTCTGCTGATATGAGGAGCTAGCGGAGGCATTGACTGCACTTCCTAGGGGCAAATTCCTAGGGACAGACGGGCTCCCAGTCTCTATTTCTTTGTCATTAGGACCTCATGGAAGGTAGTCTTTGTGCCGCCTTCAATGAGATTATGTTTACTAGTGCCATGCCAGAGAGGTTCTCAGAGGGTTTGATTCACTTGATTCCCAAGGAAGGTGGTGACAGATTGGAGATCTGGTAGTGCCAAAAGTGGCACTCTTCTAGGCAATGCCTATAAGATCCTGGCCAGTGCCATCACCAGTAGTAAGCGACTTCAGCCTTTTCTCCTCGATTTGATTCATGACACTTAGACAGGATTTGTTCAGGATCAGAGCATTTTGGACAACATCTTCACCTTCTGGGAGGCGACCACTTCGGCCAGGATGCGACAACAAGACCTCGTAGTGCTTCTTCTCGACTTTGAGGAAGCCTATGATAGGGTGGATTGGAGCTTTCTGGAGGGCACAATGAACCGGATGGGGTTTCCCATGGAGTGGATTCGTGGGGTATCAGGACTTTACTTAGCCTCGCATAGCCAGGTTCTCATTCAGGGAGCTTGTGGTGATAGATTTCCCCTCTCTCGCTTGGTTTGGCACGGTTGTCCTCTAGCACCTTACCTCTTCCTATTTGTTGCCGAGGCCATGAGTTGTTTTCACTCAGCCCTGGAGGCCGTGCTTCAGAGACTATGTATCCCCTTCCGCACTTAGTAGGAGCTGGATAGTCAATAATATTTTTTTAACATTTTGTGATGTAGAAGCTTCACCATCAATCACCATGTCTCGTGTGATAGGGTTTCTCTTTGGGATTTAGACGTGTGGATGTGGTGGTGAAGGTTCCCTTACAATAGTCTTCTCTTTTTTGGAATTTGAGCTACTGAATCTTTTGTCCATCACACGGAGGAGACTTGGGCATTTATAAGCGGTGGTAGTGAGGCTAGTGGTATACATTTATGTTTTGGTATCCAAGTACAATGGTTACCCTCATAACAGCCTTGAGCTTTCAATAAGCATTTGGGTATCCATTTTTGGATAACTGGTAATTTGGATTTCTTGCGCTGAATATTATGTTATTTTAAGGCCTTCTTTGCTTCGTTAGTTGGATAAATCTTGGGAACCCATTTCAAGGTAGATTTGGGTTGCCACTTTTTAGTCTACATATCTACTCATCCTTCTGACATAGAGGTGTTTGCCGTGTGGAGGTAAAAGAATCGAGAGTTCCTTGAATAGTGGAGGGGGTTTCCTTAGATTTTGTGGATGTTGAAGCTTTCTCCTCTCGACAAGAGTGAGGTGGCAGGGGTTTATGAGTAAAAAAATGTTCAGTTGTGGCTTTACTCATAGAGACACACCCAATTGACCAGTCAATCATATAGCCAGCAACCTTCATTCATGAGTGACCAATTGTTGCCAATTCATGTAATGTTCTAGCAGGCATAACTAGGAAGTCTCCCACCAGGTACTTGTTGCCATAATAATGTCTCCATTTGTAGTAACCCAAGAACCTTGGTATTCCTACCATGGATACCCTTCACCTTTAAAGAGGTATCTATGAGTAGGGATTTTCCTAATTATTATGGGCTACCACACCTCCCAAGAGGGAACTCCACACATCCACAGTCGGAAGAAACAATAGGCAACAACTCTCGTTGGGTACTTACCAGTGCTTTGAGCTCACGTCCCTTGAGGCTCTCCAAGCTCGCTTTTGGAAGCTCTACTCCTCCAATCTCCACCTCCACATTGTTACCACATAGTCGCTCACACCACAATACAAGGCAATATTTCTCTCATTCTCCCACACACATGCATAGAAGAGGAACATGCACTAAAGTACACTCTCTCGCACACACACAAGACAAAGCAAGAGCTTTCATAGCACAAAGGGGGATTGTGTGTTTCCATTATGAGAAAATTCCTTTCATAAAAATGGCCCTTATTCATACTTGGGTGCCCAAAACTTACTACCTAAAGCCTTGGCTTGTCAGTATCTCTCATAATGTACAACCTTTATAGTGTCCATAACACTTATTAATGTCCTCAAATGGAGGAGCATCTTTATTAATCCAAAATGGGATTAACATCTCCCCTACCTGATGTAGGTTCTGTCCTCACATAACCTTTACCTAGGTCGAAAGACTAGGTCGTCGAACTCGTGTCGATAGAAGTTACAGTGCGATTGAACCTTTTTTAGGGTTCTTTAGAATACTGAGTGTGATGTCTAGAACCCAGTGTCGACCATGTCTTCTAATTCTACATGCATGTAACTTGGTAGACACCTAAGGCGATGATAATAAAGCATCATTCCATGCTCATTTGAGCCTTTGTTCATGTTGAAGCATAACTATTTTGCCTCATGTTCATCGTACCTTTCCTTTGGTTGATCGATAATGGTTGATCGATAAGAACTATGATCAACTTCAAAAATCTGATGACAACCACTATGTCGGGATCTTGTATTCTACGCCATGCTCTTATCCATGTCATCGTTTGAGTTCTTTGATAGGTAATATCTTTAAATATTGATGGCGAGAATTGAGGGAAGTTATAGCAAACGTGGGAATCCCGTTGCTTTTCCTTGTGGAACTATAAATGTGGAACTATAAAGGAGTGAGCCGCCTTTTGATTGGCATATATAGAGGATATACTACTTGTTTTGGTGGGGAGCACTGGTACTGAAGGCTGTACTTTGGCATTCCTTTCTCCAATCAGGCTATATGCCAAAGTCCAAGAGGCAGGGGTTGGTATCATCTGTAACTATTGTTGTGTATCCACCCTGTGTATGTACTGGTGGATGCTACTTGCGCCACTTGTGGAAACAATAACTTATCATAAATGTTACGATGTGGATTTCCAGCAGGTTGGCCAAGTGGGGGTTTTCCAGTTTGGTGTGCCTCGCCACATTTTCTCGCAATGTGCCTTTGCCTCCCATTAGTAGCATCTCCACTAATTCGGGCATTGGGGCTCATAGAGGATATGGCACAAATGGTGGTTCCATGGTCAAGTAGGCCTTTGGCAAGATTCGTCTTGTTGGCTCAAAGGGTGTAATCTACATCAGCACTTTGAACATCAATTTGGGCTTTAGGAGGATACTTCCTGCTCAGATGAGGCCCTCATATTCTGCAGCACTGATAAAGAGTCAATGACATTTTCATTAGTAAAATCTTGTAAATCGCAACGAGGAGGTAGATTACATACCTCATCGAGGTGCCGTGGTGGTGATAGAGTAGTTTCCAGTAACTCCTCGAGGTCGAGAGGGTTAGTGGGGAATTCAATAGGGGTTAAAAAGAAACATGAGAATATACAATCTGCCTCAGCTTTGTTAGTAGGAGAGACACTAGGAAAGGGATTTAGGAGTTTACTCCACGGGGTAAGTTACGGATGTGGAGGATCCTGGGGTATCTTCCTGACCTTCCCCCCTTGAACTGGGTGGGGGCCGAGGGGGTTTCACAGTCTTCATAAAGTCATGAAGCTCAGGGATTTCTTATGGGGCTATAGTGGTATATGCAATATGTTCATGATCAAAATGATAATTAGCATTAGTAAGCATGGCCTCCAGATGTTTATGTATCTTTTTATAGAGTTTTATGATACCCAAGGGATGATATAAGGTTGATTTAGGAAGATTTAGATATTGATGTGTGTCATAAACTTCAACCCACCCATGGCTAATAATCCTTTGTTAGCTCCTAGCAACAACCTTTTAGTTGGCTAGTGTGGATTGCATGTCATCTGGCATGAACAGGTCAAGTTCTTTGAGTGACTTTAAGCTTTTAATGACTTCTTTGTGTGTGGTGTCGGTTGTAGCTGATTGATCTTTGAGAGCTTGTACCTGGTCCATTGTGTCTTGGATCTGCTTCCACAATTCTGTGTTGCTGTCGTGCAGCATATGAGTGGTCAACAGCTGACAGTGCCATACACTTTGTTCTTGTGACCATATATTCGAACTTGTTAAGGTTGAGCCGTCTGAGTCATGAAATTGGTGTTGTAGCAACAAAGCAAATATAGAACTCATAGGCACTTCACACACTCTCCACACATTAGAGATGTGATGCGAACACCTATATATATAGGCTCCATGGAGGAAGGTGCCTAGAGCCCTTGACTCTCTCCACCTCCCACCTGACTTACCTAAAAGGTGATGCTTACATCAAGGGAATGTACCTACTAGATCTACACCTAATAATTCTAGTAAATGAGAGTTCTAAACTTATAACAAATCATTCTAAGGCATTCTACGGCATTCTACTGGATCTACACCTAAGACTTCTAGTAAATAAGACTTTTAAACTTAGAACAAAGCATTATAAGGTACCACTAAAGATCCACTAAGGTTTGCACTAACTCGAAATCATGATGTTATTATCCTCAAGTGAAAGTATTTAAAAGTTGATTAGTTTTGAAATGTCCGTAGAGATCGTTCATACAAAGTAGTGGTCTAGTAAACTCTAGTAATTTAGCAAAGAATTGATAGGAGCTTCAAATACATTATTAGGTGTAAGAGAAAAAGTAGATGGGGTGCCCTTTCCTAGAAGTCTCATTCTCAGGGTCGATCAAACTTTCCTTAATGCTCATTAGCACTGGAATTACCTAATTATTCATTGGTCTCATCTCACAAGATGATCTACAAGTTTCTCATTAAGTTGTTGTTGCCATGGGAAAATAGTTCTCCTGATTGTTGAGTTAGTTACTATAAGTTGATTTTTAGTTTCTCATTAGCACTAGCACTACCTTATTGTTGGGTTGGTCTCATTGTCTCACAAGACAATCTACAAGTTTTTCATTAAGTGGTTGTCATGGGAAAATAGTTCCTAATGGTTGAGTTAGTTGCTATGAGTTGATTTTTATTCCTCATTATTTCTTATTAGCACTATCACTACCTAATTGGTGAGTTGGTCTCATGGATTTGCAAGACGATCTACAAGTTAACTTATATCAACTAACTCAACAATTAGGAACTATTTTCCTATTAATGAGAAACTTGTATTTATTGCTACAACCTATTGTTGCTTTACAAGGTTGGATTTACCAATCTATTGACTTTTTGCTATTGGGTAAGATTCACCAATCTATTGTCTCTTTACTATAGGGTCAAAGCTAGCAATCTACTAGCTTTTTGGTGTGTTGTGATGATGGTCAAATATGCTAGTCTACTAACTTTTTGGTGCTAGTTGGTCAGATCCACCAGTCTACTGTAATGGCCAAGGTTTTTAAATGTACTACAACACTGCGTGTATTTGCATCATTTTTAAAAGCATCATATGACTATCTTAGATTACTTGGTTGATCCTCATGGATGCTTACGGTCTTATCCCACAAGGTGACTACATCTGTGCTACTTTTTTTTTAGGAAGTATTTTGATTATCTTGTTCTAGTCTCTACTAGTGAATTTGATCTTGTAACATTTGTTAGTTCTACACAATTCCATCTTCAAAAACCCAAATTTGAGACTTGTCTATATCAGTGTTATGTACATCTATGAATGATGCTCATGGGTTTTCTACCCTTTTTGCTCCTCCTGTGTCCCCTAAACTTATGTCACATTATTATGATTCTCTTTCTCCTCGTTCATTTCTTGGTTGTGTTGGCTACAAACAACACTTCTGACCAATGTCGGTTGACCAATGTCGGATTCAAAAGTTTTGAGGATGCCATCTTTGTGTGGTGTAGGGATGCTCATTTCTATAGATGTTTTTGTCTTCTTACCTTCTTGTTCTTGCAATGCAAAATAAACTTCATCGTTGTTGTCTTCTTCTTCTTCTTCATAGTAGTATTCTTCTTCTTCATCATAGTGGTATTCTTCCTCATCTGACTTCTCCTTTGACTCTAGGCTGACATAATTTTTTGCAATCTTTTTTTTCTATCGCCACATGAGTCTTTCCACATTATTTTGTAGTTATTCTATTTTGATGATACTTGAACATGACTCATAATTCCCCCTAATATATTATATAGATGCTTGGGCCATACTTCCGTTAGGAATTTTGGGAAATCCTTCAATTCCTTCTGTAGTTTATAAAGTATCCTAAGCTCATGATTTGTGTTAGTTTTGCAAATGGTCTTGGTGACTGCTATATACACATCTAATATTTCTAAGAGATAGTATGTTTACATGTGCCCTTGCTCATGACATCTCTTCCTTTTGTGGTATTGGTAGTCTTTCTTTGTGGTGGTGTTTTTCATTATAGTGTTGGCACCTCTTTTTCATTATAGTACTAACACCTCCTATTTCTCATTATTGTAAAAAATTATCAATTGTGCAATCTAAATTATCATTATACACAGTTGCTCTCTTGTTTTAGTGCCAAAATGCTGCCTATTTCTCCTCAATCGTAGTTGAGGTATAGGAGCCTCGTGTGGTCAGGCAATACCAACCTCCTATTCATGAGGAGTTGGCACATGATGTTATTCATCTTTTAAGGTCAGGCAATACCAACCTACTATTCATGAGGAGTTGGCACATGATGTTATTCATCTTTTAAGGTCGAGTGATATGAACGTATTATTCATGAGGAGTTGGCACAAGATGTCATTTATTTTGATTAATTCCTTGGCAAGTTAGGTTTTCACATTAGCTCTGCATCCTACAGGTGCGAGGATGCCTCCCTCAACCCCGACTTGTTAAACCCTCACCAGATGTTCAATCCACGAACGGTGTCATATTCTGGTGAGTTGAAGCCCATCATATTTTTGCTCTATCCTACCATTGCACTACCATCTAGAGCACATGGAAGCTAATAAACTACATCCCCATCATAAAATTTTGGAAGCTCCTTAACCCGATGATTAGCAATAGAGGCTTTGAGAAGTGCCAATAATAGTATGTTACTAAAGGGTAGGCATCTCATCATTGTCAAAATGCTCTCTTTCTTAGTATGTTGTAGCGTAGTATGAGAAGCACGCAATAGACTTAAGTAGGAGAGGTTTGTAGACTATGTGGTACCTTTTGGAGAACACATTGTAACTTATACCCAATGATTCCATCTTCTAATGGCTCACAAGGTACCATAATAGAAATTGCATCATGTACTAATGGCTCACAAAGTACCATAATAGAAACTACATCATCACAATCATGTTTAGATTAAAGTCAAAGTTTTACAAATCAAAACATGTGTCGGCACTTGCCTTACACCATATTAGCCATGCTTGCACACTCCTACACATAAGAGCTATAAAATGTGATGAGTGGCAAAGAGAGGTGGCCATGGAATTTACAAATACACAAACAAAGGCTGGCTGTATTTGAGGTGGTAGATTGGCTAGCGATGCATATTTGTGAGGACGTGCAGAGTACATAGTAAGATGAGGCATGGCGATAATGTGTTGCAAGTGCATGGCTTGTTTTGGCTTTCTTGTTGTTATAGACAAGACCAATATTTCTTAACTCGACTATTCATAAACTTTGTAAAATGGGGTCGTAACATCATGACCCCCTCTCAATCCGTCACATGTGATGGCCAATACATCATTGGGCATAGGGAGGGGAGTTGTGATGTCGTAGACCCTTCCCCAATGGCTTTGGCTCTATGCCCTTAACACACTTGGCCATCGCCTTATGGATTTATTCCCTTCACATCAACTTGACTATTCATAAACTTTGTAAAATAGGGTCATAACTTTAAAACCTTCCCAATCCATAACATGTGATGACCATTACATCATCTATTGGGTATAGGGATGGGAGTCTAAAGGTCACAAACCCATACCCAATGGCTTTGGATCTATGCCCTTGACACACTTGGACATGGCCCTTCACATCATGACCCTCTTGTGCCAGTGAAACATGGTCGTGAGGCCTCGGCTTGGGAGACATCATGATCAAGGCCTTGGGAGACATCACAACCCTCTCTCCTTTTTCTACATGTGAACATGTGAAATGACCATGTAATATGGTCATCTCATGAGAGGGGGTCATGATATCACAACCCCCCTTAGTACACATGAACATGTTAGATGACCATGTAATATGGTCATGAGAGGGGGTTGCTACATCACAACCCTCCTTATTTACTGCTCTCGTATGTTTATTGTGGCACCCATGTAATATGGCCAAGGGAGGTGGCCGTGATATCTTGACCCCTTGGTCTTGTGATAACGGCATATCAGGCCATGACCATGGCCATGAAAATGGCATAGGGACATCACCATGAACCCTATTATTGACCCTATCTTCTCCCATGGTGTAGATATGAAATGGGAGGGGGTTGTGACATCATGACCTCACCATGGCCATGATTATTGTTGGAATTAGGGTTGCAGGAATGCACACACAACTTCAAGAAGATGAGGAAGCTTGAGCACAACACAGTAGTGTATTATGAGTGCCAAAAATGAAAGATAACAAGCCCTAGAAGATAATG
Source organism: Cibotium barometz (assembly GCF_041138505.1). Classification (NCBI taxonomy): domain Eukaryota; kingdom Viridiplantae; phylum Streptophyta; class Polypodiopsida; order Cyatheales; family Cibotiaceae; genus Cibotium; species Cibotium barometz. The sequence goes on from NC_141077.1 coordinate 43,873,933, forward strand.
GGCGTATATACAATGCATGGGGGAAAAAACCTCCTAGTGAGGGAAAAAGTGCCCCGGCGGTCCTAAGTGTGTTCACACACATCACTACTATAATATGGTAACAAATCCCCCCTGGAGTGATGCGGTGAACAAGAGCTAGCACTCATGTATAGGGAAGTGTCTAGCTATGTGGACGAATCCACAAAAGGGAGTAAGCCCAAAGCTTTGCGAAAAGCTTCGAACTTCTCACAAGGCAGAGCCTTTGTGAAAAGGTCTGCAAGGTTATCCTGTGTTGGCACATAAGCCAAACTGATCTCTCCTGCAGAGAGTCTCTCCCTGACATAATGGTAGTGCACCTCAATGTGCTTCGTACGAGCATGGAACACTGGGTTCCGCGCAACTGCCAATGCGCTCTGACTGTCAGTGAAGATGGTGGTGGCAGATGGCTGCCCAACACCCAAATCAGCCATAAGGCGTCTGAGCCACACACACTCAACCGTAGCTGTGAAAGCTGCCCTGTACTCAGCTTCACAACTAGAAGTGGCCACAGTAGGCTGCTTCTTGCTCAACCATGATATGCATGAGCTTCCAAGCATGAAGCAAAAATCACTCGTGGACACGCATGTGTCATAACAACCAGCCCAGTCAGAATCTGAAAGAACATGTAAATCTGGCGGCAATGATCCCCCCTTGGGATAAAACAACCCAAGATGCCGAGTACCACTCAAATAGCGAAAGATACGCTTCACTGCCTGCCAATGCTTAATGCCTGGGCTATGCATAAATCTGCTCACCTGTGAGACTGCAAACTGAATGTCTGGCCTCGTAATGCATACATAAATGAGGCAACCAACAGCTGTCTGATAGAGTGTGACATCAAAGTGATCTCCAGCATCATGAAGACTTAACTTCAAACCTGTCTCCATTGGAGTAGCAATAGGCTTGCAGTCTTCAAGGCCAAATCTCCGCAACAATGTTTCAATATACTTTGTCTGACACAAAGCAATACCTCCATCACACTGCTTAAATTGTATCCCCAAATAATGATGCAAATGCCCCAAATCTGACATCTCAAAAGAGGCATTCAAATCAGCCTTAAAATCAGCAATATGACTCTCATTTGGTCCTGTGAGCAGCATGTCATCGACATAGAGAGCAATGATTAGATGTACACCATCCACACGTTTAACATACAAAGTGCTTTCTGTTGGACTATTCTGAAACCCATGTGCAGTCAAATATGCATGTATTTTTTCATACCAAGCTCGTGGAGCTTGCTTTAAACCATATAAAGCCTTTTTTAACCTGCACACTTTGTTTTCCTGCCCTCTTTGAACAAAACCACGAGGCTGCGATACATACACCTCCTCATGCAAATCTCCATTTAAGAACGCAGTCTTTATGTCCAGCTGATGTACATTCCAACCATTATGAGCTGCTAATGCACAGATGCTACGAACAGTGGTCATACGACATGTGGGAGCAAAAGTCTCATCAAAATCAATGCCCTTCTCTTGAGCATAACCTTTTGCAACAAGCCTAGCCTTATGGCGATCCACTGTGCCATCAGGCTTACGCTTCAATTTGTATACCCACTTAGTGCCAATGGCCTTCTTGCCAGGGGGCAAGTCACATAAAGACCATGTACTATTCTTCATAATAGCATCGTATTCTGCTTGCATAGCAGCCATCCAATTTTCTGAACTTTGTGCCTCATCAAATGAAACAGGCTCACTTTCATCGCACATACTAGAAACAGCCAATGCATAACAATCTGACGCATAAGAGGCACCATGAGAGCCAGAACGAGTGCGACTAGACAAAGGGGCATCCAACTTGCTGTCACGCAAAGTCTGCACCAGCCATCTAGGCATGTTCCTAGAGCCCTCAATCTCTTGTCTCTCATCCTCAAGTGCATCATGCACATCTGCATCAGATATAGGCTGATCTGTGCCATCATTTAAAACCTGCATAGGCTGAAAAACTGCCTCATGAGGTATTGCACTTGACTGTGCACCACTGAAAAGAGGCAACAATGTATCATAGACATCACGTGAGCTGATATCTGTCTCCTTAGTACATGAAACCAAGGGCTGAACTGCATCTTCCACAAATACAACATCACGGCTAACCAAAATGCGCTTTGTCTGTGGATGATACAAACGATAGCCTTTGCTCTCAGCACTATATCCAACAAAAATACATTTGACAGCTTTGTCATCCAATTTTCTGCGATGTTGCACAGGCACTAATGCATATGCCAGGCAACCAAAAACACGTAAATGGCCAACAGATGGCTTGCGGCTATGCCAAGCCTCATATGGAGTGACAACCTGTAATGCTTTGGTGGGACACCTGTTTAGTACATAAGTGGCACACATGACAGCCTCAAGCCAAAAACCATGTGGTAGACTTTGACTCTTAACCATACATCTTGCCATTTCCATGAGAGACCTGTTTTTTCTCTCAGCCACACCATTTTGCTGTGGTGTATACGGCACTGTACATTGGTGTTTTATCCCACGCTCAGCCAGAAATGCATTAAATTCTGAAGACATATACTCCCCCCCTCGATCTGAACGGAGGGTGCCCATCTTACTTTCTGACACATTTTCAGCCATAACCAAAAACTGTTTGAAGCACAAAAACACTTCGGACTTTGCCTTCAAAGGATATACCCATGCATGCCTGGTAAAATCATCAATGAAAGTCACGAAGTAAAGGTAGTTTCCAAATGATGGAGTTTGCATGGGACCACAAACATCACTGTGAACAAGCTGCAATCTGCGTTCAGCTCTCACTGATCCATCTTTGGGAAAGGAAGCACGCTGCATTTTACCCAATATGCAGCCCTCACAAACATGCTTGACAGGTGCCTCAAGCTTAGGCAAAGAAGACACCATTTCAGATTTCTGCAGGCGCAGCAAACTTGCAAAATTCAGATGACCAAAACGTGCATGCCACAGTTTTGCATTTGAAATAGCCTGCGTATCCATAATAGCACATGCTGAATCCTCTACACATTTGCCATCCATATTGAGCTTATACAGCCCTCGACATAGTGAACCAGATGCTACAATGATGTCACCACAAGAGAGATCATGAACAGTACATCTGTCATCCACAAATTTTACAACCAAACCTGTTTTGGCAAATGCGGAGACTGACAGCAGATTCTTTTTGATCCCTGGCACATACAATGCATCAAAAAGTGTAAAGGTGTTGCAATTTGCAACATTCAGCACAATCTGTCCAACTCCTTTAACGGGATAAGAGGAGTTATTGGCACAAGTGACAGTATTCCCTGTGGGAGCAGACTCAAGGAATGTGAATAAACTGCGCTGCGAGGTGATATGCTTAGTGGCACCACTGTCAAAGTACCATACATCTGAATCTACTGCAGACATACATGTGTCATGCAAAGATGGGTCATAACTGCACTGCGCATTGAATGCCCATTCTGTATCTTGAACAACGTTAGCAGATTCATTGTTAGAAGGAGAGGCATCTGCAACAGCCATACCAGCCTCTTTCTTCTTAGCCTCTTTCGCAGCCAGCTTAGGACACGCTTTGATGACATGATCATTTCCCTTACAGTACTTGCAAAATGTCTTCTGTTTGTCACCCTTCTTCTCATCTTTGTCTTCCTTCTTTGGTTGCGCAGCATTTGCAGATTTCTGCTTACTAGAAGAAAAGCCAGCTTTACCTTTCCCGCTTCTCTGACTAGCAACGAAAGCTTGATCTGCGACACGCATAATATTCCTGTTTTGCCTTGACTGGTCTTCTTGCAGCAAAACAGAAACTAACTCCTCAAATGATAAGGCATTGGGATTGCCTTTCATCATCAAGCGAAGAGTGGAAGCAAAACCCTGATAAGAATCTGGTAGACCATTCAAAACAGTCTGCACAAGTGAACTGTCTGACAGGATTTCATCTGCAGAAATGAGCTGCTCTTTGAAATCCTTGATCTTTGTCAAAAAGCTATCCATAGAATCACCTTCGTTCATATGCTCACTCTCCAACTGTTTTCAGAGATAAGCAACACGAGCCTCATTTCTTGCCTGATACAATGTGGCAAGTACATCCCAAGCATCCTTAGAAGTCCTGCAGGAGCGAATATGTGGGATAATGGTACGTTTGACAGACAGCGCAATCAAGGCATGAGCCTGCGCATCTCTACCATCCCAACGAATCTGCTCTGCTGAAAGTGGTGGTTCTCGAACAGCTGCTACAGCACTTGTGCCTGCACCATCATCAACAGTACCTGTTTCTGATGTGTTTGCAGCATTCCCAGCCACAATAGGACGTGCATCAATACCCTGCACAATGTTCCATAACCCCTTTGCTACCAATACATGTCGCATCATATATGCCCACAATGGATAGTTGGTGCCATCCAACTTATCCTCAGCAGCCAACATGCGGAATACATCATTGTTGTCAGCCATGGCCAATGACTGTACTACTAGATGTAAATGCTGTCTGTAAGAGGTAAACCTGTATAAAATCGACCTGTGCTATGTAGCACAGCCCAAAACAGACGAATGGGCACCTGTCCTGCAGATTTTAATCTTGACAGAAAATCTGCACAGTAGGACGATTTTGCCTGCGCAGTACTTGGAATGCAAAAACGGAGGGCGAAATGGCTTCAGATCAAAATTCTGAAACGAACTAGCCCTACGGGCTATCCCACGGCATATACTAACCTGCAGACGCTCGTGAAACCTCGTCGCAATCGGAGGAGATGAAGCGGCAGGTGCCGGTGATGCTGCCCGGGAGGAGGAAGCCTGCTCTGATACCAATTGTTGGAATTAGGGTTGCAGGAATGCACACACAACTTCAAGAAGATGAGGAAGCTTGAGCACAACACAGTAGTGTATTATGAGTGCCAAAAATGAAAGATAACAAGCCCTAGAAGATAATGGGCGTATATACAATGCACGGGGGAAAAAACCTCCTAGTGAGGGAAAAAGTGCCCCGGCGGTCCTAAGTGTGTTCACACACATCACTACTATAATATGGTAACAATTATAAGGTCATTTTTATGGCCATATTAAGAGAAATAAGGGGAGTTGTGACATCATAAACCCCTCCTATGATGTGAAACTACCTTTTCTTCATAGGGCTTGCGGGGTCGGGATGTCATGATTCCACTCTCTACTTTGTGAGAGGATGTCATGGCCGTGGGGTGCTGAGACATGACAAATTCCTACCATTATATACCACCACTACTTTATGTATACATAAGGGCTAGCCACTCTGTGAGGAGAAAGCTATCTCATACAAGGGAGGGGGGAACAACCACACAGGTGGTCTCTGTAATGCCAAGTGGGGTCACCACCTCTATCTATGAGAAATGGGACAGGCCTCCAGAGCCTTAAGAAAGCTTCCCGTTGCTTCCGCATGCGATTAGAACCTCCTTGTTGTAACTTCCGCCAACTGACTGTGGAGGGTGTGAATGATAAATCGAGTCAAATGCTCCCGATGGACTCAACAGGCGGAGTGTGGTACCCTCGATGGCCTCGCTGCATCTAGCCCACCAAATGTGCCAAGTTGCGATGCTACTACAAATATCCCATCTCTGGCATGAGCTTACTGGTCACACCAGTGGTCTATAGGTGGGGCTGTGAGACTGATACTGCTGAATACGATGGTGAGAGACATGAAGGGCTAGCCCTCCCCCATCCTCCTCATAAGCCCTGACCACTCTAGCCTCTATGGCCCAAGCGACCGTGCCCCATGTAATGATCCGAGTCAAGGTGCCCTGTCCATGTAGTGAAGATGCGGAGAATGCACTGCCAAACCTATTAAGCCTTCGGGCAATCCCAAAGACAATGTCACTGAGACTCCTGAGGGTGGCCTCACTAGGAGGTTTTTTCCCTCGTATGTATGTACACCCTCTTATCTACTCATTTTGGGATGTGTACTTATCTTTTGTATTTGGCACACATTTGTTGATTCTACTCTAGTGAGTTTCTGTGCTCTCAAGCTTCTCGATCTTATGCGTGTGCATTATTGCAACCCTAACCCTAATTCCAACAATTGGTATCAGAGCTAGCTTCCTTAACACTTGATGTATTAGTATGCCTCCCTCCTCATGACCATGTTTTTCTATCTCCGAGATTGAGATCGCCTCTTTGGTGTGTGCAACAGCATCTATAGTGTCTTCAACAATATCGACCAGCATACTTTCGCCCAAGTAACACTCTATTCTCTACTCTGTGTTATTTTCCATACACTTTGTAGGTGATTCAATCAGTTGGCAGCCATCCAGGGTTACATTCAGTGAATACTGTGAGTACTTGCAATGTGTCTGTTGAGAAGAAACTTAATGGGACTAACTACCCATTGTGGTCCTATATGATGAGGCATGTACTTGTTGCTAAAGGCCTTTGGAATGTGGTCGGTGGTAGTGAAACTCGTCCTGTTTCACAACTACTAGTGCAACCAGGTGCTACAGGTACATCTAAAGTAGAATCTGATACAGATGTGGCTCCTCCACATACACTACCAGTACCTCCCACCGTTGCTCAAATGAAATGGGATGGAAGAGATGCACATGAACATGCATTGCTTGGACTTTCTATGAAACGAAGCATTATTCCTCATATTCGGTCATGTAAGACTATAAAACAGGCATGGGATGCACTTGCTGCATTATACCAGGTGCGCAATGAAGCAGGTGTTGCATATCTGCGGTGCAAACAGTTGGAGTCTAAGCACATGAATGAGGGAGACTCAATGGATAACTTTTTGACCAAGATCAAAGATTTTAAGGAGCAGCTTGCTAGTGTGGATGAGATATATCCTAATAGTACATTGGTGCCCATAGTTCTCAATGCATTACCGGATTCTTATCAGAGATTTGCCTCTACCCTTAGACTCATGGATGAAGGGAAATCCAAATGCCCTTACATTTGATGAGCCGGTTTCAGTACTCTTGCAAGAAGAGCAGACTAGGCAAAATAGATCTGTTATACAAGTTGGTGACCAAGCTTTTGTTGCCAATCAGAAAGGCAAAGGTAAAGCTTCTTCGCATGGTGGCTATAAGCCAAAATTACATTCCTCGGGTAAGGATGATGCAGAGAAAGAAGGTGATAAGCCTAAAAAGAAGGGCAACTGTCACTATTGTAGGAAACCAGAGCACTACATAATCATAACATCAAACAAAATGAAGATGAGTCGATGAGAGACTATGTCTCTCGTTTGAAGCACTTAAATTCAAGGTGTAAACTTGGGGAAAGGTTGACAGATGATCAGTTGTTGCCTTGTTTCTGGAGAGGGGTTAGAGATCATAAAATGCATGATTACCTGGTACTAGCCCGACCAGCTACTCTTGATGCATGCTGCAAATTGGCAATCGAATATGAAAATAATATGTTAGAATTGCCACAACCCGAAGATGTTAGAACATCTACACCAACCACGACTTCGCGTGTCTCGAGTCACCAGGAAATTGGAGCTCGAAGTAAGCAAGTCGGAAACATGACTGTAGACAAGCTCAGCAATGCCATATTAGAAAAAAGAAAGGTCAAGGAGGGAAGAGAGACATCTGGGCATGGGCGTAGTCACCTTTAACCCCACAGGGAATTGGTGTTGTGCTCCATGTGCAGATTAAATCATACCACCACCGAATGTCCACAGTTAAGGGCAAGGCTATTACTTTATTATGCTCACACTGTGTGAAATTGGGAAATCATGACACTTCAATGTGTAGATATCCAAGGTTTCAAAAATGTGGCACAGCTACCAGCAAATAGAGCCCCATTAGCTTTGCCGGCACCACCTAAGCAGATCACTGCCACTGTTGGACAACCTAGCTCTTCCTACTTACCTAGGGGGATGTTCTGAGAACAAGATGCTTCGCCCTTGCCACCACCAGTTCTACTGCCACAACCACCATAGGCGAAGATCAATCAAGTAGTGATTAAAGAGTCATAAGAAGATGTTGACATGGTGCAGGAAATAGAACTTAGCGGGGAATACTACGAGGACATGGCTGAGGTCACGCCAAAATACTATGTCCTATAGAATAACATGCGAGTACCTATGTTTCAAACCATGATACAGTGGAAGGGCAAGGAAATAAACTCAAATCTGAGGAGAGGACCTTTACAATGCTATGGCTACAGTGGGCCACATCGAGTAGCCGAATGCCCAAACAAAAATATGAATCATGCACACCAACCACAACAAGTGGCGACCACGTCCAATGACATGCTAGTGCTCACCTACACCAAATGTGGAATTGATCATTTGATCAAAGATTGTCCCTACCAAGCAAGCGGATCTGCTTCTTCTGCTAATCAGGCCACCATCCGTACCATTAGTGTACAATCTAGGAAGATCATACCGCTCAATGTCCTAACACGAGCTCAAGCTCAAGCAGGAGAAAAAGGAAGAAACCGAGCTGATGCAACTATTTCCTCTAGCCCAGGAGAAGAGTGAAGAAATTAGGAAAGAGGGGACACACGGGTTACAATCCAAGATGGATTCAAAGAAGATACAATTGACACCAGATCCACACAATCAAAGAATGAAGGGGGTCAAGGGATCAATCTTGGAGGAATAGACCAAGGAAAGCAAGGAGAACAACTAGCAACTCCGAAGGGGGTTGGTGAATATCCCAATGTCGATGAAGAAATAAGGAAGCTAGAAGATGTCAAGGCCTAGTTCGTCAAACGATGTGAGGAATGTCAACATTTTGCTATTCCACAACAGAAGGACAAGATACCGCTAACCCCCATCATCGTAAGAAGGCAACCATTTGAGAAATGGGGGATAGATTTTGTGGGACTGATTAGTCCAGCGGCACGTTCATCCCAAGCCCGGTACATAATTGTGGCCACGGACTATTTCACGAAGTGGGTGGAAGCCATAGCTTCAAAGAAAGCTAATGGAGCGCGAACAACTGCAAAGTTTGTATATGAGCAAATCATATCAAGGTTTGGCTGCCCATTAGAATTAGTGAGTAAGTGGAATTCGCGACTTCATCATCTTCGAGCTACTTTCGTGCATCACGCGCTTGCCTTTAACCTCCTTCAACTGCCCACCCATGACACGTGGCTTCTTCATTAAACGTAGCCGCCCTGTCCGACCAAATTTTCTTCTTCTTTTCGTCACTTTGCATCGTGTGGAATTCGCGACTTCATCATCTTCAAGCTAGTTTCGTGCATCACCCCACCCAAGACCTTCGAGGTGGGAGCTTGACCTTTCTTCTTTTTATTTTCTCCTTTTTCTTTCTTTTTTTATTCTATCTTTTGTCTACTATGATGTCAATTGATTATGTGAGACTAAACATATTTATACACATTAGAATCAATTGATTGAATGATTGAATGCCTGCCATCTTGTGTTGCATATAAATCCATTGTATGAAATTAATACATGTCGTGTTTCAATAATAATATGAAAAAACTCCATCCTGAACATGTGCATGCACGGTATAAATCCACGTCTGCACATTCACATCTTGATGCTTCACATCCTACCAATTAACGTCATGATGGTTCACGCGACTGGTCTTTCACGTCTTGATGCTTCACGTCCTACCAATTTACGTCATGATGGTTCATGACTGGTCTTTCACGTCTTGATGCTTCACGTCCTACCAATTCACGTCATGATGGTTCACGACTAGTCTTTCACGTCTTGATGCTTCATGTCCTACCAATTCACGTCATGATGGTTCATGTCTATACATTCACAACCCACTGTTTCATGCCATGCTGTTTCACATCTGCACATTCACGTCATGGTGGTTCACATCATTTTTAGACCTAGTAACTCATCACTAAAATACAAATACACTCACATTCTCTCATCACTAAAATACAAATACACTCACATTCTCTCATCCGAGGATTAATATACTAACACTAAATTACTAACTCCAAAAAAAAGTAACTTCCCACCAGTCATTCGACTGATTGTATATGATGATACAGATGTCGGTCTTTGAATCCAAAGCATGCGAGAAACCATCAACCACGCAAGCAAGCAATGCTACAGGGTCCCTAGCCAGTCACCGACTACAAGGGTCAAGCAAATTGAAGACCAATTTCTTGGGCCTTTATGCCCAGTCATTCCAGGGAACCCTCATCACAGGAAGGAAGTCATCACACCCCATGGGAAGGTGACTCTACAATGCCACAGCCTGGAGTGCCTCCATCTATTAGAGGATACTAAAGTCAAAGCAAAACTTGACAAAGTAGGGCTCGGTAGAATGGCAGAGGTACTGCCCCGCATAGTCGACACCGAACTCTACACCAAGTACCTAAGGACATACGACAAGCAGACAAAGAGAGGAAAGATTACAAAGGCAGATGGCACCACAGAACAGCTCCTCATCATAGAGGATTTAATAAGAGAATCCTTACAACTCCCACCTGGCACAGTGAAGGCCCACAGGCACAACATTGATACAATGCCAATCAATGAAATGCTCAAGAGAGATTCTTACAATTCAAATGGAGTAGAATACGACAACATCAGAGATGAAGCCACCGAAAAAGCATACAGAGCGATGTCACTTATGATGAAAATAAAGCCGGTACACAGGTACAACAGGGTGGGCTTAAACAAGATAGCTAAAGCTTATGAGGAAAACGAGGAGGACTGGGCTTTTTATATGCATAAGGAGATGGAAAATTACCTGAAAGCCCATCAATCGAAAATCAGCAATCCTTACCTTCTCACTCAGGTACTTAACCACATAGCAAAGAGACCTCTGAAAGAGCCTGAACCAGAGGAGCAGATGCAGCTAGCACTCATCCCCGACCAACCTATAGAAGCTACTGGTGGCAGGTTAGAAGAGGGCAAGTAGTATCAATGGAAAGAATAGCCGTCTTTATGGCTAAATCCCTTGAAAAAGGATGCTTCTCAATGATAGTCTCTTAATTCAAAGCAAGACGTGATGTACCACATGGTCGCTAAAAGCACCTGATTTGTCACCACCACCCTCCAGCCAAGGATAGCCAAGCTGTACTCCAATGCATACATCATCCTCCTCACCATCAAGCCAATATGGGACATCATAATGCCCATCATCATACACATGTATCAAGAAAATAAAAAAAGACCGCAAAAGGAAAACAAGAAAAAAGATAAGAGGAATACTTGTGGATGTAACAATAGAATCACAACAACTGGAAGCGGTGGTGGCAACTGAAATCCGAACATACCAAGAGGTCTTGTAGGAAAAACTACTTAGTCCTATTGTGGAAGAACCACAACAACAACTCACCCCTCCAACAGCAAGCCCCACACAGCTCATCTTTAAAGACCTCTCTCCCCTCAAGGATTCATGCCTAGCAGATACATCAACAGAGGCAACTGAGGAACAAGCACGTAGGAACCAAGCTGTGGAGGGATGAGTAGTAGAAGAAGTACCAATCACAACACAAGAACTGGAGGCTCCCCCAGAGTCAAGTAAGAGACATTGATCATCACTAGATCCTTCAAGTCCAAGCAAAAGACGGAAGTTGGAAGATAAAGAGCAACTTCCCCAGCTCTCCTCCTTCCAAGACATGGATTCTCAACACTTCATCCGGGAAACCATGGAAGGTCTAGAGGCACTCCTTCACGATCCACTTAAAGCAATGGAAGCTAAGACAAATACACACTGGGAACAAGAGCAAAAGGTATGGAGTTGCCACCTATTAACAACACACATGTTACATGACAGGAACACCACCCTCTGGAAGCAGCTGAAAGATGCAAATGCACAAGTACAAAGCATAAAGACAACCCTTGAAGCAGCAGAGTCAACTCACAGAGAAGTGATCATAAAGAGGTTAAGGGCTGCAGAGCAACAGGAAGAGAGATACAATTCCTTGGAAAGTAATAACCTCATTTTAAGTCAGACAATTGTACAGAAGATCAACAAAAACACTGACTTAATAGAGCATGCAAAAGAACAACTTCAAAAAGAGATCGCCCACACACAGAACCTCACGACTTTGCATGCCAGGCAAATAAAGGAGTGCCAAGACACTGCAAAGACTGATGAAGATATGCTTCAACAAGACGAGCTACTAACAACCCAACTCAAGGCAGAACAAGAAAAAGTGCAAAGTCTGCACAACAGGAAAGAGAACAAAGCAAATAAAGTGCATGCGGAAAGGATCAAGGCCCTCAACGAAACCATCAATGTAAACCAGCAGGTAGAGGCGCAAAAGAGTTAAGAGACCATATCACAGCTAGCAGTACAATTACAAGATACACAAAGATTTGGCACAAAGGCTCAATCAGATTACTGAAGCACAACAAAGAGAAGCCACTGCCCGGCAAGCACAAGAAGATGCAACAAGGAGATTTGAGGAGATGGATGCTGAAAGAATGATCCGGGAAACAACCATCTCCAACCAACTCAGCAATGCTGACGCTCGCATGCAGGATCTGGAACGTCAACTAGCGGCACAAGACAAGAGTCTACGCCCGGAGAGCTGATAGATGATCTGCGAATCCTCCTTGAGCGCACCTCAAAGTTGAGCCAGCTCTGCCCCAGTGACTCCTCGGGTCCCTCCTCACACTCTAACTTTGTTTTTATCTACACTAACACTCTCATTACTTCAGTATGATATAAACTTAGCTGAAGATATAGGCTTAGGTGAATTAACCCTAATTAAACAAAATACTGAAAGAGATGCTGAACCAACCATCATCATGGGCATTTTGAGGGGGGACCTTGTATCAACAAACCATCAAGACATCTTCTTCTACCCCTTGCATCCTATAGTGCTAAACCTCCGTAGTTGGTGTCACGTGCTCCAAAATTCTGAAATCTTGGACAACAATATCGACAAATTCAATCTGTTTGTTTCAGATGGCATACCAGAGACGCCAGCCAACAATATCGACAAATTCGATCTGTTTGTTTCAGATGGCATACCACCAGAGACGCCAGCCAACTACGAGGTGATGCAAATACTTATTAATGGGTAATTAGTCATGGGTGGCTGGAAGTATACAATACTCACCAACATTTGAATGTCTGTGAGTCCACATTATATCACCCTGTCGGCATCCTTAAACTCTATACTAATATCCACAAGCATTTAGAGGCTATGCTCACACCAATGTAAGATATAATTTTAATACCACCCACATAAACTATAAACTACGCGGATATTGATAATGACGAAACTCTTGATGGAAATACAAAACTTTTTTAAAGCTCATAAGCCTAGCCAACCCACCCCCTATCACTGGTCAAGGTAAAGAAGAAGGTCCCTCTTCAGTTTCAAAGTACCCTGTATATTTTAATACAGCCAGCAAGCTTATCAATCCCTATCCTAGCGCGCCACCTACTACCTCTTCCCAAGCTGACTGTATCTACTCTTCTTTCTCTTCGCCAGAAATAGACTTTCCCACTAACACTCTCACCCCCGAGGAGGTATTGGAACCTAACCCCTCTCCACCATGGCAACCTCAGGAGGTACGCGATCTCACTCCACATGATAATATTGCGCCTTTCACTAAAAGTAATGTCTTGGATTCTTTGATAGCTACAGAGTACGAGGAGTTTATTCAAGCAGGCAATCCACTTTTAAAGCCGAAACTCATGTTCAAAGTACTAATGCAGATTACTCCATTCGACCCTACCTGCTAGATCATGCCAGAAGCATACTCTGCAGTCACACCAACAAGGCAATATTATGTACCATACCCTCTCCGTGCCCCACGACCCGACTTAGAAGAATTACTCCCTCTGGTAGGAGAAGGTACATTGTGGGCCAATGTCACAAAACACACAAGGCTAGCCAACCCTCATTTAGCTGACTTGCTGGAAATTCGAATTATCACGTTTATGATCAGCTACAGTTATAGAAGATGGAGAAAGATACATCCTGTGCACACGAGAGGTGGATACACCACCATTAACACAAATGAGGAACAGCCACAACTGAGACAGATTTTTGAATCCAACCCACATGGAGGAAGGAGTTTCTACCAGTTCTAGAATACAGCATAGTATACATGAGCGCGCCACCAACACTGCGGATAGATCCATTGTACATGCCTATCAAGAGAAGGTGGACGCCACTAGAATTCCAAGAGGCCAAAAACAGGGACTCCCATGTTTGTTATAGCTTCCCTATCTTCATACCAATAACATTTGGCCATATTCAAGAACAAAGACAGCAACAACTGCTGTCAAGGATCAGAGCATGGCGAAGAATACTTGATCCTGCCATTGTGGCCAGTGTTAGGTTTATGAAATTATTGGTGGTACTAATTGTTGAGAAAACGTGGTGCTCATGCTAGATCAAGTGTGTGGAGAGGAGAGACTCAAAAAGTACAAGAACAAACTCTTGCTTATTAAGTTGTTTATGAATACACCTAGGCCTTGCTCACATACAAAATGCCTCATGGCCTCATCTTTAAATAGATGAGCTAGTGGACCTTAAGTCCATTCACACTCACACCCTTCTCTTCCCCTTGTACATAACCTTAGTCTCTTAATACCCCCCTCAATACCAACTATGAAAGAATGGAATAGGTGGTATTGGACATAAGATGCCTTTATAACATTAGGCGTACAAGGTTTGGAATATAGGTGTGGTTATCTAGGATTTACAACTGTGTTCCTAGAGCCTTAGAGGCTAATACAATGTTGCCATTTAAGTCTTTGTGTCGATGAAGATGTACACCTCAATGATGGTGCACCCCACTTGCTTGACTTCTTGTAAATGACATGCTTTAGACATACATGCCATTGCTTCCACCACATGCTTTCCACTTTGACCATTCTCACACAATGATCATGACAAGGCTGCCACCCTTGCTTTGAGTGGTTTGCTTTTAGATGGTCCTCCAACATGCTTTATGCTTCCTTGAATAATATATCTCCTCCATGAGTAATGAGGTAGATTTAAATGGGAAAGGAAAATACCGCTTGCCTTATGGATTGGTCAAGGGCAGTGTCTACTCCACAATTACAACTTTTGTGCATGGTTACATGATACCCATTAGGGTTTGAAGTTACAAGGTTAATGAGAGTGAGTACGTGGTTGAGGTAAATGCTCAAACCAATAAGGTTGATCATCCTTGGCTCAAGAAGGAGAGGGCATGGCTCATAATGTTGCCAATGCCTCTTACAAAAACAATGCCAAAAGATGCTTAAAATCATGACAAACAACAAGGTAGAGCATTTAGGGATGCTATGCTCAACCTTACAACTCATCTTATACGATGAAAATGCAGAATATGTAGCGGAATAACTTGCCTTGGGCTTGGGAAATGAGAACATATGGCTTATGGCATGCCTATGCCTCTTACAAACAAGGGCCTCAAGGGTAATACACAACAACATTGTAAATGAACACTTAGTGTACATGTGTTCAAGTTTAAACAACTCAAGTATTGAGTTTGTTGATAAAAAAACCAGAGATCTTCAACCTCTTTGACTCATGAGATGAAGACAATTGGTTCATGGTTGCACCATTTCTCTTTGGAAGAAGCGGTTGATGATTTGAAGACTTGAATTGTAGCACTTATGGTGTGTGCCCGGCCTCCATGTTGATGAAGAAGAGCCTCCTTAATGTAAATGACCTCCTCCTTTGATGGTTAAGACCACCTTAGTGTTAAGCAACACTTTGGTTGATGATTAATATCACCATTAGTGTGTATAAAATACAATTAGTGCTAAAAAGCACATTTTTAGTGTAAAATAACACTTATTTTGGTGATTAACTCACCATTAGTGTTTAATAACACTATTAGTGTTTAAGAACACTTTAAAATAACCTCCCTTTGCTGGATTAATAGCTTAATTAGTGTTAAATAACACAATTAGTGCTTTAAAGCACACTTTGAAAGCTTTGAAAGCTTAAAAGTTGATGTTGATGTTGAAGCTTGACGGGAATGAGATTTATGAATATCTCAAGTGGTTGGAATCTCTTCAAAACAAAGAGAAATCTCAGCAACAAACATTTACTTCATCATATGATTGATTAGAGCAAAGGGGGTGATGATATGAGCAAGAAAAACCTCCAAAAATCAAGCTTTAATGGAAAGCTTGAGGAAGAAGAAGAACCCCCACCTGGTCTTTTGCTTCCAGCCGGCGAATGCATGGACGGTTGGAGCTAAAAATGAAGCTGTGGCATCTCCACTCATTGGGCTATCAAAGCCCTAAGAGCCCATCTCTAATGGTGGTCTACAGCCAGGCTATGGTTGTACGACCAGCCTGCGTAGCAGAAAATAGCAGGCGACTCATTTCGTGGGCAATGCCGTCGCAGCGCCAGGAGAAATCATTCAATTAGCATTCCGTCGCACTCTTCAGAAGCTCCACTCCAATCGCAACTTTTACCGACATGAGTTTGGTGACCAGGTCTTCCGACCTCGATAACAGATTATTATGAGAGGACAGAACCTACATCAGGAAGGGGAGAATGTTAATCCCATTTGGATTAACAACATGATCCTCAATTGAGGACATTAATAAGTGTCATGAAAAGGCACTATACATTATGAGATATTAGCCACCCAAGGCCTAGTAAGTAAGTTTTGGGCGCCCAAGTGTGAATAAGGGCCAATTATATATAAGACATTTTCTCATAAATGAAAAGGACACAATCCTCTTTGTGCTATTGAGAGCTCTCCCCTTGTGACTTAAGAGAGAGTGAGGAGTGAGAGCATTCTAAAATTGTGCCTCTTTCATGCTTGTGTGCTTATGCTTGTATGAGAGAGTGAGAGAGAGTGTGATTGGTCTATGTGATAGTGTGAGTGACTCCACGGTGACAGTGTGGAGGTGGAGCTTGGAGTTTGGAGCTTTACAAGCGAGCTTAGAGGCCTCAAGGGACTCAAGATCGAAGCATTGGTAAGTACCCCACGACGGTTGTGTTCTATTGCTCATCCATTAGGTGAATGTGTAGAGTCCCCTCTTGGAGGTGTGGTAGCCCATAACAGCCCTACTTTTACATTTTTATCTTCTTATAAAAAAAAAACAAGGGGAATAGTAGTGCACCGTAGCATACAACCTCGATGCATCTTCATTGACATATTTCGAGGATGCAATATCTGCATCAGGAAGGGGGGTATGTTAACCCTTGCCGGAGACGTCTATGGCATCGACGTCGGCCACTGTATCTTTTTCACCACCTTTGGGGCCACAGATGCCAGAATGGCCAGAATTCACTTGAAAACCATGTATTGTATATTTTAGACATGTGCTTGCCGCTTGTTTATTAAAGGTGCACCATAGGATTTTAGGTAGAGAGTACTATTTATGGATTAGGTGTTATATAAGCTAGAGTGGCCGAAAGAGTGTAAACCCTAGCAGCCACACATAAGAGGCAAAATGCAACTCTCACAACTCATTCTTTATGTTAATTCAATAGAGTGTTCTTCTTTTCTATTTACTATCTTATGCTATTGCTTACTTGCTTGTTTGAGCTCTTAGGTATGCTTGCATGTGAGAGAGTGAGTGTGAGAGACTAAGTGGTGAGAGGAGGGTCGAGCTTCTATCGGAGTGTGTCGGCAGCAGCAGTGGAGTGGAGCTCTCAGGTGCTCCTATAGTGACAGCAACTACGAATATCCCAACAACCAGCATATTCAACGAGGTGAGTGACACACCTATTTGCATTTTGTGCGTTAGGCCATGGTAGATTGGCTTCTTGGTTGAACTGTTTGTTCTCCCAAGTGTGATTGGGCAAAGTCCCACAACATTTGGTCGTTCCCTGCATCTTTCCTGTGGTGTAAGGGCCCTCCACAGAGAGAGAGAGAGAGAGAGAGAGAGAGAGAGAGAGAGAGAGATTACATGTAAGATGCAGAGTGAGAACACCTCACCACACATCCCCACCATTAAAATTCAATCTAAAATTTAATTAATTAAAATTTTATATATGTGTGTAAATTGATTTATATGTGAGAGAGAGAGAGAGAGAGAGAGAGAGAGAGAGAGAGTATGCGTGCATGTGTGTGTGTTTGAGAGAGAGTGAGATGGGGGCAGGCTTGGGGGAGAGAGAGAGAGAGAGAGAGAGAGAGAGAGAGAGAGAGAGAGTAAAAGTAGATTTTAATAAAACATAAAATAAAATAAAATAAATTCTATATATACATGTAAATGTGTATACTTGTATGTGCGTGTATACAAATAAAAAATATATATCAATGTGTGTTTTTATTTACATTTACACACACACACACACACACACATGTATGTATATGTACATGCATACATATGTGTGTGGGTGTGTGTATGTTACACACACATATGTATACGTATACATATATACATATACATATATGTGTGTGTATGTATAATATATCTATTTGCACAAGTTTTTGGGAGGGGGGGGAGGACACATGGCGTTTGGAAGAGGGCCAAGTGTTGGGTATGGGGAAGAGAGAAGGGGGTGTAATGGGGGAGGGAAGGAGCCACATGGGGCAAAGAGAGAGAGAGAGAGAGAGAGAGGGAGGGGGGGGGAGGGGAGTGGAGGCCACATAGGAGAGAGAGAGAGGAGTGTATGGGTATGTGAAGAGAAGAAAACTTAAATAAATAATATAATACAAAACTATAAAGATATATAATATATAAGTACAAAAATATATAGAATACAAATATATATAATAACAATATGTAGCATATAATGAGTAATGCTATTAAATAAATATATATATTAAATCTATACTAACATATTATAATATAATGTTATATATATAATACATAAATTTAAAAAAGAAAATTAAAGACATATATATGTATATATAGTAAATATATAATAATATATTACAATAATGATATATGAATCAATACACATATAGTAAATATATAATAGTATTATATTAATATTATTATATATAAAGATATTGGCACACACATATGTACGCGTTCACACAGCCACACATATGTGTATGGAGGATGTATGTATATATGTTTTGTGTGTGTGTGTGTGTGTGTGTATGAGAGAGAGAGAGAGAGAGAGAGAGAGAGAGAGAGAGATTCTAAGAGGGGTGTGAGGAGAGAGAGTGCATGTGTAAGTATGTGTGTGAGAGAGGGTTGTATCTATGTACGTGGCAAAGACATAAAGATAAGAGACACACACAGATATGTGTCTATATGAGAGCATACACATGAACACATGCATATACATATGCACACATGTGAGAGAGAGACAAAGATATGTGTCTATATGAGAGAGTTGCACATAGACACATAGACACATATACATATGTACACATACATACACCCATGTGCACATAGGCATATACAAACACACACCACATAAAAACACACATGCACATACACACTCACATATATACATATGCATAAATGCATGCCACCCACATCTATACATACATAATGTAGAGTAGCCACGTGCATATCTGTGCTTTTCAACGAATTGAATTACGCCAGCAAAAAGAGGGGGCGATGGCGTCTCTTCTTCATCATCATCAGCAGTTGCTACTGGCACGCTGCGATCGTCACCACCTCCATCACCGTCACGATCACAGAAGTACTACCCTCTCTTGTCAGGCTCGCCCGGCTGCATATCTGAGTCGATCGCAAGGATCATTCTGGCAAGGCGTGTTTTGCGATCGTCTTCATTTGGATAGCAAGCAAGAGCCCTCCGTTTGTGGAGCTGCAGTTGGGAGGAAGGCCGGCGTGATGGACTCAGCGGGGAAGCGTGGGGATGTGAAGGTCTTCGACGACGTTGATGAACTGGCCACGAGCCTGGCGGATTACGTAGCCGAGCTCTCCGATGCGGCCGTCAAGGCCAGGGGGGCCTTCTCGGTGGCCCTCTCCGGAGGCTCCCTCATCAGCACCATGGGGTAACATAGTCTCTCTGTATCTACATGACTTTGATGTGTATTTGTGGTCTTTTATGCCTTGCTTTGATGTTATGTAGCGGCCCTCACCCTTGACCTTTGTTCTTTCTCAGTAAGCTCTGTGAGCCCCCTTATCTCAAGACCATCGACTGGTCCAAGTGGCATGTCTTCTGGGCGGACGAGCGCGTTGTTCCCCGAAATGACCCTGACAGCAATTACAAGCTTGCCAAGGATGGCTTCCTCTCTAAGGTATTTCACCACAGTCTCTCCTACCCAGCCACACAGACACACACACAGAGAGAGAGAGAGAGAGAGAGAGAGAGAGAGAGAGAGAGAGAGAAGTATTAACGTCTGCATAAGGCCAAAATGGCCTATGAGACCCAACCAATAGTGAAAGACCATGTCGCTTTTGAGCTTAGTCCATGTTCTAGAATAAGAAAACATACATCAAAAACATTCTACTGATTAATCAACCAGTAAATCTGCAATGTCAAGCATCAATCTCCACTAAAAACCATTTGGTATTGGTTTTTTCTTTAAATTTTGGCTCTGGTTTTTGGCGGAAAGAGAAAGGAAGTAATATAAATGTCTACAAAAGATCCCAAGGGGTTTATGAGACATAGTCACAGGAAAGTACCTTCAAACGGTACTTTCCCCAAGATAACCAAAAAAAAATGGGCTTCTATGTGTGTGTGCGCTGGCCGTTGGCCGCCCCGCCCCTCTCTGGGATTGAACAGAGACTCATCACTCAACCTCCTTCAAACTTCAAAGTTCACAGGCTTTACACAACAGTGACCAATGTGCTCCTGCTCCTCATTACTTTCATCTTCTTCTCCTTCAATCATCAATCATTCAATGGCACCTAGAGTACTCAAGAGTCAAGTCTCATGATCAATCACAATGGCTATGTATCATGTATCGTGTTTGTCATGTTTTAAATGAAATATCAATAGCTTTATATATATATCAATGTTTTAAATGAAATATCAATCGTGACGGTGTTGTGCTGCTCTCTATCGCAGGTTCCAATCGTTCCTGGTCAGGTGTACTCTATCAATGATGCATTGTCAGAAGATGCTGCAGCAGAGGATTATGAATTTGGTTTGAGGCAGCTAGTTAAGACACGAATTGTTGATGTCTCCACAAGTTCTGACTGCCCAAGGTTTGATCTCATATTGCTTGGAATGGGACCAGATGGGCATGTTGCATCTTTGTTCCCAGGGCATCCATTAACACACGAGAAAGAAAAGTGGATAACGTTCATCACAGACTCCCCTAAACCTCCTCCTGAGAGAATCACATTTACCTTTCCGGTAATAAATTCTGCTGCTAATGTTGCAATGGTGGTGACTGGAGCTAACAAGGCCGAGGCGCTTGAAAAAACTTTTGGGGAAGAGTTGCCTCCTGGTGTACTGCCGGTGCAGATGGTGGTTCCTACAGAGGGAAAGCTGGTGTGGTTTCTTGACAAGCCTGCATCTTCTAGGCTCTGAGCTCTGTGGAGTGGCATTTTTCATGTCATGGCAACAAATACCAGAAGGCACTTGGAAGTTAGGTTAATTCAGAAAGAGTTACGAATGTGCAGGAAAGGATTTTCACCACTAGGTCCTTTTTGTAATTCATGTCTTATCGCCTTAGGTGTTTAGGGAGTGGAACAGTTCTAGGAGAAGAAGAATAATGGAAAGATAAAACAGGATGAATAAAATCCCAATGACTTGCTTTTAATAATATCATGTTTTGCTGTTTGACAGATTTGTAGTTGCCTTTCATCTCTTAACCAAAGGAGTGCTCTAAATTCAATATTTGAAACCCTTGATGCATCTTATATTAGAGATCGAGCTATATTTGTTTGTGGATTCATCTAGCTATATAATTCAGCCGTATTAGCGGACATGCAGATTTCACATTGTGAAGTTTTTGTTTGAGTTGCGGCCAGTTGATATTGTCCTAATTCTTTCTATCTTTAGTGGTGCATTTGCCCTATATCGACTACTTATTTGTTGTACTAATTCTTTCTATTTGTTACTTTCCTTAGTGCTTGGCTTCATTATGGCTGAGTGTGCCTTGCATCTCCTGAGGTTTGATAGAAACTTAGTACGAAGGGCTTTGTGTGAATATATGCTCTTATGTGTGTGTGTGTGTGTGTGTAGTGCGTGTGTGAGGGCATATCTTGATACAGAGTTCTACACCCACTATTGGGCACTGATGACGTTAGTGAAAATGTCATAGTATTTAGTCCATACTATGCATAATGGAGTTGATAGTTATATGGTATTATGGGTTGACTACCATGAGTATATTACATGCACGTTCCTAAAAGGTGAATTTGGGCATGTTCTTGGATTCATCTAGGTATATAATTCAGCCGTATTAGCGGACATACAGATTTCACATTGTGAAGTTTTCGTCCGAGTTGCAGTTAGTTGATATTGTGCTAATTCTTTCTATCTTTTTGCGGTGCATTTGCCCTATAACTACTTATTTGCTATACTAATTCTTTCTATTTGTTACTTTCCTTAGTGCTAGGCTTTATTATGGCTGAGTTTGTCCTGCATCTCCTGAGGTTTGACAGAAACTCAGTACGAAGGGCTTTGTGTGAATATATATACTCTTATGTGTGTGTGTGTGTGTGTGTGGAGTGCGTGTGTGAGAGCATATCTTGATACAGAGTTCTATATCCCACTATTGGGCACTGATGACGTTAGATGTTGTAGTATCTAGTCCATACTATGCATAATGGAGTTGATAGTTATATAGTCTTGTGGGTTGACTACCATGAGTATATAGCATGCACGTTCTTAAAAGGTGAATTTGGACATGTTCTTGGATTCATCTAGGTATATATATATGTTTGTTTTTGGGTCAATGTGAAGCGCCTAGTGAGCATATTGGCATTCCTATTGTGTATTCTGATCATTATGCATACTTGGCTATGGTGAACAATCAGCGTGTGTCAAAACACTATGTATATGTATGTCAAAGCAATGGTGTAAAGCAATGCCATCTCCACTATTATCTTTCACAGTCTTGCATCGTGGCTTTCAGCCATCATCGCTATTGCCTTTCACCCTTAAGTACCACTGGGCCCTTACAGAAATTTCATGGACGTCATTGGAAATGTGGAGGAATATGTGAGGTGTGCCCATTGAATGACAAACCAAACACGGGACATGGAGATTGGACGAGTTGTTCAATTAAGGGAAAGTTGTATTTATTAGCCTAGGTGTTTCCACCTACATCATGGCAGAAAACTCATTTGTATGCTTTATTTGCGAAGATTTGTCCTCTATGGTCACATATTATAATTTTCCTATGGGATCCTTCGTTTACAAAGATTTCTTCCATAAAAACTTTAAGTTCTTGCAGAGTCTTTAGTAGTGATGAGACATTTACATCTTCCAGCTTGTCGTGGAGGACTCTTTATCAACGAAATGCCATCCTTCTCCTTGGTGATGATTCCTTCGATTCTCTTATTAATAGGGAATCTTTTGGTCAACATTCTCTGGAGCTTCCAATAGTGATTGCCATTTTGTCCATATGCTCTTTAGTGTGTTTTCCGGCTCCACTTGGTCCTTGAGCACATGCTTGTCCTATCGACCCTTAGTGTTTTCATATATCCACTTTTTCATTTTGAGCACTTAATTTATGGCTTCATGTTGTTGACGGTGAGTTGTCTGTGGATGTTTGTGACAACACACTCAATTGCAATTGCTTTTTCTTCTTGTCATAGATCTTAATCTGAAGGTGATCGTCTTAGGATAGCCTATCTAGGGGGTTCATGTATGCATGTATCCATGTACCTAGTCACGGATATGGCCGACAATAGTAAGCTAGTACATTGCCACCACTAGGAGACTATATATATAGTCTAGTGATGGTTCCTGCATTTAATATCTTATCTTGTAGAGATTGATATCTACTTTTATTGCAGCAATATACTCTTGTATATGCAAGACATCCTCCGTCCAGAGTTCCTAGATCTCCATCAAAGCTCCTTAGCCGGAGCACACGGGTGGGGGGATAATCATCAGTTTGTAATCAAAGTTTGCAAGTAGTAATATCGTTTACTCACTTCTTTTTTCAATTCAATGCTTTGCATTGTAAAGATTCTGCTTTTGCTGTTGTGTATTCATACATGGTATTAGAGCTTAGGCTCTACACAAAGGTTGTCTTGGCAATTGTCTATTTGAAGGCAGATTTGGAGAGAGAGCCCAACGTGCAAATAACACAGCCGCTTGTGCTTGCCCTTCACCTTCGGGGGTGTACGGTACCACTATGTTGAAGATTATAGGTTTGTAAGTGCGTAAGATTTTGCAAGAACTATTTGGTAAGTTATCGTAGTAATCATGTCAGATAGTCTATCCTAGATTGTGAGCAAGAAGCTGGATAAGAATCTCATTTAACTTTTTATTAACAGAGGTTTTTAGACATTTTGGGGACACGTCTTCAGCTTTGTTTTACCTCTATAAGTTTTTCATAGGCACTCCGTGAAAGTGTCGATTTTTGACTGTGTATACCTAATTTCTGGTTTGATACAAAGTTGTGACATAAATTTGGTTGTAGGATAGTCTGTGCAAAGAATCGAGATTTGCAGGTAAGTTGGTGGATGTATATGTGTGTGACTGTTATATATACGCGGTTATAGTGTAATACGGTACCACTGTGTTAAAGATTGTAGGTTTGCTGTAATAAGTGTAGAAGATTTTGTAAGATTTTGCAAGCACTATTTGGTAAGTTATTACAGGTAACCATGTTTAATAATCTATCCTAGATTATGAGCGAGAAGCCAAACAAGAATAAATTCTATACATGGAAATTCAGGATGACCAATTTCCTTATGGAAAAAGGATATTGGGAATTCACCGTAGGTGATGAAAAGGAGCTAGAGATTGTTGAAGAAAATCCACCCCATAGTGGATGCATGCATATAAAGCATGACATGAAAGAGCCAGAAAGATGCTGTATTGGTTATCTGTCATCAGAGATAGACTCTATGATTGTGCATGTACATGCATAAATGCCTAAGGAGGCTTGGGGCACCTTTTAAAAGCTTGAAAGATGCAGTTAAAGCAAGAGTTGCATAATGTGACCACATGAAAGTTGAGTATAAATGATTACTTGGTGAAGGTTAAAGAGCTTACAGATGTCCTTGCTACCGTTTCTTCTATTGGATCACCTGTATATAAAGATGATATGGTATCGGTAAACCTTGAATGGTCTCGGCAAGAAATACAATTAGATTAAGAACTTTCTTGATTTTCAAGAACCGATTGCTTTCCTTATCCATGAGGAGATGAATATTGGGGGAGGTTCATCCTCTAGAAATTCATTTGAGTAGGCCTTCTACTCAGATACATGTAGAGGTAGAGATAGATCATTATCTAGAGGCTGAGGTGTAGGCCATTTTGAAAACAGAAATCATGGGTAGCAACAATAGGAATCTAATGTACAAATAGGTGGAAAAGGCCACTCTAGAGGTAGGGGAAGCCAGAGAGGCTAAGGTGGTTGGAAAAGAAACCAACCCAAAAGAAAACTCCACCAAGACTACCACAATCACGATATCTTAATAGTATCAAAATGTGGGTGGAGAATCAGCTACTTGTAGCTCAAGGCTACTATGAAGGTTCCAATCAAATATGGGTGCCTCGACTGTCAAAACCTCTTCCTCAACGCAGCACTCAGAGGCCAAGGAAAAAGAAAAGTACTCCACAACACCGTCCACAAAAACCTATGCAAGTTCCTTAAAGGACTCCACCAATGCAACAAGTGTGGGTACCAAAAACACTGCTGCAAGCACAAGGGTACTACTAAAGAAATACCAAAGCTTGGGTCCCCAAGCACATCACAAAGTCCCCTAAGCTTGCACAAAGAAGAAAGCCACAACACCAAGCACATAGGCCACCAAGTTATAGTGTTTGTCAAATATGGGTGCCTGTGCATGTACTTCAACCACAAGGATACTATGATAGTAATTCCATCATATGGTTGCCAAAATCGAGCAATGTGAAGAAAACCTCACCACCACCAACTTCAACACCAACAACTTCACCTAAAGTTCAACAAGAATGGAGGCCCAAGCAACAACAAGCAAATCACTCAACCACTCTTGTGCATTCAACACCATCACAAGAGCTTGTCTGTTCAAGCAAACAATCAGCAATCTTCCCTACTGCCTCGATATCATTTCAACAAAAAATTCAAGAATCAATACAGAGACTTAGGAGCACATCAAGAACAAAATAATAATGCTCTTGTCACCCCTTTGGAAGTGAGAAATGAGCGCACAAGAAGTTGTTGCTTGCAAATCATGACCTAAATGATCCATAAATTAAAATAATAATAAAAATCAACAACTTCCAAGTACATCCATGGATGGGGCGGCCATGGTGGGTGAAATCCTGGTCAATGGTACAACCCATCACCTGGAATTTTCCTTCAAATTACAAACCTCTCCAAACGATGCCACAATCTTCACAACTCAATGATTTTCAATACCTAGTGAAGATCTCTATATTAGTCTTGCAAGTCGACGTAATTATTTCAATCCTCACCAACAAGTGGCTACATCAACACAGAGCAGTTCAATAAGAGACTATATGACTTAATTCTTGTACTTCATGTAAATCTGCTTCATAAGAGCACTTAAATATACATAAAAACATAAAAAGCACATGGATAGAAGAAGAAAGGATCAGGTCCTACTCAACAACATTCGACAAGAATCTTGCCACACAAAGGGACATCATCACAAGCCAATTACTTTAAATGATGAATGTTGCTTCAATGAATCAAATGAGAAACTGAGAATCACCATCTCATTCTGATGATTAAGTCTATGTTCCTCCGGATCCTTCTCTCTGTTCTCTTCCATTATTAACATCTCTTAGTGTCCCCACCAGTAACAAAAATCACATGTAACCTTTTCGATGATTTTCAAAAACAACTTGAGCCCAAAAAAAGGGGCTCACACAAATGTAAAAATACAATCATTCGCAAAAAACCCCACCCACCACCCCATTAGGAATTTCCAATAAACCACTAACCTATTAATTCATTAAATAGCTTTTCTTATTTCTTCTGGAGAAAAAAAGACCATTGAACGTCACTCACCGTCAACACCATCGACAAAGCTTGTTCATTCTTTTTATACTTTTATGTGTATTTAAGTGCTCTATTGAATTGGGGTTAAAGTCGATAATGAGGCTGTCTTCACTTTGTTTGATTTTGGCAACCATATGATGGGATTACCATCATATGGTTTCCATTCTTGTTCAAACTTTAGGTGAAGCTGTTGGGGTTAAAGTCGATAATGAGGCTGTCTTCACTTTGTTTGATTTTGGCAACCATATGATGAGATTACCATCATAGTATCCTTTTTGTTGAAGCATGTGCACAGGCACCCATCTTTTGTTGAGATTTAAGCTCGATGTGAGCATGTGCCAGCTGTGCTATGTGCTGTTAGGTAGCAGCATGTGTGAGACATAAATGACCACGTCCAGGTGTGGACATTAGCTAGGGTTAGCTGAGTGTGGACACAACACATAGTGTGTGTTATGTCTTATGGATTATGGCTTTATGCATTGTGTGAGAAGAGAGATGGCTTCCCTCTATGGTTAGGGTTTGCAATATACATTAGGGTTTTCTCCTATGTGTGTGTCTCCTCTCCCTCTACTTGTTTTTCATCATGGTATCAGAGCCTGGTGCTCTCTATTAGGGTTTATGAGTGAGTGAGAGAAGAGGGAGAAGAAGCTGTGAAGAAAAGCTGTGAAGCTTGCCATTGATGCTGTGAAGCTTGGAGCACACCGATTTCTATCAGATCTGAGAGCTTGGCCTACCAGGTAAGGTCTACTAAACACCCTTGAGCGGATTGCAGGTGATTCAAGCACAAACAAGGCAAAGTAGGGTTGCCCAAAGCAAAAGAAAATTTTGGTTTTTGCAAGCTGTCCATTGGATTTTGGAAGCGGTGATGTATTGTGAAAATGGATGCAAATCTGACAAAGAAACATGCATCTAGCAAATGGGAATGTATTGGCAACTCATGTGCAAGCCCTACAGTGAATTTGGAGCAAGTATGATGCATTTGAATGATTAAAAATTACTGTTTTTGAAGCTCTCACAAAACAGAGAAAAAGAGTCACTTGGTGGATGAAATTAGAGCAAGTTTTTGTAAAAAATACTCAATTGATGGGTTGTACACATGCCTTGGAGTGTTAGGCAACTACACATGGTCTCAATCACCACAATAATCATCTCAAATCCCCTCTATAGCAGGCGGCGCAGATCATACAGGGAAACAAAGCACTTTTTCTCATATTTTTGATAAGTGGAGGCCAAATTCCACTTGTGCGGTTGATTAAATCCAAATTTTGCTTAGAAATTGTGTAATACACAAACCCAAGGAGGTTGCTATATGATTGGTTTGAGTAATTATGATCTATGGAGCTGGAAATGAGCTGATTAAACAGGCTGTCTACTGTGATTAGTGAAACAGAGTGTGATTAATCGACTAATTACTCTCTCATCTTAAACAATTGGCCTAATTCCTTTTACATGGAGTTATTGGACATCATTTCTAAGCTAATGAATGCCTAGTCTCCCAATTTGGACAAGCATTGAAGAAATTAGAGCAATTCTACTACTGGTTTTACTGGTTTTTCTCAAAACAGAGAAGGGGGTTTGACAAAATTGGTATGTACGCACCTTGGTTGGTGTTGATATGAAACATTGAGCTTGTTTAGGTGTCAATGCAAGTTATCCACACTTGATTGAACCACTACATTGCAATTTGGAGCCTTGGAAAGCGTGCCAAAACAGGATACCTTGGACTGTGTATGCCAGTTCATTTTGGATGCAATCACTTTGATTTTCTACATCAAAAGTGAAGTTTGTTGAGTACTTTGGAGTATTTGGAACACTTATTAGAGTGTGGTTGAGCTGAGGAAGGCTCGTTTACAGATTGGACATGTGCAGAAGGTGCATTTGCATTGAGCAATTATGTCAGATAATCCAGTACAAATTGTGGGTGAAAAATTGGATAGGAAGAACTTCCAAGCATGGAAGTACAGGATCAAAAGTTTTTTGAAGGGAAAAGGTTTTTGGAATCTTATTACAGGTGCGGAGCCAGATCCGGAACTACCCCAACAACCTACACAGCAAACAGGTTATAGCTCATAAGCAATGGTCAAAAAGAGCTTACAAAGTTTTGCATTATCTGTCTATATGTATCTCGGATGCTATACTCATACATATACATGATGCTGAGAATCCCAAGCATGGGATACATTGGTAAAAAGCTGTTTGATACAGACACTAGTGCTCGCAAGTCGTAGTTGCGACAACAGATTCATAATGTAAAACGGAAAGGAAGGAGCATCCATGATTATGTACAAGAGATAAAGAAGTATGCAGATGCATTGGCAACAATCAATGCCCCCATGCCTGATGAATTTGGTAGACATTACCTTGCGTGGTCTTGGCAAGGAGTATAAGTCTTTTGATATATCCATCTCGGTTCGGAGTACAGGTTTACCAGATTTTGATGAGTTGGTTTCACTCTTGCTTGTTGTTGAGGAAATCAAACTCAGTGACTCCTTTCATGATGCATCTACTAGCCATGATGATAATGGCAGAAATCAAGCTTTCTATTCACAAAGGGGATCTAGAGGCAGGGGGAGATTTGCATCACGTGGCCGTGGTAATGGTCGTGGATGGCAGGACAGGTAACCACAATAGAATTTTCAGCCTACATATGGTGCTAGAGGTGGTCGTGGATATACACCTCAAAGAGGCAGAGGTAATCCTCGTGGTAGAGGACGTTGTGGCAAGGCCAACAAACATCTATGCAAAATGTGGAATGCCATTACTGTGGAAAATTTGGTCATATGGCACGTGATTGTTTTCGCAAACAAAATGATTCGAGAGGGGGTAGAACACAACATGGTGGACATTATGCACAACATGGTGGAAATTATGCAAGTGGTGGAAATTATGCATCAAGCAGTAATGATGGTAGTGCAAATCACTTGTTTGCCCCATGAAACATGTTGTGGGATCTATGATGTCAAATGGTGAAAGTGATGACACTTGGTATATGGACTCTGGAGCATCAAACCATATGACTTGTCATGGTGAATGGTTTGAGCATATGAAGCCTATGGATGTGAAAGGCTATGTGGAGACAGGAGATGATACCCAACATGCTATCACACATGTTGGAAGTGTACCATTGGTTATGCACAATGGTGAAACAAAGTCTATGGCAGATGTCTTGTATGTGCCTTCTATTACAAAAAGTTTGGCCTCAGTTGGTCAAATGGTGGAACAGGGATTATAGGTTCGTTTCAACGAGCATGGTTGCTTCATTGAGGATTTCAAAAATGGATGTAGAGTCATTGCCAAAGGTAAGAAACAAGGCAGGTTATTTAAGTTGGATGCTGGGATTCCTGAGTTGAAATCAGCCATGTTCTCTAAAAGCCGAAATGTGGTACATGACATTGACATGTGGCATAAGAGGATTGGACATGTGAACATACAAAGGTTAAAGAACATGCAGGCAAGAGGCATTGTTAGTGGGCTGCCTAGATTCAAGTATGATGGGAATATGCATGTTTGTGATGCCTATCAGTTTGGAAAGCAGGCAAGGTTGCCATTTCCTAGAGAAGGCAACATGAGTAGCAAGCCACTTGAAATAGTTCATAGCGATGTATGGGGTCCTGCACAAAACCCATCCATTAAAGGCAGCTTATATTATGTGACATTCATTGATGATTTCAGCAGAATGACTTGGATTTACTCAGAGAGAAAAGTGAAGTGTTGGGAAAGTTTATGGATTTCAAAGCTTTTGCAAAGAAGCAATATGGCTCTTGGATAAAATGTTTGAGAACATATGGAGGTGGTGAATACACCTCACATGCTTTTGAGCATTTCTTGAGAAAGCATGGCATAAGAAGACAGTTAACTTGCAGGTATACACCTCAACAAAATGGTGTTGCTGAGAAGAAGAATAGAGTCATTTGTGAAGTGTCCAGGGCAATGCTCAATGAAAAGAGCATGCCATACTATTATTGGGCCGAAGCATGTGCCAATGCAGTGTATATACTTAATAAGACACCCACAGCAGCCATACATGGAAGTACGCCAGAGATGCGGCTTACAGGATTTAGGCTAGACATTGGACACCTCAAAGTGTTTGGTTGCATAGCTTATGTACATGTGCCTGACGAGAGAAGGAGGAAGTTGGATCCTAAGGCAGAGAAGTGTGTGTTTGTTGGTTATGCACAGGATCGCAAGGCATATAAATGTTACAATCCACAAACTAGGCAAGTGGTTATCTCACGAGTTTTATCAGGTCAAAATGATGCTTATGTCTCGAATTTTTTGTTGTGTTTAATAAATGTAGATGGAGAAATGTTGCTAGAAGAGAAAATTAACCACTCTATCTAACTTGTATTTGTTCTTCACCTACACCATCTCCTATTGGTCTCTAAAATACCACCAGTACCCACTTTGATTGCTCTCATATTGTTCTTCACCTACACCAGCTCCTATTCGTCTCACTAGAATCACGGTGTGATATGAACATACCCGAGGCATCGAAATTGCATCTATGCGCCGTCCTTCCATCAAGCCAAGGTTATGCTTACGTCTCGAATTTGTTTGTTGTGTGCAATAAATGTTGTTTAAGAGAACATCAAGCACTGTCTTCTAGCCTAGACATTATGAGGAATGTAAATAGGTAAATCCAAATGATGTAGGTTCTTATATGAAGTCATATTTCATTTTGTTTTTTATTGATAGGCTATAGATGGCTAGAACAAAGTGTTAATCCAATTTTGGATTAACAAACATGATCCTCCAATTGAGGACATTAATAAGTGTCATGAAACGACACTATAAAAGTTGTAGATTATGAGATATTTGCCATCCAAGGCCTAGCAAGTAAGTTTTGGATGCCCAAGTGTGAATAAGGGCTAAATGTATATAAGGCATTTTCTCATAATGAAAAGACAATCCCCTTTGTGCTATAGAGAGCTCTCCCTTGTGTCTTGAGAGAGATTGAAGGAGAGAGAGAATTCTAGCATTGTGCCTCTTTTATGCTTGTGTGATTTATACTTGTGTGAGAGAGTGAGAGAGAGAGCGATCGCCTTATGTTATGGTGCGAGCGACTCTATGGTGACAGCGTGGAGGTGGAGCTTGGAGGTTGGATCTTAACAAGTGAGCTTGGAGGCCTCAAGGGACTCAAGTTCGAAGCATTGGTAAGTGCTCTACGATAGTTGTGATCTATTGCTCATCCTTTAGGTGAATGTGTAGAGTTCCCTCTTGGAGGTTTGGTAGCCCCCATAACATTTTTGGCGTCGCTGCCGGGGAAACACCTTTGTTTCTTCCATCCTTTTGGAGTTTCAGCTCCCATTGCATAGGATTCATTACCATTCCTTATTGGGAGTGGCATAATCGATTTGGTATCAATTGGATAAGTATTATGCACCCAAAATCACAACTTTCGACGCGGAAAGTTCCAGGTGAAACTGCAGAAACACGTTCATGCTTTGAAACCTTTTCTGCAACTTCACGCTACAAATCGCTTACAAAATCAGTGCCGTAATTAACGCCGAAAATCACGGGATTGCCTTGCCCAAAATAGATAACCTTATCTTGACACCTCTGACATCGCAAAATTTGCCACGCAAAATTTGCCAAAATTTTTGAGCACGTGAAAGTTCAACAAAGCGTTCACGACGTGAAACCTTCTAAAGTTGTTCATGGCGTGAAACCCTTTCTTGTTTATGATGTGAAACCTTCTGAAGTTGTTCACGGCGTGAAACCCTTTCTTGTTCACGACGTGAAACCTTCTCTACAAATTCACGGGTTGGCCTGAAAGGCAAAAAAAAAAACTTTGAGTACATGAAAGTGCAGAATAACATTCACGCCGTGAACCTTTTCTAACTTTTCATGCCGTGAACAATGCATTCTCTGCAATTTCACGTAAGGTCTGGAAAACTCATCGGAGACGATCTTACACCTAACGATAGTGCATCGAATCACCCAAGATATTCTTATCAAAGAAGTGTGGGATCAGGACATTCCGCAAGCACACACTTGAGTGGTTTAAGAAACCTGACACCGCTGAAACTAGTAGCGAAGAGTCCATGGAAGAAGGACTGAGATACGCTGGGTTTGGGGAAGAGGAGAAACCACTCTCCCCAACGAGGTCCAGTGGTATCATTGATATCGCCCGGGGATGTTTTGGTCTCCAAACCAATCATGACTGGGTCCGTCAACCAGTGCTAGACTCGGTCCATGACAAGAAGTGCCCATCCAACCGTTGAATTCTAGGTTGTCGAATACCCCCCCTCCCCCCCCGAAATAAGACGAGACATAGAAAGTGCGGCCAGGACGGGTCAAATATTCTTCCCCACCACCGAAGTAGAGTTAGACCTCAAATGGAGTGAGGTGGAGTGACAACTACGAGAATTGAGCTTAAGGAAACAAAAGCTCAATACTCGAAAGGAAAAAAGCTGAGAAAAAGGAAAAGGGTCGTTTTAACCCACTCCAGTCACGAGGGAAGGAACCAGAAATAGTTATGGGAAGAAGTGAGGAAAAAATTCCAAACTTGGAACCCCCCATAAACAAGGAATCTAGAATAGAGGAGGGGCTTACAACCATAGAAGAGGAGGGTAACCTAGCAAGCATGGCGGGTGAAGTCAAGGACCGTTTGTACACTAAAAAGGATATTGAGCAAATGATCAATCACCCTACGTTCCTACAAGACATGGAACTCCCGATTCTACAAAGACGTATGGAGGCGACTAATATGTCCAAAAATTCTCTGGGGATGGGAATCCTATCCAAACATGTAGAGATTTTTGAATCCACATGTGGAACCTGCGGGCCAGTCGGTGATGTGACAATGATACATGCCTTCTCATTGACCTTAGAAGGGAAAGCTCGTCAGTGGTTCCGAGCCCTCAAGCCTGACGATAAGATTAACTTCACAAGACTTAAGAACATTTTTGTGCCCAGTTTTACTTGAAGCGGTGACAAATGGAGCCCTGTGGTCGCACAGTTACATAATATCAAACAAAATGAAGTTG
The DNA here is from genome assembly GCF_041138505.1 of Cibotium barometz. Taxonomy (NCBI): domain Eukaryota; kingdom Viridiplantae; phylum Streptophyta; class Polypodiopsida; order Cyatheales; family Cibotiaceae; genus Cibotium; species Cibotium barometz. The sequence continues at coordinate 43,907,769 of NC_141077.1, forward strand.
AGTCGATGAGAGACTATGTGTCTCATCTTAAGCACTTAAATTCAAGGTGTAAACTTTGGGAGAGGTTAACTGATGATCCGTTATTGCCTTGCTTTCGGAGAGGGGTTAGAGACCACAGAATTCATGATTACATGGTACTAGCCCGACCTCCTACTCTTGATGCATGTGCAAACTGGCAATCAAATATGAAGATACTATGTTGGAATTGCCGTAACTGGAAGATGTTGGAATTGCCGTAACCAAAACCGCACGTGCAAGTTTCCCCGCATGTGGCTCGTTCGTGTGATGACTTCTGGAGATTTACGGGAACTATCGGGCCTGAACTATGGGATGCGTGTCCCACATAAGCGAACCGACGAAGAGGAAGCAGAAGAGGAAGAGGAAGGAAGTACAAATCCATGGGATAGAGGTAGATTGTCGGAGTAGATGGAGCCAGTGCAGTCCTTCAAAGAAAGGAGTAAAGGAAATATTTTGGGGGGGAAAAGAAATGCATCGGCGATACCGTGCGAGTTTGAAAAGTTATTTATCTAGCACCGCTATAAGCGCCACTGAGTGTCACTTATAGCAGCGCTTATATATAAATGATTCCCAATGACGCTTATAGCATCGCTTAAAGTAACTGTTATAGTGGTGCTTATAGTAGCGATGCTTATAGTGGCGCTTATAGAGCGGCACTTATAGGCGGCGTAACATAAAAAAACGCTGCAAATAAATGCCGCTATTGCTTTCTTTTGTTATAGTGATAATACTTGAATACATGTGAGTGAACTATATATTTAGGTTGACCAATGAGTGTAGGGATGTTGTTATTCAACTGTTGCCTTGCTTTTTTGACACTAAACTAGTGGCATGACCCGTGTCCCTGATGGGCAAGAGTAATCTTGTGTGTATGAAATAGATGGATTGTTCTTGTTGACCTCCAATCAGTACAATGGAGAGAGATTGTTGCCCAAGAGTCCCAAGGGCACGGGTTCAAGCCCCCCCCCCATTACACAAGCGGTGGCACGTATGGGTGTGTATGTTGTGTTGCACTTCCTAATTCCAGCCAATTCCATATATTAAAAAAAATTCCTATCCTAGAAGGGTGAGTAGAGATAAGCCTTATATTTGAAGCCCATGATGGACTTCATGGTCCTCAACTTGCCAAGCCGGAAGATGTTAAAAACATCTTCAGCAACTATGACTTCGCATGACTTGTAAGGTTCCCCCCTTCTAAAATAGGGGAAACACTTAAGATAGTCCACTAAGTCTTAACTTGGAGAAAAATTTCCTATTCATCGACGCCTTGACCATGTAGAGATTCAAGGATACGATTCATAGGTAAGACCTAGTCCTATCTCGTAGGGGGAGCGTGATCTTCTAAAAATCAAATCACCCATAGGGTAATTGATCATAAATTGGGCAACTACTAGACTTGATTTGTAGAGGCAACGCTCTTTTCCTCATCCATGCAAGGCACAGCCGCCGCTGGCCTAGTCTTCTAGAATAGAGTTGCCCAAGAACCTATTTATCTAGCGCGTAGGGCTTTCACTTTATATGTTGGAAAGCTACCCGACTAATTGGGTCCACCCGTCCGTAGGATGGTGCCGTCGGAGCATTCCATCCTCCCACTTTCCACCCTACTCATGCGTCAATTTGTTTTCTAATTAATCCTACCACACTGTTGACATAAATAAACATGTTCCTTAATTAAGGCTCTTTTCACAAGGTTTGTTAAAACAGTCTTTTTCCACAATACAATAATGCCAAAGATAAGATTTATAAAAAAAAGTTTACACATGAATCAATTCCATACAAGCCAAACTGGCTCTCTTATTCTTTTCCTTTATACTGCCGATGATCTAGAATTCGGCCTTCCAGCCTCTACATGCTGGGCAAAACCCTACGGGACCATACACCTCATCGTCGGCCGCTGGCGAGGACTCAAGCCGGCGTGTCGCCCTCTCAGGCTCCATCGCTCGATCCTCCCGCCCCTCAGAGGGATGTCTGCACACTAGGGTGGGCTTATTCACCACACTAGCATGGGCCCTCAGAACTAGGTAGCATCATAATCTCTCGCCTCAATCGGCGAACCTTATTCTCCCAATGGTATGAGGGATACCTTGGGCCGAGGGCTTTGCTAACGATGCCGCCCGGCTACACAAGCACGGAACAGAGTTAGCATCGAAGCCAGGAAAAGCTTGCACTCTTTAAAGATAACAATTTCAATGCAATTTATTGAATACAGCGTCACACGATTCATAACTTCATACAATTTTATGTCATTATTTTAAAAGGAAAAGATACACATTTATTAACACCAATATATTGAAAAAACTCTTCTTTAAAAGATAACCAAGCTAACCTGGCCACCATTTCCTTGAGGAGCTTGTAAAGGGAGGGTTGGAGCCGCATCGGGAGCATCTTCTCTAGTCTCATTGTTGCGCGCTCCTCCCGATGTAATATTCAGACATTTTCGGGAAGGGGCCATCTTGGACGTCATCTTGTAGGGCTCGCTGTTGCGGTCGAAACGTTCCTGTCGGATCTCAATTCTGCGATCGTTTGCTCACCGTATGAGCAAAAGACCATAGCGTATGAACCCTCTCTTAAGGCAAAAACTTCTTACTAAAGTCTACGCAAATGGCCTGGGGGGGGGAATTGTGAAATGTCCTTAACACAAAAACGTTTTGCAAAAGGGAAGAAGGGCTGAGGACTGCTGTAAGTCTCTTCACACGGGGAAGTTAAGGACACTGCCTCCTAGCAAGAGGGGGACAGAGGAAAATTGCCTTATCTGAAAAGTGGCAAATGAGGGGGTGTGAGAGGGGTGGCTGTACTATAGCAAGTACACTACACAGGGATGGATGGCAGTACGGACGGCGGCACAACAGAGCATACGCTACGTAGAAATGCGTGTTGTCCATGGAGCACCCCGGCGGTTTATATAACTGTGGGGTACGAGTATGGGCGCTGCACAAAGCAAGGACGAAAGGACGGTGTACCAGTAAAGGCTGTAGATCAGTGGCCTGCATGGGTCTAGGGGAAAGGTATGGTGTCGGTTAACAGGGAAAGGAGTGGTACGCATGTACCTTATCTGGTCAGGGGCAGTATGGGTGTCCACGTAGTGGTACGTGTGGACCACACAGTGGGCGGTCGTCGTTTAGTTCTTGTGCGGCCATCGTACGGGCACCCTGGTAAGTGTGTACGGTCCAAATTTTGGGGCGAGGTCTCCAAATTTGGGACGTCGGTCTTGATTTGCGTGCCAGACCGTCTCGGGGGGCGATTTTTTTTTTGTCCGGGAGGTTCTCCTCGTCATTGGGGTTTAGATCGTTCATCAATCGGACACCCGGTCGTGCATTTATTAAGGTTTAAAGGTCGTTGCTTTTTAACTAAAAATGACTGAAATTTACATATAAGCTTGATCCGGTGTCCGTTTTGGATGCTCTAAAATCCTACATTAGGGTAAAATCGCACACAGATTCCAAATAGGTTTGTCAGTCCTCATTTCTTTCACAAGGAGCTTTAATCGTATGAGAGCATCCTGTAATGTGCTTGGCCTCATTGCTTCAAGGCGAGAATCTAAGGGTTCATTTAACCCTTGGCAGAAATGAGCCACTTGCTGGGAAGTAGTCATAGCTGGGGCATACTTCCAAAGAGTGATAAATTTGGAATAGTAGTCCTCAAGAGTTAAGCTGCACTGCCTAAGACTAAAAACTCATTCATCTTTATGGATTCATGGGATGGGGGAAGATATCTTTCCTTCACGGCCTGCTTGATGTCTTCCCACGTTTGAGAATGCTCGGTGACTCCCTTGTCACGGCACCACTGTTTCCACCAGAGTTTAACATTTCTGATGAGGCGAAACCGTGCATGCATAGACTGATTTGCTACTCCAGTACCGGCGGCAGAGAAATAATCGTCCATCGCTTCAATCCAGACTTCAGCATCCTTCTCAATCTTTGAACCTTCTCCTTTAAAGGAGGGAGGTTGCATTTGCTTGAGCAAGAGCTTCTTCTCTTGGATATCAGTGTAGAGTGCATTGGGAAGTGGAGGGTGATCGTCCTAGCCATCATTGTAAAAACAATTTTAAGATTACAAGATTCATTTTTGCACAACGCTTATTTTGGAGAGTAAAACATTGAAATCATTTTATTTCCAAATATTTACAAGGACGAGTTTTATTACAAAGATCTGAGACTAATATAATTAGTCTTATTTGCCATCAAGGAAAATTCCTAGGCTTGACTATGACATAAGGGTAGAGCGATCCACATAGGTGAAATATGGGGGTTCCGCTGTAGGTTCTAAGACTCTGAAAACTGATGGTAAGGGTGGTAGACTCTAGATTGGGGTAGGTCCCAACACAGCTACTCTGTTAGCAGGTAAGACCTGCATCACCATACACCCAGCGATCCTGAGGTATGCGAATCCCATCTATAGTCAGAGGTGTCGGCCCAGGGATACCGACGAGCCAAAATAAACAGATCATCTTCAACTTTTCAATCCAATGAATCTGCTTTAGGTCGGTGGTAAGTATCCCAATTCGATCTGCTCGGATGAATAATATCTTGGCTCAGGACTCTAGAAATCTCTAACCCATCCTCTTTCAATACGAGAGAAATGAGGGATGGACATCTTCTCTAGTATCTGCACCATTCATTGCAAAACAGTCCTTAAATGGTAATTCCTAGGAGCTAAGATTGGCTCTGATACCAATTGCTTCTAAAATAGGGGAAACACTTAAGATAGTCCACTAAGTCTTAACTTGGGAAAAATTTCCTATTCATCGACACCTTGACTATGTAGAGATTCAAGGATACGATTCATAGGTAAGACCTAGTCCTATCTCGCAGGGGGAGCGTGATCTTCTAAAAATCAAATCACCCATAGAGTAATTGATCATAAATTGGGCAACTACTAGACTTGATTTCTAGAGGCAACGCTTTTTTCCTCATCCATGCAAGGCACAGCCGCTGGCCTAGTCTTCTAGAATAGAGTTGCCCAAGAACCTATTTATCTAGCGTAGGGATTTCACTTAATCTGTTGGAAAGCTTCCCGACTAATCGGGTCCACCCGTCCATAGGATGGTGCCGTCGGAGCATTCCATCCTCCCACTTTCCACCCTACTCACGCGTCAATTTGTTTTCTAATTAATCCTACCACACTGTTTGACATAAATAAACATGTTCCTTAATTAAGGCCCTTTTTTGTTAAAATAGTCTTTTTTCACAATACAATAATGCCAAAGATAAGATTTATAAAAAAAAGTTTATACATGAATCAATTCCATACAAGCCAAACCGACTCTCTTATTCTTTTCCTTTATACTGTCGATGATCTAGAATTCGGCCTTCTAGCCTTTACATGCTGGGCAAAACCCTACGGGACCATACACCTCATCGTCGGCCGCCACTGGCGAGGACTCAAGCCGGCCTATCGCCCTCTCAGGCTCCATCACTTGATCCTCCCGCCCCTCAGAGGGATGTCTGCACACTAGGGTGGGCTTATTCACCCCACTAGCCTGGGCCCTCATTCTCGGGCTTTGCTAACGACGCCGCCCAGCTACACAAGCACAGAACGGAGTTAGCATCAAAGCCAAGAAAAACTTACACTCTTTAAAGATAACAATTTCAATGCAATTTATTGAATACAGCATCACACAATTCGTAACTTCATACAATTTTATGTCATTATTTTAAAAGGAAAAGATACACATTTATTAACACTAATATATATAGAAAACTCTTCTTTAAAAGATAACTAAGCTAGCCTGGCCACCATTTCCTTGAGGAGCTTGTAAAGGGAGGGTTGGAGCTGCATCAGGAGTATCTTCTCTAGTCTCGTTGTTGTGCGCTCCTCCCAAGGCAATATTCTGACGTTTTCGGAAAGGGGCCATCTTGGATGTCGTCTTGTAGGGCTCGCTGTTGCGGTCAAAACGCTCCAGTCGGATCTCAATTCTGAGATTGTTTGCTCACCGTATGAGCAAAAGACTACAGTGCATGAACCCTCTCTTAAGGCAAAAACCTCTTACTAAAGTCTACGCAAATGGGGGGGGGGATTGTGAGATGTCCTTAACACAAAAACATTTTGCAAAAGGGGAGAAGGGCTGAGGGCTGGTGTAAGTCTCTTCACATGGGGGGAGGGGGTGGGGGGGGAGAAGAGTAAAGACACTGCCTCCTACCAAGAGGGGGATAGAGGAAAATTGCCTTATCTGAAAAGTGGCAAATGAGGGAGTGTGAGAGGGGTGGCTACAAGGGGCGGCTGTACTATAGCAAGTACACTGCATAGGGATGGATGGCAATATGGACGGCGGCACAACAGAGCATATGCTACGCAGAAATGCGTGTTGCCCATGGGTTTATATAACTGTGGGGTACGGGTATGGGCGCTGCACAAAGCAAGGAGGAAAGGACAGTGTACTAGCAAAGGTTGTAGATCAGTGGGTTACATGGATCTAGGGGAAAGGTACAGTGTCGGTTAATAGGGAAAGGAGTGGTACGCATGTACCTTATCTGGTCAGGGGCAGCATGGGTGTCCACGTAGCGGTACGTGTGGACCACACAGTGGTGGGCGGCCGTCCTTTGGTTCTTGTGCGACCATCGTACGGGCACCCTGGTAAGTGTGTACGGTCTAAATTTTGGAACGGGGTCCCCAAATTTGGGACGTCGGCCTCGATTTGCGTGCCGAACCGCCCCGGGGGGCGATTTTTCTTTTTTTTTTTTGTCTGGGAGGTTCTCCTGGTCATTGGGGTTCAGATCGTTCATCAATCGGACACCCGGTCATGCATTTATTAAGGTTTAAAGGTCGTTGCTTTTTAACTAAAAATGACTGAAATTCACGTATAAGCTTGATCCGGTGTCCGTTTTGGATGCTGTAAAATCCTATATTAGGGTAAAATCGCACATTAGGTTCAATGGGTTTGTTGAGCTTGACTAAGAAAACTTGGTGACCCTTACGTGTTCCCTTGAGAAGATGTTTTGCCTTGACTACCCTAGATTTAGGTTTTCCTGTTATCCCCTGAATGGATATTACTTGGCCATGCTCATTTTCAGGAGTGATACTCCCCTGGTTACAAAATGAATGCTAGCTTTGTTTGCAATTAACCAATCCATCCCACCAAGGATTCCATCATAAATTCCTAATGGCAAGACTCTAAAGTGGCCATGAGTTCGCATTACCCAGCTCAAAATCAAGGTTTCCTATAGAGTGGCGAGATACTACTTCTTTCCCACTGGCTAACTCTACAGTCATTTTTCTAGCTGTTTTTTGACCCAAGTTTAATTTTTGCAAACACCTAGGTGAAAGAAATGAATGGGTACTGCCACAATCAATCAAAAGCTGAAATGGCTTACCGTGATGAGTGGCTAGGGTTTGGATTACACCAAATTGTTTATTCAGACCTTGGTGTTCTACTGCCACATGGACGGTGGCGCGCTCTTCTTCAAACACTTCAAACACTTCCAAGGTCGGTTCTTCACTTATAATACAGGCGGTCCAAGGTGGCACGCTCTTCTTCAGCCACTTCAAGGTCGGTTCTTCACTTATAATATAGGCGGTCCTAGCAACTGCTCTTCCATGGCCTCTGCCATGCCCACCGCTTCTTGCATCTTGGTGGATAGGGGTTCCACGGCCTTGATTTCCTCTTCCACCTTGGGGAAATGATGTTGCCATCTTGGGACAGTTGGCCCTAAAGTGTCCCGGCTCATTGCACTCAAAACACAGAGGGTCTTCTCTGGAAGAAGCAGCATACGAGCGGGGGACAAAAGAGTTGCCTTGTCGCCCTCTGTTGTAGTAGGGGAAATTCTATTGGGGTTTCTTGTAGGGCTGATCTTTAGGATTTGCCTCAGGGTAAGATCTCTTTTGATGCTTAGGTTTGTCAGTCCTCATTTCTTTCACAAGGGGCTTTGCTCGTATGAGAGCATCCTGTAATGTGCTTGGCCTCATTGCTTCAAGGTGGGAATCTAAGGGTTCATTTAACCCTTGGCAGAAATGAGCCACTTGCTGGGAAGTAGTCATAGCTGGGGCATACTTCCGAAGAGTGATAAATTTGGAATAGTAGTCCTCAAGAGTTAAGCTGCACTGCCTAAGACTAAAAACTCATTCATCTTTATGGATTCATGGGATGGGGGAAGATATCTTTCCTTCACGGCCTGCTTGATGTCTTCCCACGTTTGAGAATGCTCGGTGACTCCCTTGTCACTCACGGCACCACTGTTTCCACCAAAGTTTAGCATCTCCTATGAGGCGAAACCGTGCAAGCATAGACTGATTTGCTACTCCAGTACCGACGGCAGAGAAATAATCGTCCATCGCTTCAATCCAGACTTCAGCATCCTTCTCAATCTTTGAACCTTCTCCTTTAAAGGAAGGAGGTTGCATTTGCTTGAGCAAGAGCTTCTTCTCTTGGATATCAGTGTAGAGTGCATTGGGAAGTGGAGGGTGATCGTCCTAGCCATCATTGTAAAAACAATTTTAAGATTACAAGATTCATTTTTGCACAACGCTTATTTTGGAGAGTAAAACATTGAAATCATTTTATTTCCAAATATTTACAAGGACGAGTTTTATTACAAAGATCTGAGACTAATATAATTAGTCTTATTTGCCATCAAGGAAAATTCCTAGGCTTGACTATGACATAAGGGTAGAGCGATCCACATAGGTGAAATATGGGGGTTCCGCTGTAGGTTCTAAGACTCTAAAAACTGATGGTAAGGGTGGTAGACTCTAGATTGGGGTAGGTCCCAACACAGCTACTCTGTTAGCAGGTAAGACCTGCATCACTTGGTCATACACCCAGTGATCTTGAGGTATGCAAATCCCATCTATAGTCACAGAGGTGTTGGCCCTGGGGGTACCGAGACGAACCAAAATAAACGGATCATCTTCAACTTTTCAATCGAACGAGTCCGCTTTAGGTCGGTGGTAAGGTTCCCAATTTGATCTGCTCGGACACAGAAATATCTCGGCCCACGACTCCAGAAATCTCTACCCCATCCTCTTTCAATATGAGAGAAATGAGGGAGGGACATCTTCTCTAGTATCTGCACCATGGTGTCACGAAACTCAAAATTTGAGGAGTGACTAGCAGTCTCGAAGATGCATTGGAAAACTAGAAACTTCGAGTAGGAATCTTCCTCTTCCTACAATCATTCAAACATCAATTCAACTTGTTTGTTTTAGTAGGATGTTTTTATTAATTAGCATTATGTTAGGTAAAATATTTATTGCAAAACAGTCCTTAAATGGCAATTCCAAGGAGCTAAGATCGGCTCTGATACCAATTGTAAGGTTCCCCCCTTCTAAAATAGGGGAAACACTTAAGATAGTCCACTAAGTCTTAACTTGGAGAAAAATTTCTTATTCATCGACACCTTGACCATGTAGAGATTCAAGGATATGATTCATAGGTAAGACCTAGTCCTATCCCGTAGGGGGGCATGATCTTCTAAAAATCAAATCACCCATAGGGTAATTGATCATAAATTGGGCAACTACTAGACTTGATTTGTAGAGGCAACGCTCTTTTCCTCATCCATGCAAGGCACAGCCCCGCCGCTGGCCTGATCTTCTAGAATAGAGTTGCCCAAGAACCTATTTATCTAGCGTAGGGATTTCACTTAATCTGTTGGAGCTTCCCGACTAATCGAGTCCACCCGTTCGTAGGATGGTGCCATCGGAGCATTCCATCTTCCCACTTTCCACCCTACTCACGCGTCAATTTATTTTCTAATTAATCCTACCACACTGTTTGACATAAATAAACATGTTCTTTAATTAAGGCCCTTTTCACAAGGTTTGTTAAAATAGTCTTTTTCCACAATACAATAATGCCAAAGATAAGATTTATAAAAAAAAGTTTATACATGAATTAATCCCATATAAGCCAAACCGGCTCTCTTATTCTTTTCCTTTATACTGTTGATGATCTAGAATTCGGCCTTCCAGCCTCTACATGTTGGGCAAAACCCTACAGGACCATACACCTCATCGTTGGCCGTTGGTGGCGAGGACTCAAGCCGGCCTGTCGCCCTCTCAGGCTCAATCGCTCGATCCTCTCGTCCCTTAGAGGGATGTCTGCACACTAGGGTGGGCTTATTCACTACACTAGCCTGGGCCCTCAGAATGAGGCAACATCATAATCTCTTGCCTCAATCGGCGAACCTTATTCTCCCAATGGTATGAGGAATACCTTGGGCCATTCTCGGGCTTTGCTTTAACGACGCCACCCGACTACACAAGCACGGAACGGAGTTAGTGTCGAAGCCAGGAAAAACTTGCACTCTTTAAAGATAACAATTTCAATGTAATTTATTGAATACAACATCACACAATTCGTAACTTCATACAATTTTATGTCATTATTTTAAAAGGAAAAGATACACATTTATTAACACTAATATATAAAAAAACTCTTCTTTAAAAGATAACCAAGCTAACCTGGCCACCATTTCCTTGAGGAACTTGTAAAGGGAGGGTTGGAGCTGCATCGGGAGCATCTTCTCTAATCTCGTTGTTGCGCGCTCCTCTCGAGGTCATATTCTGACATTTCCAGGAAGGGGCCATCTTGGATATTGTCTTGTAGGGCTTGCTGTTGCGGTCAAAACGCTCTAGTCGGATCTCAATTCTGAGATTGTTTGCTCACCGTATGAGCAAAAGACCACAACGCATGAACCCTCTCTTAAGGCAAAAACCTCTTACTAAAGTCTACACAAATGGGGGGGGGGATTGTGAGATGTTCTTAACACAAAAATGTTTTGTAAAAGGGGAGAAGGGCTGAGGGCTGCTGTAAGTCTCTTCACATGGGGGGGAGAAGAGTAAAGACACTGCCTCCTACCAAGAGGGCTGAGGGCTGCTGTAAGTCTCTTCACACGGGGAGGGGGGGAGAAGAGTAAAGACACTGCCTCCTACCAAGAGGGGGATAGAGAAAAATTACCTTATCTGAAAAGTGGCAAATGAGGTGGTGTGAGAGGGGTGACTGCACTGGTAAGTGTATATGGTCTAAATTTTAGGGCGGGATCCCCAAATTTGGGATGCCGGCCTCGATTTGCGTGTCAGACCGCCCCGACGGGCGAATTTTTTTTTTCGTCCGGGAGGTTCTCCTGGTCATTGGGGTTCAGACCGTTCGTCAATCGGACACCCGGTTCTTTATTTTTTAAGGTTTAAAGGTCATCGCTTTTTAACTAAAAATGACTGAAATTTACGCTTGATCCGGTCGCTTTTCAACTAAAAATGATTGAAATTTACGTATAAGCTTGATTCGATGTCCGTTTTGGATGCTGTAAAATCCTATATTAGGGTAAAATCGCGCACAAATTCTAAATTTGGACTCAAAATTAGAAGATTCTAAGTAGAAATGACTCATTTAATAAAATCATTGATTTTTATACCATAAAAGCTCATAAATTTATTTATTACATGGACATTTCTTTATTAGTGAAGATGGGTATGTTACATGACTTGAGCCACCAAGAAATTGGAACTCGAAGCAAACAAGTCAGAAACATGATAGTGGATGGGTATGTTAGTGAAGATGGGTATGTTACATGACTTGAGCCACCAAGAAATTGGAACTCGAAGCAAACAAGTCAGAAACATGATAGTGGATGAGCTCAGTAATGCCATATTAGAGAAATTGAAAGTCAAAGAGGGAAGAGGAAATCCTGACACTTCAATGTGTAGATATCCAAGATTTCAAAATGTTGTACAGCTACTACTAGCACTTAGAGTCCCATTGGCTTTACCTGCGCCACCTATACAGATCACCGCTATTGTTGGGCAACCCAACTCTTCCTACTTACCTAGGGGGATGTTCTGGGTATAAGACACTTCACCTTTTCCACCACTAGTTCTACCACCACAGGCTAAGATCAATCAAGTGTTGATCGAAGAACCATCAAAAGATGTTGACATGGTGTGGGAAGTAGAACTTAGCGGAGATTAACGAAGAAATGGCGGAGGTCACACCAGAATATTATGTCCTGCAGAACAACATGCCAGTACCTGTGTTTCAAACCACGGTACAATGGAAGGGCAAGGACATGAATTCAAACCTGAGAAGAGGATTGCTACAATGCTTTGGCTGCAGCCGCTTGGCTGCAGCCGCATTGAATCACCGAGTGCCCAAACAAGAATATGATTCATACACACCAACCCCAAGAAGTGGTGGCTCCACCCAATGGCATGCCATTACTCACCTGCACTAAATGTGGGATTCCTCATTTGATAAAGGATTGTCTATACCGCGTAAGTGGTACGACTTCTAATGCCAATCAGGCCACCATCTGAACCATTAGTGTACAGCTGGGAATATACACCACTCAACATCCTAACAAGAGCTCAAGCTCAATTAGGAGACAAGGGGAAGAACCAAGCGGATGGGACTGTTTCCAAAATTGGCCGCAGGAGAAGAGTGAAAAAAGTGGGTAAGGGTGAAACAAGGGTCACAATCCAAGATGGGTCCGAAGAAGATACAATCAACACCGGATCCACCTAATCGAAGGAAGAGGGATATCAAAGGATCAATCACAAAGGTTCGGGCCAAGAAGGGCAAAAAGGGCAACCAACAACTCCTAAGGGGGTTGGTGAATACCCCAATGCCGACGAGGAAATAAGAAAGCTCAAAGACGCCAGGGCCTTAGTTGAAGAGTGCCAACGGCTTCATGAAGCCAAGCTAAGGGCCAATCGGGTAAGGGATACAGTTTATCCACAAAACGAGCCAACCTGGGATAGGGAATTGGACGTGCCAACCCCAATTCTAGAAGAAAAAGAAGAGGAGTCCCAAGCAAACACACTTTCTAGAATGTTTGAGGAAAATGGGTTGGGGGAGTCCACCCATTCCTTCCCTATGGAGGAATACGAGACACATACATGGGAAGAACCCTCTATCTCCAAAGAACCTAGAGACATAGGAAGCCTCGCGGGCTGTGCTGTCCATGCATGTACAAATGCCATCAGGGCAACTGTTACACAATTCACCAACCCTATGGATAGACGTAAAAGAATGGGTAGAGCGTGGACTAAAGCCACTCAAAGCTATAGATGAGGCTCTGCCACACCGCTGGCAACAGCAAGAAGAACTTTGCGACATACAAGGAAAACCCAAGTCATTAAGATATCAGTTAATCAACTTGGACACTACTACAAAAGGGACGACACAAATGATACAATCTCGATTCATCATAATGGGTACCAGCAGGAATTGGCTATCCTGGATGGTGGGGCGGGGGTTAGCATCATCACAAAACGTTGCTGGAAAAATTGGGAGAAACCTGATCTAAAAAAAACAGATCTAATCATTAAAATGGCTGGTGGAATGTCTTCGAGGCCCATTGGGCTTCTAGAGAATGTTATATTCAAACTCTTTATGTTTCGTTACCATCATACATTCATGGTCATGGACTTCCTACGCCAACCTGATTCATATGACATAATATTGGGGAGACCCTTCATGAGGAAATCCAAATTGGTGCATGATTAGGCCTTGGATCATGTGTATGTACATAGGGATTCACAAATCTTAAAGATTGATATGCAAACATGGAAAGCACACCCCATGGAGGGGCAGTTGTTCGGTAACGATTCGGTCACAATGGTTTGGACCACCTCTATACAGATATGCCAGCCCTCTCGGTGGGAGATCCCAAGGATGAAGAAGAAATGGAAATGTATGCGTCACTTCCTCCTCCAGACTTTAGTGAAAACTGGATGTATGTGTTGGCCACCATTGATGTGATGCAACCCAGGGGGACCCAATATGTGGACTTTGGAACCGTCCCCAACCACGACCTCTATCTGCATGGTTAATTGGCAAACCATGAATGAGGAATCAGAAGAGGAACCATAGCACAAAGCCGTACCAGTGCGTAATGCCTCAGACGGTGGCAAAAATAGAAATGGTATATAGCTCGATGAAATGCCCTATTACGAAGAAAACCCATGGATGCCCAGTTTCTAAGGTACCTAGAGGTAAAAACAAAGCAGTTCAGTAAGGAGATGCAGATAGAAGCCCTCCACAACCAAGCACAATGACAACACTTTTCAATTGGGTGGAACTAAAATGACTACACTAACAAATGCCCAAAAGTGCCCAGGTGACTCCTTGGTTATCATGGCAATAAAACAAAAGGTATCCAATGATTGCACAAATGGGTACGAGGTAAGCAAAGTATCATTCACTCATCATGTGCATGTTTGACTGCTTGAGCATATAGGAAAAAATGATAAGTATTCAATCTTATGCATTCCACATGAAACTATAGAAAAACGTTCACGTCGTGAACAAAATTACAAAGGTTCATGCCGTAAAACGGTAAATTTTCACGGGCCAATCATGCAGTGCCACATGGCATTCTTCATTAAGATAGCCGCCGTGTCTGACGGCTGCATTATAAATTCGATTTTCTTTCCTCTTTTTGTCATTTTGCATCGCGTGCGTTGTCTGATCGTGTGCGAATCGCTTCAAAGTGCACTTCCTGAGCTCGCCTTCTCCTTAAACAAACTTCTTGACTATACCCTTCGAGGTGAGAGCTTGATCCTCTTCTTTTCTTTTCCTTTTTGTTTATGTTTATGTTTATGTTTTGTGTTCTTTCAAAGAATCGGGACATCTTGAGAATATCCAAATTAATTGGTAAAACAAATGAATTGTAGCCCTTCACGTATGCATCATTCAATAAAAATTAATCATTCATCATGCATCCTCATACACAAAACACTCATAATAAAATGATTAAAAATACGACCTGCAGTTTCACGAAACCTGTGTTTTCACGGAAACTACATTTTCACGGCCTGTGTTTTCACAGCCACACCTTTTCACGGCCATACACCTTTCACGAAACTGACCCTTTCATGGCTAGACCTTTTCATGGCCTGTGTTTTCACAGCCACACCTTTTCACGGCCATACACCTTTCACAAAACTGACCCTTTCACGGCGGCCACACCTTTTATGTAAGATTCTTTCCTCTAGCTTTTGAGTGTACAGGTGTAAGAACCTCCCCTTCTAATCTTGTAATTATTTCCCTCTTTGAAATAAAAGAAAGATTCTATTTTACCCTGTTTTGACCTGGAGAGAGAAAATGTCTAGAGAGAGGTAATCCAAAATTGAGATATTTTTGGATATAAATTCCTCCTAGTGTCTAAAATGGTTTCCCTTGAAACATAAATTCAAAAAGAACTTTCCAATAAGCAATTGGAAATAATTGAAAATAGGTAAAAAAGACCTTAGCCTAAGGGTCCAGATTTTCAGAAATTTTTGAATTATGCTCCAATTAAGGTTCCTATGGACCAATAAGATTAATCCAAATGTAGGGAGGAGATAAATTGAAGAATAACAAAAAAATCCCCAAAAATGAGTAAATGCTCACATAAGATGAAGAGCTGACTAAGGACAAGGTTTATTAGTAAAAAAACTATGAATATTACTAAAACAATGAGATATTTTGGGTATAATGATTCAATTTTGACACCTTGGTAAGGAGAAGGGGGATCTTCAAGGAGGCGCCTATTTCACATGTGTGGTGGAGTTTTAAACTCAAAAATATTATGATATTTTTCTCTCTCCTCTTTCCCGGATCAAACCAAATCAAAAGGGAGCTAAACTAGGTCCAAATCTTGTCCAAATTTAGCCAAATTGAACCTGGAAAATTCTAGAAACTAGTTGGACTTGGTTAGATGCCTCCCTCACCTATAAATAGATCCTTAGTCCTTTGTAAAAAAATATGAGAACTATACATGCGAGTATTATACTGAAATAATGATATTTTCTATTATCCTCTAAAAATCCTCTACAAATTGGAGAGATTGAAGTTTCTCTCTCTCTGCAATCTTCCTTGGAGTCTTCATCAACATACCAAACCAATTGACTGGTTGGGGGGCCTCTACATTGATTAAAGAATCAAGCAATCTAGGAGTTGTTGCTTCAGGTTTGTGTTAGTGGATTACGTGAAGGATTACACCATAAAGTACCATAAGGGTACGACATTGCGTAGGTGATAAAAATAGATTTTTTCTCAAACCTCTGACCATTGAGAATGAATAATTACTTAGTCAAGTTTAATTATGAGTAGCATAACCATGGAGGAGAGCTTTGTGGAGACCTTGTCAAATGTTTCTGCTTCTAAGCATAAACCTAAAGCATAAAAGATTTTGTTGTTCCTTTTCACCATGGGTAAATTTTCTTATTTGAATAAATTATTTGACGCTCTTAAAATGTGAAATTACTATTTGTTCATATTTGTCAAAGAAGGACGTCTCATGTGGCAAGATCGACCGAGGTCTTGACCAGCCTCGGTTTGGTTAAAATGGTGAGCTTTCGATACAGTGGAAGTGTGGTTTATGGTCTTTTTTTAAATCTCCAAATGTTCTCTCTTCTCAACCCCTCTCAAACTTGAGAAGCATTCAATTGAATGGCTTTTTAATACAATTGAAGTTCTTTAATGAATAGTAGTGATAAAATACATAAATTTCTATTTATTCTTAAATTAAATATTTTTTAAAGCATATCTCTCTCTCTCCCCCAAAGAATGGTCATTCCTATGACCTATTCTATATTCAAATGATGCTTCTCATGAAGCAATTCTCTAATCTAAAAGTAATTTCTGTGTTTGACAAATTAGAGGCTAAAGAAGTGGCTTTTTAATGCTTTTATGCTATTTCATTTATGGAAAAATTAGGAATCAAGTCTGTGATTGGATAGTGATCCAATTAATGGTTATTCTATCATATGATATTACTAAACTTTATGCTTTCAAAATTATTGAGAATTATCAGTAATAGTTATGGTAAAATTTCTTAAAAATTAACACATAAATTATTTTCATTCATAATATGAAAAGAGGACTTCCTACCATATTCTAGGATTAATCATCCTAGATTAATTGAATGATTCTCATTATAATCATGAAAAAATTAATTTTTATGTTTATACATAAATAGTTAATTAGGAAAAAGAGAAATTTCTAGTAATTCATTTTTATGTTAAAAGAAGAATCCCCATGACAATGGAAATCCATGTATTCCAATGAAGTAAGAGAAAAATTGGGATGCTAAAATAATGTATATTTTATTTAAAAATTAAAGAAGGATTTTAGTTAAATTTATCTTTTTGCATAGATAAATTTAAATGATGAAAGAGGAATTCCCACCATATTGGAATTCAAATATTTAAATAAAGAAAGTGTAATTTTTAGCATATTGAAATTAATGGATATTTTATTTAAATTCAAAGATGAATTTTAGATAAATTTATTTTATCTATAAGAAATATTTAAATGTTAAAAGAGGAATTCCTATGACATTTGGAATTCCATCATTTATATGGAAAAAGAGAAATTACTAGCATATTGGAATTAATGAGTATTTTATTTAAATTCAAAGATGAATTTTAGATAAATTTATTTTATCTATGAGATATATTTAAATGGTAAAAGAGGAATTCCTATGACATTTGGAATACCATCATTTAGATGGGTAAAGGGAAATTCCTAGCACATTGAAATTAATGGGTATTTTATTTAAATTCAAAGTTGAATTTTAGATAAATTTATTTTATCACTTTTCACACCTGACCCTTTCACGGCTAGACCTTTTCATGGCCATACCTTTTCACGGCCACAACTTTCCAAGGCCAGACCTTTTCATGGCCACACCTTTCATGCCTGACCTTTTCACGACGTGCACATTCACGTATTAACTCCTACCCACCATGAACTGACTATTAACACACTAGAGGATTGCTCCTACACTAACAACCTCTTTGATTAAACTAACCTATTCTCCATAAAATTTATTTTTTTTAAAAAGATGATATCAACCCCACCAGTCGTTCGACGTGCCTAAAAACATATGTCAGCCTCGGAGTCTGAAGCACACGAGACCCCAACAAGCCAGCAGCGCTACTGGATCCCCAGCTAGTCAGAGAAGAAGGACAACACAACGATCGAAGTTGAACTTCTTGGGTCCTTATGCCCAACCCTTCCATGGGACCATCATCAGCAAGGAAGCTCATACAACCCACGGAAAGGTAGCCCTCCAGTACCACAGCCCATAATGCCTACAAATATTGGAAGAGGCTGAAGCTAAAGCAAAATTGGACAAAGTCAGTCTAAATAAGATGGCACAGATACTTCCCTGAAGTATCGACACAAAACGTTGCGCGGAGTACCTAAAGACAAATTACGAAGGCAGACGGCACTATGGAGAAACTCCTCATCATAGAGGAACTAGTTAGGGAGGCTCTGCAACTTCCAGCCCCGCAATCAGGGTCCACCAACACATCATTGACAAGATGCCTCTAGAGGCCATGCTCAAGAAGAATTCATACAATTCGAATGGTGCCGAGTACGAGAATATCCAAGATGAGGCTACAAAGAAAGCTTGCAGGGCCATGTCTTTGATGATGCAAATAAAGCCAGTAGACAGATGCAACAGAGTCGGTCTCAATAGGATTACAAAAGTACATTAAGAGAAGTAGAAGATTGGGCATACTACCTACATAAAGGAGATGGAGAACTATTTGAAAGCCCACCAATCTAAAATATGTAACCCATACCTTCTCACACAAGTTCTCAATCACGTAGCAAAAAGACCTCTCAAGGAGCCCAAACCAAAGGAACATATGCAGTTGGCACTGCTACCAGACCAGCCCAAGTTAGTAACTGAAGATGTGCAAGAAGGGCAAGCTATCTTGATGGAGACTAATGATATAATAAAGAAGATGAAGAAATATCGCAAGAAGAGAACAGATAAGAAGATGAGGGGTGTGCTTACAGATGTTGCTAAGCACAAAGACTAGAGGAGGAAGTGGCCACAGAAATCTGCACTTACCAAGAGGCACTTGAAGAGAATATTCTCAGCCATACCACATTGGAACCTAGCAACAAATCACTCCTCCAACAAGCCCAGCAGCACAACTCATATTTACGGACCTATCTCCTCTCAAAGACTCAAGTGTAGCAGACACGCCAACAGAGGCAGCTCCAGAACCAGCAACGCTAATACAAGACGAGGAAAGACAAGATGTGGAGGTAGCCGTAGCTTCAGTATAGGAACTAGAGGCCCCCAAGGAAGCAAGTAAAAGACAAAGAACTCCAGAGCCATGAAGTCCAAGCAAGAGGAGAATATTGGAAGATGAAGAAAGACTACCCCAGCTGGCCTCCATGCAGAACATCGACTATCAACAATTCTTGCAGGAGACCATGGAAGGACTTGATGAACTGCTCAACCAACCACACACTAGGCTGGAGATAGAATCAAGCACAAATGCAATATGGGAGCAAGAAAAAAAGGTTTGGCGGTGCCACCTCCTGTGACAACACATATGCTCCACGACCGTAACACTGCCCTTTGGAAGCAGGTAAAAGATGCATCCACACAAGTATAAAGGTTAAAAGCAAACTTGGAAGCAGCTGAGACTACCCACAAAGAGGTCATCATCATGAAGAGTTTGAAAGTTACAAAGGAGTAGGAGAAAATGTACAATGCCCTGGAGAATAATAACACGGTCTTAAGCCAAACAATAGTACAAAGGATCAAGGAGAATGTTTACCTCAACACCAAATTGGAACAAGCAAAGGAACAGCTCCAGAAAGAAGTCACCCACACAAAGGAACTCACAACACTTTCATGCACAACAAGTACAAGAGTTCCAAGCCAATGCCAGGGCCAAGGAAGAAGCATTGCAATACCAAATCACGTAGCTAACAGCACAGCTCAAAGCAAAGGAGGAGAGGGCAAACCATCTACAACATGAAAGGGAAAAAACCAACAAGGCTCATGTAGAAAAGATTTGAGCTCTTAATGAAACAATAAGTGCAAGCCAAGCAAAAGCACATAAAAAGGAGTTGGCACACCAAGAGACAATGACGCAGCTTACACAACAACTACAAGACACTCAGGGACTAGTGGCCCAAAGACTCCAACAGATTATCGAGGCTCAAGAAAGGGAAGCAACCGCCCGGGACAAGCCTAAGAAGATGCAACACGAAGCTTTGAAGAATTAGATGTTGTAAGGATGGTCAGAGAGATGTCAATTTCAAAACTCCTTAGCAACACAGACTCTTGCCTACAAGAATTAGAGCATCAACTAGCAATCTAAGAAAGAAGTCAACGGCCGGAACCTAGTGATGATCTTCGTCTCCTCCTTGAGTTGGGACAACTGCCAGTAACTCCTTGGGCCCCTTCTCAAACTCTGTCTTTGTTTTTGTCTATACTAACCCTCTCTCTACTTCAATATGACATAAATCTATTTGAAGATATAGGCCTAGGAGAACTAACATTAATCAAACAAAATACGGAAAGAGATGTTGATCCTACCGTAATCATGGGAATTTTGAGGGGAGACTTAGTATTGACTAATCCCTAGGACATCTTTTTCTACCCTCTACATCCTATCGTGCTAAAACTTTGTAGTTGGTGTCGCGTTCTCCAAAACTTAGAAATTTTGGATAACAGTGTGGAAAAATTAGACTTGTTTGTCCCAGATGACATTCCAGAGATGCCCGCCAACTATGAACTAGTAGCACATAGTTACCAATGGGTTATAAGTCATGGCTAGCTGGAAGTATATAATACTCACCAACATCTAAATCTGTGAGTCCACTCTATATCATACTTATGGCATTCTAAAACTCTGGTCTACAAACATCTAGAAGCCATGCTAACCAATGTGCAATACAATTTTGATGCTACCCACATAGAATATCCCACTATCAATGCAGAAGAAATTCCAGATTTACAAAACATTATTAAGTTTCATAAGCCTAGCGACCCACCCCCTAGCACAGGTCAGGGTCAAGAAGAATCTTCTTCTTCATTTTCAAAATCAACTTATCCTGTCTATTCTAATGTCGCTAAGTAAGCTACTTAACCCATATCCTAACATGCCACCTACTAGCACCTCTCAAGCTGACTGCATTTTCTCATCTTTCTATCCTCCCGAGATAGATTTTCCCACTAACACTCTCGCCCCCGAGGAGGTACTGGCACCTCACCCATCTCCAACACGGCACTCTCAAGAGGTACAACACACCATCCTGCACGATAATCTTGAAGCATTTATTGATGATACAATCTTGGATTCTTTGTCAGCTGCTGCAGAGTACGAGGGATTCATTTGTGCATGCAATCCTCTTTTGAAGCCAAAGTTAATGTTAGGTACTCATGCATATCATTCCATTTGAGCCCACATGCCGAATCATGCCAGAAGCATATTCAGAAATCACTCCAACAAAAGAGCATAATGTACCATACCCTCTCCGCACCCCACGCTCTGACTTAGAAGAACTACTTCCATTGGTGGCTAGAGAGGGTACACTATGGGCAAATATGGCCAAGTATAGGAAGCTGGCAAATCCTCACTTAGCTTATTTTCTCGAGGTACAAATTGTTACATTCATGATCAGCTACTGTTACATTCATGATCAGAAGATGGAGGAAAGCAAATCCTGTGCACACTAGAGGTGGCTATGCCACCATAATCACCAATGAAGAGCACCCACAACTACAAGATTTTGAAAAACAGCCAGACTGGAGGAAGGAGTACCTGGCAATTCCGGAATACAGCCAGGTGTATATGAGCTCGCCACCAACATTGCGGGTCGATCCATTATACATGCCAGTTAAAAGAAGATGGACACCGCTGGAATTCCATTATACATGCCAGTTAAAAGAAGATGGACACCGCTGGAATTCCAGGAAGCCAAGAGGCACTCACATGTGTGCTACAACTTCCCCATTTTTACACCAGCAACATTTGCAACCATTCAGGAACAAAGACAACAGATTCTTACATGGATCAGGGCATGGCACAGAATTCCAGACCTTGTTATAGTAGCTAGCGTCATATTTTTGAAATTGGTGGTGGTGCTGATAGACCAACCAAAGGAGCCCTATGATGGCTATGAAACAGAACACGTGAAGGTCGACATGAACCAAGGGCCATCAAATAGGGGAATCATGCTTTACTACCACCGACTCCAATGTCTTCTAGGCTACATGCATATCACTTTCGAAGAAATGGTGGATACATGATTTTGGAGATCACATTCAGCATTCCGATGCACACTCTAGAAGCTCAAATCCAGGAGGAACTTCTACCGACATGAGTTCGGTGACCAAGTCTTAAGACCTCGGAGGTCTCAAGGGACTCAAGCTTGAAGCATTGGTAAGTGCCCTACAACAATTGTGATCTATTGCTCATCCTTTAGGTGAATGTATATAGTTCCCTCTTGGAGGTGTGGTAGCCCATAACACAAAGAAAATAGCAAAGAGGGTTGGACCAAGTCCAGGGTTGGTAGAGAAAGCAGCAAGTGAAAACACATTATTAAAGCAAAAGCTAAAAAAGAGGATCAACCAGCATGTGAATGCCTTGAGAGAGATAAGGAAAGCTTAGGAACATGTTGAGTTACTCATATCTAAGCTTACCTTTATGAGAGTTATGAGACAGATTTGTGATGAATGGAAGCTTGGGGTGAGATGGGCCGGCAATGCAATATGTGTTCTTCAAGAGGTTGCAAAAGACTTCATTATAGACTCTTTTATTGATAGTTACATTTTTTCATCCCATGCACATAGGGTGACTCTTTTGGATGAGGACATGCACACCTACAGGCTTATAAGATACATATTTGAGAAGTTATTACATCTTATACCTGTATGGCTCACCCTAACCCTCCTTGAAACACATCCAAAAAAGAGATTACCTGGTGAACCGCAACTATCATGAGGATCTTTCCAATGGCCGAGCTCATAACCCTTGAGGTCTCCAAGCTCTACAACCCTTGAGGTCTCCAAGCTCTACAACTCCTCGAGAAGCAAATCCATCGAGCCTCCCACGAGCGTTGTCACACCGTCGTGTTGCACTACAGGCACTCGTCCCTCCTCTCAACTCACTTCACTCACACACACTCACTCGCATGCATTAGGGAGGGATATTCACAAGGGGATTAGCAAGAGCAAGACTCAATTGCACTCGTGTTGCACTACAGGCACTCGTCCCTCCTCTCAACTCACTTCACTCACACACACTCACTCGCATGCATTAGGGAGGGATATTCACAAGGGGATTAGCAAGAGCAAGACTCAATTGCACAATGGGAGAGTATGTTATATTATGAGAGAAATTCACTTATATACATGGCCATAAGTGTTCACACTCACTTAAATTATGGCCGACCAGGCACTTTAGGCTCATAAAAGAGGCCTAATTCTATTACAATGAATATTGTCATAATATTTCCATCATGAAGTACATCACTTAGGACTTCATCCTAACTCGTTACCACACACTCTTGAAAGCAAGAATCGCCATAATTACTTCGTCACACCATTACGGGCACCCGTCCAAGTTATAGCTTTGGACACTATTGCTTTATATCTTGAATGTATGATCCTTTGGTGTATCTATCGGGACTCCTTGATGTAAGATAATGGCAGTAGCTCTTGTTAACCCTAGAATTGGGTTAACATTCCCCCCTTCTTGATGGTGATCGCATCCTCGTGATCGCGTTGAAGACCTTTGTGTGGGGAGAATGAACAAGCTTTGCGGATGGCTTTGATGTTGAGTGACATTCAATGGTCTTTGTTTCTCTAGAAGGAATAAGAAAATCTAGTTAGTGAATGAAGAGGTTAGTGGTTTATTGGGAATTCCTAACAACGGGGTGGAGTGTGGATTTCTTGCGAATGATTACATTTTTATATTTGTGTGAGCCTCTTTTTTTTTGGTGCAGTTTGTTTTTGGCAATCATCAGCAAGGTTACATGTGATTTTTGTTAGTGGGAACACTAAGAGATGTTAGTAATGGGAGAGAAGAGGGAAGGATCCGGAGGAATGTAGACTTAATCATCAGAATGAGATGGTGATTCTTAGTTTCTCTTTTGATTCATTGAGGTGAAATTCATCATTTGAAGAAATTGGCCTTTGATGATGTCCCTTTGTATGGCAGGATTCTTGTCAAATATTGTTGAGTAGGACCTATTCCTATCTTCTTCTGTCCATGTGATTTTATGTTTTTATGTATATTTAAGTTCTCTTATGAAGCAGATATACATGAAGTACAAGAATTGATCATATAGACTCTTATTGAACTGCTTTGTGTTGAAGTAGCCACTTGTTGGTAAGGATTGAAAGAATTAGTTGACTTGCAAGGCTAATATAGATATTTTCACTAAGGATTGAAGATCATTGATTTGTGAAGATGGTGATGTCGTTTGGAGAAGTTTGTAATTTGAAAAAAAATTCCAGGCAATGGGTTATACCGTTGACTAGGCTTTCACCCACCATGGTTCCCCCATCCAGAGATGCACCTAGAAGTTATCAATGGTGAGGCTTTGGTGTAAATGTTCTCCTATGCATGAGTATGGATATGTACTCATGGAGCAACTGCTACATTAATTTAGCCAAATAGTAATCAATAAGCTTAACAAATATATAATGGCTATTCAAGATCATTGGGACAGTGTTAATGCATGAGATGGATTAATACGTGATGAGGCTTAAATTGTGAAAGTGCAGGTTCATAAGCCGTGGGACTATAATTCGTAAGAAACCTGAACTTGTGAGATTGTAGGTTTTTTGGCCGTGAAGGGATATTCCGTGTGAGATGGCCTAACCCCGTGAGATGGAATTCCATGAAGTGTAATTCTGTGAGATGGAATTCCGTGAAAGTGCAGGCCGCGAGATGGAATTCCGTGAAGGGTTAATTGCGTGAGATAGAATTCCATGAGATGGAATTTCATGAAGGGTTAATTATGTGAGATAGAATTCCGTGAGTTGGAATTCCGTCAGATGTAATTCTATGAGTTGGAATTTCCTGAAGTGTAATTACGTGAGATGGAATTCCGTGAAGTTGCAGGTTTTGACCCCGTGAAGTTGAAGGTTTTTACCTCGATGGTTTTTTGATTTTAATTGATTTTATGGGATAACTAGGTCATGACTTGTGAACAATAGGTTCTTGTGCACTTATTTCTATGAGTTGGAATTCCCTGAAGTGTGATTGCGTGAGATGGAATTTCGTGAAGTTGCAGGTTTTGACCCCGTGAAGTTGAAGGTTTTTACCTCAATGGTTTTTTTATTTTAATTGATTTTATGGGATAACTAGGTCATGACTTGTGAACAATAGGTTCTTGTGCACTTATTTCTCACATCAAGAGAGGTGACAAGAGCATTGTTATTTTGTCCTTGATGCACTCATAAGTCTCCGTTGTAGACGTGGGTATTGATTCTTGAATTTGTTGCTCATAAGTCTCCGTTGACATGGGTATTGATTCTTGAATTTGTCCTTGATGCGCTCATAAGTCTCCGTTGTTGCAGACGTGGGTATTGATTCTTGAATTTGTTGCTCAAATGTCGTCAAGGCAATAGGTAAGACTGCTGATTGTTTGCTTGAACATACAAGCTCTTGTGTTGGTGCGAAATGCATGAGAGTGGTTGAGTGATTTGATTGTTGATTCTTGGGCCTCCATTCTTGTCGAACTTTAGGTGAAGCTGTTGGGGTTGAAGTCGGTGGTGAGGCTTTCTTCACATTGTTCAAGTTTGGCAACCATATGATGGCATTACCATCATAATATCCTTGTTGTTGAAGCACATGCACATGCACCCATCTTTGATGAACATTATAAACTAGTGGGCTGATGTGCTTGGTGCTTGAT
Organism: Cibotium barometz; assembly: GCF_041138505.1. NCBI lineage: Eukaryota > Viridiplantae > Streptophyta > Polypodiopsida > Cyatheales > Cibotiaceae > Cibotium > Cibotium barometz. The sequence continues at coordinate 43,933,393 of NC_141077.1, forward strand.
GAGGCTTCCTTCTGTGCAAGCTTAGTGGAATTTGTGATGCGCTTGGGTACCCAAGCTTTGGTATTTCTTTGGTAGTACCCTTGTGCTTGTAGTAGCGTTTTTGGTACCCACACTTGTTGACTTGGTGGAGTTCTTTGAGGAACTTGCATAGGCTTTTGTGGACGGTGTTGTGGAGTTCTTTGAGGAACTCGCATAGGCTTTTGTGGACGGTGTTGTGGAGTTCTTTTCTTCTTCCTTGGCTTTTGAGTGATGCGTTTAGGAAGAGGCTTTGACTGTCGAGGCACCCAAATTTTATTGGCACCCTCATAGTAGCCTTGAGCCTACAATTAGCTGCTTCTCCACCTACATCTTGATACTATTAAGGTACCTTGATTGTGGTTGTCTTGGTGGAGTTTTCTTTTGGGTTGATGTTGAAGGTTTGGGACCCTCCTTGGACTTTGGTTGGCATGGAGGCTACAGGGTTGAGACTCATGGACATTGTTGAAGATGATGAGGCTAGAGTCTCTTATGGAGTGGCTGTTGATGACGAGGTCTTCGAGCATATGGTTGTCTCCTTTGGTGAGGTTTGTCGATGAAGAGGCATAGGCTCCGGGTCTTTTCCTTTGAGTTCCTTGTTAAAGATAGAAGGTTGAGATGTGGGAACTTCTTCAAGAATAGCTCTTGATTGTGAGGTTTTAGTATCGGATAGGGTTGAAGGAGTAGATGCTTTATCGGGGTTGGTCGTTGACGCAGATGGTAGGCCATTGTGTAGAGGGGCTTCTGTGGGAAGAGGCTTGTAACCTTTTGCGTTCAGTATCATAGAAATCGATTAAAGTTGGATCCTCTTCCTTGCATTATGGTACTGTCAACTTTTTATCGTTGACCATCATGATGACTCTACACTTAGCAAAGCACAGTGGTGCTTGGGTAGCAATAGTCCATTTATGCCCCAAGATCAAATCTGCTTCTAACACATACTCAACCACAAAAAACTTGCATGTAAGGGGGTTAGTTTCAATATACATTGCATGTTCAAAGTACCCCAAATATGGCATGTTCAAGTCTTGTGTAAAGGGAATTTTTTCAGGATGTGCCGTGAGTGTTGGTTGACCTAACAAATCCCATAGCTTGAGGGTCATGAGATTGTGTTCTCATGTTGGATAAAGATGTGCTTGAGCTATGGTGATTTTATTTGAAATGTCCAATCCAACCAGAATCCTAAGGATCTTTTCAGTAAGATATGTTGGAAGTTCCAGCTCTTGCAAGGTCTCTTCCTCCCGTAGTAGCAATTGTACATTGCTTGCAGGAGTGTTTAAGGTGACTGTTTACATGGATCCATCTATTGAATACAACGATTCACCTATCCAAGATCTACCAAGGACGGCATCATACTGAAGAGAATCTAGGGTAACATGGAATGTGAATTTCATATCGCCATCGATTGTTTGAGTAGTGTAGTTAAAGTAACCTGGAACTTTAATGTTTTGTCCATTGGCTTCTCTTACAAGACCACTGTCTGTAGTAGGGATGAGTTTAGGTTGTCCCAATGACACCCAAGTGTCTATTGTCATAATGTTATGACTAGCGCAAGGCCTAATAAATGCGCGTTTGTACTTAGCATCATTGCATGTAGGGTAATCCAATTATATCATGATAGAATCTTCCAAAGGAACCATGGATGTTTCAGTTTTTGTTTCTGCTTCAGATCCCGTTTTTGTTTCATACTCCCATTCACTTTCATCCTCATTTTGGCTCTCACCTTTTTCAAGAGTACCCAATGTGTACACGGGCACACTTGGCCCTCTCATAATTCTTAATGAGGTATGTTTGGAAACTTGCAAATTCTCACAGTCCTATTCTATGGAGTTCTTTATGTCTTGGTATAACTCAGGTTGAGCCCTTAAAGGTGTAAGTGTGGATTTCATGTTGGCTTCACCAAGAGAAGAGCATTCCTCCAAATAAGGTTTTGAGAGACTGTTTTAATCTTGTAAGAGAATTATCGAATTCCTCACGTGCTTTCTCAATCACATAATTTGTGCAATATATCTCAAATGACTCTTGAGGCTCAATCACAACTGGTGATCCTATAAGACATTCAACCAAGCTAAGCATGCTTACCTGAGCTTCCTTTTTGTGTTCCATATGTCATATGATCATGATTCTCAATTTGGGGTGGTTGGGTGGGTTCTAGTTTTTTGATTGGTCTATGAGGTGCACTGAGTGAAGAGTCAGAACTTGTTTCATCCTTAGTGACGTACTAGAACTTCTTTCATTTTTTGACTTTCTTTGGATCGTTAGTTTTTCATTATGTTTGTCCAATGCGACAAGATCAAATTTTCTTTCGGGCTTTTATATCCTGCGTTGTTGCACATATGGGTTTTGTGTTTTGTGTGGTGGTGTTTAATGTGGATGCTTTTGCATCCTGTGTATCTTTGGCTCTTTTATGTTTGTCCCCTTTTGGGTGTATGTCCTCCACAGGCTCCTTTTTCTTGTCCTTTAATTCAACCTTGGTTTTGATAGTTTGTTGTCCCTTGTTTTTCTTGGTTTTAGAAGGTTTTGTTTTCTGTTTTGGGTTTTGTTTTAAAGCATGTTCTTCTACCCATATTGAGGTATTGCCTTTTGTGTCCTTTTTGATCGTGTCTCGTGCCTTGCCTTGTAAGCGTGAGCAGTTTCTATCCTTTGGACTGTTTCTGTTTGGTGTACGGGAGATGGAGGTTTTGAATCAATTGTAGATGAAGCAGGACACTTTTTAGTATCATGGTCAAAAGGTTTTACAATATATGTAGTATAGAAGAACAGATGTCTTGTATGCACAATGGGGATTGGGATGGTCATAGTGATTGCACTCAACACAAGGCATTTTGTTCCTCACTTGTAGAGGCATTAAGGATGTCTGGTTTTGAAGGTTCTCATCGTCTCTTAGAGATTTTTAAGATTGATTGGAAGGTTTTAAGCAAGGCTGCATAGAATTTGGGGAATGTCAATTTCGAGATCGATCTTTCTTTTGCCATTGCTTTACTTGGTTTAGATGAGGAACACCTTGTAGCATGATCATCATCCAACATGTTATCTAAACGTATAACTTCTTTACAACATTGATTGAATGTTTTTGGATCAGATATAATGATCTGTGTAAGCTGTTATTCTTCAAGCTCATCATGAAACATCTCTTTAATTGAGAATTATTTAATTTTTCCCATGACTCACATCGTGAGTCTAAGAGTTTATCCGAAGGATAAAATCTATAATGGATTCATTTGGCTGATGCTTAATTGAATAGAGTTCTGTTGCTGCACTCCATCGATCACCTTGTCTAGAAAAGCCATGTATAAAGACTGATTTCAAAGTTTTGAAGTTCGTCTTGATCACTGGCATTAATGTGATGAACCATCGTGACTAGCTTTTCCGTGTAAGCATAGGTTCAACGCATGTACCTTAGTGGGGCAGTTGGGATTTCCAAAGGCTTCACATCTTTGTTCAAACATTTGAGTGAATTGAACAGGGTCTGTTGTTCCATCGTATTTACCCATAATTTTAAACATTTGTACTGTCGTATTTCTGTATGAGTCACTAAGGCCGTATGTGAGTGCTCCTGTTGGGAGAGACTCAGTGAGTCCTTAGGATACCCCCCTTCCTAGACTAGTCAGTATGTCCAGGGTATGGGCATTTAGGAAAGGGTTGGTACTTATAGGATTTGCGGGAATGTTAGGTAAGGGACCAAAGCCCAGTGGGATTGAAGTGATAAGGGGTGTAAAACCCGATGACATGCTTGTTATAGGCATAGCCAATGGTATCGGGAGGTGCATTTGGGGCATAGATCTCAATGGCTCAAAGATGTTAGCCATTGGGTTTAGTCCTTGTTGTGAGATCCCTGGCAATCCCTCTATCATGGCCATGTCGGAGTGCCTAAATGCTCCTTAATGAGCAAACATAGTTTTTTTTAAAATAAATTCTCTCACAGCCCATTACAGCCTCAAGAGGCTTGGTGTTCTCTTCGTTGGGTCAAATGGGTGTCCGTTCGCCCTAGATAAAGCTTAGGTGCTATACGCACGTGAACCTCTCTGAGATAATTTTCTGGAAAAAGCATATGCTAGTAACTTCCCAAATGGAAGAGGAGGTCCTAAAAGCTATTTTCCATCACTGTCTCAAGATGAAAAAAATTTCGAGAATTTTTTCGTGTTTCGCAGCACATTTTTGAGGATGTTCCAAAAGGAATTTTGAAAAAACTCTGTATGAGAGAGTTGTAGTATTTTGGGAGTACTATGACTTTGTTTTCCCGAGTCGCCCAATGATTTTATCGTTTAGACCCTCAAAAATTAGCCTGAATATGGCTCGTCGTCGTTTTCGCGTTGTTTTTTGTGTTTTTTTGTTGTTTTTGGGTTGTTTTTTGTCTCAATTTTCAGGTCGAATTTTGATGCCGCTGTGGTCGAAGACCAAAATGGTCGATTTTGACTCTTCGGACGACCAAGTCCAAAGTCGAAGAGCTCAATGTGAGCTTTTCGATGAGCGCTAGAGTGCCTTCATCACATATACAGTTTAGGAGACCATTATGGACGCCCGTCTCAGCTGTAGTTTTGGACACTATTGCTTTATATCTTGAATGTATGACCCTTTGGTGTATCTATCGTGACTTCTTGAAGATAATGGCGGTAGCTCTTGTTAACCCTAGAATTGGGTTAACAATACCATTGAGTGACTCTAGGGTATTTAATATCTTGAATGTCCCACCAACTAGAAAACCTAAGGATGCAGATATTAAGATTGAGGATGTTATGCATGATAGGGATACTAGGACTGCAAATCAATTAACGACTGAGAAGGAAAAAGAACAAATGGCTTTTGAGAAAGAAAGGAGGATTGATTGAAGAAAGAATGATGGGAGATAAGTTGATGGACCTTGAAGAGAAGAATCTTCAGGATTTGAATGTACCTGGACAACTTGTTGTTTAGGTGAAAGATTTTGCTAATGGTGCAGAGTATCTTGATATAGCACCTTCAGATACATACGTACTGTAAAAAAGAAATCGCGAAATAAATGATGTTGTGATCTTGATATCTCTCAAGTATGTAAGCTATCTTTTTTGAAAATTTATCTACTGATTTATTTTTTCAAGATAAATGTGTAATTTATCCTCTTATTTATTTTTTGTAGGCTTCTTTTGGCCACCCTACCCCCAGAGGGCTATTATCCTATTTTGTTGTTAGACTCCATAGTCTCTCTTTATGTAAGAGAAACAAGCACCAATTTTAGTAGGCTGAAGGAATGGTTGAGGAGATACGACTTTGAAAAGGTGCAATATGTAATTGTACCTTATAGAGTAAATGTAAATATTTTATTTTAAATATTTATTACTTTGTTTTATGTTCTTTTATACACCTGTATCAATTTTTTTTCTTTTCTCTATTTTGTAGGAGCCATTGGACTGTAATTATAATTGATATCAAGACAAGAAAGACATGTTTCTTGGAATTTCATGCTTGGTATGCATGGAATTCTTGGTATGCATGGAGAAGCCAAATTATAAGTTTTTATTTTAATAGAGATTGTGTTTAAGATTCAATTTGTATTAGATTGAATAATTTCTGTGGTTTGTTATTTTGCAGGACATCTAAACACATAATAAGCACATTAGAAACACTCCATCCTTGTAGTATTATATGGTAGTGATGTGTGTGAACATACTTAGGACTGCCAAGGTACTTTTTCCCTCACTAGGAGGTTTTTTTCTCCTTGCGTATGTACACTCTCTTATCTACTCATTTTGGGGTGTATATTTATCTTTTGTATCTGGCACACATTTATTTATTCTAATCTAGTGAGTTTGTGTGCTCTCAAGCTTCTCTATCTTGTGCGTGTGCATTGTTGCAACCCTAACCCTAATTCTAACAATTGGTATCAGAGCTAGCTTCCTTGACAGTTGATCTAGTAGTCTGCCTCCCTTCTCACGACCCTGTTTTTATGTCTCCGATTGAGATACCCTCTTAGAAGAAGAAGGTATATACTGTAGTATACTGTATACAACATTTTTCGGGGTCCGCGACGCGATTCGGGCTCATTTCGGGCGCATTTTGGGCACCACAAGGTTTCTACAGATGTTCTAGAGATATCATTTTGGATTGGTTCTTCTTGATTTTGGGTGTTTGGGCTCTGCAACGACAAAGATTTGGTGTCCATCAGCATCTACAATGTCTTGAATAATATCGACCATCATACTTTCGCCCCAGTAAAACTCTATTCTCTACTTTGTATTATTTTTCATACTCTTTGTAGGTGATTCAATCAATTGTGGCAATCATCCGGGGTTGCATTCAGTGAATACTAAGTACTTGCAGTGTGTTGAAAGATTTTGTGTTTGGTAGATAGTCATGGCTAGTAGTAGTAATGTATTCAACATGTTGTCTGTTGAGGATAAACTTAGTGGGATTAATTATCTATTGTGGTCCTATATGATGGGGCATGTACTGGTTGCTAAAGGCCTTTGGAATGTGTTTAGTGGTAGTGAAACTCATCCTATTTCACAACTACCAGTGTAACCAAGTGTTGCAGGTACATCTGAAGTAGAATCTGATACAGATGTGGCTCCTCCACATACCACCAGTACCTTCCGTTTTGCTGCTCAAACGAGATGGGATGGAAGAGATGCACAAGCACATGTATTGCTTGCACTTTCTGTGAAAAGCGAACCATTATTCTTCATATTCGGTCATGTAAGACTTCAAACAAGCATGGGATACACTTGCTACATTATATCGGATGCGCAATGGAACACCTGTTACATATCTACGCAAACACTTAGAGTCTGAGCACATGAATGAGGGAGACTCAATGGAATGCTTCTTGACCAACATCAAAGAGTTTAAGGAGCAGCTCGCTAGTGTGGATGAGATATATCCTGATAGTACATTGGTGTTGCCCACAATTCTCAATGCATTGCCGGATTTTTATCAAAGTTTTGCCTCTACCCTTAGACTCATGATGAAGGGAAATCCAAATGCCCTTACATTTGATGAGCTGGTTTTAGTACTCTTGCACAAGAAGAGCAGTTTAGGCAAAACAGATCTGTTATGCGAGTTGGTGTGACCAAGTTTTTGTTACTAGTCAGAAGGCAAAGGTAAAGATTCTTCGCATGGTGGCTATAAGCCAAAATCAAAATCCTCAAGTAAGGATGCAGAGAAAGAAGGTGATAAGCCTAAAAAGAAGGGCAAGTGTCAATATTGCAAGAAACTAGGGCACTACATAAATGAGTGCAAGAAAAAGCTAGAGAAGGAGAAAAAGAAAGAATCGGGCATGATTGTGGCTAATGCATCTGCACCAAGTGCAGAGAAGAAGGAATCTACAAGTTTTGCTCAAGATGATTGGTCATGGATTGTACATTTTAGTTATAAACTTCTGTTCATGATGTATGCATATCAGTGGCATAATTGGATGCTTGGTACTTTGACAGGGGTGCTAGTAAGCACATTACTTCACAATTTTTTTTTCTCATCTCTGGAATCTGTCCCAAGTGCAGGAATCGTTACATGTGCAAATGGTTCCTCATATCATGTCAAAGGAGTTGGTAGAGTTGTGCTCATTGCTGCAAATGGGGGCACATTTACTCTTTCTAAAGTTTTATATATGCCAGGCATTAAGAACTTGCTGTTAGTTTCAGCCTTAACCTTGTCAGGCTTGATGGTGAAATTTGTGGATGACAGATGTACAGTTCAGGATAGAAATGATGGTTATTCTATCATTGCCTCTTAGGTACCTTGTTTCATGGCCTGATGCTTGCTCAGTCTCTATGACTCGTGCTATGAGTGATGTAGAATTATGGCATGCACAATTTGGCCATCTGAATTATGGCAATTTGTTACGCCTTCAAAGGCATGATATGGTGTCTGAGATACCAACTCTTGAGACCCCTGCTAGACATGTATGTGAGGGGTGTATTCTTGGTAAAATGCATCGGGTAACATTTCCAAAGGATGGATCTATGAGAGCTGTTTAAGAAATTACATCTTATACATAGTGATGTATGTGGTCCTATGAGGACACCATCTATTGGGGGACATCTCTACTTCATCACATTTATTGATGATTACTCCAGATATAGCTGGGTGTATCCATTAAAGTAGAAGTTAGAGGTTTTTATGTGCTTTAGGCACTTTGTATCCGTGGCTGAAAATGCATGTGAATGTAAAGTTGGCACCCTTCGTTTAGATCGAGGGGGGGAGTATATGTCCAAGGAATTTCATGCATATATGGTTGAAAAAGGCACACGGCATCAATGTAAAGTGCCATGCACAGCTCAATAAAATGGTGTGGCTAAGAGGAAGAATAGGTCTCTCATGGAGATGGCACGATGTATGGTGAAAGCCCAAGATTTACCTCATGGTTTTTGGTTAGAGGCAACTATGTGCGCAAACTATGTGTTGAACAAATGCCCTACCACCAAGGCCTTGTAGTTTAAAACTCCTTATGAAGCTTGGCATGGCAGGAAGCCTTATGTGGCTCATTTGTAGGTTTTTGGTTGTCTTGCTTATGATCTTGTGCCTAAGCAACAACTCAGTAAGCTTGATGATAAGGCAGTTAAATGCATATTTGTAGGATACAGTTCAAAAAGCAAGGGATATAGACTCTACCATTTAGCCTCAAGCAGATTTTGGTAAGTAGAGATGTTGTTTTTGTCAAAAACTCGCTCCAACCCATGCTTTCATGCAAAAAATAGTAGAATGTGTGCTCACGGGACATGTTTGGTTTGCTCCTACCTTTGTTTAATGGATGGTAGCCATATGTAGAGCAATTGAATGCTCAACCAAGTGTTGAAATTCAGCCTTGTAGGTGCAAAATCAGCCTTTTGATGAGGTAATTATTGAGGATGTAGTGGATGAGGAGAGAGCAGCCATAGAAGAATCTAGGCATATGCCAAAATGGCTTGTGCAGACATTGAGGATAGCAACTTGGCAGCTCCTTTACCTAGCAAAACTCGTGCATGCTCTCATCATGCAGATTATTCCCATGTGGATCATGTTCTCATTTCTACTTTATGTAATGAGGAGGAACCTGTTTCCTTTGAGGAAGCACATAATGATGATCATTGGATGCATGCTATACAGGATGAGTACAACTCTATACTTAAGAATGACACCTATTTGACAAATCTACCTCATGGGGCAACAAGGCCATTGGTACGAAGTGGGTTTACAAGTTAAAATGCAAAGTAGATGGTAGCAGTGATTGCTATAACGTCATACTTGTTACAAAGGGGTATGCCCAACAAAAGGGCATTGATTATGATGAGACCTTTTCACCCACATCTCGTATGACTATCATTAGGTGTCTCATTGCTTTGGCAGCACATCATGGGTGGAATGTACATCAGTTGGACATTAAGACTGTATTCTTGAATAGTGATTTACATGAGGAGGTGTATGTATATCAGTTGGACATTAAGACTGTATTCTTGAATAGTGATTTACATGAGGAGGTGTATGTATCACAGCCTCCTCGTTTTGTTGTGAAAGGAGAAGAGTCTAAAGTATGCAGGTTGAAAAAGGCTCTTTATGGCCTTAAGCAGGCTCCTAGAGGATGGTATGAGAAGATTCATGCATACTTGGTTGCAAATGCTTTTTGCAATAACAGTGAAATAGAAAGTACCCGTGTGAAGAGGAGTAAGGACACATTTTTGGTCATCGTTCTATACGTTGATGACATGTTCACGGGACCCGATATAGATCAAATTTCAGCCTTTAAGGATGATTTGTAGTCATCGTTTGAGATGTCATATTTGGGGCCCTTGCATTACTATTTGGGGATTCAGCTTATGTAGCGCAATGATGGCATTGTTATGCTACAGTCTAAATATATACAGAAGCTATTGAAGAGGTTTAATATTGAAGACTGTAAACCTGTGGCTACACCTATGGAGACAGGTACTCGACTTTTAGTCTTCAAGATGCAGGAGACTCTTTTGATGCTAGTTTGTATCAGCAGGCTATTGGATCCCTTCTTTATGTGTGCAACACAAGGCCAGATATATAGTATGCGGTCTCACAGTTGAGCAGATTTATGCACATGGCCCAGGTACGAAGCATTGGTAGACTGTTAAGCGGGTTTTTTGCTATTTACAAGGCACTCAGTATTTTGGATTATTTTATCTAAAAGAGGGTGAGTCACAGATGCATGCTTTCAGTGATTTAGATTGGGCTAGATGATGTTATGACACACGAGTGTCTACTAGTGGGTTTTTCTTTTGCCTTGGTGATTCATGTATATCATGGCTCAGCAAGAAGCAGTCTACAGTGGCCACTTCCAATTGTGAAGCTAAGTACAGGGAAGCTTTTAGAGCTATAGTTGAGTGTGTGTGGCTCATACGTCTTATGGCTGATTTGGGTGTTGGATAGTCGTCTAGCACTACGATTTTTGCTGACAGCCAGAGCACATTAGCAGTTTGCGAGGAACCTAGTGTTCATGCTCGCACATTGAGGTGCATTACCACTATGTCACGGAAAGACTTTGTAGCCGAGATTAGCTTGGTCTATGTGCCTACACATGGCAACATGGCAGATTTATTCACGAAGGCTCTTCATCGTGAAAAGTTTGAAGTTTTTCGTAAAGCTTTGGGCTTACCGTCTTTTCAAGATTGATTAGCTACACTCTATACATGTTCACATTATCACTCCAGGGGAGATTTGTAGCATTATATGGTAGTGATGTGTGTGAACACACTTAGGACCGTCGGAACACTTTTTCCATCACTAGGAGGTTTTTTCCCCCATGCATATGTACACCCTCTTATCTACTCATTTTGGGGTGTGTACTTATCTTTTGTATCTGGCACACATTTGTTTATTCTAATCTAGTGAGTTTGTGTGCTCTCAAGCTTCTCTATCTTGTGTGTGTGCATTGTTGCAACCCTAACCCTAATTCCAACAATCCTTCACTCCTCGACAATAAAATTCCACATCAATTTTTTTATTTTTCTTGTAAGTTATAATAATATAAATGATAACTTTTAAGTTTGTAATAAAGCTTTAGTTAAAAGTTTAAACAAGGACTACCATTGCTATAGGTTCCATTATAAACTAATGGAAGTTCATGTGGATGGAGAGTGGTCGCAAATACACGGAGATACATGTAATCAAAATTTCTAGTAGACATATCAAAAAGAATATATGTGAGTATTTTTGATAGACACATCAAAAAGAGTTGTGAAATTTTAAATAGTTTCCTTAAACTTTCATATTCTACTAATATATACTAATATTTTCGTCATAATTTTTTACAATTCATAACTTCATGTTATACAAAGACATATATTTAGTGGGTGAGAGAAAAAGAAACCAGATTAATGCTCGATAATCTTGGGGATCTTCCCATAGATCCAGATTCACACCACCATCAATCCCACCTATGATTGCAAAGAAGCCATCAAAAAAGAAAGGACCTATGATGTCTCCATTGAATTTCAGAAAGAAGAAAAAGATAGACGCAGAGAAGGGAAAGTCTTCTTGAAAATAGAAACAATCTAAGGAAAAAGAGGCCAAGTTAAAGAAAACATCTAAGAAATCTGTGTCCAAGTCGACCCCAAGGAAGGCGAAGAGGCCAAGGCTTCTATGGACATTGACTCTCCAAAGTAGATAGTTTATTTGTTCTCATACATTATAACCAACCAATTTGTATAGATACCATTGTAATAAATATATATATGAAATTAATATTGAGTTTAGTTCCTCATTTTACATTGGTTATCTTGTCTTAATAATGTTGAATAACTATTTTGCAAAATGAATCGATAAGACAAGAAAACTTCAAGATTAAAGGGGGCAAACATTTCATACAACTAAAAGTATTTTCGGACCTTCTTCCCACCATAATACCATCTACCTTAAATTTGTAGTATGATGGTATGGCATCTAATAGAAATTCCAAGGACGTACGCACATCCCTCAATGTCCATTTTGTATTTATAAGGACGACTCTATTGTCATCCTCACTCAAGTTGACTGTTAGGTCATATTGCATAAATTTTTCCTTTGAATCCAATGGCATCCAAGTCCCTCTACTCTTTTTCCATCGTTTGTACTCTAAGCTAATGTACAAGGTTTGTCGAGAGATGTTGCATGCCATCACCACAGATTCAATGCAAGCATTAAATTCTATAAGATCACCCCTATGGAGGATGACTTCATTCACTTTCCATTCTGCTCCAACTGCATTATCCAAGTCAGACTCAGATATATGTGTAGATAGCCACATTGCTTTTGTCCTCTTCATGTTTGCTTCTCGAAAACATGCCACAAATACATGGAGAGGTATAAACCATGATAGCCTAATCCTCTTAGAAATCCTTCCTGCTTTCATAAGCTTTTGAATATCCAATATAATCTTGGATTTAAATGCTAATAGAGTACTTTTGACTGGGAAGTCCCAATCTAATGAATTTAGGCTTGGTATAGCCAAACTCTCTAGTCTTCCATAAGCTTCTAGTCTTGTAGGGACAATATACTTAGCGTTGTAAAAATATCTATTTATTAATGAAAAAAGCAGATTATTGATTGAAAAATAATAATTTTTCAAGATCAGCATGCATGGCTTTGAAAGTCCCAGTGAATGACTCCACATGTTGTCACTCAATGCTTATTGATGGGGATAAACATCTATCGCATATACAACACATGTGAATAAATCATAGAATCATAAAGAACATAAATAAAATTATAAAAAATATTTTACAATGAGCTTGCAATGCAGATGGTGGAGTAGAAGGATGTGTCTCTTGTCGTGTACACATGTTGCACCTTTGCCTTCTTCCACCCATCTTTTGCTATCTTGAATTCCAAGATACGTCCCTTCCAATGGTATTGTACTAAGCCTCTTCTTTGCTTTTTTATCCTATGAGAACCTTTGCATGATGGTTGCATTGTCACCCAATCATTTAATTTGAAGTTTATACCTTTCCCCACACACCCTGGTCATCTTTAACATTATGAAGAATGCATGGTGAAATGGCATTATAGGAGTGCGCTTCGGGTTAGACTGTTGTCTCGACATTGCTAGATGATGAATAGAGGAGAGGATGATGCAAAAAGATGACTAGAAAGAGGTGCAATCATGATAGATTAGGGAATTTTAAATGCATTTACTCATTTTGGGAGGAACCTAAATTTTAATTTTTTACTTTTTGAAGTATTAACATTTGGCACATGAGGACAGGTCCTTGAAGTTGGAACCCACTAAAGCAACATTGAAATAGCCCCGCCATATCACATTAAAGTGGTGATAATCCACTAAAATAGCCAAAACTAGTGAAGTTAGTAAAAAAAAAGTAGATATCACACCTAATGTCATATTTATGGTTGAATGACACATTTCTATTGGTCCAAAGCTTATAATCCAAATTCTATATAAGTGATTAAAATGCGGACCCTTTTTTGAATGTTTTTGGCCCTAATGAGAGAAATTATTGGAGACACAAGTGGTAGAGCTAAGCTTTGCTCTAGGCATAAAGGAAGAAATGACCGAATCTCTTAGTTTGCTTTAGCCAAATGTCAAGATAAAACTATTAAAATTTTGGATTTATAGGCCCATTTGAAGAAGCATAATGAAGATTTTCAGAAATCACAAAAATAAAGTCAATCAACTTCGCACTGTAATTAGCTGATAGAGGCAGAGCAGGAAATACAAAGCCTGACTCATGCTAGAGCTCAAGACAAAGAATGAGTAAAAGTAGTAGTGAGACAGCCGACTTGGGAAATCTCTGACATTTGTTCATCTGCTGCAAATGCGGATAAAGTCCAGAAACTTATGTATAAATTCCGTTGTGATGCTCAGGTTGCCATTGAAGAGGAACACATTGAGGTCGTCATGGTAAAAGTGGAGGAATGGGATAATTGGGGGAAGATGTAGCTAAACTATATGAGGATATGGAGAAATGCCTCTTACTGGCATCAAAGCATCCACCACCTACTTGTATAACTCGACTCGACGATGGTGAAGAGGAAACTGGTTATTAAGAGGAGGCTACCCAGGTGATGGGCGAAGGAGCAGGGTGGTTCGGGATTTAACAAATCCATTGGAACCCTCTGCTTTTGAATTTTGAAGCAGAGCTGAAAAGTCAAGTGGAGGAACTGAAAAAACAAGTGAAACTACTCATGAAAAGTTAAAGCTCGCCACAACTGCATCGAAATTTCCTATGGAGAAGACAGCGGATTCTAGTGGCAAAAAGATCTCCTCACTATCAATAATCCCTTGGTGAATTTAGATGTCCACACTCTCAGGGAGCATGCTCTAGCTGAGCAAAAAGAAATTTAATTGTTGAATGATGAATGTAACTCTCCCCGACTACAGTAGTTAAAGGAATATGAAGATGAGATGGAGGAGCTTAAGTACTAAGGAGAATCAACAGCTGGTGTAGAGGATAGATACATTGAAGAGTCTAGTACGAGGTGCAAAAATTCCAGGTAAAGTCATTCCTAAGCTTCAAAAGAAGATCAAAGAGCTGAAAAAGAAAAGAATATTCTAAAAGCAGATGCGACCAAAGTACACGAGGCTCACAAGGAACAATTAGATTGGTTCGTGGAAAAGTTTTGAAGATTTGACAGCTCAATTTCAGGAGCTCGCCACTCTAAGTACACAAGGTGTACATTCCACATGATTAATTTGGTGTAAAAACTGAGGAAGGAAAATGAAACCTTAACTCTTCGCTCTAACTAGTTGGTAGATTAGCTCGATAAAGAATGAGCCAATCACTAGTAGCAGATTTAACAACAAAAGGGGAGACAACATATGTTTTTCAAGAAGTTTGTTTCTACAGGGGGCGGATTATTTACAACAGCTAGTCCATTCCATCACAAGAGCCTCTACTCCTTTACCTCGTAATTGGGAAGAAATAAATCAAATTTAGGTGAAATATGTTTGACCTGTTGATCTCATAGAGGAAAGGAGAGGAGTACAGAGAGATAGTCCACGGAGGAGCAGCAAAGCGAATCATCATAGAGATCCACCGTCGGAAAGAACTATGGCTATGCAGTTCTCAAGTGTGACAAACAGAGTGAGGATCTGGATGAAGGGCTTTCACACTCCCAAGGACACATGTTTCAACAAGGCTAGGTAAGCTTTTACCTTAAACATCAACTATGTAGACACTACAAGACAATGCTTCCATACACGCGTTCGACATGCTTCGATACACGCGATAAGTTACGGGCGCGTGTATGGTCGCGCATGTATATGAGTAATATTGGGTGCGTGTATGGTCGCGTATGTATATGAGTAATATTAGGTGCGTGTATATGGTCATCTAAATTCGTGTGTATGGTCGCGCATGTATATGAGTAATATTGGGTGCATGTATATGATGGTCATCTAAATTCGCGCGTATAGTCATAAACGCATGTAACAGAGCATGTACATATCCAGGTGATGGGCGAAGGATCAGGAAACTGGTTAAGAGGAGGCTACCCAGGTGATGGGCGAAGGATCAGGGTTCGGGATTTAACAAATCCATTGGAAACCTCTACTTTTGAATTTTGAAGCAGAGCTGAAAAGTCAAGTGGAGGAACTGAAAAAACAAGTGAAACTACTAATGAAAAGTTAAAGCTCGCCACAACTGCATCGAAATTTCCTATAGAGAAGACAACAGATTCTAGTGGCAAAAAGATCTCCTCACTGCTATCAATAATCCCTTGGTAAGGAATATGAAGATGAGATGGAGGAGCTTAAGTACTAAGGAGAATCAACAGCTGGTGCAGAGGATAGATACATTGAAGAGTCTAGTACGAGGTGCAAAAATTCAAGGTAAAGTCATTCCTAAGCTTCAAAAGAAGATCAAAGAGCTGAAAAAGAAAAGAATATTCTAAAAGCAGATGCGACCAAAGTACAAGAGGCTCACAAGGAACAATTAGAATGGTTCGTGGAAAGTTTTGAAGATTTGACAGCTCAATTTCAGGAGCTCGCCACTCTAAGTACACAAGGTGTACATTCCACATGATTAATTTGGTGTAAAAACTGAGGAAGGAAAATGAAACCTTAACTCTTCGCTCTAACTAGTTGGTAGATTAGCTCGATAAAGAATGAGCCAATCACTAGTAGCAAATTTAACAACAAAAGGGGAGACAACATATGTTTTTCAAGAAGTTTGTTTCTACAGGGGGCGGATTATTTACAACAGCTAGTCCATTCCATCACAAGAGCCTCTACTCCTTTACCTCGTAATTGGGAAAAAATAAATCAAATTTAGGTGAAATATGTCCGACCTGTTGATCTCGTAGAGGAAAGGAGAGGAGTACAGAGAGATAGTCCACGGAGGAGCAGCAAAGCGAATCATCACAGAGATCCGCCGCCGCCGGAAAGAACTATGGCTATGAAGCTCTCAAGTGTGGCAAACAGAGTGAGGATCTAGACGAAGGGCTTTCACACTCCCAAGGACACATGTTTCAACAAGGCTAGGTAAGCTTTTACCTTAAACATCAACTATGTAGACACTACAAGACAATGCTTCCATACACGCGTTCGACATGCTTCGATACACGCGATAAGTTACGGGCGCGTGTATGGTCGCACATGTATATGAGTAATATTGGGTGCGTGTATGGTCGCGCATGTATATGAGTAATATTAGGTGCGTGTATATGGTCATCTAAATTCGCGTGTATGGTCGCACATGTATATGAGTAATATTGGGTGCATGTATATGATGGTCATCTAAATTCGCGTGTATAATGAGTTCATAAACGCATGTAACAGAGCGTGTACATATCCAGGTGATGGGCGAAGGATCAGGAAACTGGTTAAGAGGAGGCTACCCAGGTGATGGGCGAAGGAACAGGGTTCGGGATTTAACAAATCCATTGGAACCCTCTACTTTTGAATTTTGAAGCAGAGCTGAAAAGTCAAGTGGAGGAACTGAAAAAACAAGTGAAACTACTAATGAAAAGTTAAAGCTCGCCACAACTGCATCGAAATTTCCTATGGAGAAGACAACGGATTCTAGTGGCAAAAAGATCTCCTCACTGCTATCAATAATCCCTTGGTGAATTTAGATGTCCACACTCTCAGGGAGCATGCTTTAGCTGAGCAAAAAGAAATTTAATTGTTGAATGATGAATGTAACTCTCCCCTACTACAGTAGTTAAAGGAATATGAAGATGAGATGGAGGAGCTTAAGTACTAAGGAGAATCAACAGCTGGTGTAGAGGATAGATACATTGAAGAGTCTAGTACGAGGTGCAAAAATTCAAGGTAAAGTCATTCCTAAGCTGAAAAAGAAGATCAAAGAGCTGAAAAAGAAAAGAATATTCTAAAAGCAGATGCGACCAAAGTACAGGAGGCTCACAAGGAAAAATTAGATTGGTTCGTGAAAAGTTTTGAAGATTTGACAGCTCAATTTCAGGAACTCGCCACTCTAAGTACACAAGGTGTACATTCCACATGATTAATTTGGTGCAAAAATTGAGGAAGGAAAATGAAACCTTAACTCTTCGCTCTAATTAGTTGGTAGATTAGCTCGATAAAGAATGAGCCAATCACTAGCAGATTTAACAACAAAAGGGGAGACAACATATGTTTTTCAAGAAGTTTGTTTCTACAGGGGGCGGATTATTTACAACAGCTAGTCCATTCCATCACAAGAGCCTCTACTCCTTTACCTCATAATTGGGAAAAAATAAATCAAATTTAGGTGAAATATGTCCGACCTGTTGATCTCGTAGAGGAAAGGAGAGGAGTACAGAGAGATAGTCCACGGAGGAGCAGCAACGCGAATCATCACAGAGATCCGCCGCCGCCGGAAAGAACTATGGCTATGAAGCTCTCAAGTGTGGCAAACAGAGTGAGGATCTAGACGAAGGGCTTTCACACTCCCAAGGACACATGTTTCAGCAAGGCTAGGTAAGCTTTTACCTTAAACATCAACTATGTAGACACTACAAGACATTGCTTCCATACACGCGTTCGATACACACGATAAGTTACGGGCGCGTGTATGGTCGCGCATGTATATGAGTAATATTGGGTGCGTGTATATGGTCATCTAAATTCGCGTGTATAATGAGTTCATAAACGCGTGTATAACGGAGCGTGTATATACCCGTAAACATTGTGTTTTAGACGCAGATATACACGCTTTATTACACGCGATAGCAGAGAGCAAATATTATTTAAGAAAAACTCCATACCTTTAAAAAAATAAAAACTATCTTCTTTAAACCATCTCATAGTACATTACAATATATATCATTACACAATCCCACTACATGCATTTACAACAATATATATTCAAAAACAAATCATGAGATGATAATAAAAAGATAACATATACAATAGAATTATCATTAATTTAGAACGATACAATGATGGATTGGTTAGGATTCGATCTCATCTTCAATAAGATCCATCCTTGCCAAAAAATCAACATCAATATTTATTTGATCAATTTGTAAGGCTATGATTAAATTTATTCCACTATCGATATTCTATCCATACCATTGATAATGGTACCGATGCCCTGATCATCCTCATCAACATCACCATCATCATCAATGGTAGGGTCATTCTCATGATCATGAGAAATGGCACGCTCATCCTCATTATCATGATCATCTCTTATTTCTTGATCATCGATCACAATATCTTCAGTGGCATGTTTGACATCATCTTCATTTTTGCGGCCTGGTGCATCCTCCATATGCTCCATATCAGTGAATGTATTGTACATCACTTTGGAACGTGGTGCAACAGGGATGACGTACCACCATTTAGTGTCATGCACCATTGGCAGAACAGATAGATAACCTACTAAAATACACATACTGCAATGTATTAGCATATCAAAAGTCAAGGGGTACGTGAGCTTAGATATATATGTACATGAAACACATTAGTAAAAAAATGCATACCTGCTCACATTGTTGTGGCAATACGAGCCTATCTTTCTTTGTTTGCCAAAACTTTGTAGAGTCAATAGTTACATAGCCACTTGCATGGCGTTTTATCGTTGCATTAGGCCCTTTTTCCACCATGTTCATTTGCCATTTGACATCCAAAACATACACAAAGAAGTGACCAAAGTCAAAGCCTAAATATGTCTTGGATTGTGCCACAATAATCATCCGTTTTTCCATTGGCTCCCTTCTTGTGTATTCCTCTTATCATCAATTCTTTGTGTTCGAAAATGCTTTCCTTCACACCATATAGCATTGAACATAGTGCACTGGACCAAAATAGAAGCAATATTTGTGTAAGCAATGTGAATAAAATCACTTGCAACTAATCCAAAACATTAGTTCTATGTACCTTTAACATACATCCTCGTGCATACTCCCATTCTTCCATCGTGATATGCAGCCCCTCGTCTCTCTCTGCTCTCTCCATTTCCTCATGCAACCAATCAACATGGATATCATTTGGAAGTGTTGCTAGATGCTTAGGGTATGCCTTACGAGAGCCGTGTTGCCTCCGAAAGAGAGCTCTTTCTACTTGCCTTCTTGTCTTTGCATCCTCATATCTTGTAACCCATCTGCTCATCACATCACTATTAAGAATGCAAGTGAAATTGAGATCATCAATCAATGCTCTGTCAATTACTTTACTTACAAGAGACTCTTGCAACCAACCCTCGGCCATGCTTCCTTCGGGCCATGCACTTTGCCTCACAAAGTCTTTTAAGGTCTTCATGAAGCGCTCTAGGAAGAACATCCCCAACGTGCATGCACAGTGCCGCCGCATAAAGCAATTTCGTCCACCAAATGCACAATGAGATGTAGTTGGCTTGTGAGAATGATTTGCGGAAAAGTTTCCTCTACCAAACAAACCACCTCCACTGCCATAACACGCGCATCATCCAACGTGGTTGGATCAATTGCTTTGGAACTAACATATCTGAAAAACAAATGAATAGTATGTTATACCTCATGCACGTTCATTTTGAAAAACTATCAAATCAAAGTGCAAGGTATATTGAAGAGTGATCTAACATGGGTTTTATATACCTCACAAGCTCGCCCATCTTATAAATACATTTTTTTAAACTCTTGTTTGCACAATGGTCGATGCTAGTAGTATGAACTGCGCACATAAGAGCACATGCATATATGGTTTGAGGCATTACAAAATTTAATTTCAAGGTACAAGACTTGGAAAACACTTACTTGGAGCATCTTGTGCCAATCATGGGACTTCAACCCGTACAGTTGCTCAACACCTCTTTTCTTAGTGGTTTTGTAAGGCTCCCTTCAATGATCTCATGCATCCAGTGGGAGTACGCAAAGTAGTGATGGCATGCTTTACCTACTTCTCATCCTGCTTTGATATAATCCATGGTGCATGCGGAAGACAAACGTGCCCACCCTTCTCTCGTGGCCAAGCTTGACGCATCCGTCTTGCGACCCGCAAGTCCTCCCGTACACTGACATCATCTCGTTTACCAATAACATGTTCCCAAATACCAGATGCCACATTCTTGAAGATGTGCATGGGATCAAGAAGATGGTTGATCTTGAGATGGGTCCAATATGGTAGCCGAAAAAAAATGGAGTACCTACACAAGAGATGCCGAACAAGATTGCTCTATGTGATCTTTAATCCAATTAGAGACTACACAAAACAAGATTGAAAAACATTACTGTACTTGTTCATGCCATCTGGAGGAAGAACATTTGTATACTCCCAAATGCGCTTCCAATCTTTTGCATGAAGTGTTTGTGGAGGAATGTTACTCTTACTAGCAACATATTTAGGATGATCTGACGGGAGAAATCGATGATGATTATCGAATATGGTCTTACACAAACCGTCAGCATACTCATGTACAACGAAGGGCCACAAACAAGACGTGCATGTTTACCCAATGTTTTCAAACCTGTTAAAATATAAATAAAAGTTAGAATATTAAAGTCAATAGTTGTAATTAATATAACCAATAGTATTAGAGTCGAGAGTTATTTGAATTCTTACCAGAACAATCGTTGTATCCTGGAAAGTCATGCATTGTCCACATCAACACTGCTTTCAAGTCAAAGTGTCGAGAGGAGGGAGGCCTACTAACGTCCACCACTGCAACACCTCTCCATAGTTCCTCCAACTCATCAGTCAACGGTTCGAGATAAACATCCATGTGCTTTACTTTATGTTTCCTTGGAATTAGAAGGGATAACATAAGATGTCCCTTCTTGATCACTATTGATGGTGGAAGGTTGTAATTCACCAACACAACTGGCCACACGCTGTATGCGGTGCTTTTGAAACCAAATGGATTCACTCCATCCATACCTAGGCCAAGTTTCAAGTTTTTGGACTCTGTTTTGAAGCTGGGCCACTCATCTTCAATATGCTTCCCCAAGTAGGAGTGTTTGCGGGAATTCTCCACATGCCATCATCCGATCGATGTGAGGAATGCCATGACATGAGCTCTGCTATGGATTTGCACTTGAACATGTGTTTGATGCGAGAAATTATAGGAAAGTGTTGCAAGACTTTATGAGGTACATCAAAACTCTTTACGTTTGTTCTATACCTTGCTTCACCACAAGTGGGACAATGTCGAGCCTCCTTATGCGTCCCACAAAAGAGAATGCAATCATTGACGCATGCATGTATGCGATCATAATCCAATCCTCCAAGAGATGTCACATAGCGTCTCGCTATGTCTCTTGAGGTGGGTAGTCTATTCCCCTTTGGAAGCATGTTTGATAATAGCCTGCATCCAATATCATCAATTAACGATTAAAACATATTGAGCTTTATTCATTGCGAAACCCTTAACCACTAATTCAAATTTTCAAGTTAGAATGCTTACTTCAATAATGCGTCAAGACTTGCATTACTCCATCCATAAACTGTTTGTAGATTGAGTAGTTCAAGAAGCACGTAAAATAGAGAATGTGCACCCTTCAAATACCGGTGTCGATAAAGCCTTGTAACTTCTTTAGATGCTCTTGATCAGTTTCATCGTCGTCCATACCTTTGGGATCATCCCTAAAAAGATGCCACACCATATCATCAAACACTACCTCTTCCACGACTTCGTGGGGTGCAAGGCTATTGTCATCCCTTTCCCACTCATCTCTGACAATAGATCCCGAAGCTCCAGCATCATCTCGTCGATGCTTTGCATGCTCTCACCGAGCGTAGGGCACCATGTTAATTTGGACACCATGAGTCATTTGGATACTATTAATTTACATCTACTCACCTCTAAACATGTTTGATTCCATTATCCATACATGGAGATGTGATTCAAGGTAATTTGACGCGCTCGTACAATGCATCCTTGACATCGATTACACATACACTTGATCCTTTGTCCCAACCACACATTGCGATTACGGTGACGCATTGTGTCATCTTCACCACCAGAACTGCTTGAGGAGGTTGATGACATCCCGTGTTACAAAAGAGCAAATACATAATCATAATCAATTTTTAATCAAAGTATAAAAGTCTCTGTATCACATGTATAACCACGTCTAAAAAAGCGTGTATTTGCGCTGCAATGTAACCATACACGCGATGATACATGCAGTGGTCTATGTCATACTTAAAAAAAAAAGCCGCCGCCTACTCCAAAACCCTATCGCTTTCGTCAATCTCATCTTCTTCATCGCCGCCAAAGCATCACAAGTGCAAGGAGCTTGCAAGGGCGGGTGGAACGAGCAGACACGTGGGTGAAAGAAACATACGCACAAAAGCCAAAAAGGAGACTCACTTATCAAGAGGTGAGTCAGTTGGTTGTGTCTCTTCCCTTCCTTTTCTTTATGCAAACGTCCCTTTTCTTTATGCAAGTGTCAAAAGCCAAAAAGGAGACTCACTTATCAAGAGGTGAGTCAGTTGGTCGTGTCTCTTCCCTTCCTTTTCTTTATGCAAATGTCCCTTTTCTTTGTGCAAGTGTCTCTGTTCTTTCTTCTCTTTCCTTGCCTTGTCTTTCTGCAACTGTCTTTGTTTATGAACACTGTCAACGAAATTGTACTTTTATGAACACTGTGAACGAAAGTGACGTTGGTTGGTAGGCGGCCTTTTTTGGCACTTTTTTTGGCAGAGTCGCATGTAAAATCGTGTGTATGCCTGCTGTACTCTGCTACTAGCACAGTTTTTTCACGCGAAGATACACGCGATCCTGGACGAGATTTTACACGCTCATTTACACACGACTTCATGATGCATGATACACTTCATGATACATGATGCATACAAATGGATTCTTTTTGCAGATTCTTCATGGATCTAGGTTCTTCAACCGATCCATTTGCGTACGGCACTTGGATGATGGAGATGCTAAATCATTTTGGGCGCCACCTTGGCCCAGTTGAGCTTATAGAGTATATGTATGCCCATCCTCCTCCTAGATTCCCTGGTATAGTCACCCCGCTCCTGAGTGCCCATGTGTTATATGTATATTATGTGTGCTATGTTATATGCACATTATGTGTGCATATACTAGGAGGCTAACCCACATTAGGCTTGTGAGTGAGCATGAGAGCATGGGAACAAGCTCTAGTGGAGCATGGGTTAGGACTAACCTTAAGGGTTAAGGTTAGGGTCAGGCATCCACCCAAGGGTCACACATGGGAAATGGAAAGTCAAGAGTCACTTGAGGGCCCTCCTATATAATAGGGGCATGGGGCTCACTCAAGGGAGGCTTGGGGGCTTAGAGACTTATGCTATGGTCTCTTGTGTAGAGGTCCATATCTACTCATCTACCATTTCACACTATAGCTACATGCTATTGGATTGGAATTATACCTCTTGATGGTATGGGACATCAAGGTAGAGGTATGATGTATTTCATCAAGGTAGAGGTATGATGTATTTCATTTATAATTCATGTGTGCATCCCTTGGGCTCGGGGGTGGTTGGGTGGTTGAGTTTATGCCTGATTTATGCATGTTTATGCATAACAATTATCTAGAGAGATCTTAGGATTTTAACAGTGGTATCAGAGCAATCTCTATTTAATTGTTATTGATTTTTTTCTAGTAAATTTTAATATTTACTAATAAAAATGTTATTTTTTAAATTTGTGTTGATGAATTACACGTGGATTGTCGATATGGCAATTGGAATGCGTGTTACTTCAATTCAATGGACGAATTGACGTTGCAGGGAAATTCCGTGAGTTTAATGCTATTTTTTTCTATTTTTTATGGTTTAAAATAAGCATTAATGGATTTTTTCATAAAAATACCACATATTTTATGGTGGATATTTTTTATAGAATGGATTTCCTAAATTTCTAGAATTTTTAGGATTTTTTTTCTAATTTTTAAGGAATTTTTTGAGCATTTTTATGATTAAAAATGTAAATTTTTAATACATTTTTGCGGGTTTTTCTGTGGGTATGCGATCAAATTTCTATCGATTTTCTACTGAAATGCAGTAGGGGATAGCATGTTGATGCATGAAATGCTCTCCCGTGTGCGTGGGGTCCTCTCTACCTTTCAATTTTGATTTTTCCTTCTTTTTTTCATGAGAATTTCTCTTAAAAAGGAATTTTTTTAATTATTAATCATAATTAATGTGAATTGTGATTAAGATATGTTTAATTAAAAAGTTTAATCAAATGATTAAAGATAATCCCCTGTTAACAGAGAGAGAGGGGAGGAAAGAGAATGGAAGGGAGAAGAAGGAGAGGAAAGAGCGGAGAAGAAGGAGAGGAGGGAGTTTTTTTTATTCCCTCCC
The DNA here is from genome assembly GCF_041138505.1 of Cibotium barometz. Lineage (NCBI taxonomy): Eukaryota > Viridiplantae > Streptophyta > Polypodiopsida > Cyatheales > Cibotiaceae > Cibotium > Cibotium barometz. The sequence continues at coordinate 43,958,024 of NC_141077.1, forward strand.
TCTCCTTCCTTGCGCGCAAACACCGGGGGGGTGGGAGGGTGCGCTGCAGCCAGCCGGCAAAAAATCGCCCCCCCTTAAAAAAATCAAAATCCATATAAGCTAATAAAAGCTTATTATTTTTTTTAAAAAAATAAGTTTTTTATTATTTAAAAAAAGCTTTTGATAATATTTCAAAAAAAGCTTGAAAAAAGCCTGAAAATAGTGAGAAATTATGGGATTAAAGGAAAAAAGCTTGAAAAAAGCCTGAAAAATAGTGAGAAATTATGGGATTAAAGGCAAAAATCTCTCCAAAAATTTCTAGAAATTTCTTCTTGAAACTTTTTGGCTTTTCATCTTCCGGAAAACCTTTGGCTTTCCGTTTTCCTGAAACCTTTTGGCTTTCCAAATTCCGGAAAAACATTGGACCTTCCGTATTCCGGAAACTTTTAACCTTTCATATTCCAATTTTTTTTGTCTTTTCATTTTCCCAAAACTTTTGGCTTTCCATATTCCGAAAAAACCATTGGAATTTGGAAATTTTCTGACCGTTCGTATTCTAAAATGCGTTCGGGGTAATTTAAAATTTTTAAAAAATTCTTGAAAATTAGTGGAAAATTAGACAAAGGTTATTTTAAATTTTGAGAAAATGTGGGGTTGGTGTTTGGCATGTGGTGTGTCCATTCGGGCGCCCGTGACCATTCAAATTCTATTAAAAATAGATTTTTTGACCCAAAAAATTAGAAAAATCCATTAAAATTGTAAATTTTCATTGGATTTGAGAATTGTCGGGCGGAACTGGAAATTTCGTGAATGATGGAATTCTCAGGAAAAATTAGGAATATTCTAGATATTATTTTTAGAAATCCTAAAAATTGGTATTCTTAAAATATCAATGGTATTTTGCCAAATTTAATTGCTAAAAATATCTCAACTCATCTGGCACATGCACATATGCAATGCATCCAAAGACTTTTAGATGAGACAAATCTGGTTTTCTGCCAGTAAACCTCTCCTCTGGAGTTACATCATGTATGGCTGCAGTTGGAGTCCTGTTCATGATGTATACTGCTGTAGAAACAGCCTCAGCCCAATAGCAATGCGGCATATTCTTCTCTTCCATCAATGCTCGCGCAATCTCAGCAATGTGCCTGTTTTTCCGCTCAGCAACTCCATTTTGCTGCGGAGTGTATCTGCATGTAAACTGTCTCCGAATACCATTCTTCTTCAAAAATTCAGAGAACTCATTGGAGAAGTACTCTCCCCCTCCATCTGACCTTAGGCACTTTACATATTTCCCTGTTTGCTTTTCAACCAAAACTCTGAAATTCTGAAAGTGAGTGAACACCTCACTCTTCTCCTTCATGAAATATACCCACACTTTCCTTGTGTGGTCATCAATAAAAGTCACATAGTACCTGCAGCCTCCCATAGATATGGTCTTCGTAGGACCCCATACATCTGAATGCACAACATCTAGTGCATTTCTGCTCACATATCTGTTACGTGGAAACACATGCTTTGTTTGTTTCCCAAATTGGCATGCTTCACATATTTTCTGCATACCTTCCACTTTAAATTTTGGCAGCCCTGTCACAATTCCTTTTGTCTGCATAGACTTCAATCTCTACACATTTACATGTCCAATCCTTTTATGCCAAATGTCTGTGTCTGCAACAATTCCTGAACCATTTGCAAACATCGCAACACTCATTTCAGGCATGTCTACATTTAATGTAAACATTCTGCCCACTCTGTTGCCTTTTGCAACCAACCTGCACTTGTCTTTAAAATCTTCAACATAACATCCATCAGAACCTGCAAACCCTGCTCAATCATCTGGCCAACTGAAACCAGATTCTTTGTTATGTTCGGTACATGAAGTACATCTCCAAGGTACTTCACTTTACCATCCTGTATAGACAATGGCACATCTCCAACATGGGCAATTGGATGAGCAATGTCATCCCCTGTTTCCACAAAACCTGGTCTTTCCGGGTTTTTCATCTCCTTGAACCACTCCCCATGACTCGTCATGTGGTTCGAAGCGCCTGAATCCACATACCATACATTATCTTTTTGTGCTGCATCAACATTTTCAGACATGGCATTCACGACATGCTGCATAACAAACAACCTTTCATTATCCTCATTATTTCTGCTTGAGGATGCATAGTTGTTTTGCTGCACTTTCCCATTTTGCATGTCAGCCTGCTTCTTATAACATTCTGCCTGTACACATCCAGGCTTACCACAATAATAGCATTCACGTGCATCATTATATTGCCTTTGCCAATTTCCACGGCCTCTTTGACTCCCCGTGCCTCTGAATTTGCCTCTTCCACCTGCGTGTTGTTGTTGTTGTTGTTGATTCTGGGACTATTGTTGCTGCTGCTGCTGCTGGCCATAATTCTGATTACCTGTTCGGCCACCTCCTTGACCGCGTCCACGGCCTCCTCTACCTCGTCCTCTTCCTGAACTCGTGTAGAAGGCCTGTTGCTCTGAACTGTTTTTGCTTTGTGAAGACTGTTGGTCTTCACCCAAGCTCTTCTCTTCGATAATCAGCATAGACACCAAATCTGTAAAGTTGGGAATGTTTTTCCGAGTTTGAATGGACGTCTTGAATGCCTTGTATTGTGGCCCAAGACCACGTAGACAGACTTCCACCTTGTCATCATCATCTACTACTGACACACCAATAGATGCAAGGGATTCCACAATACCCTTTATCTTCAGCGCATAGTCATTCACAGACATGCTCTTTTTCTCCACAGTATGAAGTTCATTCTTCAACTGTATCTTACGTGCCTTGGTATTTGTTTCATAGAGCTTTACCAAGGTGTCCCACGCCTCCTTGGGGGACTTGGCATCCTGAATGCGCCCAATCATGGTGTCCTGTATACTAATGGAGAGCCAATACATAACCTTCCTGGCTCCTTGGTTCCAGTCTTTAAACTCTTTCACATCTGCAGCAGTCGGATTTATATCCGGTATCTCTGGTGCCTCTTCATGCTCACCTTCTATGTAGTCCCAATAGCCTTTTCCCATCAGGAAATTCGTCAACCTGAACCTCCAAGCATGGAAGTTATTCTTATCCAGCTTCTCAGCCACAATCTGTGTTATGCCATCATTAGACATCTTTCCAAACACACAATTTTACCAGAAACTGCACTCTGGTTTTTCCTGCACAAATGCTGTATTTTCTGCAGCGGTACTGTAGTACTCTCAAATGTCACAACCAGTGACTTCAATGTGCATACATACACCCAATGGCAACTGTAGACCTCTTTGCAGCACCCACAGTGTCTGCACAGTCAATCTCTCTTCCTGCAGTTCTTAAAGCAGAGTTCTGCAGAGAATCGATGACTTACCCGCAGTGCTCGAAATCGCCTGCTTTCTGAAAAACGGAGGTCCAGACGCGCCCGAAACGCGTTTTGGGCCCAAAAATCGTAGTCCGATAGGACTGTATAGTTGCCCTATAGCTTTACTCCCGCGAAGAAAGCTCCTCAATCAGAGACCGTTTGCCGGTGCCTCCCGTAGAGCTCCCGACAAGGGTGTAGTCACCAACACAATAGGGAAGAGTAGTTGAAGCTCTTACCCTCGTACAACTTCCTATGGTTCTCTTGCTTGCAGCTCAGCCCTTAGCACGAACCAGGCTCTGATACCATGAAAAGATGCAGGGGGGAAGAGAGCTTGAACTCTTGCAAGCACACACATACACTCACAAACCCTAATAGAGAACACACAAGGTGAGAGGCTGAAAATCTTCTTCTTCTCTACTCAACACTCAACACACCATATACAAGATAAGAGTACACGTAATATGAAATGTATTCAACCAATACATACACGGGTTTTCTATAGTGTGAACCCGACTAAATGAGCTGGCGCTATAACTACTCCACAACCTTCTGTGCTTGCGGGTCCGACGAGACGGCAGGCTTCTCCTCTCTCCCCACACCCATTGAGGAGACATACCCCTTCCCAGACACACTCACGCACCCCCTCCCAGGCACCGTCACATCAGGGCTCACAGCCACCATCACATACTCCCTCACAGCCACTGTCATGTTTAGTGTCACGTCCATAGTCACGTACATAATCCCCTAGTCATCGTGACTCCACCCGCAGTACAGAGGAGAGCAGATGACGCCGCAGTAGGGAGAGTGGGAGTGGAGGATGCGACGTGTTGAAATATACAAGTGAATAGGGTGTGTGTGGGAACAAGCTCTTGGATAGAGGCTGTAAAAGAGGAGATGTAATTGTGAAAGAACCTGTGAAAAGGTGAGAAGAATCTACTGGGAGAGAATAAAGGGTGGCATGAGAGAATTTAGGAGTGTGGAGTTATTCTGGGAGATATTCAGGGAAAAGAGAAGAGGTGGAGAGAATCAGGCAAAAGGTGGAGATATTCTGGGAGTGAATCATGGAGAAATCAATGGGATTTGATGCTTGATGTAAACTCTATAAATTGAGGCATAGCCCTAATGAGAATTTGCTGGTTTTTGAGTATCCATGCCTACATTAATCTATTTGCTAATTATTCACTAATTACGTCTTAATCATTTGCTAATCACTTTATTAATGATGTTGATTCTAGTGTTTGATCCACCATAGCTCATCATTATGCTCAAATTTCAACATGGTATCAGAGCCATGCCTAGAATCAATTAGGTTTATGAGCCCATTAGTTAATTAATTAGGATTAGTAGGTAATTAGCAAAAAATCAAATTTTTAGTGAGTTTTCACTTCTCCCCTTCACCCCCAGCCAGTGGAGGACTCCATTCTCCTTGCACACATAACATTAGGCTAAGCCCTTTTAGGTACTTATAGTAGACTCATAGGGCTACATACTCCTTAAATCTTGTGGGCCAATTCAGCGCAAAACTGCAGATTTTCGCAGAATGAAGGGCACCGTTTTTCTGAGGAATTTTTGCCATTGCTACTTGCTCAAATCAAATTGCTTCAATTCCTCCTAGCCCAAGGGGTAATCAAGCATGCTCTACAAGCTGGTGAAGACAGAATTCAATTTTATCAAGTCTACAGTGAGATCCAAGCTCTTCATCAAATCTGCAGGTGACTTTGGTAAAACAGAGATTAAGCTTTCAATATTTGGTCAAATCTTGTGTTTCTTGGCTTAATCCTCTACTAGACTCATTGCTATTGATGCCTTTGAAAGCATTTGAGCTCATTTGAAGTGGAAGGCACCAGATCTGGACTCCCCGCATACTCTGTTTTCTGCACACAAAACAGAGCATTAATTTGCTAATCAGTGATTAATCAGTGCTAATCACTATATTTTGGTGCAATTGAGGGTTCAAATTAACCATTAGGTATCTGATACAGATCCCTATAACTTCAGATTGCAAATCGGAGTTGGTTTGATACTCCAACCATCCCGTACAAATTGGTTACCCTTGATTTAATGTAATTTCTGGTAAAATTGTGCTGATAAATTTGTGAAAATCATCATTTTGCATTCAACCTTTGGTTAATGCCTGCAAATCTCACTCAAATTCAAGATTATTCACAGCCAGAGTTGCATTTGGGAATGTGCATGAGAATGAATGCTATACGCATTATGTATTGGGCACATTACATCAGTGTAGAAATGGGAACAGACACTGCCCTTGTCCAGATTAAGGCAAGAGGTAAGACCTCCCGCATAAACTTGAGTTTGCATTACATAATGATACAAAATAAACATAAAAATCCCAAAGGAACTGTCAGCAAAACATTGAAACATGTTGCTCACATAAAGCAAAAAGACCTGACGGACGAGCTCATGGCCCCAGCCATGGAAGAAGAAGAATATCTCTTCCCAAGAAGAGGATCCACACCAAGAAGATCTGAAGGAAGACATGGACACGAGAAGAGAAGCTGCCACAAGAAGAGAAGCTGCCCCAAGAAGACTGAAAGAAGAGACGGACGCGTGGAGAGAAGCTGCCACGACAAGAAGACTGAAGAAAAGAGAAGATGTGAGACTCCAAAGAGTGAGGAGCCATGTGAAAATCTCTGAGAGAGAGAGAGAGAGAGAGAGAGAGAGAGAGAGAGAGACCCCACAACCCAATGTAACCTGCCCCAACAAAGCAAAACCACCTCTGAGCCACCGATGATGTAGGCCACGTGGTAGATGTATGTGTGAGCACTTTAGTCAAGGTCGCGGGCACTTATAGTAGCCTTGGACACATAGAGAGAGAGAGAGTGTCAAGGACTATGGAGTTTAGGGACTTGAGGCACTGGTCGCGGACTGTCAAGTAAGAAAGAAACTTGATACAAGGTCCAGGTGTGCTGAGATAACTTGAGGGGAGGAGTAGACACTGGTCGCGGACTACCAAGTAAGGGGAGGCAAACTTGGTATAGGGTCTAGGTGTACTAGGAGTATTCACTTGAGGGGAGGTGTTGAAATATACAAGTGAATAGGGTATGTGTGGGAACAAGCTCTTGGATAGAGGCTATAAAAGAGGAGATGTAATTGTGAAAGAACCTGTGAAAAGGTGAGAAGAATCTACTGGAAGAGAATAAAGGGTAGCATGAGAGAATTTAGGAGTGTGGAGTTATTCTGGGAGATATTCAGGGAAAAGAGAAGAGGTGGAGAGAATCAAGCAAAAGATGGAGATATTATGGGAGTGAATCATGGAGAAATCAATGGAATTTGATGCTTGATGTAAACTCTATAAATTGAGGCATAGCCCTAATGAGAATTTGCTGGTTTTTGAGTATCCATGCCTACATTAATCTATTTGCTAATTATTCACTAATTACGTCTTAATCATTTACTAATCACTTTGTTAATGATGTTGATTCTAGTGTTTGATCCACCATAGCTCATCATTATGCTCAAATTTCAACACGACGGATGCTTTGGTGGGGGAGGTAGAGGGAGAAGAGTTAGAGGAGACAGTAAGGATGAGGAGGTGGTGAGAGAGGTAGAGGGAGAGATATACTATGATGTGACAGATAGGGGTGGGATAGTGATGGATGCGAGGGGGAAAGAGGTAATGGAATACATGCGTGGGGTAGTATCAAACTTGTATAGAAATTATTTTATTAAATTTAAAGATCAAAATAGCCGATTAGTTGGGGAGGTGATAGATGCTGTACAAAGTCGGTACCCCAATCCCCCACATGCGACATTCTCGGATGTATGGGGAAGGACGCAAATAAGGGAGATCTTAAGTAATAAAAAGATCTCACCTTATGAAACTCGCGTATGATGATCGGGTAGATCAAGCTGCGGGTGGCTATCCTGCGACGAGAAACCTGCCACACTGCCTACAAACGCGAGTGGAAGGAGGCAAAGAAACGAGCAGAGGGTGGCGTGAAGAGCAAGCAGCATGTGGAGGCACAACGGATCCATATGGAGACCATTGGATCTTCGTATTTCAGATCTGGAGGCGTCGAGTCGTGTGGGAGAGGCAGAGTTCATAAGTATCTTGCCACCTTATTTGATTTTTTACTTAATTCATTGATGCGCTGATTGTTTTAATCTTACAAATTGTGTTGATTATGTTATAACGACGGGTTATGGGGAGGAGGCCCACAGCCCATGAGACTGCGTATGCTCGCCGGCATAGCAGACGTGACACATGGGCCCTCTTTAGAACCGAGGGACGTATTACGGACGCGAAGTTTGAGATGGCCATGAGACCGTACGGTCGACAGGTACTTGAAAACTCCAAATGAATGATTTTGGTTTATTAAATTTTGAATTACATATATATATACTTATATATGATATATTACTTGAACAGGCACAAGCTGGTGTTGCACCCGTTGATGCTCCTGCCGCCGCCGCTGATGGTCCATTCGCCCTGCTGCTCCTGCTCCTGCTGGACGTGAACGACAGGGTGAGCACTACTCTTCGGAGATGTATACCAATGTGAGCTCATCTGATCTTGGAGGGAGCAGCTCGTCATCATCTGAGTCTAAGTAGTACTCAGACTTATACTATCACATCCGTATTGAGGATGTGGTTGTATATATATTTTTGTAACTGAAGCCATGGGATTTTTTAGACAAACCAATTTGATTATGTATATATTTGTATATAATTGAAGCCATGGGCTACTTCGACATATGGACTCCCTTGTATATATGTTTTTATGTAATGAAAGCCATGGGCTTATTTCAGCACACATAAAATTTTGATAGTATTGTATTCATGTCTTTCTTGAATCGTGTATTGATAATGTCGTTCTTGAATCGTGTATTGACAATGCACAAAATGTTCTTCGTGGATGGTGCAATGCACCAAAAAAAATCCAGAGAGTGCTATTGGGTGCTGGAATGCCAGAATAAGTTTCAAGCACCAAATACCACTCTCTGGATTTTTTATTTTTGCTCTCTGTTCACATGTATCTGCGCGTAAAGTCTGCCAAAGTCGCGTTTATGTGTGCGGAAAATCTGTTAAACACGCGTGTATCGGTGCAGCAAAATTGGTAAAACACGTGTATAAGCCCGTGTATCAATGCATTTGACGGGCATCATACACGCGCTTTTACACGCATGTCTGTGGCCGCGATTATACACCCGTTGATACACCCCCGCTACTTTTTTTCACGTCATTTTCCGTGGCTAGTAGCGCGGGTATGAGCCCGATCCCTTGTAGTGAGAGAAGTTGCTCCCAACAAGGACACATGTTTTGGGCAAGGCTAGGTAAGCTTTTACCTTAAATATCAATTATGTAGAGAAGTGTTTCTTTTAGTATGTGTTTAGTGTGTTGTGCATCAAAAGGCATTGGTTATTGAAGATGCACACATTAAGAGCTTTCTATCTTGATGAAAACATTTAGTCTTTGTCCCTTCAAAGTTCTAAGGATTCATAAAGTTTGTTGTAATGGAGAGATTGGTAAGAGTCACACCTACATTATCCGTGGATTCCCAAAAGAATGACTTTGAGCTATATAAAATGGCAACCACATGTGAAATGCAGTTTTCACTCCATCTTGTTGAGATGAATGAACTTAATATGCACTATGTGGATATCACACAAATGGGTGTGAAGTTGGATGTTAAAATATAACATTTTCATATGCAATACTAGAAAGAGCACTTTGATCTTGGTTCAAAAGCATTAAAAGTTTTTCCAAGGCAATTAAAAGAGGGTTTTCTCTTGTATATGGCTAAAAGTGGTGTCAAACATAAGCCTCAATGTACTATATGAGGTCAATTTCTCCCTTCACTTGACATTTTGTGTAACTTTACGAAAAGCTTTTTGTGGAAAAGGTTATCGATGATTTAAATGTGAGGTTCATACATTGCTTCATTATGTGAAAATCATAGATTCCAAAAGTTATGGCACAAATGAGGATCTAAGGGGTAACTAGCATAGACTCCCTTGTTCAAAAAGTTCCTTACACACACGTTTATTTACCTCATCCCTTTGCAAAGTGAGGGGAGGTGGATGGGCCGAAATTAAACCCGCGTCTCTATGTATAGAGAATGTTGCTCTACTACTATTAGACCCCCCGCCCCCTCCTTCCTTACGTTCAAAAAGTTTGGATATAGAGAGCGCCTGCCAATAGATAAGAGTGAGTGTGGGATAGAGAGTATGTTGAGTTTACTCTTACCTTGATGAATGCATGTTCTAGAGCTACTTTTCATAAGGCTTGGAATAAAGTGCTTGGTTATATTATATTTATGCTTATCCAAATTTGATAAGACTTTGGCAAATCATTCTTGAAATGCCAACTCGTACCATTTCATGTGAGCGTGGTTTTTTAAATCAGAATTGAATCAAGGATGATGAGTTGATATGTCTCTATACCTTAGATGAGCCGATGTCTTTTTCATGAAGTGCTCCACAAATCTTGCCTCTACAACAAACTATGTTTATGTCCCTAGGTGAGCTATCTTGCCTGTCAAAAAGCAATTTTTTGGGAAAATGCATGTAAAGAATAGTTTTTAGTGTATTTGAATGTTTGTTCAAAATAGGCAAACAATGTTGGTATGCAACAATTCAAAGGGCATTAAAGTTTATACTTTATTTTTAGCTATTGAAATTAAAGAAAACCACCCAAGGATTTTTGCAAACCTTTTTTTAGGGAATAAAATTTGATACGTTTTCACTGGTTGAAAGATAGTAATGTGCCATTTCTTCTCAGTTTGGGGAGGCGTGTGAACAGGAGCTTAAATGATTGGAAGTTGAAAGTCCGGACGCACGGCCGGTCCTCAATCCAATCGAATGTGGCTGCTCGTTTAGGACGAGGACGCCCATGTTGGCACGGGGATCGCCCCACACGATTTAAGGCATTGAGATACTCAAAAGTCAACGCCACGTGGGCGCCACGTCGCACGTCGAGCCAAGTAAATTTGTTTTGCGGGTTTTGGCAATTTCAACTCCAAAAAAAAGAAGAAAAACAACAGTCTTTTCATCTCCACTCCTACAGCTCCGCTCCCTTCCTTTCTTTAGCTTCCTGCAGGAAATTCGTGATCGCGTATACCGAGCAGCAGCATCAGGAAGCCTGCTTCATTGCTGCACAATGTTTTGCTTCCTTTCATCCAAGAGGAGGAAAAAGCTCAATTCAGCATCTAATATGGAGTTTAAAGCCTCAAAGTAGTGGCATCTGCTATGGGGTTTAAAGCCTCAAAGTAGTGGCATCTGCTATGGGGTTTAAAGCCTCAAAGTAGCACGATCTGTTATGGGGTTTAAAGCCTCTGCTATGGGCTCAATCTCTTTATCTGCTATGGGCTCAGCCTCTTAATCTTCTCAATCTCAATTAGAAGGGTGCTGCATTGTTCAAGGGTTTAACAGAAGCAAAGTTTGCACTTCGTTGGCGTAGCTCATTGCAGCAATCCAGAGGTACATTTCTTCCTTTTTATTTCCGTTCCTCCATTTTTGCAGCCCATGATGAGGGGCGCACAAAACTTTTCGTTTCTGTTTCTAGTTTTGTTTGTTTGTTTGTTTCTGTGTGTGTGTGTGCGCGTGCTTGATGTTATCTTGCACGTTTTGCACAGGGGAGAAGAGAGATCTTCTTCCATGGATCGCTGGGAAGATCAAGATGTGGAAAACAGGAGGCCTGCTAGGTATCAAGACGTGGAGCTGGAGGTCGAAGAAGAGACCTTCAACATTTTGCCATTGCATGACATGCTGGCAGACAATGATGCAGTGCGCTTTCCCGAGGTTCGAGCGGCCTGTGCTGCTCTGCAAGCAGTCGGAGAGCTGGCTAGGCCCGAAGGTTGGAGGCAGCGCATGGATCTGCTGGATTGGCTTGCTTTGCTCTTCGGCTTCCAAGCAGGCAATGTGAAGAATCAACGTGAGCACATAGTTATGTTGCTTGCAAATGACCAGATGCGGTTCCAGCCCCCTCCGGATCCCATTGATCGCCTGGATGGAAGGGTGGTACACAAGCTGATGAAGAAGGTACTCAAGAACTACATCAGCTGGTGCTCCTTCTTGGGCAAAGCAAATAATCTCTGGCTGCCAAGGAACAATGAGGTGCAAGAGCAGCGGGAGCTTCTCTACACCTCCCTCTATCTCCTCATCTGGGGGGAGGCTGCTAACCTTAGGTTCATGCCCGAATGCCTCTGCTTCATCTTCCACAACATGGCCAGTGAGATGAATAAGGTTCTGGAACACTACATCAATGATGCAGCTCAACCATCAAGGCCCGTCTACTCTAGCGAGAATGCCTTCCGCATCAGGGTCGTCACTCCCCTTTACAAGATTGTCAAGGCAGAGGCCGAGGCTTCTCGTGATGGAAAAGCTCCCCACTCTGCCTGGCGAAACTATGATGACATGAATGAGTTCTTTTGGTCCAAGAGGTGCTTCACGCAGCTTTCATGGCCATTGAATCTATCTTGCTCTTTCATGGCAGAACCATCTAGCCAGCAGCGCAAGGTTGGAAAGACGGGCTTCGTCGAGCAGCGCTCCTTCTGGAACATCTTCCGAAGCTTTGATCACCTGTGGACGGGCTACATCCTTCTGTTGCAGGCCATGATCATTATGGCCTTTCACAGTGACAGAAACCCTTGGACACAGCTTGTGGACCGTGATGTCCAAGCAAGAATTCTGAGCATCTTCATCACTTGGGGAGGCTTGCGCATTCTCCAATGTCTGCTGGATATGGCCATGCAGTACCAGCTCATTACTGTTGACACCATGCTCATTGGCCTGCGCATGCTCTTGAAAATTGCTGCTGCATCTGTCTGGACCCTGGTGTTTGTTGTCCTCTACACTAAGATGTGGAAGGAGAGGCACAGTGTGGGTGGCTGGTCTGCTGGTGCTAACACTGCCTTCATACGGTTCCTTGAGGCTGCCGTGGTGTTCATCCTGCCAGAAATTCTTGCACTCACCCTCTTCATCCTTCCGTGGATCAGAAACTTTGTGGAGAAATCTGAATGGAGGATCTTCCATGCCTTGACATGGTGGTTTCAGTCTCGCTGGCTCGTTGGCCGTGGCCTTCGTGAGGGGATCTGGGACAACATCAAGTACACTCTCTTCTGGCTGGTTGTCTTTCTGGTCAAGTTCTCCTTCAGCTACTTCCTGCAAATCAGGCCGCTGGTTGAACCCACCAAGGAGCTGTGGGCTTTGAGCAACATCAATTATGCATGGCATGAGTTCTGGGGTAAAGGCAGCAATAGATTTGCGGTCTCTGTACTGTGGGCGCCTGTGCTGCTGATCTACTTCATGGACATGCAGATCTGGTACACGGTGTTCTCCTCCTTTGCTGGTGCTCTGGTGGGGCTGTTCGCGCATCTCGGAGAAATCCGCAATATGCAGCAGCTGAAGCTGCGGTTCCCCTTTTTCGCCAGCGCAGTCGCCTTCAACCTCATTCCCGAGGAGTCGCTGCTGCCAATCAAAGCATGGGGCAGCTGGTTAGCCACCATTAGAAACGCTTGGCGCAGGCTCAAGCTCAGGTATGGATTGGGCGCCAATTACAAGAGGCATGCTACAGATTCCCTAGAGGCTGGGAAGTTTGCTTTCATGTGGAACTCCATCATAAGCATCTTCAGGGAGGAGGACCTTGTCAGTGATTGGGAGTTGCAGCTGTTGGAGATTCCGGCCCCTGCGTGGAACATAAGTGTGATTCAGTGGCCCTCTGTACTCCTGTCCAATGAACTGCGTCTTTGTGTGGGACAGGTTGCAAAATGGCATGGCTCAGATGACAAACGGCTGTGGAGGAAGATCTGCAAAATCGAGTACCGGAGGTGTGCAGTAATAGAATGCTATGACAGTATCAGACACATTCTCCGGAGAATCATCAAGGAGGGGAGCAATGAGCATCGCTTGGTGGAAAGACTCTTGTCAGGCATCCAATATTCTTTGGAATCTGGCACATTTTTACAGGACTACGCGGTGAAAGAGCTGCCTGAAGTTCATAAGCAGGTTTTGGCTCTTGTTACACTCCTGGACAAAAGGAAGCTTGGGCCCGATGACCTTCTAGCTGTGGTGCGTGCATTGCAGAACCTGTATGAAGTTGTGGTCCGTGATCTGAGAAAGCAGCCTCTGGAGTCGCAGCATGTTTCCGAGTTGGCAGCAGAGCTTTTGTTTGCAGATGTGGTCGAGCTTCCAGACTTAGGGGATGCATCCTTCTTTCGTCAGCTGAGGAGGTTCAAAACTACTCTTAGCACAGAAGAATCCATGAATGATGTTCCAAAGAATCTTGAAGCCCGGCGGCGCATTGCCTTTTTCAGCAATTCATTGTTCATGAACATGCCCCATGCACCTACAGTAGAGAAGATGCTTGCCTTCAGTGTCCTGACGCCCTACTACAATGAGGATGTCATGTACAGCAAAGAAAAACTGCTGGACGAAAATGAGGATGGGATCTCCATCCTTTATTATCTTCAGAAAATCTTCCAGGATGAATGGGATAACTTCAAGGAGCGCATGCGCCGTGACATGGATGTGAAGGATGACAAGGAGCTTTGGAAACTGGACAAGTCCTTGCAGCTCAGGTTGTGGGCTTCATATAGAGGGCAGACCCTGGCTCGCACAGTTCGAGGCATGATGTACTATCACAAAGCACTAAAACTTCTTGCTTACTTGGATGGGGCATCTCAAGTGGAGATGCAAGAAGGCAGGGAGCTTCTGGCTGCTCTCTCAATCAGAAGGGAAAGCGCCGATAAGCTCTCTGCTCAGCATGCCTCCCCTAGCTCAAGCCATCACTGGGTTCTCAACCGCACAAGAAGTGGTGTTGGTGGGCTCTTCAAGGAGGCTCAGCAGGAAGCTCTTGCCAACATGAAATTCACCTATGTGGTCACGTGCCAAATCTACGGTGCTCAGAAAGCCAAGAGAGAAGTGCAAGCAGAGGACATCTTGTTCCTCATGAAAACACACAATCCCCTCAGGATTGCATATGTTGATGAGGTGATTACAGATGGCATTTCAAAGCAGTACTTCTCTGTCCTTGTGAAGTATGATCCCCTCCTGGAGAAGGAAGTTGAAATCTACAGAATAAAACTACCGGGGCCTCTGAAGCTGGGTGAAGGAAAGCCAGAAAATCAAAACCACGCTGCTATATTCACGAGGGGAGATGCCTTGCAGACCATTGACATGAACCAGGACAACTACTTTGAGGAGGCACTTAAAGCTCGCAATCTGCTCCAGGAGTTCACTGTGCATCATGGTTTGCGGCGGCCACAGATTTTAGGTGTTCGAGAGCACGTCTTCACTGGTTCTGTCTCATCTTTGGCATCTTTCATGTCCGCTCAAGAGACCAGTTTTGTCACACTGGGCCAGCGGGTGCTTGCAAATCCTTTAAAGGTGCGAATGCATTATGGTCACCCAGATGTGTTCGATCGCCTCTGGTTTCTGACAAGGGGAGGCATCAGCAAGGCATCCAGGGTAATCAACATCAGTGAGGACATCTTTGCAGGGTTCAATTGTACATTGAGAGGAGGCAATGTGACCCATCATGAATACATCCAGGCAGGCAAGGGCAGAGATGTAGGCCTGAATCAGATAGCCCTTTTCGAGGCTAAGGTTGCCAGCGGGAATGGTGAACAGATCCTGAGCCGGGATGTCTACCGTTTGGGTCACCGTCTGGACTTTTTCCGCATGCTTTCATTCTACTACACCACGGTTGGCTTTTTCATCAGCAACATGATGGTGGTGCTCACAGTGTATGCTTTCTTATGGGGTAGAGTGTACATAGCCCTCAGTGGACTAGACAAATCAATCCAAGGGAAGGGTGTTTTTGCCAACCGTGCCCTCACTGCCTCTCTCAACCAGCAGTTCATCGTTCAGCTTGGAATATTTACTGCTCTGCCCATGATTGTTGAAAACACCATCGAACGTGGCTTTACTTCTGCAATATGGGATTTCCTCACCATGCAATTGCAGCTTTCGTCTGTCTTCTTCACGTTCTCGCTAGGGACAAGAGCCCACTTCTTTGGCAGGACTGTGCTTCATGGTGGCGCAAAGTACCGCGCTACTGGTCGTGGATTTGTGGTGGTGCATGAGAAGTTCGCCCACATCTACAGGCTGTTTGCAAGAAGCCATTTCGTCAAGGGTGTGGAACTCATTCTTCTTCTTGTGATATACCAGTCCTTTGGTGCTGTCGGTGCCAATACCACAGCTTACATCCTCATCACATTTTCAAGTTGGTTTTTGGCCCTTTCCTGGATCATGGGGCCATTTCTATTCAACCCTTCTGGTTTTGATTGGCTGAAAACAGTTGGGGATTTTGAGGACTTCTTGGATTGGATCTGGTACAGGAAAGGCATCGCGACCAAGTCAGAGAAAAGTTGGGAGATCTGGTGGGACGAGGAACAAGATCATCTGAGGAACACAGGGTTCTGGGGGAAGGTTTTCGAGGTGGTGTTGAATTTGCGCTTCCTCTTCCTACAGTATGGTGTAGTATACCAGCTCCATATTGCTGGTAACAGTAAGAGCATCCTTGTTTACCTTCTATCTTGGGTCTATATGGTTGTGGTTGCAGTGATTTACATCATCTTGTCACTTGCTGCAGTTAGGTTCTCAGTAAAAAAACACATCTATTACAGACTGATCCAGGCCTCAGTAGCAGTGGGTGTTGTTGTGGTGCTCATACTGCTGGTGAAGCTGACTTCTTTCCATATCCTGGATACAATACTTAGCCTGCTGGCGTTCGTGCCCACAGGATGGGGTTTACTTTCGATTGCTTCGGTGTACAGGCATCTCCTTAAGCGTACACCCTTGTGGCCATTCATCGTTTCCATGGCCCGCCTGTATGAGCTTGCCCTTGGGATCATGGTATTCATTCCTGTGGCAGTGTTGTCATGGTTGCCGGGCTTCCAAAACATGCAGACTCGCATACTTTTCAATCAAGCTTTCAGCAGAGGGCTTCAAATTTCCCGGATACTGGTTGGGAAGAGACCAAATGCAGGCTACTAGACACCAATATGCATGCTATGTATGCTCTGCTCAAGCTCATACAGATAAGTGGAGAAGCAATGGAGGCTGGCTTGTTGTCATCATGCCAGAAGTGTGAGGTCTTTTGTCCTCAAAAGACCTTAAAAAATCCATGTTCCACATGGAACTACTCTTAATGAGTTGATATGTACAACACAGAGTTTGTTCTTTGAGGCTCAATAAATATGTGCTGGGTAGGGAGAGCCTTGATTCTCTATTCATGTGCTTGTTGGTGTGAGTACTAGTAGCACTTGGTTCAAAATAAGCACAATGTGCGTAAGTGAAGACTATCATGAATCTATGTGCATGGGGTTAGAGGAATACCTTGTGTTTGCTTCAATGATGACAAGTAGTGCTTTTTTCAAGTAGAGCTTGAAAAAGACAAGCATAAGGCCTTCTTGCAATAAATACCATCACTGGCTGGCAATCACTGTAGTTGCACACAACTTTGAATCAAGGGGTTGGCCAACATATTAGAACCTTTGTATGCTTTAGAGCCATGCATGCACCAACCGAGAGCAAGATTTCTGTAAACCTAATATGAGATTAATGTGTATATCTATACAAGCCTCAAACATAGCCCCTTACACACACACACCGGTGCTCTCTCTCTCTCTCTCTCTCTCTCTCTCTCTCTCTCTCTCTCTAAGTATATTGCTTGAAAAAGCCAAGCATAAGGCCTTCTTGCAATAAATACCATCACTGGCTAGCAATCACTGTAGTTGCACACAACTTTGAATCAAGAGGTGCATAAAAGATACAAGATCTTTAATTAAGATACTTGCAAACATTGTATTATGAGAGGGATTGGTGAATGAAGCCACGGAAATAGAGTGTATGCCCAACCTATGACAATATTTAAAGAAATAAGGGGTGGGTGGGATGTATCCCTCAAATAAGAGTAGTGGTTAATGATAAACTTTATTCTATTTATAGGTTTCAGAAATATAATATAAAAATAACTTTTAAAAGCAAATAAAAAATATCCAATATGTATGTGGATGACTTACGGCATATAAAGAGCATATAAAGACAACACAATCTCCCTCTCACTCAAACTTATCTCCCTCTCAAACTCAAACTTTCTCTCTCACTCAATATCTCTCTCTCCCTCTCCATCTCTCTCCAACTTGCTCCATCTCTCTATTGTTAACTCAATTATCTAAAATGTCATGCCACTTCAACTACAATGTCATAGCTCCAAGTTAAGTGCACAAAATTGCATTAAAATAATGTAAAAATCAAAATTTTTTTGTCATTACAAGATATGGATTACATCAAAGAGGGTGGTGTGGCTGATGATGGAGTAAGGTGGCTACATATGGGGAGCTCTACTTGAAACAAATTGCAATGAACTGAATGCCATAGACGAAGCTCTAGTCTTATCTTACAAAATTCTCACTATGCTCAATAACATATCAAATGCGATTCTCATCTACATCCAACATGTATGGGTGGGTTCCCTCTCACGGTTTCGATTCTATGAAGACATTGTCATCCACCTTAAAACCTAGGTGATCAGTAGCTACCTCACCGCCACGACTGTCATACTTCGATCGACTAGACGTAGTGTGATGGAGGTGTGTACATATGGCAAGAGGATGGCAATGACAAAAACAAAGACCTGTGTGCACACACATGTAACTACCTTAGCAAATTCATGGTGGTTCACTTAAAAACTAAAATGAGTACAATCCACTCTTTCACTCACCTCTTTTCATCCATCTTATGATATGAGATACATGGGTATATGCATGAATAGGTGGTACACTAGCTACCAGATTTCAGGGTTGGGAGCTAGGAGGTAGCTTAGTTGGTAGCCATAGGAATGTTGGGAATTTTAAAAGACTTCAATAAGTTTTTTATTTTAAATTCAATTCAGGGTGCGGCAAAATCAAAGGAGTGGGGGCACTACCTTTGCATGTCTCACAACCATCATGAGGAGTGCCCGTCGGTTGTAGCAGCAGGGGCCCTCGTCTGGGGGGAAAGCTTGCCAGCGTGGAAATGCTAGAAGCTTGAGAGCAACAAGAAAGCAGCCGAGAGGGAGGTTAGACACCAGGACACACAGGGAAAATGCTGCAGGCAGAACTTCCTCTCCCACTTCTTCTCCTGCGCCCTCAGGCTTTGAATCTTCTCCAGAGCCATCCCCAGCTAGGGAATCTCACAGGGTGCTAACTTCCTCCTCTCCTTTCTCAGCTGCAGCAAAGGCCAAAGAAGCTATAAGAATGGGGCATTATCCTCTTTCACCCAAATCACCTACTACACCAAGGAAGAAGTTCAACATGCAGCTGGGCTCAGATGCCATTCCATGCACAGAGGTGAGCATCTTTACACATATTGTTGTGCAGCCAATTTTTGTTCAGGTGCCTGGCTTGTGTGAATTTTTCTAGAGGTGTGTTGCACATGCATGCTAGGGTATTACCATGCTGTTCCAGGGGGTAATGGAGTGAGTGTGCTCACAATGTCATCCATGAAACAATGTCTCTATTGAATACCTTACAAAACAAATTTTTTGCTTCAATAATGACTCCTCACTTGTCGTGTATTGTAATAAGTGTGTTGCATACCTAAACATCCCTTGAAAAATTCAAGTTGTGGGCAATAGTGCTTTATTGAGTTTTAGTGACACTACATTGCATATTGCATGCTGACAACACACTAGAGAACACCATTTCTACACCTTTGATACTCCCACACTTTCTATACATGCACACAAGCATTGTTGACATAAGCATACTTGTAGCCTCATGCATATATATGGAAGGTGCATGTCTAAAGCAAGTAGATCATACATGAAAATATGTTAGTATAAATGTGTTGGACTGGTTCTAGTTGTGCTATGGAATGTTGCAGGGCAAATCACGTTGGTACCCTCCATATGTCCAGTTTGAAAGAAAGTCAATTTTCTGTATGACCAAAGCCCAAGCACATGAAGTCTACGGTCTTTCAAATTCTGGAGTGGATGCGCGAACATTGGGTGAGGCTAATTTTACAGATGCAGATTGGCTATCATGTTTTGATGAGGTGCCAAGAAGGGGCAGTAAAGTAAAATGCAGGACTTTGAAGCTAGAGTTGTGGCCCAGGTTCTACACCCTTTTTACTTCGGTATATCAGGGACCTCCCAGCATAGTATGGGATGGAGGTGACCAAGGCATTTGCAAGAGGTTTTCTGCATGAGTGTACAAAAGGGCCAGTCAATTGGGCTTTATTTTCTGAGAGCATGATAGCGGCTATGGATGCAAAGAAGCTACAAGCAAAGAAGCACCGATGGTCTATTTTCCATGCTTCCTCTGCACCGCATACCTCTAGGTTTGAACAGGTGAAGCCTCTTGAGCAATCAGAGACAGTACAAAATATGCATGTGGACTCAGAGGCAATTGCTGTGTTGGACGGAATAATTGAGGTGCTTGAAAGGAAATATGCTCATGCCTTGTCAGAGCTCAACGAAGCTACGATAAAAGTTGACAAGTACAAAGCGGATATGCATCGAGATGAAGGGGCACAACTCCTGGTTAGTAGTTTGAAAAGATAGTTGGAAGAAGATGCACAATCTGAGTTGCAAAAGCTTCCCATGACCCAGCAGATGTTGGGAAGTTACAGGAGCTGAGGATGAAAGTGGACAGATTGTCGCTGACCATCCAAACTGTGGATGGAGTTTTTATGGGTACTGTTCCTGCTAGTGCGGGCTATGAAAGTCAAGAGTTTCTAGAAAATGCAAAACAAATAGAGATGCATGTGCGTGCTCACGTGGATTTTGTGAAAGACATGCAGGCAAGAAGGAACAAAGTGTTCCTATCCTTGCCAACACCTAAATTACCACATGCAGATCTGGGCTTATCGGATGCGCACAATATTTGTTCTACTTGTGGATTGGTCATGTATGATGCAGATGGTCTTTGCATGTTCATACTTCCTTGTGGTCATGCTTATCATATTTATTGTTTTTCTCACCTTGCTACAAGCAAAGAGATTTGCATGGCTATGGGGTGCACGCAAAGGATCTCGCCTGGTACAAGGTCTTTAGTGATGCTTGGCCACATTGATGCCCCCGGTTATGCAAGGGAGTCACGAAGCACAGTACCCTCCATGCTTCCAAACATTGCTGCCAAATCGTGCTTTTCCCACGGTACGTACCATACCGTTATGCTCTCTAACCCTTGTCTTCATTATTGGTTTTTTTGTGTACCTTTTTGTAAGGTGGGTGAGGGTAAGATGCATGTGGATAAATGGTACCACACCTAGAGTTGTCATCTGTAGCATGGCAGGCTGATTCTGGTAGCAAGGTAGCTATCTTATGCTGCTTGGGAGCTACATTGATGGACTGGTAGCTAGATTGTGAGCCTAGAAGCTAACACAAATAAGAGTACATGTACAGGTCTATTCCTTTGGTGACTGTAACTGCTTATTTGGTAGTTGTGAGTGCCTACCTGGACTAGTAGATACCAGTGTGGCTGGTAGCTTTTACTTTGAAGACTGGTATTAACCCTTGGAAACCTAATAGCTACCTGTTAGCTAGTTTTGAAGCCTATCAGCCACCTTTAAGAGCCTAATAGCTACCCTGGGAAGCTTGGTATTTTCTTGCTACCTGCCCTTGAAGCTTGTCAGCTATCCTGAATAGCGTGAGAGCTACCCCATTGAAGCCTGGTAGGTACCTGGTATCTACCCTTTAAATCCTGGTAGCTACCAAGACTTTGCTGCCAACAGCTACTAAGGCAAGGCTACAAAGCTTTGAATGAAAGCATGGAAACTACCAAGTAGAGCCTAGAAGCTACCAAGGCAAGCCTGAAAGCTTTCAAGTACATCATGGAAGCTACCAAGGGAATCTTGGTAGCTACCAATAGTCATGGTAGCCACCAATAGAGTTCTGGTAGCTCCCAGTGTAGTCATCGAAATTACCCTTTCATGCCTAGTAGCTACACTTTAAAGATTGCTATTAACCCTTGGAAGCTTGGTGGCTATCTGGTAAGCCTATCAGATACCCTTATAAGCTTGAAATCCTGGTAGTAGTTACTTGGCAGCTACCTATAAAATCTTGAGAGCTACTACATTGAAGCCTGGTGGCTACCTGGTATCAACCCTTAAAAGCCTGACAGGTACCCTTGGAAACCTAGTAGCTACCTATGACTACCAAGACATTGACTACCAAGACATTGACTACCAAGACGAGCTTGAAAGCGTTGAATGAAAGCATGGAAACGACCAAGTAAGGCATGGAAGCTACCAAGGCAAGCCGGAAAGCTTTCAAGGATAGCATGGAAGCTACCAAGGGAATCTAGTAGTTGCTAATAGAGTCATGGTAGCCACCACTATAGTCCTGGTAGCTAGCAGTGTAGTTAGGAATTTACCCTTTGATGCCTGATAGGTAGATACCCTTTGATGCCTGATAGGTAGATACCCTTTGATGCCTGATAGGTAGATACCCTTTGAAGACTGATATTAACCCTTAGATTAGCTACCTGGTAGCTACCTGGAAAGGCTATCAGCTACCCTTAAAAGCCTGATAGCTACCCTTTGAAGCCTGATAGCTACTCTTTGAAGACTAGTGTTAACCCTTGAAAGCTTGGTAGCTACTTTCAAAGCCTGTCAGCTACCCTTAATATCCTAAAAGTTACATTTGGAATCATGGTAGTTACCTGGTAGCTATCTTCTAGCTTTTCAGCTACCCTTAAAAGCCTGAGAGGTTCCCCATGGAAGCCTCGTAGGTACCTAGTAACTATCCCTTGAAGCCTCTCAACTATCCTTAAAAGCCTGATAGCTACCCTTTGAAGCCTGGCAGCAACCTTTGGAAGCCTAACAGCTACCCTTGGAAGCCTGGTAATAGCTACCAAGGGATGCCTAAAAGCTACCAAGATGTGCTTGAGTCTTCCATGCTAAAAGCTACCAAGATGTTAAGGCATGCTGAAAGCTACCAAGGCCTCCGAGGTTTGAAGGTAAGTATGATAGCTTCTAGTATGTAACTTTTATAGCTGGAATCGATAGAGCTTGTGTTAAGTTGTGAGGGTTTACTTTCAATTTGGTATGGTTTACTGTCTACTAAGGTGGGAAAATATTTTCTAATGATTGAATTTATTGCAGATAATGAGGATGCCAAAAACATTCAGCCAATGGATGAAGTTTTTTCAACACCAGGTTGTAATGTACAAAATTTACAGTTGAACACGGAACTTGAGACCGTAAAACAAGGAACCTGATCCAAAGGATGACACTATCAAGGAGAGAGAACTTGTGGACTTGGGTGTAGAGTCCTGTAGATAGTGACATGGACAAGGAGAATCATCAAGAAGAGAGTCCTTCACTGCTGCTACAAGCCTTTAAAATGTTGAAAAGGGGAAGAAAGAGGAAAATGAAAGGTTGTGTTCACTTTTATAATTGAATGTAGACTTATATGTTTTCACTTGCTAATGATTGCTTTCCATGCAGGAGGATCTTCTAGCCAGCGTCCTCCAACTTCAAGCAAGCTTCCAATATAACAGATGATCAACTGGACAAGGAGGAACCTGCCAATATCTCTGAAGGATCAGGACGAAAAGGTGCTACTGCCAAAGTCAGAAAAAGATTGCAACCCTAAATTCTGCTAGTTCTCCCCATGAATGCATGTCTACCCCCTTTTTTGGGTTTGTCACATCAATAGCCATTCTGGCTCTATAACCAAATTGTTGACATTTTCTATTTAATGAATGAAAAGAGTTCGACTATTTTGTTTCTTATATATCTCTCATTGTTATGTATTTCATTCATTTCTTTTCCAATGTATGAAATTTCTCATTGCAGACACTGTTAGTGTGGATGGACTAGCTGAAATATCTGGCAATATGTCCTCACAAACCAGAATGGTGATACACTGCAAGATAGTGATAAAAAGCATGATGGTGTAAATAAAGTGCACGATGGTGATAAAAAGCAGGATGGTGGTGATAAAGTGCAGGATAGTGGTGATAAAGTGCAGGATGGTGAAAAAGTGCGGGATGTTGATACAGTGCAGGATGGTAATAATGTCGGTGCCAATACCACAGCTTACATCCTCATCACATTTTCAAGTTGGTTTTTGGCCCTTTCCTGGATCATGGGGCCATTTCTATTCAACCCTTCTGGTTTTGATTGGCTGAAAACAGTTGGGGATTTTGAGGACTTCTTGGATTGGATCTGGTACAGGAAAGGCATCGCGACCAAGTCAGAGAAAAGTTGGGAGATCTGGTGGGACGAGGAACAAGATCATCTGAGGAACACAGGGTTCTGGGGGAAGGTTTTCGAGGTGGTGTTGAATTTGCGCTTCCTCTTCCTACAGTATGGTGTAGTATACCAGCTCGATATTGCTGGTAACAGTAAGAGCATCCTTGTTTACCTTCTATCTTGGGTCTATATGGTTGTGGTTGCAGTGATTTACATCATCTTGTCACTTGCTGCAGTTAGGTTCTCAGTAAAAAAACACATCTATTACAGACTGATCCAGGCCTCAGTAGCAGTGGGTGTTGTTGTGGTGCTCATACTGCTGGTGAAGCTGACTTCTTTCCATATCACTACAAGACAATGCTGCCATACACGCGTTTCATACACGCGATAAATTACGAACGCGTGTATGGTCGCGCTTGTATTTGAATAAAATCGGGCGCGTGTATTTTAGCATTTAAGTTCGCATGTATATTTGCATTTATCAACGCGTGTATAAATGCGTTTATATACACGCAGTAATACACGCATAAATACACGATAATATTTACGGGGTAATACTCGCTATTATACACGGATAAATACACGCCACTGTACACGGATTAATACACGCATGGCAGAGAAAAACTGAAAAAAAACTGAATTCCTTAACAAAATTAAAAACTATTTTCCTTAAACCATCTCATAGTACATTACAGTATACATCATTACACAATCCCACTACATGCATTTACAACAATGAAATATATTCAAAAATAAATCATGCATATGAGATGATAGAAATGTCATCAATTTAGAACATACAGTGACGGATTGGTTAGGGTTCGATCTCATCTTCAATAAGATCCATCCTTGTCAAACGATCAACATCAATATCCATTTGATCAATTGGTAAGGCTACGATTAAATTTATTCCACTATCGATATTCTGTACTCCATTGATAATGGTATCGATGTCCTGATCATCCTCATCAACATCACCATCATCCTCAATGGTAGGGTCATTCTCATGATCATGAGAAATGGCATGCTCATCCTCATTATCACGATCATCTCTTATTTCTTGATCATCGATCACAACATCTTCAATGGCATGTTCGACGTCATCTTCATTGCGGCTTGTTACATCCTCCATATGCTCCATATCAGTGAATGTATTATACATCACTTTGGAACGTGGTGCAATAGGGATGACGTACCACCATTTGATGTCATGCACCATTGGTAGATAGATAACCTACTCAAATACACACAGTACCGTAATTAATTAGCATATCAAAAGTCAAGGGGTACGCGAGCTTAGATATATATGTACATGAAACACATTAGTAAAAAAATGCATACCTGCTCACATTGTTGTGGCAATACGAGCCTATCTTTCTTTGTTTGCCAGAACTTTGTAGAGTCAATAGTTACATATCCACTTGCATGGCGTTTTATCGTTGCATCAGGCCCTTTTTCCACCACGTTCATTTGCCATTTGACATCCAAAACATACACAAAGAAGCGACGAAAGTCAAGCCTAAATATGTCGCGTGTACAAACGCGTGTAGGAGCGCGTGTAACCTGTCTGTAGAGTTTTTTCACGCGCATATACACGCGTTTTTGGCCGGGTGTATACACGCGTTTTTTGACGGGTGTATACACGCGTTTCTGCAGACAGAAAACTGTCGCGTTTCAGATTTCATGGTTTGCAGGCAATTGACTTGTGTAATGACAATGTGTGAGTCAAGAGACAGCCCATGATGTACATGATGATGTTTGTTGCAGGTTCTTTATGGATATTCCAGGTTCTTCATCCGATCCATTTGCGTACAGCAATTGGTTGATGGAGATGATGAATCACTTTGGGCGCCAACCTGGTCCGGTTGAGCTTACAATAATCATCCATTTTTCCATTAGCTCCCTCAAAGCTACTAATGACACCGCAATCTTGTGTATTTCTCTTTTCATCAATTCTTTGTGTTCGAAAATGCTTGCCTTCACACCATATAGCATTGAACATAGTGCACTAGACCAAAATAGAAGCAATATTAATATTGTGTAAGCAATGTGAATAAATATTAAAAGCAAATCACTTACAACTAATGCAAAACATTACTTCTATGTACCTTTGACATGCATCCTCGTGCATACTCCCATTCTTCCGCCGTGATATGCAGCCCCTCGTCACTCTCTGCTCTCTCCATTTCCTCATGCAACCAATCAACATGGATATCATTCGGAAGTGTTGCTAGATGCTTAGGGTACGCCTTCCGAGAGCCATGTTGCCTCCGAAAGAGAGCTCTTTCTGCTTGCCTTTTTGTCTTTGCATCCTCATATCTTGTAACCCATCTGCTCATCACATCACTATTAAGGATACAAGTGAAATTGAGATCATCAATCAATGTTCTGTCAATTACTTTACTCTGTCCTTTTCCTTGAGGCACAATAGAGGTCATCCTCAAGTCCTCTTCATTGCTCCATAGTCGTGGCAAAGAGCTGTCCACCTTACCAAGAAATTCTGAAATATATACAAGAGACTCTTGTATCAACCAACCCTCGGCCATGCTTCCTTCAGGCCTTGCACTTTGCCTCACAAAGTCTTTTAAGGTCTTCATGAAGCGCTCTAGAAAGAACATCCAACGTGCATGCACAGTACCACATAAAGCAATTTCATCCACTAAATGTACAATGAGATGTAGTTGACTTGTGAGAATGGTTCGCGGAAAAGTCTCCTCTACCAAACAAACCACCTCCACTGCCATAACACGCGCATCATCCAACGTGGCTGGATCAATTGCTTTGGATGATTATGCCACAATAATCATCCATTTTTCCATTAGCTCCCTCAAAGCTACTAATGACACCGCAATCTTGTGTATTTCTCTTTTCATCAATTCTTTGTGTTCGAAAATGCTTGCCTTCACACCATATAGCATTGAACATAGTGCACTGGACCAAAATAGAAGCAATATTAATATTGTGTAAGCAATGTGAATAAATATTAAAAGCAAATCACTTACAACTAATGCAAAACATTACTTCTATGTACCTTTGACATGCATCCTCGTGCATACTCCCATTCTTCCGCCGTGATATGCAGCCCCTCGTCACTCTCTGCTCTCTCCATTTCCTCATGCAACCAATCAACATGGATATCATTCGGAAGTGTTGCTAGATGCTTAGGGTACGCCTTCCGAGAGCCATGTTGCCTCCGAAAGAGAGCTCTTTCTGCTTGCCTTTTTGTCTTTGCATCCTCATATCTTGTAACCCATCTGCTCATCACATCACTATTAAGGATACAAGTGAAATTGAGATCATCAATCAATGTTCTGTCGCCCATCTTATAAATACATTTTTTCAAACTCTTATTTGCACAATGGTCGATGCTAGTAGGTAGTATGAACTGCGCACATAAGAGCACATTTATGGTTTATGGCATTACAAAATTTAATTTCAACGTACGTACAAGACTTGGAAAACACTTACTTGAAGCATCTTGTGCCAATCGTGGGACTTCAACCCATATAGTTGCTCAACGCCTCTTTTCTTAGTGGTTGTAAAGGCTCCCTTCAATGATCTCATGCATCCAGTGGGAGTACGCAAAGTGGTGATGGCATGCTTTACCTGCTTCTCCTCTTTCTTTGATATAATCCATGGTGTAGGTGGAAGACGAACGTGCCCACCCACCTCTCGTGGCCAAGCTTGACGCATACGTCCTGCGACCCGCAAGTCCTCACGTACGCTAACATTGTCTCGTTTATCAGTAATATGTTCCCAAATACCAGATCCCACATTCTTGAAGATGTGCATGGGATCAAGAAGATGGTTGATCTTAAGATGGGTCCAATATGGCAGCCGAAAAAAAATGGAGTACCTGCACAAGGGATTGCTCTATGTGACCTTTAATCCAATTAGAGACTACACAAAACAAGATTGAAAAAACATCACTATACCTGTTCATGCCATCTGGAGGAAGAATAGTTGTAGACTCCCAAATACGCTTCCAATCTTTTGCACGAAGTGTTTGTGGAGGAATGTTACTCTTACTAGCAACATATTTAGGATGATCTGAGGGGAGAAATCGATGATGATTATCGAATATAGTCTTACACAAACCATCAGCATACTCATGTACTAACGAAGGACCACAAACAGGACATGCATGTTTACCCGATGTTTTCAAACCTGTTAAAATATAAATAAAAGTTAGAATAATAAAGTCAAACCGTCTAATTAATATATATAGCCAATAGTAATAGAGTAGGGAGGTAATTAGAATTCTTACCAGAACAATCGCTGTATCCTGGAAAGTCATGCATTGTCCACATCAACACTGCTTTTAAGTCGAAGTGTCGAGAGGAGGGAGGCCTACTAATGTCCACCACCGCAACACCTCTCCATAGTTCCTCCAACTCATCAATCAGTGGTTCAAGATAAACATCCATATGCTTGACTTTATGTTTCCCTGGAATTAGAAGGGATAACATAAGATGTCCCTTCTTGATCGCCATTGATGGTGGAAGGTTGTAATTCACCAGCACAACTGGCCACACGCTGTATGCGGTGCTTTTGAAACCAAATGGATTCACTCCATCCATACCCAGGCCAAGTCTCAAGTTTCTGGGCTCTGTTTTAAAGCTGGGCCACTCATCTTCAATATGCTTCCAAGCAGGAGTGTCTGCGGGAATTCTCCACATGCCATCATCCGATCGATGTGAGGAATGCCATGACATGAGCTCTGCTATGGATTTGCACTTGAACATGTGTTTGATGCGAGGAATTATAGGAAAGTGTCGCAAGACTTTACGAGGTACATCAAAACTCTTCATATCTGTTCTGTACCTTGCTTCACCACAAGTGGGACATGTCAGAGCCTCCTTATGCGTCCCACGAAAGAGAATGCAATCATTGACGCATGCATGTATTTTATCATAATCCAGTCCTCCAAGAGATGTCACATAGCGCCTCGCTATGTCTCTTGAGGTGGGTAGTCTATTTTCCTTTGGAAGCGTGTTTGACAATAGCCTGCATCCAATATCATCAATTATAATTAGTCTTAAATCCTAAACCTTAAACCACTAATTCAAATTTATAAGTTAGAATGCTTACTTCAACAATGCGTCAAGACTTGCATTGCTCCATCCATAAACTGTTTGTATATTAAGTAGTTCAAGGGAAGCACGTAAAACTGAGAATGTGCACCCTTCAAACACCGGTGTCGATGAAGCTTTATAAAGATGCTCTTGTTCCATATCATCGTCGTCCATACCTTTGGGATCATCCTTAAAAAGATTCTGCACCATATCATCAAGCACCTCCTCTTCCACAACTTCGTGGGGTGCAGGGCTATTGTCGTCCCTTTCCCACTCATCTCTGACAATAGATCCCGAAGCTCCAGCATCATCTCGTCGACGCTTTACGTGCTCTCGTCGCGCGTAGGGTACCATGTTAGGGTGTGGTACTGCATCCTGCTTCAATTTATCAAATTATATGTTACAACTCTATTAATTTAATTTGGATACCATGAGTCATTTGAATACCATCAATTTACATCTACTCACCTCTAAACCTGTTTGATTCCATTCTCCATACATGGAGATGTGATTCAAGGTAATTCGACGTGCTCGTACAATGCATCCTTGACATCGATTGCACATACATTTGATCCGTTGTCCCAACCACACATCGCGATTACGATGACGCATTGTCTCATCTTCCCCAGAACTGCTTGAAGAGGTTGATGACATCCTGTGTACAAACCAGAAAACACAAACTCATTATATATTTTTAATGAAAGCACAAAATCGCGTGTATTCACGCGGCTATCTCCTAAAACTTGCGTGTATAAACGCGGCTACTTCCTAAAAACGCGTGTATTCACGCGGCTAATTTCTGCAAAACGCGTGTATAAACGTAGCTAAAATCCTATACACGCGAATATACCTGCGTTCGTAAACGCGAACATAAACGCGGCGGCATATTTAAACTAAAAATAGCCCGCCTTCCCCAAATATAGATTTTGAACTTAGAAATCAACAGTGCATGCGTTTTTGCCTATTTTCGCCTCTTCCAACAGCAAGGAGGGAGCAGAGAAAGGAGCACACACACGGGAGAAGGAGGGAGCAGAGAAGGAGCAGAGAGGACTCACTTTTTCAGAGGTGAGTCACTTTGTCCTGTGCCTTGTCTCTTTTGTCAGATTTGTTTACTTTGCTCTTTGCTCTTTGGGTTTGTCTTTTTGCACACGATTGGGTTGCTGCATCCTAACAGGGGCGACAATGGCTGGTCCTTTTATAAGGACATTCTGTCTTTGTCGGGGGGTCGGTCTTTTCGAGAAAATTTTTTCGCAGGTCGCATGTACAAACGCGTGTAGGAGCGCGTGTAACCTGTCTGCAGAGTTTTTTCACGCGCATATACACGCGTTTTTGGCCGGGTGTATACACGCGTTTTTTGACGGGTGTATACACGCGTTTCTGCAGACAGAAAACTGCCGCGTTTCAGATTTCATGGTTTGCAGGCAATTGACTTGTGTAATGACAATGTGTGAGTCAAGAGACAGCCCATGATGTACATGATGATGTTTGTTGCAGGTTCTTTATGGATATTCTAGGTTCTTCATCCGATCCATTTGCGTACAGCAATTGGTTGATGGAGATGATGAATCACTTTGGGCGCCAACCTGGTCCGGTTGAGCTTACAGAGTATATGTATGCCCATCCCCCTCCTTCCCTGCCTGGTGTCTATACCCCTACCGCGAGTATCCAGGGCACTCCAGTGCCGTCTATTCCTCCGAGTCCGACGAGACGGCATGCAGCTTCTCCTCTTCCACGTCCACCGAGGAGACATACCTCGTCCCAGACACACTCACGTACACCCTCACAGCCACCATCACGTGCTCCCTCAGAGCCACCGTCACGTCAGGGCTCACAGCCACCGTCACGTAGACAATCCCCCAGTCGTGACTCCACCCACTGCAGTAGGAAGAGTGGGAGTGGAGGATGCGGCGGGTGCTTTGGTGGGGGAGGTGGGGGAGGTGGGGGAGGTAGTAGGGCACGGGGTGAGAGAGGAGATAGAGGGAGAAGAGTTAGAGGAGACAGTTCAAAAGAGGAGGAGATGAGAGAGATGGACAGAGTGGTTTGCTATGATGTGACGGATAGGGGCGGGATAGTCATGGATGCGAGGGGGAGGGAGGTAATGGAGTACATGCGTGGGGTAGTATCAAACTCATATAGAAATTGTTTTATTAAATTTAAAGATCAAAATAGCCGATTAGTTGGGGAGGTGATAGAGGCTGTACACAGTCGGTACCCCAATCCCCCACATGCTACATTCTCGGATGTATGGGGAGGACGCGAATAAGGGAGATCTTAAGTAATAAAAGATCTCACCTTAAAAAACTCGCGTACGATGACCGGCTAAATGTAGCTGCGGGTGGCTATCCTGCCGAGAAACCACTGCGCACAAACGCGAGTGGAAGGAGGCAAAGAAACGAGCAGAGGGTGGCGTGAAGAGCAGGCAGCATGTGGAGGCACGACGGATCCAGATGGAGACCGTTGGATCTTCGCATTTTGGATCTGGCGGCGTCGAGTCATGGGAGGCAGAGTTCGTAAGTATCCTGTCACTTTATTTGATTGTTTACTTAATTCATTGATTCTATGAATTGTTTTAATCTTACAAATTGTGTTGATTATGATACAGCGACGGGTTACGGGGAGGAAGCCCACAACCCACGATACTGCGTATGCTCGCCGGCATAGCAGACGTGACACGTGGGCCATCTTCAGAGCCAAGGGACGTATTACGGACGCGCAGTTTGAGTTGGCCATGAGACCATACGGTCGACAGGTACTTGAAAATTCGTAACGAATGGTTTTGGTTTATTGAATTGCATATATATATACTTATATACTATATATTACTTGAACAGGCACAAGCTGCTGATGATCCACCGGCCGCCGCTGCAGAGGGTGGACGTGAGCACTACTCCTCGGACATTCCGACCGATGCGAGCTCATCTGAGCATGGGGGGAGCACCGAGTCATCATCTGGGTCTGAGTAGTACTCAGACTTGTAGTATCACATTCCATATTTAGGATGTGATTGTATATATTTTTTTGTAAACTCAAGCCATGGGCTACTTCGAGATATGGACTCCCTTGTATACATGTATGAAATTTTGATAGTAATATTGAATTGATTGATCGATAGTATTACATTCATGTCTGTCTTGAATCGTGTAATGACAATGTATGCATTCATGTCGTTCTTGTCTTAATCTCCCTCGTGCATATGTTCTTCGTGGATGGTCTAATGGGATGGTCTAATGCACCAAAAACCCTAAACCAGAGAGTGCTATTGGGTGCTGGAATGCTGGAACAGTATTCAGGCACCAAATAGCACTCTCTGGATTTTTTTTTTGCTCTCTGTTCGCGTGTATAAACGCGTCAAAACTGCTAAAATTCGCGTGTATCTACGCGGATACCCTGGAAATTACGCGTGTATTAACGCGTATGAACTGGCAATAACGCGTGTATGAGCGCATCTAAATTAAACAAACGCATGTATACACGCAAGTAAAAACGTGTCTGGGACATGGGAACTGAACAGGATGCGGCTATACACCCGTGTATAAGCGCGTCTAATATAATAAGAAGCGTGTATAGGGGCGTGTATTAACGCGTCTGTGTAAAAAAACGCGGCTATACACCCGTGTATACGCGCGTCTGAGAGGTACTTTACACGCGGTTTTACACGCATGTCTCTGGCCGCGATTATACACGCGCTGATACACGGGCCCGCTACTTTTCTTCACAAGTCATTTTTAGCGGCTAAGAGCGCGGGTATGAGCCCAATCCCTTGTAGTGTATCCTGGATACAATACTTAGCCTGCTGGCGTTCGTGCCCACAGGATGGGGTTTACTTTCGATTGCTTCGGTGTACAGGCATCTCCTTAAGCGTACACCCTTGTGGCCATTCATAGTTTCCATGGCCCGCCTGTATGAGCTTGCCCTTGGGATCATGGTATTCATTCCTGTGGCAGTGTTGTCATGGTTACCGGGCTTCCAAAACATGCAGACTCGCATACTTTTCAATCAAGCTTTCAGCAGAGGGCTTCAAATTTCCCGGATACTGGTTGGGAAGAGACCAAATGCAGGCTACTAGACACCAATATGCATGCTATGTATGCTCTGCTCAAGCTCATACAGATAAGTAGAGAAGCAATGGAGGCTGGCTTGTTGTCATCATGCCAGAACTGTGAGGTCTTTTGTCCTCAAAAGACCTTTAAAAATCCATGTACCACATGGAACTACTCTTAATGAGTTGATATGTACAACACAGTTTGTTCTTTGAGGCTCAATAAATATGTGCTGGGTAGGGAGAGCCTTGATTCTCTATTCATGTGCTTGTTGGTGCGAGTACTAGTAGCACTTGGTTCAAAATAAGCACAATGTGCATAAGTGAAGACTATCATGAATCTATGTGCATCGGGTTAGAGGAATACCTTGTGTTTGCTTCAATGACAAGTAGTGCTTTTTTCAAGTAGAGCTTGAAAAAGCCAAGCATAAGGCCTTCTTGCAATAAATACCATCACTGGCTGCTGGCAATCACTGTAGTTGCACACAACTTTGAATCAAGGGGTTGGCCAACATATTAGAAACTTTGTATGCTTTAGAGCCATGCATGCACCAACCGAGAGCAAGATTTCTGTAAA
Source organism: Cibotium barometz (assembly GCF_041138505.1). Classification (NCBI taxonomy): domain Eukaryota; kingdom Viridiplantae; phylum Streptophyta; class Polypodiopsida; order Cyatheales; family Cibotiaceae; genus Cibotium; species Cibotium barometz. Next base: position 43,991,197 of record NC_141077.1, read on the forward strand.
CCTAATATGAGATTAATGTGTATATCTATACAAGCCTCAAACATAGCCCCTTACACACACACCAGTGCTTTCTCTCTCTCCCTCTCTCTCCCTCTCTCTCTCTCTAAGTATATTGCTTGAAAAAGCCAAGCATAAGGCCTTCTTGCAATAAATACCATCACTGGCTAGCAATCACTATAGTTGCACACAACTTTGAATCAAGGGGTTGGCCCGGACATATTAGAACCTTTGTATGCTGTAGAGCCATGCGTGTACCAACCGAGAGCAAGATTTCTGTAAACCTAATATGAGATTAATGTGTATATCTATACAAGCCTCAAACATAGCCAACATCATATTGGGGAATATGGGAATTTTCTATAAGTTTGGGACATGTGGTCAAATCTTTGGATTAATCATAACTTGAATACCGTTGCTCCAAATTGAGCGCTCTATAGCTCACCAGATCCCATTTTCCAAGCGCTTTCCAATGATAGGTCACATGATAGGGTTTTGAGAAACTTATAGGCACGTTATCCACATCCCATCTTTTTACTATTTAAAAATGGGAATTGGGAAATTCCCAAACTCACAAATATAGTGTTAGCTGCCCCTTACACACACACCAGCTTCTCTCTCTCTCTCTCTCTCTCTCTCTCTCTCTCTCTCTCTCTCTCTCTCTCTCTCTCTCTCTGTGTATATTTGTTCGGGCTATAATTAATCAAGGACAAATTTTGTAGCCATGGGCAACCCAGGAAGCATAACTTCTATCTCGAAGCTAAAGCTAAAGCAAATACAAAACACAAAAAACTTTGATTGCAGATCCTTGATGTAATTACCAGGGTTGTCTCTGGCTTAGTGAGCTCTATTGCTTCATCCACTACATCGGAAGTCTTCCTCAACTATCTCTTTCTAATCACCTCAACTTCCTCATCATACTTTTCAGGAGCTTCAATGATTTGGAGTATCTTATCAATGTTGATCATTGTCAGTCCAACATTGCAAGCTTTGTATGAGGCCGCCATGGTCGGTTTCATTTGCACATGCAAAGCTCTCTCAAACCAGGCTTTATTCTTATTTAACCAGATTGCCCACAAATATTCAGCCTTTATGTTGTTCCACAGAGATGAGGAGCACATAGTAGGGAATCTTCATAGGATTTCTTTCCAATTCAATGCTAGCATACATAGAATGAGGAGCCAGACCCATACACATACAATGCTCAATGATACGAACACAAGGGTGTAGAGTGCGAGAGAGATTGGCAAGCTCAAAGGAGAGAGATGAAGCTCTTTACTAGTACAAAGAGAAAGTACAAATGAGCAAACAACCCTAAACTATAAATGAGATTGCTTATATACTAGTTAATCCTAAGGTGCCCATTCACACCTAGATAGCCATGGGAAAAAACCTAGTGGCACAAAAGTGCTCATGTCATAAGTGCATGACTCACAGTGTAGTACTACCAAATATCTAATAAACCATTAGGGGAAATTCGAGCTCCAAATGGGCCTTTTAAGGGCTTTCTCTCTCTTCTTGGAATTTAGGAAAAGTGCAAAAATAATATTATTATATTAGGTTTCTCTTTGTTCTTTTAGAATCTTTTTCCATATTTTCTAAATAGATTCAATGCTTATTTTATTCTAATGTGCTTAAATTCCATGTAACTTCAACCACTATGAGACAAAATTCATAAATGTGAAAATCTAGTACTTTATTAAGTAAGAAAACAAGTACGAGAATACTTCTGACATAGGTAACTCTGTAACTTCAACTACAACATGGAATTCAAAGATGTCAATTGAAAAAAGTGGCATTTTAAAAAAAATTGCATTTATCTTGAAGCAAACTTAGTATTTTGAAAAGTTTTTCTTTTTCCAACGCATATAAACATGCTGAAGTTCTTTTTTAGTGCATTTTCATGAAGTTATGGTAGTTGTTGTTGGGCGAGTTGTCCTCATTTAATAGGGATATACAATAACTGAAAAAATGACTAATTAGTTGATGTCTTAAGCGAAAACATTAATGAAGTAAAATGTTTTCTTATTAGTATTTTGATTAAACTTTTGAATTGAATTCTATGTACCTCAAACAACAGGAGTGAGAGAGAGCTGTTCAGCATGAATGCAGTCTTTCCTCTTCTGGCCCAGCCTTCATTTGAATACTTTCCCTCCATTCAAATCTTCAATGTCTCAAGCAAGCCTCTAAGATTTCACCTGAATCTCTTAAGCAAGCAATAATGAAGAGAGATTTGATTTTCTGATACCATCAAGTGGAACTAAAAAAGTCACATTTGCTTTCATTGATTTTCTATACCCAATTCCTCTACTGCCAGGAAGTGTTGTTTTATTAAGAAGTGTTGCTACATTGCTCAATGGAGGTATGGATATTTTTAGAGGGCATTAATTTTATGTTATTTGAAATGCAACTATCTGAAATTAATGATAATGTTTTACTACAATTATATTTTTACAAAGAAAGGAGTTAATTAAAATTTCAATATTGTTTCATGGTTTGTAGAGTTACATCAGAAACAATTCTAAGAAGTGATTTATAAATGTGGACCTGGATGATGAGTATGCTCCTCTCTATAAGAGAACAGAGGCCTTATGTAATGCAATAGGTCAAGAAAACATGTTGATATATGACTAAAAGGATCTTGTTCTACTTTGCAAAGGAGAAGACAATTTGTTATCTTGAAATGTGCTTCTAGCCTATCTAGGTAAAACCCTAGATTTATTGATTACTGATCTTTTATTATTTATTTTATCTTCTAGTTGATCTGAAGTTTGTGCATCGATTCCTTCATAATTTTTCCTTGTAACAAACAAGGATCAATACACAAAATTTGCTGAGAATCAATAAAAATTGGCACAGAAAGAAAAGTTCCTAGAACAAAAAGTACATTTTGAAGACAAAGATCCTCACCACATATAGTAGCGAGAACTATCTCACTAATACCTTTGATGGAGTAAGAGGAATTATTGGCACACATAATAGTGAGACCATCTTGTGTAGTCTCCATATGTTTGACCAAACTTCTTTGAGAAGTTATGTACATAGAAGCACCATTGTCAAGAAATCAATTGTTAGAGATAGCTATACTGAGACATGCATCATGGTCAGGATTATAAACACAAATAGCCATTAGTGAGAAGGCTTGATGGTGGACAACGACATTAGCAGAGTCCTCTTTCTTAGAACTTTGATTATCAGAAGCAGAACAACTGAAATTTTCTTGGATTCATGTTTCTTCTTTTCCTTATTTTGAAGTCTGAAGCAATTTTCAATTGTATGGCCGAGCTTCTTGCAATAATGGCAAGTCACCTTCTTTGGATGTTCAAAATCACCCTTAGCCTCCTCTGAATTTTTGTTGGAGTTAATCTTCTGCTAAAATTTCTTGTCCTTATCATTGGCTACTAAAATTTCTTACCCTTATCATTGGCTACTAGAGCTTGGATCACTCTGCTAGAACTCTCACAAACATTCTTTATAGATTATTCCTCCTACAATAGTAACCTAATAGGTAAGAGAGGTTTCATTTCCTCTCAAATAAAGATAAAGGGAAGTATTGAAACCCGGATAAGATTCAGGCAATGAGCTAAGGGTGATGTTAATCATATCATTTTAAGGAATGACCATCAATATTGAGAAGTTTCTCTCTCATGTCCTATAATTTTGTTAAATGTTCATTTATGAACCCCTTATCATGCAGAGTTTAATTATCAAGTTACCTTCTGAGATAGGCAATCCTTGCATTAGTTTTAGCCTGATACACAATTTATAGAGTGTTCTAAGCAAGCATGGATGTTTTATAAGAGTGAATATGAGAAACATTAGAACTTTTAATTGACAATGCAATCAATGCAAAAGCTTGAGCATCATGTGAATCCCATCTTCTTTAGTCAGCAGTAATTTGAAGAGCTTGATGTTGGATTTGTTAGCATTGACCCCTTTGAGGAGTAGCAAGAGAAAATACTCTAGGGCAAGGCTTGCCACCATAGCCCTTTGTAATAATGAGATTTTAGACCATAAAACTCCATAGGGAGTAATTTGATCCATCTAATGTATCTCCTCTCGAAAGAATAGTAAACAAATCATTTGTAGAGTTATTGGTCGTACTTGATTGTTATTGAAGTTGAGAAGTAAAGATGCAAAAATAAAGCTTGAACTAAAGTCAGTAAATGATGTTGAACAATCTACAAAGCTACTAGAAATTATTAGTTGGGTCATCGATTGCAGTCTCTAATCGGATAATTGGAGGCTTCACTCTCGGACAATTGGAGAAGTAGGATTGGTTGATTGGAAAACACTGATTGGACGATTGGAAAACACCGATCAGATAATTGGAGATGACCGATCAGATGATTGAAGGTCACCGATTGAATAATTGGAAAAAAGAATCGCATGATCAAAAAAGTACAATCACTGATTGGAAAAGTACAATCAAGCGATTGAAGAAGTTGATTGGAAAGTCACAATTTCTCAGAGCAGTGATTGAAAAGCCAATGATTCAATCGAATGACTAGAAAAGTACAATCACCAATTGGAAAAAAGAGTCACACAATTCAAAAGGTACAATTGCCAAGTTGAATCAGATAATTAGAAAAGAACAATCACCAAAATTGGAAAAAGTACAATCGCCGATTGGGTGGCAACTTCTTCTCGTAGAGGAGCCTCTTTTCCCTCTTCAATGATGCTAAAGGCTCTCCACATCCCAATGGTTGTTGCCGCTTTCACCTCTAGCATGTTCTTGTCTACAAAGTCTACCACCTTCTCTATTGTGAGCTTCTTATAGAGCTCCTACACTTAGGACGTTGTTTTCCATGCCTCCAAAAGGGAATCTGATCTTGGTTCTTTTTCTTTTGAGGTGCATAAAAGATACAAGATCTTTAATTAAGATACTTGCAAACATTGTATTATGAGAGGGATTGGTGAATGAAGCCACGAAAATAGAGTGTATGCCCAACCTATGACAATATTTAAAGAAATAAGGGGTGGGTGGGATGTATCCCTCAAATAAGAGTAGTGGTTAATGATAAACTTTATTCTATTTTTAGGTTTCAGAAATATAATATAAAAATAACTTTTAAAAGCAAATAAAAAATATCCAATATGTATGTGGATGACTTACGGCATGTAAAGAGCAACACAATCTCCCTCTCACTCAAACTTATCTCCCTCTCACACTCAAACTTTCTCTGTCACTCAATATCTCTCTCTCCCTCTCCATCTCTCTCCAACTGGCTCCATCTCTCTATTGTTAACTCAATTATCTAAAATGTCATGCAACTTCAACTACAATGTCATAGCTCCAAGTTAAGTGTACAAAATTGCATTAAAATAATGTAAAAATCAAAAAAAATTTGTCATTACAAGATATGGATTACATCAAAGAGGGTGGTGCTGATGATGGAGTAAGGTGGCTGCATATGGGGAGCTCTACTTGAAACAAATTGCAATGAACTGAATGCCATAGATGAAGCTCTAGTCTTATCTTGCAAAATCCTCACTATGCTCAATAACATATCAAATGCGATTCTCGTCTACATCCAGGTGGGTTCCCTCTCACGGTTTAGATTCTATGAAGACATTGTCATCCACCTTAAAACCTAGGTGATCAGTAGCTACCTCACCGCCCCGACTGTCATACTTCAATCGACTAGACATAGTGTGATGGAGGTGTGTACATATGGCAAGAGGATGGCAATGACAAAAACAAAGACCTATGTGCACACACATGTAACTACCTTAGCAAATTCATGGTGGTTCACTTAAAAACTAAAATGAGTACAATCCACTCTTTCACTCACCTCTTCTCATCCATCTTATGATATGAGATACATGGGTATATGCATGAATAGGTGGTACACTAGCTACCAGATTTCAGGGTTGGGAGGTGGGAGGTAGCTCAGTTGGTAGCCATAGGAATGTTGGGAATTTTAAAAGACTTCAATAAGTTTTTTATTTTAAATTCAATTCAGGGTGTGGCAAAATCAAAGGAGTGGGGGCACTACCTTTGCATGTCTCGCAACCATCATGAGGAGTGCCCGTTGGTTGTAGCAGCAGGGGCCCTCGTCTGGGGGGAAAGCTTGCCAGCGTGGAAATGCTAGAAGCTTGAGAGCAACAAGAAAGCAACCGAGAGGGAGGTCAGACACCAGGACACACAGGGGAAATGCTGCAGGCAGAACTTCCTCTCCCACTTCTTCTCCTGCTCCCTCAGGCTTTGAATCTTCTCCAGAGCCATCCCCAGCCAGGAAATCTCGCAGGGTGCTGGCTTCCTCCTCTCCTTCCTCAGCTGCAGCAAAGGCCAAAGAAGCTATAAGAATGGGACATTATCCTCTTTCACCCAAATCACCTACTACACCAAGGAAGAAGTTCAACATGCATCTGGGCTCAGATGCCATTCCAAGCACAGAGGTGAGCATCTTTACACATATTGTTGTGCAGCCAATTTTTGTTCAGGTGCCTGGCTTGTGTGAATTTTTCTAGAGGTGTGTTGCACATGCATGCTAGGGTATTACCATGCTGTTCCAGGGGGTAATGGAGTGAGTGTGCTCACAATGTCATCCATGAAACAATGTCCCTATTGAATACCTTACAAAACAATTTTTTGCTTCAATGATGACTCCTCACTTGTCGTGTATTGTAATAAGTGTGTTGCATACCAAAACATCCCTTGAAAAATTCAAGTTGTGGACAATAGTGCTTTATTGAGTTTTAGTGACACTACATTGCATATTGCATGCTGACAACACACTAGAGAACACATTTTCTACACCTTTGATACTCCCACACTTTCTATACATGCGCACAAGCATTGTTAACATAAGCATACTTGTAGCCTCATGCATATATATGGAAGGTGCATGTCTAAAGCAAGCAGATCATACATGAAAATATGTTACTATAAGTGTGTTGGACTGGTTCTAGTTGTGCTATGGAATGTTGCAGGGCAAATCGCGTTGGTACCCTCCATATGTCCAGTTTGAAAGAAAGTCAATTTTCTGTGTATGACCAAAGCCCAGGCACATGAAGTCTACAGTCTTTCAAATTCTGGAGTGGATGCGCGAACATTGGGTGAGGCTAATTTTACAGATGCAGATTGGCTATCATGTTTTGATGAGGTGCCAAGAAGGGGTAGTAAAGTACTTTCAAGTATAGCATGGAAGCTACCAAGGGAATCTTGGTAGCTACCAATAGTCATGGTAGCCACCAATAGAGTTCTGGTAGCTCCCAGTGTAGTCATGGAAATTACCCTTTCATGCCTAGTAGCTACACTTTAAAGATTGCTATTAACCCTTGGAAGCTTGGTGGCTATCTGGTAAGCCTATCAGCTACCCTTATAAGCTTGAAATAATCTTGAGAGCTACTCCATTGAAGCCTGGTGGCTACTTGGTATCAACCCTTAAAAGCCTGACAGGTAACCTTGGAAACCTAGTAGCTACCTATGACTACCAAGACATTGACTACCAAGACGAGCTTGAAAGCATTGAATGAAAGCATGGAAACGACCAAGTAAGGCCTGGAAGCTACCAAGGCAAGCCGGAAAGCTTTCAAGGATAGCATGGAAGCTACCAAGGGAATCTAGTAGCTGCTAATAGAGTCATGGTAGCCACCACTATAGTCCTGGTAGCTAGTAGTGTAGTTAGTTAGGAATTTACCCTTTGATGCCTGATAGGTAGGTACCCTTTGAAGACTGATATTAACCCTTAGATTCCAGGTAGCTACCTGGTAGCTACCTGGAAAGGCTATCAGCTACCCTTAAAAGCCTCATAGCTACCCTTTGAAGAGCCTGATAGCTACTCTTTAAAGACTGGTGTTAACCCTTGAAAGCTTGGTAGCTACTTTCAAAGCCTATTAGCTACCCTTAATATCCTAAAAGTTACATTTGGAATCGTGGTAGTTACCTGGTAGCTACCTTCCAGCTTTTCAGCTACCCTTAAAAGCCTGAGAGCTTCCCCATGGAAGCCTCGTAGATACCTGGTAACTATCCTTGAAGCCTCTCAACTATCCTTAAAAGCCTGATAGCTACCCTTTGAAGCCTCGCAGCAACCTTTGGAAGCCTAACAGCTACCCTTGGAAGCCTAGGTAATAGCTACCAAGGGATGCTTGAGTCTTCCATGCTAAAAGCTACCAAGATATGCTTGAGTCTTCCATGCTAAAAGCTACCAAGATGTTAAGGCATGCTGAAAGCTACCTGGGAGGTTTGAAGGTAAGTATCATAGCTTCTAGTATGTAACTTTTGTAGCTGGAATCGGTAGAGCTTGTGTTAAGTTGTGAGGGTTTACTTTCAATTTGGTATGGTTTACTGTCTACTAAGGTGGGGGAAAATATTTTCTAATGATTGAATTTATTGCAGATAATGAGGATGCCAAAAACATTCAGCCAATGGATGAAGTTTTTTCAACACCAGGTTGTAATGTACAAAATTTACAATTGAACACGGAACTTAAGACCGTGGGTGGCAGATTTCCTTGGAAAAAACAAGGAACCTGATCCAAAGGATGACACTATCAAGGAGAGAGAACTTGTGGACTTGGGTGTAGAAAGTCCTGTAGATAGTGACATGGACAAGGAGAATCATCAAGAAGAGAGTCCTTCACTGCTACAAGCCTTTAAAATGTTGAAAAGGGAAAGAAAGAGGAAAACGAAAGGTTGTGTTCACTTTTATAATTGAATGTAGACTTATATGTTTTCACTTGCTAATGATTGCTTTCCATGCAGGAGGATCTTCTAGCCAACGTCCTCCAACTTCAAGAAATAAGGACCTAGATAAAGCTTCCAATATAACAGATGATCAACCGGACAAGGAGGAACCTGCCAATATCTCTGAAGGATCGGGACAAAAAGGTGCTACTGCCAAAGTCAGAAAAAGATTGCAACCCTAAATTCTGCTAGTTCTCCCCGTGAATGCATGTCTGCCCCCTTTTTGGGTTTGTCACATCAATAGCCATTCTGGCTCTGTAACCAAATTGTTGACATTTTCTATTTAATGAATGAAAAGAGTCCGACTATTTTGTTTCTTATATATCTCTCATTGTTATGTATTTCATTCATTTCTTTTCCAATGTATGAAATTTCTCATTGCAGACACTGTTAGTGTGGATGGACTAGCTGAAATATCTGGCAATATGTCCTCACAAACCAGAATGGTGATACACTGCAAGATAGTGATAAAGTGCATGATGGTGTAAATAAAGTGCAGGATGGTGATAAAAAGCAGGATGGTGGTGATAAAGTGCAAGATGGTGAAAAAGTGCGGGATGTTGATACAGTGCAGGATGGTAATAAAGTCACAGAGGAGGATAATAATGTCTGGGAAAAGGCGGGTTTTTGGTGTTTTGTCTAGACATCATGCCTTGCAGCCATAGTACAGAATGCAAGGAAAACACAGGATTGTGGTGTTCCTGTAGACAATGCTGCTGACATGCTAAGACAGATTAAAGCACAGGCTGTTAGTTTTTATGATGCATTTGAGGGGAAAAGTGAGGTAAAAGGTGAATGTGGGACTGAAAAGGACAGCTCTCAGAGCTCAAAAAATGCTGTAGAGAACTATGTGTTCAAGGAGCATTATGATGCACAAGACACAGCTTCAGTGGAGGGTGATGTAAGTGCCCATATTGCTGTTGATCGGAAAGCATCAGAGTTGTTTGAAAAGCATGAGAGTAATCAGAGAACTGAACTGAGAGATGACATCGAATTGATTGCAGGTGGTAGTGTGAGACATCCTAACGCAAAGATGTATCGTGCCTGGGAGGATCCAACCAGCCCTTCATTTCAATTACGGCCAGCTTTAATTTTGGATCTCAATGGAGTGCTACTCACAACGGTTGACTGCAGATATGCACAAACCCCCCCTATTGGAATATGCTTGAAGTGACAGATATGGGTGGCAGGAAGCTGTTAGGGCAAAAGCATGATGCTGAGAGGTTTGTGCAATGGTGCTTGGAACGCTTTGATGTCTTTATATGGACTTGTGCTAACAAGGTCAATGCAAATAGAATTTTGAGGTGCTTTATGCCTTTTCACGTCCACTGGTTCAAAGGCATGCTTACGCAAGAGTTTTGCACAGAGGAGACTAAGTTCTAGAGAATTACCAAGAAACTAGTGTGACCGTGTTTTGGGAGGCTTATCCTCAGTATTCACCAACAAACACTATCATGGTGGATGATAGCGAGTACAAAACTTTATGGAATCCTCAAGGAACCGCATGTATAGTAAAGAAAATGGAAGATCAAGCCCTTGGGGAAATGCAAGCTTATCTTACGACAGTCCTCAGAGGCTGGCTTGATACATGGCTTGGTGTCGAGGATCGCCTCACCTATACTATAGATATGCCGCTACCAATCATGAAAGATGATGACAGCATAGCTGTGCAAGAAGGAGGTGGATGTATAGTAAAGAAAATGGAAGATCAAGACCCTGGGAAAATGCAGGCTTATCTTATGACAGTCCTCAGAGGCTGGCTTGATACATGGCTTGGTGTCGAGGATCGCCTCACCTATACTATAGATATGTCGCTACCAATCATGAAAGACGATGACAGCATAGCTGTGCGAAGGAGGTGGATGTACGAACATATGAACGAACTGTAGTATAGCGAGACTTGTGATCAGCCCATTATGTTCCCAACAAACTAAATGTAATTTTTATTATGGAGTCCACTTTGAAACCTTGTATATGTTGTACAAGTGTTCTAACTGACATAATGCGATGGCCGTTTTTGCACTCTTGCAAAGCTATAGACTGGATATATAAGTTATTATCTTGATTACAGGTATCATTTAGTCTAAATTTGAAACACTGGTATAATGTAAAGTTTTACAATTTTTGCTATAATGTTTTTGCACTACTATATTTGAAACACTAGTATAATCTGTAGACTGCTACCTTGGTGCTACCTAGGTGCTTGTTTGCAGGCTACTACCAAGTGCTACCAAGTTCCTGCTGCTAGGTACTAGTATACTGGTGGGTGATAGATTTATTTCCAGATGCTGCTAGTTAGTATGCAGATGCTTGGTTTATTCCTAGGTGCTGCCAGGCTAGTATGCAAGTGCTACCATACTACTACCTGCTTGATACCATATCACTATCTTCTGCTATCTTGGTGCTACCTAGGTGCTTGTAGCCTACTACCAAGCGCTACCAAGGTTCTCCTGCTAGGTACTGGTATAGTGGTATATTTTAGAAGCTCATTAATTGTGCATCTTGAGCAATATGGTCATGCCACATCATATGACCCATAGTGTAAAAGAATACCTTGACATGTATGGAATGTGCCTAGTAAGATTTACCATGTACCACAATTTGAGCATCCCTAAGAAAGATCATGCAAGTTTAAATATCATTCACAGACACCCACAAGCCTGGTGTGGCTCTTGGTGACCCTTGCCTACAAGAGATCAGCATGAGTAGACGAGGATCCAAAAAAAAACAAGTATGTCCAAAAGAAACAGCTTGAATTATTTTCAGCAAGCTATACATCAAAGGGAGTGCTATTGTAAATAGCCTCATATGCTTCTGGGAAAATCAAAAATCTCATCCCACGTCCTTGAACCTTTTCCATTGGGAACTTGATGGATCTTACAAGGTGGGATGGCAAAATAGCTTCAGACTTGCGTCGTAATAGCTTATACTCATAGGGATTTCCTTTCGCTTGTTTGTACCATATTCCCTTGACAACAAATGAACTAGCAAGACAAACATTCCCCCAGCCATCTGTTAGCTTAGTATCAGATTTTTGCTTCTGAGCTGCGCATTTCAAGACATAAAAATCTGTAAGCTCCTCATTGTCATGAGGAGCTATGACAACAAAATTGTCACCAATGCAAAGTGCATCACTCAAAGGATCATGGTGTCCTTCGTATGCAAAATCTTTAACTTCATTAGCATCTCTGACATCTTTTGAAGGTTCAAGGGTAACATACTCCCACTTCTTGACATGTGAGTTCCAAGAGCACCTCCTCCAAATGCCTTGCATACAAGAATTGCAAAAGCATTATAGCTACCTACATCTGAGAGCTTTTCCATTTGTTAAAGAGTAACCTAAGACACAATCCACGTCGCCTTCCTTAACTTCCCAAAACACCCTGGTAACTGGTCTTACTTTGGATGCATATGTGGCAGTAGCCCCATCACACATGGTTTGTCTTAAAAAGGCAACCACATCCTCTGCACATTGCAATTTTCTATAGTCTGGCTTAAGCTGCTCTTGAGTCAAATGTCTTTTGATAACAGCACACCTGCACCATCATGTTCACCCTTCCCATGACCAGATCTCGAGAAATGATGCGTCATCTTTAACCCTGTGAGAGTCCCATACCAGGCAACAACGTAGAAAGGCCTCTTTGCCTTAAACTGCGAGGCTGCCCTGTCTGACCACACCCAATGCTCCTTGAGGGATAATCCTAGCTCTTTCAACCATCCATGATGGAGCATGAAGCAACGTTGAACAAAAAGAGTATCATGAGTTTTATCATCAAAAATGTAAAAATGATAATACTTTTGAAGACTTCCTGCGATCTGCACATATGTGATATGGACAAATATTGTAACTTGGCAAGAAAACCAATGCATTGATTCAATCTCATTTTGTTCTTTGAATGTATAATTTTCAGCAAAGTCTACAACTGAAACAACCACATCGTCAGGAAATACACGTAGACACTCTTTAAATTGCTCAGCTTGCCATCTGTAGATAAAGTTGTGCTTTATGAACTTTTGTAAGTGATCCCTAAAGAGGTCAAATAGTTCCCCAGGTTGCATCTCCTTGTGGGAGAGAACTTTTCTTTTCTTTTTCTTGCCAGAATCTGTTTCACCAACTTGAATGTCTTCAAAAATCTTCACCTTTATTGTGCGTACGCTACTTGATTCCTCCATAGGACATGTCAATAGCTTCTTTGAGGGTCCACAAGATGGGTACTCTCCCATCAAACACTTCAAAGCAAAGAAGTCTGAATTGCTAGGCTTCAAACACAATACTGATTCCCACAAATTTGTAAGGCTTGAGTAAGTTTGTGTGTGAGCTGTGCATTTTTCTCCAACACCACAAATGTTACATTGACATATACACTCTTTTCCATGCACACCTGGACCACCATAGCGTAAATGGTTGATAGCATCTCGTAAGAATGACATCTAGACATGCGTGATGCAACAACAACAAGGGTACCAATCTCGAAGCTTGCGTACAAAATAAGGCTTCAGCTTTTCAAATGCTCTTTGGTGAATCTGTACCTCTGGATGACTCTGTTTGAAAGCAAGAAAGAATTCTACCTGCAATAAATCAAGACAATAAATCAACCGATGAGCAACATATATAGCTTATAGAAGTCAAAGAATTAGAACTAACTTGGTAATTTAGAAATTTTTCATGCCAGAAATAAACAATAGCTTTTAGGTTAAAGGTTTGGAACAATAGCTGTCGTGTTAAGAGTGGTAGCTATTTGGTTAGAGTGGGCGCCACCAGGTAGATAAGGTAGTAACCATGTTAAGAGTGGAAGCTACTAGGTGAACAATGGTGGCTTTTAGGGACAGAAAGGTAACTACCAGTTTTGGAATAGTAGCTGCCATGTTAACAGTGATAGCTACCTATTAAGAGTGAAAGCCACTAGGTAGATAAGGTAGCAATCATGTTAAGAGTGGAAGCTACCAGGTTGACAATAGTGGCATTTAAAGATAGAAAAGTAACTACCAGCTTTGGAACAGTAGCTGCCATGTTAACAATGGTAGCTACCTGTATAGAGTGAGAGCCACCAGCTAGGTAAGGTAGCAACCATGTTAAGAGTGGAAGCTACCAGGTTGACAATGGTGGCTTTTAAAAAGGCAGAAAGGTAACTACCAGGTTTGGAATAGTAGCTGCCATGTTAACAATGGTAGCTACCTGTATAGAGTGAAAGCCAATAGGTAGGTAAGGTAGCAACCTTCTTAAGAGTGGAAGCTACCAGGTTGATAATGGTGGCTTTTAGGGATAGAAAGGTAACTACCAGCTTTGGAACAGTAGCTGCAATGTTAACAGTGGTGGCTACCACCACTCTTAGCATAGTGCCTATCATCAAGATACCACCTGAATCACTCCCAGGCTCATGCCTATGAGCTCCAAGCCTGGGAGCCACCACTCTTAGCATAGTACCTACCATGAAGATGCCACTCTTATCAGCTCCCAGGCTTACAGTTCATTGGTATGACAGAAATCCTAACCTGATGCTTCTAGCTCTGCTGGCCTAATAACATATCAGCTTGAGCAAAACCTTTGCTACCAATCTGTGAGCCTACCACCACCTTGGTGGCTTCCTTTGCTAGCCACCTTTACGAGGATGAAACTGTAATTGAAAGTGGTAGTATTTATCTACAAGGGTTACCATGGTAGACTAGTATTACACACTATGAAGTTGGTGCCTAACTTTAGCCCTGCACTACTGACCAATGTACAACCAAGAGGTAATTAGGGACATTTAAAAAGTATGGCATAACAAGGAAGACAAACCTGAGGTTGTTCAAGCAGATGCACCGGATGCTTCTCATACAGCTTTCGTCCAACACGCTTTCGACATACATCCTTTTTGTTCGACGACACACGTGTATTGTTTGTCCAATCTGCAATGACTAAATGCTCAAGGCATATGTGACAAGGTAGGGATTAGCTCTAAATCCTATGCTATGATTTATAAACAATTGGATACAGGGTTTAAGGCCATTCTTAACAAGAGACGGGTGGTGCCCATCCCTCAACCGTTCCATGTAAAGTAGGCACGAAAAGATCTTAATGCAAAAGTCTTAGACACAATTCGTGAGCCAATGCATTTGGAACATACACAGATGCTTAAGTCTGGAGGATCAAAGGAAGTGCCCTTTAAATTACATGTAGACAATAACTTTGTATTGAATGCATGCAAGCTACAAGTAACAATGGTAAAGTTCTACAATATGTCTATCGAAGAGTGTAGAGGTAAGCTTCAATTTGTTTCATGAGAGTGATCATTGAGGGCCAAAATCTTGAACGTGTTATCTTCACACTAATGAATAGGGCGTTGGATCCCAGCATCAACTCAAAACATCCAAGATATTTCAGTGTGCAATCAGAGAATGAAATATGATGGCTTGCTGCATTTGAGGTACCAAAGGAGGATCATGAAGTACTTAAGATTTTTTTTAACTTACTAGAGATACCAAATATTGTACAACGGCAGTAAAAAAATTGTGAAGTTTTGCATGTCGATGGATTTGAATACAAGGTAGAATGGCATCTTGCTGGCGATTTGAAAACATTGAAATGTATGCTTGGTGTTTCAAATTCAGCAATAGCTAAGTTCCCTTGCTTATATTGCATGCAATCCTCCAGAAAGAAAGGCAACGATGGGAAGAAATAATGGATTGCAAGGACAGAAATGTGGTGCTCCAACACGTGACTAGTGTGTTCAAAGGAATGGAATGTTGCTGCCATTAGATCCTAAGTGGGATCCTATTTTAGAATTACCCTTAACAAGGGTCCACTTTTGCACCTTTCATTGCATAGTAAGGATAATAGAGAAGCTGGTGTTTGAGTACGTGTGTTTTGCCTACAAGATGCAGCCTGCTTCAAATGCTGACGCAACATGCAAGAAGGTAGAACAAGTCTAGTCTCAGGTTGGATTGCACCAGGGCCAAGTAGAAATAAAAAACGACGAGAAAAAGTCAGGAAAGAGTGAAAATTTTCCATGCAAACTGTGTTTTGGGGGAGCAAAGGCTAGGAAATTCTTATCTCCACCACGAGATGAAGATGGTAAGTTTTATCTGCATACTACTTCTGTCTATCCTAGGCAGCTCTAAAATCTTTGTGGATTGACTGCATCTGATGCTGCTCCATGTCGTCAAGTATCTGTCTGGACATCTCGACCCTAATCAATGGGTCAGACCAAGTTAATGGAGTTAGGCAGTCTTGTCTATACAGAGTTTGAAAGGGCTCATCCTGATGCTTCGGTGTGATAAGAGGCATTGTAGGTGAACTCGACTAGGTGTAGATAGCTTAGCCACTTCTTGGGTTCCCTGCCCACAGCATGACCGAAGTATATCTTCGATTACTTGGTTCACCCTTTCTGTTTGACCATCAGTCTCGTGGTGGTAAGCTACGCTGAGATCCAAGAAAGTTCCTACTGCTTCAAAAAATGTAGTCTAGAATCTTGACGTGAACTTGGGATCTCGATCACTTACTATTCTCCTGGTTGGGTAGGCCATGCAATCTGAAGATTTCCTTGAGGAATACTTTGGCCACATCCCACTGCAGTGTAGGTTTCTTTTACTGGAATCAAATGGGCAACTTTGGTTAGTCTATCAACTTTGGTTAGTCTATCAACTTTGGTTAGTCTATCAACTACCACGAAGATGGAGTTATAACCCTGATTGCACTGAAGGTAGTCTAGTAATAAAATCCATACTAATACATTCCCACTTCATCTGGGGGATGTCTAATGGATGTAACTTCCCAGGCATTTTTACTCTCTCTGCTTTGACTTGCTGAAAATCAGGCATTGATGTACATGATTAAGTACATGCTTTTTTAGTCCAGGCCAAAAGAAGCTTTTCTTTACAGACGGTCTTGATAAAACCTGGATGTCATGCAATAAGGCTGTCATGGGCTTCATTCAAAATTTGACCCTTAGTTCCCTCATCATTGGGAATGCATAGCCTATTAATATAATACATAATTCCACCATCCCGGCTGTACCCTTGAACTTAGTTTTGTTGAGATATCGAGCTCATCTAGTGAGGCGGTGGACATTGATGACCCGCTTGAGGGATAGGCCCCACACTTACACCACTGGCATGGTTGGTGAGATTATGGGTGATATGCGGCCAATGGGATGACAGGCTGTGTGACAGCCATTCTAGAGACTAGCATAGTTATAGCGCCAGCTCATTTAGTTGGGTTCACACTATAGAGAACCCTATTATGTATTTGGTTGAGTACTTTTTCATATTGTGTGTACTCTTATCTTTGTATATGGTGTGTTGATGAGTGTTGTGTGAAGAAGAAGAAGATTTTCAGCCTCTCACCTTGTGTGTTCTCTTTTAGGGTTTTGTGAGTGTGTGTGTGCTTGCAAGAGCTCAAGCTCTCTTCTCCCCTACATCTTTTCATAGTATCAGAGCTTGGTTCATACTAAGGGCTGAGCTGCAAGCAAGAGAAGCACAGGAAGCAGTACGAGGGTAAGAGCTCCATCTACTCTTCCCTATTTGTGTTGGCGACTATACCCTTGTCGGGAGCTCTACGGGAGGCACTGGGCAAACAATCTCTGATTGAGGAGCTTTCTTCGTGGGAGTAAAGCTATAGGGCAACTATAAAGTCCTATCAGACAAAAATTTTTGGGCCAAAAACGCGTTTCGGGTGCGTTAGGACCTCCGTTTTTTAGAAAGCAGGCGATTTCGAGCACTGTGGTGGCGGGTAAGTCATCGATTCTATGCAAAACTTTGTTTTAAGAACTACAGGAAGACAGATTGGTTGTGCAGACATTGTGTGTGCTGCAAGGAGGTAATATAGTTGCCATTGGGTATATGTATGTACATTGAGGTCACTGGTTGTGACATTTGAGTACAGCAGTTTGTGCAGGAGAACAAACCAGAGTGCTGTTTCTGGTAAATCTGTGTGTTTGGCAAGATGTCAAATGATGGCATAAACCAGATTGTTGCTGAGAAGCTTGACAAGAATAACTTCCATGCTTGGAGGTTCAGGTTGACAAATTTCCTGATGGGAAAGGGTTACTGGGACTACATAGAAGGTGAGCATGAAGAGGCACCGGAGATACCGGAGATCAATCCGACTACTGCAAATGTGAAAGAGTTCAAGGATTGGAACCAAGGAGCCAAAAAAGTTATATATTGGCTCTCTATTAGTATACAGGACACCATGATTGGACACATATAGGATGCCAAGTCCCCCAAGGAGGCGTGGGACACCTTGGTAAAACTCTATGAAACGAATACCAAGGCACGAAAGGTGTAGCTGAAGAATGAACTTCATATTGTGGAGAAAAAGAGTATGTCTAAATGACTATGCATTGAAGATCAAGGGTATTGTGGAATCCCTTGCATCTAATGGTGTTTCAGTAGATGATGATGATAAGGTGGAAGTATGTCTACGTGGTCTCGGGCCACAATACAAGGTGTTCAAGACGTCTATTTAGACTCGGGAAACATTCCAAATTTCACAGATTTGGTGTCTATGTTGATTTTATAGAAGAGAAGAGCTTCCAACAGTCTTCACAAAACAAAAATAGTTCAGAGCAACATGCCTTCTACACAAGTTCAGGAAGAAGAGGACGAGGTAGAGGAGGCCGTGGATGCGGCCAAGGAGGTGGCCGAACAAGTAATCAGAATTATGGCCAGCCAACAACAACAACAACAGTCCCAGAATTCACAACAACAACAACACGCAGGTGGAAGAGGCCAATTCAAAGACAGGGGGAGTCAAAGAGGTCGTGGAAATTGGCAAAGGTAGTATAATGATACACGTGGATGTTTTTATTGTGGTAAGCCTGGACATGTGCAGGCAGATTGTCATAAGAAGCAGACTGACATGCAAAATGGAAAATTGTAGCAAAACAACTATGCATCCTCGAGCAGAAACAATGAGGATAATGAAAGGTGGTTTATTATGTAGCATGTCATTAATGCCATGTCTGAAAATGTTGAAGCAGCACATAAAGATGATGTATGGTACGTTGATTTAGGTGCTTTGAACCACATGACAAGTCATGGGGAGTGGTTTAAGAAGATGAAAAACCTTGAAAGACTAGGTTTTGTGGAAACAGGGGATGACACTGCTCATCCGATTGCCCATGTTGGAGATGTGCCATTGTCTATGCAGGATGGAAAAGTAAAGTACCTTGCAGATGTACTTCATGTTCCGAACATAACAAAGAATCTAGTTTCAGTTGGCCAGATGATTGAGCAGGGTTTGCAAGTTCGGTTTACTAATGGTTGTTATGTTGAAGACTTTAAAGACAAGTGCGGGTTGGTTGCAAAAGGCAACAGAGTGGGCAGAATGTTTACATTGAATGTAAACATGCCTGAAGTGAGTGTTACGATGTTTGCAAATGGTTCAAGAATTATTGCAGACACAGACATTTGGCATAAAAGAATTGGACATGTGAATGTGCAGAGAATGAAGTCTATGCAGACTAAAGGAATTGTGACAGGGCTGCCAAAGTTTAAAGTTGAAGGTATGCAGAAAATATATGAAGCATGCCAATTTGGAAAGCAAACAAATCATGTATTTCCACGTGATAGAAATGTGAGCAGAAATGCACTAGATATTGTGCATCCAGATGTATGGGGTCCTACGAAGACCACACAAGGAAAGTGTGGGTATACTTCATGAAGAAGAAGAGTGAGATGTTCACTCATTTTCAAAATTTTAGAGTTATGGTTGAAAAGCAAACAGGGAAATATGTAAAGTGCCTAAGGTCAGATGGAGGGGGAGAGTACTTCTCCAATGAGTTCTCTGAATTTTTGAAGAAGAATGGTATTCAAAGATAGTTTACATGCAGATACACTCCGCAGCAAAATGGAGTTGCTGAGCAGAAAAACAGGCACATTGCTGAGATTGCGCGAGCATTGATGGGAGAGAAGAATATGCCGCATAGCTATTGGGTTGAGGCTATTTCTACAGCAGTTTACATCATGAACAGGACTCCAACTGCAGCCATATATGATGTAACTCTAGAGGAGAGGTTTACTGGCAGAAAAACTTGATTTGTCTCATCTGAAAGTCTTTGGATACATTGCATATGTGCATGTGCCAGATGAGCTGAGAACTAAGCTGGATCCAAAAGCTAAGAAATGTGTGTTTATTGGGTATTCCCTTGAGCAAAAGGGATACAGGTGTTATAACCCTACTACACGTGAGTTGAGGGTAAGCAGGGATGTTGTTTTTGATGAGATGATCAGCTGGTGTATGCTGTTGAAAAAGAAGCTGTTGGGCTAATGTGAGTGGAAATGTGGTTGCACAGAATGCAAGTCAGCAATCACAGTCTTTGAGTGGACCAGGAGAGTCCTCATCTAGTGGTTTGATAGACCATGGAGTGGCAGGCTGCATCATAATACCAGTCCTGCAAATGTGATTAGTACATCACATAAAGGCAAAGAGAAAGTGGTTGAGCCCCTTAGTATGCTTGACATTTCTGCAGGGCATTCTCATGTTGATGGAGAGTCTAGTGGCTCAGAGATGAGCCTTGATGAGGATCTTGGGATACCATCTATGAGAACACTTGGTGTAAAGAAGGCTATGGAAGCCATGAATGCAAAGCTGCTGCAAAGATCTGGGAGAGTGAAGAATCCTATGCTGTAGAGGTTTACCTATGATGGTTATGTGGCACATCACTATGCATACATGGCAAAAGTTGTAGATGTTGTAGAGCCCACATGCATTGATGAGGCTGTTGGAAATGTGTGTTGGGAGAAAGCTATGGATGAGGAGATGGATGCACTATATGGAAATGAGACTTAGGATTTAGTGCAATTGCCTGAAGGCAAGAAAGCCATTGGATGCAAGTGGGTGTACAAAGTAAAACATAACAGTGATGAAAGCATAAGCAGGTACAAGGCTAGATTGGTAGCCAAAGGATATGCACAGACATATGGCATTGATTATGAGGAAACTAGCAGTGGCTACGTCAAAGCAATGGTCTTTACATCAGATGGATGTAAAGAATGCATTCTTGCATGGGGATGTGCAGGAAGAGGTGTATATGTTGCAGCCACCTAGTTATGAGGATGTGAGTCACCTCGAGCATGTTTGCAGGTTGAAGAAAGCCTTGTATGGCTTAAAACAAGCACCAAGAGCATGGTCTGACAAGATTTCTGAATATCTTGTCACTATTGGCTTTCATGTAGCCAATGCATATTTCTCGTTGTATGTGAGACACAGTGATAGAGGGATTGTGCTTGTTGTCATCTATGTAGATGACTTGATCATTACGAGGGACCATGATGCAGAGATCTTTGATGTAAAGATCTTGCTTAGACAGAAGTTTGAGATGAAGGATCTGGGGGAGCTCAGATATTTCTTGGACATTGAGGTGATTAGGTCACCACATGGTATTAGATTACTCGAGAGACAGTATGGCTTGGACATGTTGTCCAAGTATGGTATGAGAGGCTGTAAGCCTATCTCAGTGCCATTGGATCAGAATGGCAAGTTGAGTGCAGATTTAGGAGAGATTTTGGAGGATCCTATTATGTATAGGTGCATAGTAGGAAGCTTGATCTACATGACGATCACCAAGCCAGATTTGAGCTATGCTATTGGGTTAGTGAGTCAGTTTATGCAGGTTCCTCGAAAGCCGCATTTGGATGCATTGAGATGCATACTGAGGTATGTGAGGTCTACTTTACATTGTGGACTATTTTATGAAACTGGGATAGAGATATATGTACATGGGTACACAGATGCTAATTGAACTGGTAGTATCTCAGATAGAAGATCTACTAGTGGCTTCATGTTTTCTTTGGGTAGTGCTGCTGTAACTTAGAGCAGCAAGAAGCAGCCTACGGTTGCTCTATCTAGTATACAGAGGCCGAGTACAGAGGTGCTGCTATGGCAGCATGTGAGGTAGCTTGGTTGAGAAAGCTACTTGCAGATTTGGGTCTAACAGTGGATAGACAATTTGTCATTTTCTGTGACAACATTAGCAGTATATAGTTGGCCAGGAACCCAGTTTTTCATGCTCGCACAAAGCATATAGAGGTCCACTACCATTTTGTCAGAGAGAAGGTTTTGGCAGGAGACGTTGACCTTGTTTATGTCAGCACACACGATTAGGTTGCTGACATCTTCACCAAAGCATTGGGTATAGAGAAGCTCCACAGATTCAGGGCTTTGCTTGGTGTACATGAGATGGAGTTGAGCTCGAGGGGGAGCGTTGAGATATCGAGCTCATCTAGTGAGGCGGTGGACACTGATGACCCGCCTGGGGGGACAGGCCCCACACTTACACCACTAGCATGGTTGGTGAGATTTTGGGTGATATGCGGCTAGTGGGATGATAGGCTGTGTGTGATAGCCATTCTAGAGACTAGCATAGTTATAGCGCTAGCTCATTTAGTTGGGTTCACACTATAGATAACCCTAGTATGTATTTGGTTGAGTACCTTTTCATATTGTGTATACTCTTATCTTTGTATATGGTGTGTTGAGTGTTGTGTGAAGAAGAAGAAGATTTTCAGCCTCTCACCTTGTGTTTTCTCTTTTAGGGTTTTGTGTGTGTGTGTGTGCTTGCAAGAGCTCAAGCTCTCTTCTCCCCTGCATCTTTTCAGGTTTCAACTCCTAAGGAGTTTTGCTTTCCTGCATAGGGTAGCAATAGGGCCAAAGAATCTATCCTGCATGATCTTCTCGCTTGCTTCATTAATCAATGGATTTGACACCACTGTGATTGCAAAGCAAGGAGGCTTTTCTGCTACCATATTTTCTTTGCCTGGGCGATACTTGATTTCAAAATCAAATTCCTGCAGGGTCTACATCCACCTTCTTTGGTGCATGTTGAGATCCTTCTGAGTGAAGATCCACTTTAAGCGCTCTTATGATCTGTCATCAAAGTGAATCTTTGACCCATGTCTCCACAACTTCAGGGCATATACTACTGAAAGTAGCTCCAGGTCATGGACAGCATAATTTCTCTCATGCGTTCTGAGTTTTTGGGATTCATAGGCCACTGCATGACCTTCCTGCATGAGTGCACCTCCCAGGGGCATTAGTTACTACCTCAAAGGGTAGAGAGAAATCTGGCAATTTCAGAATGGGATTGGTTACCAAGGCGGTCTTCAGCTTATCACCTAGAAAACCATTGGAACGGGATATTCTTCTTGAGAAGATTAGTCAGCTTATCACCTGGCAAACCAAGGCCATCTACCAGCTTATCACCTGGCAGACCATTGGAACGGGATATTCTTCTTGAGAAGATTAGTCAGGGGGGAAGCTATGAGAGCATACTTAGGTATAAAAATTCTATACCAACCAGTTAATCCCAAGAATCCTCTGACTTCTTTCACTGTCTTTGGTTCATGCCAATCTATGACTGCTTGGACTTTTGCGGAATCTAGAGAAATTCTGTCTTTGGATACCAGGAAGCCCAAGTATTCAGAGAAAGTGCATTTGCTCTTTTTTGCAAAGAGTTGGTGCTTCCTTAGAATCTCAAGAACTTTTCGGACGTGAGCTTCATGGTCAGCTGCATTCTTTGAGTAAATCAGAACATCATCAAAGAAAACAAGAACAAAATCATCCAAGTTGTATGGAAATGCAAAGGTTTGATGCCAGAAGACTTAAAGCTTGGAGAAAGTGAAAATGTTTTCCATCTCTTTGACAAAATGATAGGAGAAGGTATAAAGCCAAATTTGGTCACCTCCATTAGTGTACTTAATGCATGCAATCACACAGGTTTAGTGGATAAGGGCCAGGTATACTTTGAGTCCATGAGTGAAGATTATGACATTACCCCAACTCTTGAGCTCCACGCTTGCATTATTAATTTCCTTGGTCGTGCTGGCCAACTAGAGAAAGCGGTATTGATGATAAAGAAGATGCAGGTCCATTACATCCTGATATTGTGGTGTGGCATACCATGTTGGGGGCTTATCAGAAATGGGACAATGTGGAGCTTGGAAGGCATGCTTTTGAGCATGCAGTGCAATTGGATAGAAAGGACAAGGCAGCGTATTTATTTATGTATAACATCTATGTAGATGCTACTATGCAAGAGGATGCGAAAAAGGTTGAGGTAATGAAAATGGAAGATAAGCAAGCGCCAGCTGAAATTAATTATGCAAGGTGGCGGGTGGCAGCATACGTGGCATAAAAAGGAATATTTTATTGGGAAATTTCTGGATATTATGCAAAATATAAGCGAGCGCAGCCTTTTAAAATGGGAATCCCGAATCTTGGGCTGCAAAAGGTGGTGAGGCGCCGCATTCCTTGCGGGAAAAGGAGAAAAAACTAGAGTGTGAAGGGGCGGCGCATATCAGAGTGGGAAAATCTGCAGAAAACGGGTGAACCAGTGTGCTATCGACCAGAGATTTTCATATCAAGGATATATCTACTGTTCATAGCTTGTAGGTGCTAGAATTGAAGAGGGTTTTGAGTACTACAATAAGAGATGCTCTTAGTTTTCCACGCTTCCTTCATCGAGCAGTCTGCAGCGAAGCGGCTTTTGAGATTAGTGAAATAAAGTCAAGAAAAATTTCACTTGTATATCTTCAGATAAGTGGGTTTTTTTTTATTTTTTTTATACTCACTTCATACGATTTAGAAAAATCGTATATCTCATATATCTTAAAGGGTTTTGGAAATGAGTAGAAGGCTTTGGAGAACAAGTTAAAGGTTTTGGAACTTGGTGATTTGTGGGAAAAAGGTATCTAAAATACATTTAAATCGCGGGAAGTTGGTCTTACTTTCTACTCGATTGAATTTTGGAAATCATGAGCATGTTATAGCTATGCCGTATGCCATCTTTTGCTTGTGAGATGTTAGAATTTAAAAGCAGGTTTTCAGGTGATAAAGAACATCTTGAAATGATGGATTTGATGGTACAGGATGTATAGAATGTAAATGGTCACATGTATGTTGGAAAACATTGAAGGTTATGTTATGCCTACATGTGATTGGTTCGAGGGATTTGGAAAAAGGAGCCAGTGAATCTATGCTTGGAAAGGGAGAAGCACTTGGTACACAATTTTGTGCAATCATCAGGATGAGTTCAAGCATGTATTGAGGTGAATTGACACATGTATATGTCATTAAAAAAAAATGGAGATGTCCTAAACTCCTTGGAAAATTTTGTGTGTGAGTTTCCTTGTTAGATTTGGTACCTACTCTCACAGCTAGAAGTCTCGTACTTTCCTGGCTATACCGCACACGTCACGACAGCTTTTTGGTGAACCCGACGTGAAACTGCTGGGGTGAGAGTGTGGTGAAATATACAAGGAAGCTATGGCTGAGAATTCTGAGGGTCAGGGGGTTCATTTTGACCCTGGAGTTATGCAGATGTTTCAGATGTTTACCATGTACATGCAACAGCAGCAAGCTACTGAGAGGGGACAAATTTCCACGACCAAAGCATTACAATCAATTGTGAAAAAGGTGGATCAATTTGATGGGGAGGATATCACAAAGTACTTACGCAATTACATAAAGGAAATGGAGCTAAACAGGGTGACTGAAGAGGATATGGTTCGAAGTTTTGAGCTGGTATGTGTTCCTGAAATAAGAGAGCGCATAAGAGGATTGCAGACAGCACATGGTGGCAGAAATTGGGAGGAGTTCAAGCTTGCTTTAAAGGATGAATATTTCATGGAGAATTCTGAGCGAGTGACCAAACGAACTTTCTTGGAATGGGTTACAAAACCTAAAATGGGAATTTCTGCCACAGAATTGCTAAGAGAGTTTGAGAAGCGCTATGCCCAGCTGTCAAGGATAGAGCGCACAACTTTGGACAGAGAAAAAACAGAGCTCTTCTTACAAGCAGCTGGGAAAGATCTCCAAGAGAAATTGGAAATCCTCCTTGAGGATAAGAATACAGAGCAGGGACTAAAGAGTGATTGGAATGATGTTGAGGATGCGGTCACCATGTTGGCAAAGCGGCAGCGAAGGAGGGATAAAATGGTGATGAGCTCCGCAACCCCTATAACTGCTGTTACCCCTGAGAATCTGCCAAAACCAGCTGCTACAATCCCAAAGGTAGAAGGGCGTGCTCTTAGAACAAAGAGTACGGAAACAGTATGCAAATTTCTCTTGGAAGATGTGATTTGCCAGTATGGTTGTGTTGGGAAAATAACAGCTGATAGGGGTGAGCTAGATGTTGAAGAAGCAAGGGAATTCTTCTCTAGAATTGGTATCAAACTGTCCCTAACATGTGCTTACAATCCTGAGGGCAATGGAAAAAGTGAGCGAGGACATCCTCCAATCATTAAAGCTTTGGCTAAGGCATGCAGAGAAAGAATGCGAGAGTGGCCAAAGCTGCTACCATATGCCTTGTGGGCTGACCGTACAACTCATAGCTCAGTGACAGGATACATGCTTGCAGAATTAATGTATGGTCAGAAGCCAGTGATGCCAGTTGAAGAAGTAGTTCTAACTTGGAATGTATTGCCCTGTGGGTGGAAGGATTGAGCAGAGATGACCTCCTTGCATTGCGAATAAGACAGTTGGAGAGGAGGCGTGAAGATGTAGAGCTTGCTAAAGCTCGCTTGAAAGATGCAAGGTTGAAAAATAAAGAAAGATTTGATAGAAGACACAGACTCCGGCCAAAACCTATTGAAGAAGGTGATTGGGTTCTAATGTATGATAGTAGCCTTGACAACCAATTCACTGTTCAAAGAAAATTTGCAAAAAGATGGTTTGGCCCTTACATTGTCAAGCATGTGCATGGAAATGCCACGTATACTCTGTGTGAGCTTGATGGAACAGAAATAAAGAATCTTGTGGCAGGCAAAAGAATCAAGATATTTAAAAGAAGGCATGATAGTGATCCTTTTGATTCACAGGAGACTCAGGATGAGAGGCTTGACAGTGGTAGTATGGATATGGTTGAAGAGGAAGAGGATGATCTTCCTGGTAATGCAGAAGATGAAGACGACAACCAGTTATATGTGAATCTTGATGATGATTTGGCACATACCAGAGGATGTGCAGGTTTAGAGGGGGTGGATGTCGTGCCATGGCACGCCTATGGTGTGAAACCATGCATATGAAACCATTAAATGCAAATCTAGATGCATGGGGTTAAGTGCCATGATGAGTCATTATATGATGCCTGAGTACATATGTTCATATTGTAAATGAGGTTCAATAAGATGAGCTGAGGCTGAGCCAGGTCTCGAAGCCTCTGTACATGAGTGTGGTGTGAATTATGGAGTTTTATGCATATGGTGGACCTTGTAGTAGGGAACACCCTTCTTAACATGTATGGAAATGCAAAGGTTTGATGCCAGAAGACTTAAAGCTTGGAGAAAGTGAAAATGTTTTCCATCTCTTTGACAAAATGATAGGAGAAGGTATAAAGCCAAATTTGGTCACCTCCATTAGTGTACTTAATGCATGCAATCACACAGGTTTAGTGGATAAGGGCCAGGTATAGTTTGAGTCCATGAGTGAAGATTATGACATTACCCCAACTCTTGAGCACCACGCTTGCATTATTGATTTCCTTGGTCGTGCTGGCCAACTAGAGAAAGCGGTATTGATCATAAAGAAGATGCAGGTCCATTACATCCTGATATTGTGGTGTGGCATACCATGTTGGGGGCTTATCAGAAATGGGACAATGTGGAGCTTGGAAGGCATGCTTTTGAGCATGCAGTGCAATTGGATAGAAAGGACAAGGCAGCGTATTTATTTATGTATAACATCTATGTAGATGCTACTATGCAAGAGGATGCGAAAAAGGTTGAGGTAATGAAAATGGAAGATAAGCAAGCGCCAGCTGAAATTAATTATGCAAGGTGGCGGGTGGCAGCATACGTGGCATAAAAAGGAATATTTTATTGGGAAATTTCTGGATATTATGCAAAATATAAGCGAGCGCAGCCTTTTAAAATGGGAATCCCGAATCTTGGGCTGCAAAAGGTGGTGAGGCGCCGCAATCCTTGCGGGAAAAAGAGAAAAAACCAGAGTGTGAAGGGGCGGCGCATATCAGAGTGGGGAAATCTGCAGAAAACGGGTGAACCAGTGTGCTATCGACCAGAGATTTTCATATCAAGGATATATCTACTGTTCATAGCTTGTAGGTGCTAGAATTGAAGAGGGTTTTGAGTACTACAATAAGAGATGCTCTTAGTTTTCCACGCTTCCTTCATCGAGCAGTCTCAGCGAAGCGGCTTTTGAGATTAGTGAAATAAAGTCAAGAAAAATTTCACTTGTATATCTTCAAATAAGTGGGTTTTTTTTTATTTTTTTTATACTATCACTTCATACGATTTAGAAAAATCGTATATCTCATATATCTTAAAGGGTTTTGGAAATGAGTAGAAGGCTTTGGAGAACAAGTTAAAGGTTTTGGAACTTGGTGATTTGTGGAAAAAAGGTATCTAAAATACATTTAAATCGTGGGAAGTTGGTCTTACTTTCTACTCGATTGAATTTTGGAAATCATGAGCATGTTATAGCTATGCCGTATGCCATCTTTTGCTTGTGAGATGTTAGAATTTAAAAGTAGGTTTTCAGGTGATAAAGAACATCTTGAAATGATGGATTTGATGGTACTGGATGTATAGAATGTAAATGGTCACATGTATGTTGGAAAAAATTGAAGGTTATGTTATGCCTACATGTGATTGGTTCGAGGGATTGGAAAAAGGAGCCAGTGAATCTATGCTTGGAAAGGGACAAACACTTGGTACACAATTTTGTGCAATCATCAGGATGAGTTCAAGGATGTATTGAGGTGAATTGACACATGTATATGTCATTAAAAAAATGGAGATGTCCTAAACTCCTTGGAAAATTTTGTGTGTGAGTTTCCTTGTTAGATTTGGTACCTACTCTCACAGCTAGAAGTCTCGTACTTTCCTGGCTATATCGCACACGTCGTGCCATGGCACGCCTATGGTGTGAAACCATGCATATGAAACCATTAAATGCAAATCTAGATGCATGGGGTTAAGTGCCATGATGAGTCATTATATGATGCCTGAGTACATATGTTCATATTGTAAATGAGGTTCAATAAGATGAGCTGAGGCTAAGCCAGGTCTCGAAGCCTCTGTACATGAGTGTGGTGTGAATTATGGAGTTTTATGCATATGGTGGACCTTGTAGTAGGGAACACCCTTCTTAACATGTATGGAAATGCAAAGGTTTGATGCCAGAAGACTTAAAGCTTGGAGAAAGTGAAAATGTTTTCCATCTCTTTGACAAAATGATAGGAGAAGGTATAAAGCCAAATTTGGTCACCTCCATTAGTGTACTTAATGCATGCAATCACACAGGTTTAGTGGATAAGGGCCAGGTATAGTTTGAGTCCATGAGTGAAGATTATGACATTACCCCAACTCTTGAGCACCACGCTTGCATTATTGATTTCCTTGGTCGTGCTGGCCAACTAGAGAAAGCGGTATTGATGATAAAGAAGATGCAGGTCCATTACATCCTGATATTGTGGTGTGGCATACCATGTTGGGGACTTATCAGAAATGGGACAATGTAGAGCTTGGAAGACATGCTTTTGAGCATGCAGTGCAATTGGATAGAAAGGACAAGGCAGCGTATTTATTTATGTATAACATCTATGTAGATGCTACTATGCAAGAGGATGCGAAAAAGGTTGAGGTAATGAAAATGGAAGATAAGCAAGCGCCAGCTGAAATTAATTATGCAAGGTGGCGGGTGGCAGCATACGTGGCATAAAAAGGAATATTTTATTGGGAAATTTCTGGATATTATGCAAAATATAAGCGAGCGCAGCCTTTTAAAATGGGAATCCCGAATCTTGGGCTGCAAAAGGTGGTGAGGCGCCGCATTCCTTGCGGGAAAAAGAGAAAAAACCAGAGTGTGAAGGGGCGGCGCATATCAGAGTGGGGAAATCTGCAGAAAACGGGTGAACCAGTGTGCTATCGACCAGAGATTTTCATATCAAGGATATATCTACTGTTCATAGCTTGTAGGTGCTAGAATTGAAGAGGGTTTTGAGTACTACAATAAGAGATGCTCTTAGTTTTCCACGCTTCCTTCATCGATCAGTCTGCAGAGCGAAGCGGCTTTTGAGATTAGTGAAATAAAGTCAAGAAAAATTTCACTTGTATATCTTCAGATAAGTGGGTTTTTTTTTATTTTTTTTATACTATCACTTCATACGATTTAGAAAAATCGTATATCTCATATATCTTAAAGGGTTTTGGAAATGAGTAGAAGGCTTTGGAGAACAAGTTAAAGGTTTTGGAACTTGGTGATTTGTGGGAAAAAGGTATCTAAAATACATTTAAATCGCGGGAAGTTGGTCTTACTTTCTACTCGATTGAATTTTGGAAATCATGAGCATGTTATAGCTATGCCGTATGCCATCTTTTGCTTGTGAGATGTTAGAATTTAAAAGCAGGTTTTCAGGTGATAAAGAACATCTTGAAATGATGGATTTGATGGTACTGGATGTATAGAATGTAAATGGTCACATGTATGTTGGAAAAAATTGAAGGTTATGTTATGCCTACATGTGATTGGTTCGAGGGATTGGAAAAAGGAGCCAGTGAATCTATGCTTGGAAAGGGACAAGCACTTGGTACACAATTTTGTGCAATCATCAGGATGAGTTCAAGGATGTATTGAGGTGAATTGACACATGTATATGTCATTAAAAAAAATGGAGATGTCCTAAACTCCTTGGAAAATTTTGTGTGTGAGTTTCCTTGTTAGATTTGGTACCTACTCTCACAGCTAGAAGTCTCGTACTTTCCTGGCTATACCGCACACGTCACGACACCGCGAGCCCATGCAGCATCACCTGGTCAGAACCCTCCAGGATCCTCCTTAGGTGTCCTGGCACTTCACTCAAGGATCGCTTCGTCGGCCCTCGTCCATCGTACCAGAGCGCACCATTTTAACCGTACCGAGGCTGGTCAGGCTTTGCCGTGCGTGAGCTATCCTTTGAACACTCCCCGCCAATTGTTGCAACCGAACTTCCCTTAGAAAAACACATACCAGATGCTCCCTCTAGCATTCTAGCGTAAGACAGTCCTTTAAGAAAATAGGATTTCTATGTAAGTTTTCAGTTTGATTTTCTTTTGAATACAATGAGTATATCTTAAATTAGTATCCCCAAAACTTCATAATCGTAATACTGAATTTCAAAACAGAATTCCTCAAATTCTATAACCTTGATCCTCAGATCAATTCGAAGGGTCTTAACTTAGTTTCAGATTTGGTGGGAGATTTGAGTGTATTTTCCTGAACTGGTCACATCTTCTTTCCTCGAAACTAACGAAGAGTGGTCTTGGTCATAGTCTAATTCTGGGTTCGAGTCTGATAAGGTTCAAGTCTGATAAGGTTTTTCCTAAACTATCTTTCTCGAAAAGAGGGGTGATATTTCAATTACTATCTTACTGAATTTTATTCATTGAATATTCACTTAACTGATTTCTAAATTAATCACGAATTTTGATGAGGAATAAATTAATCATTTATCAAAAATTCCAACTTCGATAGATTTTTTGAACTTTTTCTTTACAATCCGAGTGAATATGAAATGATAGAAATTTCTCTCTCCGAGTATTTACTTATTCATTTATCAAATATTCAAGGAAATTAAACATAGAATTAAAGAGAAATCTAATTTTGATATAAAAATTCTTTATGCATCTATTTATGCATAAAATTCAACTTCAATGGAAATAACACTTTTATATAAAAGAAAATCCTTTTATGCATCTATTTATGCAAAAAATCAATTTAATAGGAATAATACTTTTAAAATAAAAAGAATTTTTTTATGCAT
The DNA here is from genome assembly GCF_041138505.1 of Cibotium barometz. Lineage (NCBI taxonomy): Eukaryota > Viridiplantae > Streptophyta > Polypodiopsida > Cyatheales > Cibotiaceae > Cibotium > Cibotium barometz. The sequence goes on from NC_141077.1 coordinate 44,022,624, forward strand.
CTTTTTATGCATAGAAATTAAATTCAATGAAAATAACACTCTTTATTTTAAAAAAATCCAATATGCATCTTTCTATGCATAGAACAACTAAATTCAATGAAAATAACACTTTTGTAATAAAAAATTTTCAATATGCATCTTTCTATGCATAGAATTTAAATTCAATGAAAATAACACTTTTATAATTAAAAAATTTCTATTATGCATCTTTCCATGCATAGAAATTAAATTCAATGAAAATAACACTTTTATAATAAAAAAATTTCTATTATGCATCTTTCCATGCATAGAAATTAAATTCAATGAAAATAATACTTTTATAAAAAAATTTCCAATATGCATCTTTCTATGCATAGAAATTAAATTCAATAAAAATAACACTTTTATAATTAAAAAAATTCCAATATAAATCTTTCTATGCATAGAATTTAAATTCAATGAAAATAACACTTTTATAATTAAAAAATTTCTTTTATGCATCTTTCCATGCATAGAAATTAAATTCAATGAAAATAACACTTTTATACTTAAAAAATTTCTATTATGCATCTTTCTATGCATAGAAATTAATTTCAATAATTAATATCAATGATATCCATGCATATTCATAAGTGAATATGTACATGGAGTAAATAAAAATATTTCTTTTAGAATGCACAAACAGTGGGAATTACTCTTTTAGAATAACATAAAAATAAACTTTATTTTCCACAAAATTCAAGAAAACTTTGCCATAACCTCCTTTGTATGACTGACCATTTCTCAAATTTTTACATTCTATTTTCAATTTAAAATTAACCCCAATTTGAAGTAAGGTACTCTAATCTACTCAATTTTCACTTTCTATAGTAGGTAAACAATAAGAAAAGTTTAATCAATTTATTTGTTACTCATTCTAGGATAAAGAAGGGTTGAATTCTTAAGGAAGAGAAGGGGTAGCCTTTTCATCAAGGCATAACATCAGGATTCACTTTAATCAACTATAAAAAAAAACAAGGAAATCAGAAAACCATAGATTTGAAATTAAAAAATAGAAATTTTAGCTTACATGGAGTTTTGTAATCTTTCCTTTGGCTTGAGGGATTGAGGGTTCTACTTTTGTTTCGATCAAGAGTGGCCACCAATTTCTTTGGAGAGGATTTAGTCAAAAACAATTGAATTATCAAGTGAATTCAATGTAATTAGCTCTAGGTAGGAGTAGAGTAACAGTGCATAACTGTTAAGCTTTTACAAAGGGGGAAGCTTCTATTTATAGGAAAAAGTGAGCCTCAAACCAAGCAAACTGATTCGAGAATTTTCCAGATCAGTCTGGTCAATTTTTGACCATTTTTTGGTAAGTTCAGCTTACTTTTTAGAACTAGACTTGAAATAGGAGAGAGGAGAGATGAAATATCTCACTTAATTGATTTAAAATTGGAAAGCAATGATGAGAAAAAAGGTGCCTCCTTCATGAGGGGGAATCCCCACTCTGAGGTGTCAAAAATTCATTTTTTTAATGTTTCCTTCGGTCCTTAGTCCACTCTTCATCTTATGTGAGTATTTACTCATTTTTGGGGAGGGGGGGTTTCTTTATTTCTTCAATTTATCTCCTCCCTAAATTTGGATTAATCTTATTAGTCCCTCAGAACTTTAATCCAAAATTTTTAGAAAATTTGGACCCTTAGGCTAAGGTCTTTTGAGCAGATTATAATTTATTTCTAATGCACCTTAGGAAATTCTTTTTAAACTTCTGTTTCGGGAGAATCTATATTAATAAGAAAGGATATTTTTTCATCCAAAGATATCGAAAAACTGTATTATCTCTCTCTAGAATATTTTCTCTCTCTAGGCCAAAATAGGTAGAAACAAGATTTTTTATTATTCTAAAAAGGGGATTGATTATAGGGGAAGATACTAGACATCTTGAGAGGCTGGGGAGGAATCTTACATTGTTGATTTGTATGCGTCTTCGAATGGATACAATTTTTATTTGAGGTTACGTGTGTAATTTGAATTTATTTGCTTGAGTCAACTAATAAAATACATTACAAGACACGTATCAAACAAAAAAACTCCTTAACCCAAATTTCCATTCATAGCATAAAAAATTACATGGTCATCAAAACATAGTCATCAAAGTTACATAATCATCAAGCTATATCCTAGGCTTCTTACTACTAGGATCTCTAGACTCTAAAGCCGCCTTGATGGTGGCTAGAATCAAAACATGGAACCCTTCAAGCTCTGCCCTGCTGACGGTGGGATCGTGTACCCCCGCAACAAGGCTAGAGAGGCCACCACACTGAATGTAAAGGCCTTGACCTTTGAGTCGAGAATAAGTAAAGTAACTTTGAGCGGCGTCAAAGTAGAATAACTTTTTTCAAACTTGATTTAGTCGGAATAACTTTAAATGATGCAGCACCCTTTTTAAGCACTTTAATTTTCAAAAAGTTCTCCGCATACCCCGGAGAGCAATTCTTATAGAAGACTATCACATCATTGGCAAGTTTGCCAATGTACTCCCCTTGAGTGCAGAGTCCTGAACCCCTCCTTGGCCCCCAGATCTTCCACTGTGCCGCCTCGATGCAAATTCATCAAGATACACAATTTCCTGCAAAATAAAATTGATGTCAGCATCGATCATGCAATGCATGGGAGAGGATGATTTTTTTTTAGAATGGCCCCAAATTTTATATTTAGGCCCTCTAGGGCATGTAGACCCCACATGTATGATCCATGCCCATCAGAGGCTGGGAAGTGCACTGTCCGGAGGCTCGAGAAGCCTTGATTTTGGTAGATTCAGGGCTTCCCACGTGATGGGCATGGGATCATACATGTGGGGTCTACATGCCCTAGAGGCTCTAAATATCAAATCTCGAGAGCAACTAGTAAAGGAGATACCTTTGCTGTTTCATCAAGCTCCTTCTGTAAGGGTGCCTCCAGATTTGCTCCTAGAATGGGTCTACCATCGTTCGGCTGGACCATAGGTGTCACATGCTGTGCTCGAGGTCCAAAGAGTTCATTCTACAAGCGCTCAAACTCTTCATCTCTGATCTCATATTGAGGAGCTACATCCTATGGCAATGATAGCAGAGATATCATCTACACTACTTGCATCATATCGCCCTACCTCATCAACCTGTGGTGGTAGGGATTCTTGGTAATCAAAGTTGAGGAAATCATCACTTGCATCTTGCACAAGTATACTATAAAGTTTCCCCTCCCTCAAGTCCAAGAGCTCCAACACACCCTGCATGAGGAGGTACTCCACCCCTTTGATGGTGATGGCACTCAATGAAGCTAGTGATGGGTCGTGACTTTGGGTTTCATCAGGTTGGATGGATGCAAGCGCCATGCGAGAGCTCTCTGCGGCCTCAACGATAAGGTCTAGAGTGGTCTCCTCTGGCTCTGTATCTATGTATTCCACTAGACGTAGATCCTGGATGTCATCATCCTCTAGCTCTTGAACATCAGAGTTCAAGATGTAAATAGCAAAAGCAATATCCCACTCAATGAGATCGAGTGGGATGTGCTCTTCATAGGAGGTTAGGATAGCAGTAGTGCAAAAATCTTGTCCCGCCGACACATGAGCTAGAGCTCTGTTCATCACCTTTTTGTGGTTGGATCCACTCTTCATGCTGAGAAGAGGAACTCCAAAGGAATCGAACTCAAGGTGGAATTTGGGAGATAGAGTAGGTGAAGTCATCCATTGCATCGCAAAATGCAGCTAGCAAGGTGGAGTTTGGGTCTAAGGTGGCGATGACAGCCTCGAGGTCTAAACTCTTGCAAAAACTAGGGTAGATTTGGTCCCCAAGGTGAGCATAGCGAGTGCTGCTAATCCACACACATTGAAAGCAAGGGAGGCGGCCATGATAGGTAGTGGGGAGAGCTAGCACACAAAGGAAGAGCTAGAGAATAGATATTATAAATGAGTTTGATCTATAACTTATACTCATATTTATACTTACACTTAAATTTATAATATTTTTAATAAATTTATACTTGTGTTTATTATATTACTTACAAATATCTATAAACTTATATTTATTTTTATACCTTATGTTTATACTCTAGTAAATAAAGGACACTTCATTAAAATATAATAAATAATAAATCATACTTCTATTTCATATTACATTATATTATTATTATTATTATTATTATATTATATTATTTACATAGTTACTTATATTATTATTTACATAGTTACTTATATTATTATTTGCACTTAAATATATACTTAAAGTCATATTTATTTTTAAACTTATATCTATAGACTTAAAAATTAATGACACTTCATTAAAATATAACAAATCATAAAAACATATTTATATTTCTAGCATAATTAATTATATTATTATTTTCACTTAAATATATACTTATATTTATATTTACATTTGTACTTACTTATACTTATCATTATTTTCTTCCATATTAAAGGGTTTGAAACACAATAGACTTAAAAAAACCACAACACTTTATGAAAATGAAGAAAAATTAAATTTACAACACTTTTAGAGAAACAACGTCTTATATTCACTTGGAAGAATAATAATTACATTGACTCCACAATCTCAAGGATGTGTGGAGCAACACACTGCTTTTGCATGTTTTGCAATGTTCTTCGACTGCCAACCTTCCTACGATATCCAACTTAAAATAGAAATTACAAGGAGGATTATTGGACATAAGTTGGATTTCTTGTCTCAAAAAACTAAGGGACCAATGACTATCTACATTAACGCTAAAAGGGTCATGACCCCAATAACCACATCAATGAGTGCTGAATGTGTGCCATCTCGCATGTCTTGGTCCAAGCTGAGCCACTCCCCTCGTAGAAGTTGCCACCTCCTATAATTGAAGCGAATGCACAAAGTTTGTCTTGCAATGAAGTACCTGTCATAAAAAACAAACAACAATCAACATAAAAACATAAAATCAACAATCATCAATCAGTGTCTTGCAATGAAGTACTTATGAATAAAAACCATCAACAATCAACAGAAGTGCAATCTTACCTAAAGGTAACATCTGACACAGTAATTCTGCACTTAATGATATCATTGTGGTGAGTTCTCTTGAGATGCCATGACTCACCCAGTAATTGACTCATCCAATCCTTAGATGGGCACTTGCATTGATAAGTAATCTTAGTTTTCTTAACTACTTCGTAGGATCCAAACAAATGTGCAGACAAACCAAATGGTACAAAAACCAACTTAGATGCACATCTCTAGAGCCTGTTGGATGGTTTCATGGCAGCATGAACATCAATTATTATCTTTACCCTACATGCTTCTGACATGTCTAAGCTAGGATTATACCATTCCTGGCTAGACAACAATGGTAGTGGAATATACTCCAAACTATGTCTCTCCACATCATACACTGAATCATAAAAGTAAATATTCTGAGATACCAATTTGCTTGCACTCTTGTTTTCATAGATCAAGGCACCTATCTTTGCATGTAAAACATTTAGCTTTCCACTAAAACATTCTACATTCTACCAGTCATGCAGAGTGGATGGATATAAAGCTGCAAGCAACAAACATGCTTGTAATAAAACTCTATCTAATAACCATGGACTCAAAGCACAAGAACACAAAGCACAGAGATATAAACTTACTGTTAGGCTTGTGTCTTTCACTAAATTTATCATGATGCACTCAAATCTCTTTGTGCATATAAACATGTTGAATGAAAGCCTCTGTTATTGTACTCATACCATTTACGGGTCTCCTAAACTCTATGATTCTACCTTTCCATTGCTTGTTGGGGTCTATGATATCTTTGAGCTTGACCTTGAAATTGCCATGACTACTTGGTTGCATTAAAATCCAATTTAACTTACTGTATTGATCAGGGATCCAGTTGCTTTCATCATCTCTCTTGTTAAACACCTCCACTGTGTGAATATTACTGATATTCCTCCTCCTTGAAGACATCTAAATTAATAAAGCTAGACTGCATGATTAATAAATATATATGTTATATTGTAAGTAACAAATAAAGATTAAAACTACAAGAAATAAACAGCAACTTACTGCTTTGATTTACACAACCTTACTCCTATAAAAATAAACATAAATACATCAAGACAAAACATTAACAAACCCTAAACCTATGAGCATTACTCACATCAAGATAAAACATAGACAAACCCTAAACCTATAGTCATTACTGTTGTATTTTATGCTACTTGAAATCATTACTGTGTAGGGAAGATTGTAATTAATAAAATAAAGATTAAAACAACAAGAAATAAACAGTAACTTACTGCTCACAACCTTGTTGCTCCTGTGAGAAAAAAAATAGCAACACATCAAGAGAAAACATAAACAAATCCTAAACCTATGATCATTACTGTGGTATTTTATGCCACTTCAAATCAATACTATGTAAAGAAGATTGAAAGCAACAAATAAAGATTAAAACAACAAGAAATAAACAACAACTTACTGCTTTAATTTACACAACCTTATTGCTCACAACCTTGCTCCTGAGAAAATAAACAGTAACACATCAAGACAAAACATAAACAAATCCTAAACCTATCATCTCACTACTCACATCAAGATAAAACATAGACAAACCCTAAACATATGATAATTACTCGCAAGAATTTGATGCCACTTCACATCAAGATAGCTATCTATGGTGCAGAGAAGAGAAAGTTCATGGGAGAAAACGAGCAGAACTCATAGACGTTTTGTCCAAATGAGATGAAATTTTAGGAGGAGAGAGCTATGGTGGAGAACAACATGCCTGTAAATTTTCGTGAAGAAAGAACCAAAGTTGCAGAACATATGGCGAAATTGAATTCCGCCAAAAAAAGGGAAAAAATGAAAAGGTAATGCAAAAGGAGGGAAAGTAAAAAGTTAAACATAAAAAATGGAAAAAGATGAAATTCAGTTTTCAAACTTCCATTTGCTGACCACAAGGTACATCTGACATGAAAGATATGGAATCTGACATGAAATCTCACATTTCTCTATTTTTTTAAGATATGGGCTCTATTATTTTATTTTCTTAAGAGATTTGGGAAAAGATATGTTACATGGATCTAGAATCCCAGCTCTCTCATTGGTCAGGCCAATCTTTTTTATTCACCCCTTAAGGGGCAAAATGGAGAGTCCATATTTCTCCTAATGTAATTTTATTTGGGGTACATAGAGCACATCTAACATAGTTCTCGTCACCTATAGGCTGCCACAAAAGATATGGTTCTAGATCCTTCGGCTAGACATTTAGCATTATTTCCAACAACAACACTTTGACGGGTTCCTGTAGATAGAGGATTCCAGAAACTATACTAGCCCTTCTTATTGGTCATATGTCAGGATTCTCCACTATCCAAAATCCATAAATCATCAACAACTAGAGCCTAAGCAAATGAACATACCTCTTCAATGACGACCCAAAGTTCAAGCTTGGTCTTGACATTGTTGACTGACTCCTTTCCCTTCCATGAAGACTTCAAGGTGTCATTCTTCTCATCAGCCTCCTGCTTCTTTCTACAGTCTTTGACAACATGACCCTTCTTGTCACAGTAATAGCAGCTGGACCCTTGAAACTTCTTCTTCTCATCAAGAGATGTTGGGTCTTTGCCTTTAGCATTGGCTAAAAATGCAGTCTCACCACCATTGCGAGTCTTCAACCACATCTCCTCCTCAAGTAACATAGCACTAAATTCTTCAAATGATAAAGGTGGTGCTCTAACCTGAGTGTTTAGTGTTTAGTGTTTAGTGAGTCCATCATACTTCTGTGGAAGAATTTAGATGCACCTCCGGGGGCCAACTCCTCACTAGTGTGTGTAATCCCTATAGCAACCATTTGATCTGACAGATTCTTGATCTGCGAGATAAATGCTTCAGTAGCTTCTCCTTCAGCAAACTTTTCAGCACAACAAGCTGATTCTCCAGGTTCTGAATCTTGGTCTGATTTTGAGTCTCATAATGCTTTCTCAGTATGATCCAAGCCTCTGAAACCTTGGTAATATGTTGAATCAGAGGAGAATAGAATCACTTACACTGGTGACAATTACGTAAAGTGCATCAGCATTGTGCCTTCTCCATGCCTGAAGAAGTGTAGCATCTGTTGTTTGGCAGAAGCATGTTTGCAGGGTTGTTGGGGTCGGGACTTCCCACTGGTTTTACATCCATTCCTAGAACAGTTTCTAGATCATAAGAGTCTAGAATGGCATTGATTTTGAATTTCTAGAGAGTGTAGTTCGTCCCATCAAGCTTGCCTTCCATGAAGGCACGTGGACAAATGTGCATGACTCATGCCAGCAGCAGTAGCAGAGATAGAAGCCATCACTCCTAGGATTCTATGCAAAGAAAGACTAAACTTTATACACGATTCTTGCTAAGAGCACCTAAGCTCTGATACCATATAAGAATATGGCACAGCAGAAAGAGAGTAAGACAAAGCACAATGGACAATGCAATAGATACACAATCGAGAGAATTCAAAAATTCTTATTATACCAAAGAGGTACAAGTGATGGTGTTGTCCACTCATGCACTCTCAAGTAGAGCTTAGATGGAGATCTAGAGAGACCCTAGATGGAGGATGTACAAATTGTAGAAGGGGGTGGATACTCACAGCATTGGATGCCTTAGCTCATGGCAATCATGTCCATAAATAATAATGTAGGCATTATGATAGACGTGTATACGATGAGAGCGATTACACTTCATAGACATTGTCACTGCTCGTGTATCAAGAACGCAGCCCACTGACCATCGCCCCCACTAATGATGGACCTGCCTTCTTCGGGGCTCCCGCCGCCTGAACCCCTAGGGGGGCTGCCCCCCCCCCCCCCCCCCCGAGTTGGGGCACTACTCCAAGCCCCAGCCTAATGCTCATACCCCTGACCATCTCCTAACCATCATCAATGGTCACAATCGGCGTCTAAGCTGAGGTTCCCACTAAAGACATATGCACCATGGCTACTCCTCATAATGGAGGCCTAACAAATGTGCATTATGTATCAAAGTGAGATACATGGTGAGAGGTTGGCATTCATCAGTGTATACTAACAGGTGTCAGGTGTTACAATAGTATGTCATTCTTGATGACAGTGTGTTGACAAACTTGACCTTCTCATGCCAAATGACATGCCATCCACACCAGCCAACTACGAGGTTTTTGCTAAGAGCTCCTAGTGGGTTATTTGCCATGGGTGGGTTGAAGTTTATGACACACATCAATATCTAAATTTTTCTGAATCAACCTTACATCATCCCCTAGGTATCATAAAACTCTATAAAAAGATAAACATCTGGAGGCTATGCTTACTAATGTTAATTATCATTTTTATCATGAACATATTGCATATCCCACTATAGCCCCAAAAGAAATCCCCGACCTTCATGGCTTTATGAAGACTGTGAAACCCCCTCACTATAGCCCCAACCCAATTCAAGGGAAAATCAGGAAGATACCCCAGGATCCTCAACATCCGCAACTTACCTCATGGTTAATTCTCTTTCGAGTAAACTCCTAAATCTGTTTCCTGGTGTCTCTCCTACTAAAAAAACTGAGGAAGATTGTATATTCCCATGTTTCTCTTTACCCTTGTTGAATTCCCCACTAACACTCTCGACCCCGAGGAGTTGCTGCTGACAACTACTCTATCACCACCATGGCAGGTCGATGAGGTATGTAATCTAACTCCTCATGATGATTTAAAAGATTTTACTAATTAATAAAAATGTCATTAAATATTTATCAGCTATACTACTACTGTAGAATACGAGGGCCTTGTCGGAGTAGGAAATCCCCTCCTAAATCCCAAATTGATATTCAAAGTGCTGATGCATATTACACCCGTTGAGCCAACAAAAAAAGTCTTGCCCAGAGACCTACTCAACCATGGAATCCAAGAGGAAACCATATGTGCCATATCCTCTATGAGCCCCAATGCCCAACCTAATGGAGCTGCTACCAATGGGAGGCAAAGGCATATTGTGGGAAAATATGGTGAGGCACACCAAACTAGCAAAACCACACTTGGCTGACCTGCTAGAAATCCGTATCATAGCATTTATGATGATAAGTTATTGTTTCCACAGGCGGCGCAAGCAGCATCTAGTACATACATGGGGTGGATACATAGCAATACTTACAGATGATATCAACCCCCGCCTCGTGGACTTCGGCATACAACTTAATTGAAGAAAGGAGTATCTCACAGTGCTAGAGTACAGCCTTTAGTACCAGTGCTGCCCGCCAAAACAACAAGTAGATCCTCTATATATGCCAATCAAAAGGCGGCTTACTCCTTTACAATTCCACAAGGCAAAGCAATGGGATTCCCACGTTTGCTATAACTTCCCTCAATTCCCGCCATCAACATTTCAGGATATTACCATCAAAGAAATCAGATAATGACATGGATAAGAGCATGGTGCAGAATACCAAATCCCAACATAATGGCTGCCGTGAAATTTTTGAAGTTGATCATAGTTCTTATTGATCAACCAAAAAGGAAAAATGTCTACCAGGTTACATGCATAGAACATTCGAAGACATGGTCAACACCAAGTTCTAGACATCACACTCAGAATTCCAAAGAACCCTAAAAAAGCTTCAATCACGTCGTTACGTCTATCGACATGAGTTTGGCGACTAGGTCTTTCGACCTCGATAAAGGATCTGAGGACATAACCTACATCAGGTAGGGGGGATGTTAATCCCATTGTGGATTAACAAAGATGCTCCTCGATTTGAGGACATTAATAAGTAATATGTAGTAATGGCACTATAACGGTTGTACATTATGAGATACTGGCCAGCCAAGTCTTTAGTTTGTAAGTTTTGGGTTCCCAAGTATGAATAAGGGCCAGTTGTATAAAAGGCATTTTCTCATAATGGAAAAACACAATATTCCTTTGTGCTATGAGAGCTCTTGCTTTGTCTTACTACCTGAGAGAGAGAGTGTGTGTACTCTAGCACATGCTCCTCTTCTATGCATGTGTATGGGAGAGTGAGAGGAAGATTTCTTTGCATTGTGGTGTGAGCGAGTTCCTGGGTGATAGCGTGGAGGTGGAGATTGGAGGAGTGGAGCTTCCAAAAGCGAGCTTGGAGAGCCTCAAGGGACATGAGCTTGAAGCATTGGAAAGTTGTTGTCTATTGCTGCTTCCGATTATGGATGTATGGAGTTCCCTCTTGGGAGAGGTGTGGTAGCCCATAACGTTCAATTGTCATGGAAAAACATAAGGGGAACAATTCTTTATGTGATCTACCCTATGATAGCAAGATGCATAACCTTAGCATCGTCTCCTAGAATACCTATATTCATCATGTACATTACTTCACATGAATTGCACTAGATTCATATTATGTTCATGATACTAGCATGACCTTGATTGTGTGTTCGAGTCATCGGATTGGGAATCCAACCCACCGGGTGTGCCGAGTGTTGGTGGCTAGACAGCCACAGTCGGATCAACACCGCTAGATGTTAGAGCTAGCGGAACGACGACACACTTTATTATAGATCCGGCATGCCAGAGTTAGGTGTGTCCACCTACCTTATGTGGTGGGTCATTGGGATCATTCATGGGTGGAGGTTGTGTGTGTATTATTGTATGAGAGCATGGATGATTAGGGATTTTGTGAGAGATGCTACAATGGATACTTCTTGGGTTTTCTTTATTTATTTTGTTTTCTTTGTTAGGGAAAAAGGCCACCGCCAACAGTTAATCTCTAGCATACTCCCTAATATATTCTTAATTAAATTTTGATTAAAGAATCAATGATCTCGAGCTTAATTCAAAAAAACAATCACAATTTGGGCAACCACTTCCTAGTTTGGATATTTTAGGCTTCATGTTGGCCTCATTCTCCCCTCTTGGATTGATATAGGCGCATCCTATTGGGTTTTCCCTTTCCGTGATTTGGGAAGAGGAGGGTCCTTGGTTAGTTAGGAAAATATTTCCTCAGGTGGCCATGTTGTTTACACTTGAAGCATTTGTTCTCATGGAAAAGCTCATTGTGTTGTCTTTATTCTTGATATATACTTGAGGGAGAGATCTTCTTTCTAATCTTGTTGTCTGAAAGATTGGTCTTTCTTCTGATCTGGCCAAGGATGATCAAAGTCCCCTTGTCTTCGATTGATGACACCTTGATCTCTTGGAAATACGAGGATACGAGCAAACGGAGAGACCTAACTCTATCTAATACAAATATATTCTTATTAAATAGGAATCTATTCCTATCTGTTACATAGGAAAAATATATTTATTCTAATAGGAATCTAATCCTCCAATCAAATGGCACTCAATGTGTGTGATCAAGGATGGAACAAGTCCGTACTTGGTACATGGAAGCAAACGCCTTTTTTCTCTGGCTCGTTCTCCTAAAATTGAACTTATTCATGTGCTATTCTATTACAGATCGTAAATAATAATTATGTTGGAAAGTTATCGACTCATCGGGTCCACCCATCCATAGGATGGTGCCATTGGGGATCCATCCACCCATGCACATAATCATTTTTGTTATCTCATTAGGTCCTACCACACTGTGAAACATATGAAAGCATGTTCTTTAATTAAAGACATTCCACAATGTTCCTTAAAATAGCCTTTCAAAACAACAAAACAACATCAAACAATTCCTACAGCAAAACGTTCAAAAAGAGACCCTGAAACCAAGTCAATAGCCAAATCCAGGCTTCCATATCCATGTCCATAAATATATCATCCAAACCAATACCAACCCATTAATGATCTAGAACTCGATCTTGCAGCCTAAACCAGCTAGGCATACCTCACAGACCATACTCCCTCATCGTCCCACGAGTCGGTGCATGAGGGCCAAGATAGCCTATCCCCCCCTTAGGTCTCCTGTTGCTTTTACCAAACCCTCCCGCTCCTTAGAGGGGATGTCTACTCATGAGGTGGGCTAATTCACCGCACTAGCATGGGCCCACAAAACTAGGCAACATCATAATCACATGTCCACCCTTGCATGGTGGAAATCCGATTCCTAGCAGTGACATAGGAGCGGATTACGTTGGGCCAACTCCCAAGCTTGCTATTGCCTCCACCTATCAACTATGCAAGCCTAGACTGGAGTTAGCAAAGTAGGGGAGAAAATGTACCTACATATTAGCAATGAAACCAGCAAACATATCCATAGAAATTTAAAAAATCTCTTCTTTTCAATAATTCATTATACTATTTCTATTGTAATTTTTATATTAATTAAACTTTAACTAGTAAATCAATCGAATAGATCACTATTGACAATTAATAGAGAAGCCGAGGCCATACCTCAACCCCCAAGAATGATATATAATTTGAAAAACTAAAAATATATACCTTATAGAAATCTATCGTTTATCGTTGTTGTCTTTGCTCGTTAACAAGAGCTTCAGAACTTGAAATATGAGAATGGAGATTCTTCTAATGCCTTCTCATAGAATTGAAATTATCCAAACATCCCTGAGCTTAATCTCCTCTTACTCGTACTCTGACTCTTCTCTCTTTCGCATGACTATGGCAAAGTAGCCTTCTCTCATAGAGCTATGGTATACTATTCTTCCTTAAAACTATGAAGTAGTAGTCTCTTCCTCCGAAAGATCATAGCAAACTAGCCTTCTCTTCCAAGAGATTAGATAAGAATGAAGGGCGATATACATCTCAAGTTCTAGAATCACCTTTACTGCCTTCTTACAGTTTCCATTTATAGAGACCTTGACAGAACCAATGAATTGTTTCGGCCATAACTCAGAATATGGTCGTATAACCAATCAAAAGAAGTAAAAGGCATCTATCTAGTCTATAAGCTGGCATGGGTAGAATAGGTAAAAACGTCTATATATAGCTACAAATGTGCCATCTTTAGAAATGCGTTGCTTTTTCATATTTTTAGTGTACATGGCCTCTAAATATGTAAAAGTACTCTAAATATGACCTTAAATCACCTAAATTCAAAATTATATTTTGGGAGATATTTTCTCTTAATAGATCTATTCTTGTCTTCTTATTTCTTTTCAAATTTTTGGAGCTAATATTTTTACTCTATCACTTTCTTAATGTTTCTAGCCTTATAGTTTCTCTGTAAGTGCACTCTCTTTCTTCTTGAAACCTATATTAAAAGAGAATCATTACATGGCTTGGGAGGGATCTTATACACAACTCCAAAGGTTTTGACTCAATTTGGATGAGCACTTCGTAGTAGTGAGTGGCTCGAGCATCTTGTTAAAGATGGCTTTGTAAATATCCCAACTTGAGAAGGGTATATTCATGGGTGCACAGTTACTGTTAGAGGGGTACGGAGGAGTTACTCAACCAAATCGAGGGAAAGATTTGATGTTTTGATAGACATGGTAAAGTGGATGTTGTTCCTCTTTATGTCACTAGGAAAAAGAATAATTATAACATTTTTGTTTTGTAATATGTTTATGAAGTGCGTACAAGGACCCGTTAATTTTTGTTGTCATCGGTTATAGATGGGCAGTATATTTCCACCCATACAGGTAGGTAGTGTATTGCCATTGTCATGGAGAGGCAACAAAGATTTATTATATGCCAGACTTCATATTGGTATTGAGAACACAAATTGGATGTTGTGTTATTCATGTCAAGAAGTCTCAAAGTACAAAGATTGATTTTGTTTATTTATCACTATAATGTGTGTTGGAGGCATACCTAATCCACATATTGTAGCATATGTATATACAGACTGGGTAAGTGATAAAAAATATATCATTTATTTATTTATAGTAAATCATTTCCCATCATTGAAATGGTTTACAATATTGCTTCACATAGTAGAGGTGTCCAGTGATTGAGACCACACTGGTAGAGGTTTGTCTGGATAGTGCTATTAGCTTTTGAATGTGACCATAGATAGCCCATAAACATGTCGGTAGAGACATGGTTGGCCATAGAGACATAGAGACATAGAGACATGGTTGGCCATAGAGACATAGATATGTATTGCCAAGCAACCAAAGCGGTTTGCAGGGGTAAACATGTGGATAGGCATGTATCTACTCATGGGCTGGGAGTGGTACTCTCATTGGTGCATGTCACTCTTGATTTTCTAGTAGTGCATAGACACTATACATCACATAGATGTTGTTTATGTGGAAATCATCTTCGTTACAAGATGTGTAAATGGTTCTTGGAAGAATGCAAGAACTTTTGGAGAGAGGAAAGTGTGGCTTTCCTTAAACTCTGTGGTCAATAAACTTTACCACATTATAGAACAATTTGCTAAAGACTTGTAACGGTTGGGCAAATTTGTTGAATTAAAGTCCATGTGGTTTCTAACCACAAGAGGAAAACATCTTTGATGTCATAGAACATGCAAAGGAATCCTTGAATGTCAAAGCACATACATTATGAAGTTCTTGAGGATTTGAGAACTTCTAGCATATACTAAAGGCATGATGTTATTCGATGCCTTAGTAGCAATTTGTGTTTTATTGACATACTTCATAGTTGCAAGTGGCAACTATGGTTTGGTGTTCCACATGAAACATGAGTGTTGCATGTTTCCTTAGTCATAGTACTTAAGGAAAATATGTGTTATGTGTCTTGCTTTCCTTGTCATAGTACTTAGGAAGTTACAGATAGAGATGACCATATGGTCTACACACAGACACTTATTTACAACTTTCTGAACCATTTTCACAGACGAAAACTCTTCTTGAAGGGAAAAGTAAAAAGGTCAACATTTGACCAACTAATAAGATGCAAAAACATCTGAGTTTGAAAGGCTCTTTATCAAACATCTCTACAAACTATATGGCCTACCCCGTAGATATAGTGTTGGGTAGAGATAGAAAGTTTGATAGTCATATTTAAAGGAAAATCATATTGATGGTGGTCAAACTAGAAACCCAACAAGGTTCTATGTAAGATTCCTCCCTCCATCTTCTGAGGTGTAAAGGTGTAAGAAGAACCTCCCCTTATGTTCTTGTAATTATTCCCCTCTCTGAAATAGAAGAAAGATCTTGCTTTACCCTGTTTTAGCCTAGAGAGAGAAAATGTCTAGAGAGAAGTAATCTAAAATTGAGATATCTTTGAATATAAAATTCCTCCTAGTGTCTAAAATGGTTTCCCAAGTTCAAAATGAACTTTCCAATGTGCATTAGGAATCAATTAAAAATGATATAAGGGACCTTAGCCTAAGAGTCTAGATTTTTAGAAATTTTTGGATTATGGTCCAATTAAGGTTCCTATGGACCAACAGGATTAATCCAAGTGTTGGGATGAGATAAATCCAAAGAATAAAACAAAATACCCAAAAATGAGTAAATGCTCATATAAGATAAAGAGTTGACTGAGTACAAGGTTTATTAGTTAAAAATTAAGAGATATTACTAAAAAAAATGAGATATTTTGGAGAAATGATGAATTTTTGACACCTTGGTAAGGAGGGGGAGACTCTTGAGGTAGGCGCCTAATTCACACATGTGGATGAGTTTTTAATTCAAAAAATTGTGATATTTTTATCGCTCTTCACTCTTGGAACTGGATCAAATGAGAGCTAAACTGGTCCAAATCTTATCCAAATTCAGCCAAACTGAAGCTGGAAAATTCTAGGACTTAGTTGGACTTAGTTAGTGGCCTCCCTCACCTATAAATAGACCCTCATTCTTTTGTATTCTCATCTGTGAACTATGCCATGCCAGTATTACATTAAAATAATGATATTTTCTATTATCCCTTAAAAATTCTCTACTTTTGGAGAGCTTGGAGCTTCTCTCTCTCTCTCTTCAACAATCCTTGGAGCTTTCTTCTCAACATACTAAACCAATTGATTGGTTGGGGGATTCCTTCTAAGATAAAGAAGCAAGCCAAACCTAAGGGTAAGAAGAAATTCATGGTTTTTTATTATATTCTCAATGATTTCACTTCTCAACTCCTCTCAAGCTTGAGAAGTTTCTATTTAGTTGTTTTTAATGCAAATCAAGCTTTCTCTAAGAGTTTTAATGATTAATCACAAAAAAGTTAATCTTTATTAGAATGCTTTTTATGTATATCTCTCTCTCCCAAAAGAATAGTCATTCCCATGACTAATTCTTAAGCAAATGAATGCTTCGCATTGATAAATTCTTAATTCAAAATCAATCTCTAAGCTTGTTTTAAAGCTAGAGGTTAAGAAAATGGTTTTTTATGCTTTTATGCTAATAACATTATGGTAAACTTATGATTTAATTTCATAAACTGGATTTAAGTCTAAGGATAGTTATTCTATCATAATTGTATTACAAAGTCTTATTCTTTCTAGAAATATTGAAAATTATCAGTAATAGGAGCGAAGCTATGGCAAAATTTTTAGAAATTAATACATAGCTCATTTTTATGCATAATACTAAAAGAGGACTTCCGACCATATTCTAGGATTAGACATCCTATGCTAAAAGAATGATTTTCATCGAATTCATGGGAAGCTAATTTTTAGTGTTTATGCATAAATAATTAATTAAAGAAAAGAGAAATTTTTGGTAATTTTATTTTTATGCAAAAAGAGGAATTTCCATGATAATGGAGATCCATGTAATTAAATGGAAAAAGAAAAATTTTGATATAGTAAAATAATGAATATTTTTATTTAAAGAGGAATTTTAAATAAATTTATTTTATGTATGAGAAATTTTTATGATAAAAGAGGAATTTCCATGACATTTGGAATTCAATCATTTAAATGGTAAAAGTGGAATTCTTGAAATATTTGAAATAATGGATATTTTTATTAAAGAAAAGAGAAATTTTAGATAAATTTATTTTATGATAAAAGAGGAATTTCCATGACATTTGGAATTCAATCAATTAAATGCAAAAAGAGGAATTTCCATGATATTTGAGATCCAAGAAATTAAATGGAAAAAGAGGAATTTTTAGCATAATTCAAATTATGAGTATTTATCAAAAGTGAAATTTTGAGCATTATTAATTTTATTGGAAAATATGGGTAGAATTGATTTTTGTAAATCCCATGAATCTTTTACTCAAAAGAAGAATATTGAATACATTTCACTTGAGAAATTTGAGAAAGAATATGAAAATATCCGTTGAGAAAAAGTACCTTTAACTAGGCAAAGCAATTGGCAGAAATTTAGAAAAGTCCCATCGGTATCAAAAATAGAAAATGTTACTAAATGTGAATAGATGTGAATGCGATGTGATAAGATGTGAGTGGATGTGGATGTGATAGGATGTGAGGTAAATGGATGTGGATGTGGATGTGGATGTGAATGAAGAGATGAGAATGAGATGTGAGGATATGTGAAAGGATGTGATGTGATGTAAATGGATGTGGATGTGGATGTGGATGTGATAAGATGTGATGTGATGTAAATGGATGTGGATGTGGATGTGATAGGATGTGATGTGATGTAAATGGATGTGGATATGGATGTGATAAGATGTGGTGTGATGCAAATGAATGTGGATGTGGATGTGATAAGATGTGATGTGATGTAAATGGATGTGGATGTGGATGTGGATGTGGATGAGATGTGATGTGATGTGATGTAAAGGGATGTGGATGTGAATGTGATGAGATGTGAATGAAATGAGATGTGATGTGAATATATGTGGATGTGAATGTGAATGAATGGATGGATGTGGATAGACATGCATGTGAATGACTAGATGGATGTGGATGAATGAGATGGAATGAATGAGATATGATGTGGATAGATGTGGATGTGATGTAATGTGGATATAATGTATGTGATGGGATGGGGATACAATGAATGTGATGGATGTGAATGGATGAGATGTGATGTGAATGGATGTGATGTGATGTGATGTGAAGATGAGATGTGATGAGAATGGATGTGATGTGATGTGATGTGAATCAGGATAGATGTGAATGGATGAGATGTGATGTGAATGGATGTGATGTGATGTTACGTGAATCGGGATAGATGTGAATGGATGAGATGTGATGTGAATGGATGTGATGTGATGTGAATCGGGATAGATGTGAATGGATGAGATATGATGTGATATGAATCGAGATAGATGTGAATGGATGAGATGTGATGTGAATGGATGTTATGTGATGTGAATCGGGATATATGTGAATGGATGAGATGTGATGTGAATCGGGATAGATGTGAATGGATGAGATGTGATGTGGATATGGGTAGATGAGAATGGATGAGATGTGATGAGGATAGATGTGGATAGATGTGATGAGATGTACTATGATGTGATTGGATGAGAATGGATGAAGGACGATGGGAATACATATGATTGGATGTGGATTAGGCAATGTGAATTGATGTAGAAGAATGTGGAATAACGAGAAATGATGTGGAACAATGTGGAAAGATGAGAGTTCATTAGAAACTATATTTATGACCTGTTTTTAAATGACTATTTTATGTCAAGAATGCTAGGGAAGCATTTTGACCATCTTGTGAGAATGAGGTCGTGGGGAGACCTAAGTGATAAAGTTGCAATAGTTGACGGCGGAGAGTCAATGGAGGACGTCTCGCGTAGCTGTTGAAATATCAAGCTCGTATACAGCTGGAGGATAGCACATGGGTGCTGACAGAGTGACAGTATGGTAGATAGATATCGTGTGGTGTGTTTATGACCGCGTCCAGCTGGTCATGTGTGGTGTGGACATTACATTAGGTTTACTTTGTAGTGTGGACATAACACTATGTTGTGTTCTCCTTTGTGTGTGTGAGAGAGATGGTGACTATGGCTTCTCTCTTTCTTTATGGTTGATGGTTATGGATTAGGGTTTGCTTCTCTTGTGTGTGTTACATCCTGCTCCTGTTTTTTATCATGGTATCAGAGCCAAGAGCTCATTAGCTGAGTTGTGTGAGTGAGTGAGAGAAGAGGGAAGAAGAAGAAAAAGCTGTGAAGGAAGCCATTGGAGCTTGGAGCAAAGGAAAAGCTGTGGAGCACACACCGGCATCAGATCTGAGAGCTAAGGACCATTGGTAAGTGTAGCAAGACCCCCTCTGCGGATTGCAGGTGCCAAAGAGCAGGTTCAGTGAAGATTGAAGTGCATAAAGCAAGTGAAAAATTCTGGTTTTTTCTCTAAGCTTTCATGGAAAGCTTGAAGTGAATGTATACTCTTGGCAAATGTATACACAAAGGCACATGTATTTGGGCTTGCAAATGCATTAGCAAAGTGGACACAAGCATCATACAGAATCTTGAAGCAGATTGATGCATACAGATTTGATTAAAATCAAGAGAAAGTGGATTTATGTAAAAGTTTCTGGTCTTTCACAAAACCAGTGGACATACCCCCCGTGGAGGATCAATTGCAAGAGCTAGAGGCAAAATTGAGCTAAACCCTTCATACCCAAGGTAGATTAGGTCATTGCTAACAAGCCTATCTATTCAATTGTGATTTCCCCTCTCTCTACAGCCCACAATAGCAGGCGGCGTTTTCTGGATGAGTTTCTTGGACAGTTTGCAATGAATTTGCTCTAATTCACTCATTTGGACACCAAATTGAATGCTTTAAAGCTTGGAGAGTTTAGCAAAGACATTGCTAAGGCCTTATGATGATTGGTTGCAGCTCATTTCATGCATTTGGAGCTCATTGAAGTGATTTATCAGAGGTGTGCAGGTTTGCAGAAATTCTGTCCAGAAATAGAGCATTTTTAATCAAGGCATTAATCTTTGTCTATATCAAATTGGCCTAATTCCTTTGGTACATGTAAAGTCCTATGAGTTGCTAAACTTTTGAATCAAAAAGTTTTGGATTTGGAGAAGATTTGAAGGAGATAGAGCAATTTTAGTGAGAGGTGGTACCTGACAGATGCAGAAAAATTCAAACCAGAGGTTACAAAAATTGGTGGTTCTCATTACCCTTGAAGAATTGGATCAAACCCTTCTAGGATATGTTGGAGCAATGTGTTGGGAAGCTAATGCAAGTTGAATCATTGAATTTGGACAAGATTTGAAGGATTTAGAGCATAATCTTGACTGGTTACTGGCGAGAAATTACTGGCGAGAAAAAAACCAGAAAATGTTTTGTGAAGGAGTTTCATTTGATTTCAACTTTGATCGAGTGTACATTGTTGGTGAATCATTGTGGGATGTTAATGCACACAATTTGCAAGCATTTGATGTGATTTGGAGAGATTTGGAGCATTACAGGTACTTCGTACATTGTAATCGAAAGGGTACATCTACTCTATTTTTTTGCAACAATGGGAGATGGTCCGATACAAATTGTTGGAGAGAAGCTTGATTGTACTAACTTTCAAGTGTGGAAGTTTCGAATGAAGAGTTTTTTGAAAGGCAAAGGTTTATGGAGTCTCGTCTCTGAGGAAGACCCGGAGCCATATCTACCTCCTCAACCAAATAATGCTCAGTTACTGGCTCACAAGCAATGGGTAGAGCGGTCTTCGAAGGTGTTGCATTATTTTTCCATATGTGTAACAGATGCCTTGCTTATTCACATCCAAGATGCAGATACACCGAAAGAAGCATGGGGTATATTGTGCCGAATGTATGAGACAGACACTGGTGCAAGGAAGATACAACTAAAGCAACAGATTCACAGTGTCACACGAAGGAATAGGAGTATACATGAGTATGTTCAGGAAATCAAGGGTTATGCTGATTCCTTGTCATCAATCCATGCCCCGATGGATGATGATGATTTGGTTGCTCTCACATTGCGTGGTTTAGGCAAAGAGTACAAATCTTTTGACACTTCCATCTCAGTAAGGTTGGGAGGAATGCCAGACTTTAATGAGCTTG
Organism: Cibotium barometz; assembly: GCF_041138505.1. Classification (NCBI taxonomy): domain Eukaryota; kingdom Viridiplantae; phylum Streptophyta; class Polypodiopsida; order Cyatheales; family Cibotiaceae; genus Cibotium; species Cibotium barometz. The sequence continues at coordinate 44,044,325 of NC_141077.1, forward strand.
TGTCACTGCTCATTGTTGAAGAATTGAAGCTTGGCCTTGGTGGTATGAGTGTTACAGGTGGTGCATCCTCGTCAAGCAATGATGAACATGCAAGAAATCAGGCTTTTTACTCATCTAGAGGCTCTCGAGGCAGGGGGAGATTTACCCCTCGAGGCCGTGGAGGACGTGGTTGGAATGACAGGTCTACTCAACCACAATCAAATCAGAATTTTCAGAATTCACAGTCATCATTTGGATCACGTGGAGGTCGTGGATTTCAATCCCATAGGGGGAGATTTGGAACAGGTGCTCGTGGTAGAGGACGATGGCAAGGCCCTCAACAAAATTTGAATGGGATTGAATGTTACTATTGTGGTAAACTTGGACATTTGGCAAAAGATTGTTACAAAAAGCAGAATGATGTGAGGAATGGAAGACCACAACATGGAAATTATGCATCTACCAGTAACAATGATGGGAGTTCGAATCATCTTTTTGCAATGAAGCATGTTATGGGGACAATGGATTCTCAGAATGCAGGAGATGAGTCATGGTATATGGATTCAGGTGCCTCAAACCACATGACATGTCATAGTGAGTGGTTTGAGAAGATGCAACCATTGGATACAAATGGTTATGTGGTCACAGGAGATGATACTCAGCATCTTATAACACATGTTGGCAGTGTGCCTTTGAAGATGCATGATGGAAATGTGAAAAATATGTCAGAAGTGTTATATGTACCATCCATCACAAAGAGTTTGGCATCAGTAGGACAAATGGTTGAGCAGGGACTACAAGTCAGATTCAATGAGAAAGGCTGTTTTGTGGAAGATTTTAAGCATGGCTGTAGATTGGTTGCCAAGGGCAAGAAGGAAGGAAGGTTGTTCAAATTGGATGCAGGCATACCAGAATTGAGCTCAGCCATGTTTTCAAAGAGCAATGGGATTGTGCAGGACATTGACATGTGGCACAAGCGGATTGGACATGTCAATATACAGAGATTAAAGAACATGCAAACAAGGGGCATTGTCAGTGGATTGCCTCGATTCAAATATGATGGTCATATGCATGTTTGTGAAGCCTGTCAGTTTGGGAAGCAGGCAAGGTTGAGGTTTCCTAGAGAAGGAAACATGAGTAATAGACCACTTGAAATAGTGCACAGTGATGTATGGGGCCCAGCACAAAACCCATCTATCAAAGGAAGTCTATACTATGTGACATTTATAGATGACTTCAGCAGGATGACATGGATATATTTTTTGAGAGAGAAGAGTGAAGTGCTGGAAAAATTCATGGATTTCAAAGCCCTTGTAGAAAAACAATATGGCTGTTGGATTAAGTGCCTGAGAACAGATGGAGGTGGTGAATACACCTCAAAAGCATTTGAGCATTTCTTGCGGAAGCATGGGATAAGAAGACAGTTGACATGCAGGTATACACCTCAGCAGAATGGTGTGGCTGAGAGAAAGAATCGTGTCATATGTGAAGTGGCAAGGGCAATGCTTAATGAAAAGAGCATGCCAGATTACTATTGGGCAGAAGCATGTGCTACTGCAATGTATATCCTGAACAAATCACCTACAGCAGCCATTCATGGAAGCACGCCTGAGATGCGACTTACAGGTTACAGGCCAGATATTGGACATCTGAAAGTCTTTGGATGTGTAGCTTATGTTCATGTGCCTGATGAAAGAAGACGGAAGTTGGATCCTAAAGCAGAGAAATGTGTCTTTGTTGGATATGCACAGGATCGAAAGGCTTACAAATGTTATAACCCTCAAACTAGACAAGTAGTCATCTCACGAGATGTTGTATTCGATGAGCTTGCTAGTTGGTATAAAGCCAAAGATGAGGGAGTCATTGACACACTTGAGGCGAATGTGCCTGTGAACTTGCCATCACAAGCAAGTTCTAGTTCTACTACTATGTCTGGGCCAGCAGCAGAAGCTGACAGTAGTAGTAGTGTACGTCCATGGTCAGGACGTCTGAGACATGAGAGTGTGAGCACTGGGAGTAGTGCTATGGATAAAGGCAAGAAGAAAGTCGAGGGAATTGGGATCACAGGTTATGAGTCTTCTAGCTCAGAGAGTTTGGATGAGGAGCTCGGGATACCTGTTGTACGCACACCTGGTGCTAGGCAGGACAGATATGTGCCACCACATGCTAGAGTTACAGGTGTACAGAGTGACCCGCATGCATTGCGGAGATCCCAGAGAGTCAGATATCCAGTGGAGAGATTGACATATAGAGATTTTGCTATGCACTATGCATACATGACTTCTATGGTAAAGCATGTGGAACCTACATGCTATACAGAGGCTATTGGAGAGCATGTATGGCAGAAAGCCATGGATGACGAGATGGATGCTTTGGACAAAAATGATACATGGGAATTGGCTGAGTTACCTAAAGGAAAGAATGCAATTGGATGCAAATGGGTGTATAAGGTAAAGTGCAAGTCAGATGGCAGCCTAGAGAGACATAAGGCAAGGCTGGTCGCTAAAGGATATGCACAAACTTATGGTCTTGATTATGATGAAACTTTCAGCCCAGTGGCTAAAATGGCTACAGTGAGGTCTATCATTGCACTAGCAGCACAAAAAGGTTGGGCTTTACATCAAATGGATGTCAAAAATGCTTTCTTGAATGGTGATCTACAAGAAGAGGTGTACATGGAACAGCCAGAAGGTTATGTACATCCAAAATATCCGACCTTTGTTTGCAGGTTAAAGAAAGCACTCTATGGTTTGAAGCAAGCACCTCGTGCTTGGAGTGACAAGATCAACAGATATCTTGTCAGTATTGGATTTGTGGTTGGAAATGCAGACTCTTCACTTTATGTGAAGAAGACACATGATGGTATCGTGATGATAGTCATTTATGTTGATGATTTGATTATCACAGGTGATTGTGGGAAAGGCATTGATGAGGTTAAGGCCTCTTTATGCAAAGAGTTTGATATGAAAGACCTTGGTGATTTGAGGTTCTTTCTTGGCATTGAGGTGATTAGAACAGGCAAGGGTATATGGTTGGTGCAAAGGCAATATGCACTTGACATGCTGGCAAAGTATGGTATGACAGCATGCAAACCAATGTTAACACCATTAGAGAAAAACATGAAGCTTAGGGCTGATTTGGGTGATGAGCTTGATGATATCACCATGTACAGGAAAATGGTTGGTAGTCTTATCTACATGACCATTACGAGGCCAGATATCAGTTATGCAGTTGGTTTGGTGAGTCAGTTTATGCAGAGTCCTCGTAAACCTCACTTGGATGCTGTGAGACGGATTCTGAGATATGTCAAAACTACCGCGCATTATGGTCTTTTCTATGAGGCAGGAAAAGACATGCATGTCTATGGATATACAGATGCAGATTGGGCCGGTAGTGCATATGACAGGAGATCTACCAGTGGCTATGTTTTTAGCCTTGGTAGTGGAGCTGTGAGTTGGAGCAGTAAAAAGCAACCTACAGTTGCTTTATCTACCACAGAGGTAGAGTATCGTGGAGCAGCCATAGCTGCATGTGAGGCTATGTGGTTGAAGAAGTTGCTAGATGATGTCAGGTTACAGAGTGATATGAGAGTTGTCATTCATTGTGACAACATGAGTAGTATTCAGCTTGCTAGCAACCCAGTTTATCATGCCAGGACCAAACATATTGAGGTCCACTATCATTTCATCAGAGAGAAGGTGCTAGATGGACATGTTGATTTGACATATGTGCAGACAGATGAGCAGGTTGCAGATATCTTTACCAAAGCACTTGGTAAGGATAAGTTCGAGTATTTCCGTACTCGATTGGGAGTCCTAGAGATGGACATGTCGAGCTTGAGGGGGAGTGTTGAAATATCAAGCTCGTATACAGCTGGACGATAGCACATGGGTGCTGACAGAGTGACAGTATGGTAGATAGATATCGTGTGGTGTGTTTATGACCGCGTCCAGCTGGTCATGTGTGGTGTGGACATTACATTAGGTTTACTTTGTAGTGTGGACATAACACTATGTTGTGTTCTCCTTTGTGTGTGTGAGAGAGATGGTGACTATGGCTTCTCTCTTTCTTTATGGTTGATGGTTATGGATTAGGGTTTGCTTCTCTTGTGTGTGTTACATCCTGCTCCTGTTTTTTATCAGTAGCAAGGTCGACCGAGGTCTTGACTAGCCTCGGTTCAATTTAAATGTGGTAAGCTTCTGGTATGGTGGATGAGGGACCAAGGAAGCGGCCTATGACTTAAGCGCTAGGTGACCTGCAAAGGATCCTAGAGGGTGCTGACCATACGGTGCTCGGGCTCTGGGTCGCCGAAGATACCCACGCATGTGTCGAGGAAGAAAATAGAACAAGGAGTTAGAGTTGTTTTCTGAACTCGGGCATGGATCTGGTTGATTGGCCTTGCTGGTCCTCAACAAACGGATGAGTCCATGGCTCTTTATATGGATCTGTTGGTTGATCTTGCTAGGAGAGTCCATCTGGATTTTTATAAGTGAATATATTTCTAGGTACTATGAGCTAGGAACTATTGAAAAGGCCCCTGAGTGGACAAGTGGTGAGCATTCTGGTTGCCAATGATGCCATAGGTACACCAATGAAGGAATGATTGGAAATTAGAATTCAACCGGATATTTTGGAGGATTATGATCAGTGATATTATGGTTTCATTAAAAATTTGTTTTAAAGACAGGTGAATCTATGAAACAGGCAATTTCATTAAAAATTTATTTTAAAGATAGCTAAATCTATGAAACAGGCAATTTCATATTAGGTGTGTAAGTGGTGTGACTATCTTGAAGTTTGCTCTTTTCCCTGGTACCTAGGACAAAACATAACCAAATTCCTAAATGGATCCTATCACTACAGTGGTTGGGCGATTGGCTAACCCATGGGATTGGATGGGGTTAGGCTAGACTAATGGATCCCTAAAATGAGACTCAATTCTGTTATGGTACGATAGATGAAGTAAATCTCGGATAGTCTTTGTTCTATGGAAAAGAATCAACGGTTGTGCCTCTCGATGAGAAAAAAAGCGTTGGTCTCTATGATCCAAGTGCAAGTCTTTTCCTTAATCTGATCATGTGACTTACGGGTTCAGTCGGATCAATTTGGTTAGTTAAGGCTCTTGACTACGTTAGAATAAAACTATCCTGGAGGAATCGCCTGTGCTTTTTGGGCGAGAGAAGTTTCAGGACTGGAGCAGGCAGAAGTAATAATGACCTTGAGCTGATCAAAACTATTTTGATGGATTGGCAGCCACACTATTTTGCAATCCTTCTTAAGAATATCCGTCAAAGTTGCACCTACCAAGGCATAATCTTTGATAAAAATCCTATACCATCCCGTGATTCCCAAAAACCCACGAGCTTCATGAACTGATTTAGGGGATGGCCACTCCAGAATATCTTTGACCTTGGCGGGGTCTACTGAAATGCCATCTTTGGAGACGATGAACCCAAGATACTCAATTTGATGAGTAAAGAAGGTACATTTGCTTTTTTTGGCATAGAGTTTGTGTCTGCGCAACAATTACAGAACTCTACGCACATGCTCCTCATGCTCTTCCATTGATTTGGAGTAGATTAAGATATCATCAAAGAAAACAAGCACAAATTCATCCAAGTAAGGATGGAATATATCTTGCATTAGGTGGTTGAAGGTTGCAGGAGCATTGGTTAACCCGAATGACACTACAGTAAACTCATAGTGGCCATAATGGGTATTGAAGGCTGTCTTGGGTATATCTGCTTCCTTGACTTTGATCTGATAGTAACCAGACCTTAAATCTATTTTTGAGAAGACTTTGGCCCCATCAAGCCTGTCAAGAAGTTCATCGATGCAAGGGATAGGATACTTATTCTTGACAGTGACTTGATTCAGCCCTCGATAATCTATGCAAAGGTGGAGAGTTCCGTCCTTCTTTTTTTGGAAAAGGACAGGTGCCCCCCCAAGGAGAGCTACTGGGGCGTACGAATCCTTGCTCAATGAGTTGGGAAAGTTGCTCTTTAAGTTCAATGGCTTCAGGAAGGGACATTTTATAGGGCATTTTTGAGACGGGTTGAGCCCGAGGGATCACCTCGATTTCATGATCGACTTCTCGAGGAGGCGGTAGCCCTGTAAGCTCGTCAGGGAAAACGTCAGAGAATTCTTAGAGCCAAGAGGGTTCTGTCTCCTTACTAGGTTCAATGGCTTTGTTGAACTTGACTAAGAAAACTTGCTGACCCTTACGTGTTCCCTTGAGAAGATGTTTTGCCTTGACTACCCTAGATTTAGGTTTTCTTGTTATCCCCTGAACAAATATTACTTGGCCATGCTCATTTTCAAAAGTGATACTCCCCTGGTTACAATGAATGCTAGCTTTGTTTGCAATTAACCAATCCATCCCAAGGATTCTATCATAAATTCCTAATGGCAAGACTCTAAAGTGGCCCCATGAGTTCGCTCATTACCCAGCTCAAAATCAAGGTTTCCTATAGAGTGGCGAGATACTACTTTCCCACTGGCTAACTCTACAGTAATTTTTCTAGCTGTTTTTTGACCCAAGTTTAATTTTTGCAAACGCCTAGGAGAAAGAAATGAATGGGTACTACCACAATCAATCAAAAGCTGAAATGGCTTATCGTGATGAGTGGCTGCGATTTGGATTACACCAAATTGCTTATTCGGACCTTGGTGTTCTACTGCCGCATGGACGGTGGCGCGCTCTTCTTCAGCCACTTCCAAGGTCGGTTCTTCACTTATAATACAGGCGGTCCTAGTAGAGCAACTGCTCCTCCGTGGCCTCTGCCACCCCCATCGCTTCTTGCACCTTGGTGGATAGGGGTTCCACAGTCTTGATTTCCTTTGCCACCTTGGGGAAATGATGTTGCCATCTTGGGACAGTTGGCCCTAAAGTGTCCCGGCTCATTGCACTCAAAACACAGAGGGCCTTCTCTCTCGAAGAAGCAGCATACGAGCGGGGGATAAAAGAGTTACCTTGTCGCCCACTGTTGGGCTTTATGTTTTGTAGGTTTTAGTCCACCTCATTTTCAACTTGGCAATATGCATCCCTATTCTTGAATTGAAGGGTTTCTTGTAGGGTTGATCTTTAGGATTTGCCTCAGGGTAAGATCTCTTTTGATGCTTAGGTTTGCCAGTCCTCATTTCTTTCACAAGGGGCTTTGCTCGTATGAGAGCATCTTGTAATGTGCTTGGCCTCATTGCTTCAAGGCGGGAATCTAAGGGTTCATTTAACCCTTGGCAGAAACGAGCCACTTACTGGTAGCTGGGGTATACTTCCGAAGAGTGATAAATTTGGAATAGTTGTCCTCAAGAGTTAAGCTGCACTGCCTAAGACTAAAAACTTATTCATCTTTATGGATTCATGGGATGGGGGAAGATATCTTCCTTCATGGCTTGCTTGATGTCTTCCCACGTTTGAGAATGCTTGGTGACTCCCTTGTCACGGCACCACTGTTTCCACCAGAGTTTAGCATCTTCGATGAGGCGAAACCGTGCATGCATAGACTGATTTGCTACTCCAGTACCGGCGGCAAAGAAATAATCGTCCATCGCTTCAATCCAGACTTCAGCATCCTTCTCAATCTTTGAACCTTCTCCTTTAAAGGAGGGAGGTTGCATTTGCTTGAGCAAGAGCTTCTTCTCTTGGATATCAGTGTAGAGCGCATTGGTGGGAAGTGGAGGGTGATCGTCTTGGCCATCATTGTAAAAACAATTTTAAGATTACAAGATTCATTTTTGCACAACGCTTATTTTGGAGATTAAAACATTGAAATCATTTTATTTCCAAATATTTACAAGGACGAGTTTTATTACAAAGATCCGAGACTAATGTAATTAGTCTTATTTGCCATCAAGGGAAATTCCTAGCTTTGACTATGACATAAGGGTAGAGCAGTCCACATAGGTGAAATATGGGGGTTCCGCTGTAGTTTCTAAGACTCTAAAAACTGATGGTGGTAAGGGTGGTAATGGTGGTAGACTCTGGATTGGGGTAGGTCCCAAAATAGCTACTCTGTTATAGCAGGTAAGACCTGCATCACTTGGTCATACACCCAGCGATCCTGAGGTGTGCGAATCCCATCTATAGTCAGAGGTGTCGGCCCTGGGGGTACCGACAAACCAAAATAAACGGATCATCTTCAACTTTTCAATCCAATGAATCTGCTCTAGGTTGATGGTAAGGTTCCCAATTCGATCTGCTCGGATGAAGAAATATCTTGGCCCATGACTCTAGAAATCTCTACCCCATCCTCTTTCAATATGAGAGAAATGAGGGATGGACATCTTCTCTAGTATCTGCACCATGGTATCACGGAACTCAAAATTTGAGGATTGACTCTAGCAGTCTCGAAGATGCATTGGAAAACTAGAAACTTCGAGTAGGAATCTTCCTCTTCCTACAATCATTCAAATATCAATTCATTTTTGTTTGTTTTAGTAGGATGTTTTTATTAATTAGCATTATGTTAGGTAAAACATTCATTGCAAAACAGTCCTTAAATGGCAATTCCTAGGAGCTAAGATCGGCTCTGATACCAATTGTAAGGTTCCCCCCTTCTAAAATAGGGGAAGCACTTAAGATAGTCCACAGTCTTAACTTGGAGAAAACTTTCCTATTCATCGACACCTTGACCATGTAGAGATTCAAGGATACGATTCATAGGTAAGACCTTGTCCTATCCCTTAGGGGGAGCGTGATCTTCTAAAAATCAAATCACCCATAGAGTAATTGATCATAAATTGGGCAACTACTAGACTTGATTTCTAGAGGCAACGCTTTTTTCCTCATCCATGCAAGGCACAGCCGCCGCTGGCCTAGTCTTCTAGAATAGAGTTGCCCAAGAACCTATTTATCTAGCGTAGGGATTTTAGTTAATCTGTTGGAAAGCTTCCCGACTAATCGGGTCCACCCGTCCGTAGGATGGTGCCGTCGGAGCATTCCATCCTCCCACTTTCCACCCTACTCACGCGTCAATTTGTTTTCTAATTAATCCTACCACACTGTTTGACATAAATAAACATGTTCCTTAATTCAGGCCCTTTTCACAAGGTTTGTTAAAAGTCTTTTTCCACAATACAATAATGCCAAAGATAAGATTTATAAAAAAAAGTTTATACATGAATCAATTCCATACAAGCCAAAAACTGGCTCTCTTATTCTTTTCCTTTATACTGCCGATGATCTAGAATTCGGCCTTCCAGCCTTTACATGCTAGGCAAAACCCTACGGGACCATACACCTCATCGTCGGCCCGCTGGCCGTGAGCGAGGACTCAAGCTGGCCTCTCACCCTCTCTCAGGCTCCATCGCTCGATCCTCCCGCCCCTCAGAGGGATGTCTGCACACTAGGGTGGGCTTATTCATCGCACTAGCCTGGGCCCTCAGAACTAGGTAGCATCATAATCTCTCGTCTCAATCGGCCAACCTTGTTCTCCCAATGGTATGAGGGATACCTTGGGCCATTCTCGAGCTTTGCTAACGATGCCGCCTGGCTACACAAGCACGGAACGGAGTTAGCATCGAATCCAAGAAAAACTTGCACTCTTTAAAGATAACAATTTCAATGCAATTTATTGAATACAGCATCACACAATTCGTAACTTCATATAATTTTATGTCATTATTTTAAAAGGAAAAGATACACATTTATTAACACTAATTTATTAAAAAAACTCTTCTTTAAAAGATAACCAAGCTATCCTGGCCACCATTTCCTTGAGGAGCTTGTAAAGGGAGGGTTGGAGCTGCATCGGGAGTATCTTCTCTAATCTCGTTGTTGCGCGCTCCTCCCGAGGCAATATTCTGACGTTTCTGGGAAGGGACCATCTTGGATGTCATCTTGCAGGGCTCGCTGTTGCGGTCAAAACGCTCCAGTCGGATCTCAATTCTGAGATCGTTTGCTCACCGTATGAGCAAAAAAGATTACAGCGCATGAACCCTCTCTTAAGACAAAAACCTCTTACTAAAGTCTACGCACATGGGGGGGGATTGTGAGATGTCCTTAACACAAAAACGTTTTGCAAAAGGGGAGAAGGGCTGAGGGCTAAGGGCTGCTGTAAGTCTCTTCACACGGGGGGAGGGGAGTGGCGGGGGGAGAAGAGTAAAGACACTGCCTCCTACCAAGAGGGGGATAGAGGAAAATTGCCTTATCTGAAAAGTGGCAAATGAGGGGGTGTGAGAGGGGTGGCTACAAGGGGCGGTTGCACTACAGCAAGTACACTGCACAGGGACGGATGGCTGTACGGACGGCGGCACAACAGAGCATACGCTACGCAGAAATGCATGTTGTCCATGGAGCACCCTGGGGGTTTATATAACTATGGGGTACGGGTATTGGCACTGCGCAAAGTAAGGACGAAAGGACGGTGTACCAACAAAGGCTGTAGATCAGTGGCCTGCATGGGTCTAGGGAGAAGGTACAGTGTCGGTTTTAACAGGGAAAGGAGTGGTACGCATATACCTTATCTAGTCAGGGGCAGCATGGGTGTCCACATAGCAGTACGTGTGGACCACACAGTGGGTGGCCGTCCTTTGGTTCTTGTGCGGCCATCATACAGGCACCTTGGTAAGTGTGTACGGTCCAAATTTTAGGACGGGGTCCCCAAATTTGGGACATCGGCGTCGATTTGCGTGTCGGACCGCTCCGAGGGGCGAATTTTTTTTTTTTGTCCGGGAGGTTCTCCTGGTCGTTGGGGTTCAGACTGTTCATCAATCGGACACCCGGTCGTGCATTTATTAAGGTTTAAAGGTCGTCGCTTTTTAACTAAAAATGACTAAAATTTATGTATAAGCTTGATCTAGTGTCCGTTTTGGATGCTGTAAAATTCTATATTAGGGTAAAATCGCACACAGATTCCAAATTTGGGCTCAGAATTAGAAGATTCTAAGTAGAAATGACTCATTTAATAAAATCATTGATTTTTATACCATAAAAACTCATAAATTTATTTATTACATGGACATTTCTTTATTAGTGAAGATGGGATTGAGTGGCATAATTTGCTTCATATTGCTTCAGCTTGCGGGAAGTATAAGCGACTGGTCTTCCTTCTTGGCCTAAGACACCACCAAGTGCTAGACTACTGGCATCAGTAACCACTTCAAATTCCTTGGTGAAATCAGGAAGTTTTAGGACTGGGGTAGAAGTAATAAATGACCTTGAGCTGATCAAAACTATTTTGATGGATTGGTAGCCACACTATTTTGCAATCCTTCTTAAGAAGATCTGTTAAAGGTGCAGCTACCAAGGCATAATCTTTGATAAAACTCCTATACCATCCCGTGATTCCCAAAAATCCACGAGCTTCACGAACTGATTTAGGGGATGGCCACTCCGGAATATCTTTGACCTTGGCGGGGTCTACTGAAATTCCATCTTTGGAGGAGACGATATGAACCCAAGATACTCAATTTGATGAGTAAAGAGGTACATTTGCTTTTCTTGGCATAGAGTTTGTGTCTGCGCAACAATTGCAGAACTCTACGCACATGCTCCTCATGCTCTTCCATTGATTTGGAGTAGATTAAGATGTCATCAAAGAAAACAAGCACAAATTCATCCAAGTAAGGATAGAATATATTTTGCATTAGGTGGTTGAAGGTCGCAGGAGCATTGGTTACCCTGAATGACATTACAGTAAACTCATAGTGAAGGCTGTCTTGGGTATATCTGCTTCCTTGACTTTGATCTGATAAGTAACCACACCTTAAATCTATTTTTGAGAAGACTTTGGCCCCATGAAGCCTGTCAAGTTCGTCGATGCGAGGGATAAGATACTTATTCTTGACAGTGACTTGATTCAGCCCTCGATAATCTATGCAAAGGTGGAGAGTTCGGTCCTTCTTTTTTTGGAAAAGGATAGGTGCCCCCCAAGGAGAGCTACTGGGGCTTACGAATCCTTCTTTTCTTGGAAAAGGATAGGTGCCCCCCAAGGAGAGCTACTGGGGCTTACGAATCCTTGCTCAATGAGTTGGGAAAGTTGCTCTTTAAGTTCAATGGCTTCAGGAAGAGACATTTTATAGGGCATTTTTGAGACAGGTTGAGCCCCAGGATCACCTCGATTTCATGATCGACTTCTTGAGGAGGCGATAGCCTTGTAAGCTCGTCAGGGAAGATGTCAGAGAATTCTTGGAGCCAAGAGGGTTTTGTCTCCTTATTACTAGGTTCAATGGCTTTGGTGAGCTTGACTAAGAAAACTTGCTGACCCTTATGTGTTCCCTTGAGAAGATGTTTTGCCTTGACTACTCTAGATTTAGGTTTTCCTGTTATCCCCTGAACGGATATTACTTGGCCATGCTCATTTTCAAAAGTGATACTCCCCTGGTTACAATGAATGCTAGCTTTGTTTGCAATTAACCAATCCATCCCAAGGATTCCATCATAAATTCCTAATGGCAAGACTCTAAAGTGGCCCCATGAGTTCGCTCATTACCCAGCTCAAAATCAAGGTTTCCTATAGAGTGGCGAGATACTACTTTCCCACTAGCTAACTCTAGAGTCATTTTTCTAGCTATTTTTTGACCCAAGTTTATTTTTTGCAAACACCTAGGAGAAAGAAATGAATGGGTACTACCATAATCAATCAAAAGCTGAAATGGCTTACCGTGATGAGTGGCTGGGGTTTGGATTACACCAAATCGTTTATTCGGACCTTGGTGTTCTACTGCCACATGGACGGTGGTGCGCTCTTCTTCAGCCACTTCCAAGGTCGGTTCTTCACTTATAATACAGGCGGTCCAAGGTGGCGCGCTCTTCTTCAGCCACTTCCAAGGTCGGTTCTTCACTTATATTACAGGAGGTCCTAGCAACTGCTCCTCCAGGACCTCTGCCACGCCCACCGCTTCTTGCACCTTGGTGGATAGGGGTTTTACGGCCTTGATTTCCTCTGCCACCTTGGGGAAATGATGTTGCCATCTTGGGACAGTTGGCCCTAAAGTGTCCTGGCTCATTGCACTCAAAACACAGAGAGTCTTCTCTGGAAGAAGCAACATACGAGCGAGGGACAAAAGAGTTGCCTTGTCGCCCTCTGTTGTAGTAGGGGAAATTCTATTGGGGTTTCTTGTAGGGTTGATCTTTAGGATTTGCCTCATGGTAAGATCTCTTTTGATGCTTAGGTTTGTCAATCCTCAATTCTTTCACAAGGGGCTTTGCTTGTATGAGAGCATCCTGTAATGTGCTTGGCTTCATTGCTTCAAAGTGGGAATCTAACGGTTCATTTAACCCTTGGCAGAAATGAGCCACTTGCTAGGAAGTAGTCATAGCTAGGGCATTTTTTCGAAGAGTGATAAATTTGGAATAGTAGTCCTCAAGAGTTAAGCTGCACTGCCTAAGACTAAAAACTCATTCATCTTTATGGATTCATGGGATGGGGGAAGATATCTTTCCTTCACGGCCTGCTTGATGTCTTCCCACGTTTGAGAATGCTCAGTGATTGCATTGTCACGGCACCACTATTTCCACCAGAGTTTAGCATCTCCGATGAGGCGAAACCGTGCAAGCATAGACTGATTTGCTACTCCAGTACCGGCGACGGCAGAGAAATAATCGTCCATCGCGCTTCAATCCAGACTTCAGCATCCTTCTCAATCTTTGAACCTTCTCCTTTAAAGGAGGGAGGTTGCATTTGCTTGAGCAAGAGCTTCTTCTCTTGGATATCAGTGTAGAGTGCATTGGGAAGTGGAGGGTGATCATCCTAGCCATTAATGTAAAAACAATTTTAAGATTACAAGATTCATTTTTGCACAACGCTTATTTTGGAGATTAAAACATTGAAATCATTTTATTTCCAAATATTTACAAGGACGAGTTTTATAACAAAGATCTGAGACTAATGTAATTAGTCTTAATTGCCATCAAGGAAAAATTCCTAGGCTTGACTATGACATAAGGGTAGAGCGGTCCACATAGGTGAAATATGGGGGTTCCGCTGTAGTTTCTAAGACTCTAAAAACTGATGGTAAGGGTGGTAGACTCTGGATTGGGGTAGGTCGTCCCAACACAGCTACTCTGTCATCAAAGCAGGTAAAACCTGCATCACTTGGTCATACACCCAGCGATCCTGAGGTATGCTAATCCCATCTATAGTCACAGAGGTGTTGGCCCTGGGGGTACCGATGAACCAAAATAAACGGATCATCTTCAACTTTTCAATCGAACGAATCCGCTTTAGGTCGGTGGTAAGGTTCCCAATTCGATCTGCTCGGATGAAGAAATATCTTGGCCCACGACTCCAGAAATCTCTACCCCATCCTCTTTCAATACGAGAGAAATGAGGGACGGACATCTTCTCTAGTATCTGCACCATGGAACTCGAAATTTGAGGAGTGACTAGCAGTCTCGAAGATGCATTGGAAAACTAGAAACTTCGAGTAGGAATCTTCCTCTTCCTACAATCATTCAAACATCAATTCAACTTGTTTGTTTTAGTAGGATGTATTTATTAATTAGCATTATGTTAGGTAAAACATTCATTACAAAACAGTCCTTAAATGGCAATTCCTAGGAGCTAAGATCGACTCTGATACCAATTGTAAGGTTCCCCCCTTCTAAAATAGGGGAAACACTTAAGATAGTCCACTAAGTCTTAACTTGGAGAAAACTTTCCTATTCATCGACACCTTGACCATGTAGAGATTCAAGGATATGATTCATAGGTACGACCTAGTCCTATCCCACAGGGGGAGCATGATCTTCTAAAAATCAAATCACCCATAGGGTAATTGATCATAAATTGGACAACTACTAGACTTGATTTCTAGAGGCAACGTTTTTTTCCTCATCCATGCAAGGCACAGCCGCTGGCCTAGTCATCTAGAATAGAGTTGCCCAAGAACCTTTTTATCTAGCATAGGGATTTCAGTTAATCTGTTGGAAAGCTTCCCGACTAATCGGGTCCACCCGCCCGTAGGATGGTGCTGTCAGAGCATTCCATCCTCCCACTTTCCACCCTACTCATACGTCAATTTGTTTTCTAATTAATCCTACCACACTGTTTGACATAAATAAACATGTTCTTTAATTAAGGCCCTTTTCACAAGATTTGTTAAAATAGTCTTTTTCCACAATACAATAATGCCAAAGATAACATTTATAAATTTTTTTTTATACATGAATCAATTCCATACAAGCCAAACCGGCTCTCTTATTCTTTTCCTTATACTGTCGATGATCTAGAATTCGGCCTTCCAGCCTCTACATGCTGGGCAAAACTCTACAGGACCATACACCTCATCGTTGGCTGCTGGGTGGCGAGGACTCAAGCCGGCCTGTCGCCCTCTCAGGCTCGATCGCTCGATCCTCCCGGCCCTCAAAGGGATGTCTACACACTAGGGTGGGCTTATTCACCGCACTAGCCTGGGCCCTCAGAACTAGGCAGCATCATAATCTCTCGCCTCAATCGGGGAACCTTATTCTCCCAATGGTATGAGGGATACCTTGGGCCATTCTCGGGCTTTGCTTAACGACGTCGCCTGGCTACACAAGCACGGAACGGAGTTAGTGTCGAAACCAGGAAAAACTTGCACTCTTTAAAGATAACAATTTCAATGCAATTTATTGAATACAGCATCACACAATTCGTAACTTCATACAATTTTATGTCATTATTTTAAAAGGAAAAGATACACATTTATTAACACTAATATATAAAAAAAACTCTTCTTTAAAAGATAACCAAGCTAACTTGGCCACCATTTCCTTGAGGAGCTTGTAAAGGGAGGGTTGGAGCTGCATCGGGAGCATCTTCTCTAATCTCGTTGTTGCGCGCTCCTCCCGAGGTAATATTCTGACATTTTTGGAAAGGGGCCATCTTGGACGTTGTCTTGTAAGGCTTGCTGTTGCGGTCGAAATACTCCAGTCGGATCTCAATTCTAAGATTGTTTGCTCACCGTATGAGCAAAAGACCACAACGCATGAACCCTCTCTTAAGGCAAAAGCCTCTTACTAAAGTCTACACAAATGGGGGGGGATTGTGAGATGTCCTTAACACAAAAACGTTTTGCAAAAGGAGAGAAGGGCTGAGGGCTGCTGTAAGTCTCTTCACACCGGGGGGGGGGGGGGGAGAAGAGTAAAGACACTGCCTCCTAGCAAGAGGGGGATAGAGGAAAATTGCCTTATCTGAAAAGTGGTCAATAAGGGGGTGTGAGAGGGGTGGCTGCAAGGGGCGGCTGTACTACACACAGTACGCTGCACAGGGACGGATGGCGGCACAACAGAGCATACGCTACGCAGAAATGCATGTTGCCCATGGAGCACCCCGCGGGGGTTTATATAACTGTGGGGTACGGGTATGGGCACTGCACAAAGCAAGGACAAAAGGACGGTGTACCAACAAAGGCTGTAGATCAGTGGCTTGCATGGGTCTAGGGAAAAGTTACGGTGTCGGTTAACAGGAAAAGGAGTGGTACGCATGTACCTTATCTGGTCAGGGGTAGCATGGGTGTCCACGTATAGCGGTACGTGTGGACCACACAGTGGTGGGCGATCGTCCTTTGGTTCTTGTGCGGCCATCGTATGGGCACCCTGGTAAGTGTGTACGGTCCAAATTTTGGGACGGTGTTCCCAAATTTGGGGCGCCGGCCTCGATTTGCATGCCGGACCGCCCCGAGGGGCGAATTTTTTTTTGTCCCGGGAGGTTCTCCTAGTCATTGGGGTTCAGACCGTTCATCAATCAAACGTCCGATTGTGCATTTATTAAGGTTTAAAGGTCGTCACTTTTTAACTAAAAATGACTGAAATTTACGTATAAGCTTGATCCGGTCGCTTTTCAACTAAAAATGACTGAAATTTACGTATAAGCTTGATCCAGTCGCTTTTCAACTAAAAATGACTGAAATTTACGTATAAGCTTGATCCGGTGTCCGTTTTGGATGCTATAAAATCCTATAATAGGGTAAAATCGCATACAGATTCCAAATTTGGGCTCAGAATTAGAAGATTTTAAGTAGAAATGACTCATTTAATAAAATCATTGATTTTTATACCATAAAAACTCATAAATTTATTTATTACATGGACATTTCTTTATTAGTGAAGATGGGTATGTTACATGACGAGCCACCAAGAAATTGGAACTTGAAAGCAAACAAGTCAGAAACGTGGTAGTGGATGGGTATGTTAGTGAAGATGGGTATGTTACATGACTTGAGCTACCAAGAAATTGGAACTCGAAGCAAACAAGTCAGAAACATGATAGTGGATGAGCTCAGTAATGCCATATTAGAGAAATTGAAAGTCAAAGAGGGAAGAGAAACATCTGGGCATGGGCATAATCATCTTTACCCTTGCAGGGAATTGGTGTGGTACTCTATGTGCAGATTAAATCACACTACCACCGAGTGTCCATAGTTAAGAGCAAGGCCATTACTCTATTGTTCACTGTGTAAAATTAGGAAATCATGACACTTCAATGTGTAGATATCCAAGATTTCAAAATGTTGCACAGCTATACTAGCACTTAGAGCCCCATTGGCTTTACCTACGCCACCTATACAGATCATCGCTATTGTTGGACAACCCAACTCTTCCTACTTACCTAGGGGGATGTTCTGGGTATAAGACACTTCACCTTTTCCACCACTAGTTCTACCACCCCACAGGTTAAGATCAATCAAGTGTTGATCGAAGAACCATCAAAAGATGTTGACATGGTATGAGAAGTAAAACTTAGCGGAGATTACTTACGAAGAAATGGCGGAGGTCACACCAGAATATTACGTCGTCCTATAGAACAACATGCCAGTGCCTGTGTTTCAAACCACGGTACAATGGAAGGGCAAGGACATGAATTCAAACTTGAGAAGAGGATTGCTACAATGCTTTGGCTGTGGCCGCATTGAATCACCAAGTGCCCAAATAAGAATATGATTCATACACACCAAGTGCCCAAACAAGAATATGATTCATACACACCAACCCCAACAAGTGCTGGCTCCACCCAATGGCATGCCATTACTCACCTGCACTAAATGTGGGATTGCTCATTTGATAAAGGATTGTCCATACCGCGTAAGTGGTATGACTTCTAATGCCAATCAGGCCACCATCTGAACCATTAGCGTACAGCTGGGAATATTACACCACTCAACATCCTAACAAGAGCTCAAGCTCAATTAGGAGACAAGGGGAAGAACCAAGCGGATGCGACTGTTTCCAAAATTGGCCGCCACAGGAGAAGAGTGAAAAAAGTGGGTAAGGGTGAAACAAGGGTCACAATCCAAGATGGGTCCGAAGAAGATACAATCGACAGCGGATCCACCCAATCGAAGGAAGAGGGATATCAAAGGATCAATCACAAAGGTTCGGGCCAAGAAGAGCAAAAAGGGCAACCAACAACTCCTAAGGGGGTTGGTGAATACCCCAATGCCGACGAGGAAATAAGAAAGCTCAAAGACGCCAGGGCCTCAGTTGAAGAGTGCCAATGGCTTCATGAAGCCAAGCTAAGGGCCAATCGGGTAAGGGATACAGTTTATCCACAAAACAAGCCAACCTGGGATAGGGAATTGGACGTGCCAACCC
Source organism: Cibotium barometz (assembly GCF_041138505.1). NCBI lineage: Eukaryota > Viridiplantae > Streptophyta > Polypodiopsida > Cyatheales > Cibotiaceae > Cibotium > Cibotium barometz. The sequence continues at coordinate 44,062,818 of NC_141077.1, forward strand.
CAATTCTAGAAGAAACAGAAGAGGAGTCCCAAGCAAACACACTTTGTAGAATGTTTGAGGAAAATGGGTTGGGGGAGTCCACCCATTCCTTCACTATGGAGGAATACGAGACACATACATGGGAAGAATCCTCTATCTCCAAAGAACCTAGAGACATAGGAAGCCTCGCGGCTGTGCTGTCCATGCATGTACAAATGCCATCAGGGCAACTGTTACACAATTCACCAACCCTATGGACAGACGTAAAAGAATGGGTAGAGGGTGGACTGAAGCCACTCGAAACTATAGATGAGGCTCTGCCACACCGCTGGCAATAGCAGGAAGAACTTTGAGACATACAAGGAAAACCCAAGTCTCATTAAGATATCAGTTAATCAACTCGGACGCTACTACAAAAGGGACGACACAAATGATACAATCTCGATTCATCATAATGGGTACCAGCAGGAATTGGCTATCTTGGATGGTGGGGCGGGGGTTAGCATCATCACAAAACGTTGTTGGGAAAATTGGGGGAAACCTGATCTTAAAAAAACAGATCTAATCGTTAAAACGGCTGGTGGAATGTCTTTGAGGCCCATTGGGCTTCTAGAGAATGTTAAATTCAAACTCTTTATGTTTCGTTACCATCATACATTCATGGTCATGGACTTCCTACGCCAACCTGATTCATATGACATAATACTGGGGAGACCCTTCATGAGGAAATCCAAATTGGTGCATGATTAGGACTTGGATCATGTGTATGTACGTAGGGATTCACAAATCTTAAAGATTGATCTACGAACATGGAAAGCACACCCCATGGAGGGGCAGTTGTTCGGTAACGATTCGGTCACAATGGTTCGGACCACCTCTATACAGATATGCCAGCCCTCGGTGGGAGATCCCAAGGATGAAGAGGAAATGGAAATGTATGCGTCACTTCCTCCTCCGGACTTCAGTGAAAACTGGATGTATGTGTTGGCCACCATTGATGTGATGCAACCCAGGGGGACCCAATATGTGGACTCTGGAACCGTCCCCACCATGACCTCTATCTGCATGGTTAATTGGCAGACCATTAATGAGGAATCAGAAGAGGAGACATCAAGTACAGAAGGTACCATAGCACAAAGCCGTACCAGTGCGTAATGCCTCAGACGGTGGCAAAAATAGAAATGGTATATAGCTCGATGAAATGCCCTATTTACGAAGAAAACCCATGGATGCCCAGTGGCTAAGGTACCTAGAGGTAAAAACAAAGCAATTCAGTAAGGAGATGCAGATAGAAGCCCTCCACAACCAAGCACAATGACAACACTTTTCAATTGGGTGGAACTAAAACGACTACACTTTTCAATTGGGTGGAACTAAAACGACTACACTAACAAATGCCCAAAAGTGCCCAAGTGACTCCTTGGTTATCATGGTAATAAAACAAAAGGTATCCAATGATTGCACAAATGGGTACGAGGTAAGCAAAGTATCATTCACTCATCATGTGCATGTTTGACTGCTTGAGCATATAGGAAAAAATGATAAGTATTCGATCTTATGCATTCCACGTGAAACTGTAGAAAAACGTTCACGTTGTCAACAAAATTACAAAGGTTCACGCCGTGAAATGGTAAATTTTCACGGGCCAATCACGCAGTGCCACATGGCATTCTTCATTAAGATAGCCGCCGTGTCTGACGGTTGCGTTATAAATTTGATTTTCTTTCCTCTTTTTGTTATTTTGCATCGTGTGCGTTGTCTGATCGTGTGCGAATCGCTTCAAAGTGCACCTCCTGAGCTCGCCTTCTCCTTAAACAAACTTCTTGACTATACCCTTCGAGGTGAGAGCTTGATCCTCTTCTTTTCTTTTCCTTTTTGTTTATGTTTATGTTTATGTTTTGTGTTCTTTCAAAGAATCGGTACGTCTTGAGAATATCCAAATTAATTGGTAAAACAAATGAATTGTAGCCCTTCACGTATGCATCATTCAATAAAAATTAATCATTCATCATGCATCCTCATACACAAAACAATCATAATAAAACGATTAAAAATATGACCTGCAGTTTCACAAAACCTGTGTTTTCACGGAAACTATGTTTTCACGGCCTGTGTTTTCATAGCCACACCTTTTCACGGCCATACACCTTTCACGAAATTGACCCTTTCACGGCTAGACCTTTTCACGGCCTGTGTTTTCACAGCCACACCTTTTCACGGCCATACACCTTTCACGAAACTGACCCTTTCACGGCCACACCTTTCATGTAAGATTCTTCCCTCCAGCTTTTGAGGTGTATAAGTGTAAGAACCTCCCCTTCTAATCTTGTAATTATTCCCCTCTTTGAAATAAAAGAAAGATTCTATTTTACCCTGTTTTGACCTGGAGAGAGAAAATGTCTAGAGAGAGGTAATCCAAAATTGAGATATTTTTGGATATAAAAATCCTCCTAGTGTCTAAAATGGTTTTCCCTAAAACATAAATTCAAAAAGAACTTTCCAATAAGCAATTGGAAATAATTGAAAATAGGTGAAAAGGACCTTATCCTAAGGGTCCAGATTTTCAGAAATTTTTGAATTATGCTCCAATTAAGGTTCCTATGGACCAATAAGATTAATCCAAATGTAGGGAGGAGATAAATTGAAGAATAACAAAAAAACCCCAAAAAATGAGTAAATGCTCACATAAGATGAAGAGCTGACTCAGGACAAGGTTTATTAGTAAAAAAACTATGAATATTACTAAAAAAATGAGATATTTTGGGTATAATGATTCAATTTTGACACCTTGGTAAGGAGAAGGGGGATCTTCAAGGAGGCACCTATTTCACATGTGTGGTGGAGTTTTAAACTCAAAAATATTATGATATTTTTATCTCTCCTCTCTCCTAGATCAAACCAAATCAAAAGGGAGCCAAACTAGGTCCAAATCTTGTCCAAATTTAGCCAAACTGAACCTGGAAAATTCTAGAAACTAGTTGAACTTGGTTAGATGCCTCCCTCACCTATAAATAGATCCTTAGCCCTTTGTAAAAAAATATGAGAACTATACATGCGAGTATTATACTGAAATAATGATATTTTCTATTATCCTCTAAAAATCCTCTACAAATTGGAGAGATTGAAGTTTCTCTCTCTCTGAAATCTTCCTTGGAGTCTTCATCAACATACCAAACCAATTGACTGGTTGGGGGGTCTCTACATTGATTAAAGAATCAAGCAATCTAGGAGTTAAAGTGTGGTTTATGGTCTTTTTTTAAATCTCCAAATGTTCTCTCTTCTCAACCCCTCTCAAGCTTGAGAAGCATTCAATTGAATGGCTTTTTAATACAATTGAAGTTCTTTAATGAATAGTAGTGATAAAACACATAAATTTCCATTTATGCTTAAATTAAATATTTTTTTAAAGCATATCTCTCTCTCCCCCAAAGAATGGTCATTCCTATGACCTATTCTATATTCAAATGATGCTTCTCATGAAGCAATTCTCTAATCTAAAAGTAATTTCTATGTTTGACAAATTAGAGGCCAAAGAAGTGGCTTTTTAATGCTTTTATGCTATTTCATTTATGGAAAAATTAGGAATCAAGTCTGTAATTGGATAGTGATCCAATTAATGGTTATTCTATCATATGATATTACTAAACTTTATTCTTTCAAAATTATTGAGAATTATCAGTAATAGTATCGGAGCTATGGCAAAATTTCTTAAAAATTAACACATAAATCATTTTCATTCATAATATGAAAAGAGGACTTTCTACCATATTCTAGGATTAAATCATCCTAGATTAATTGAATGATTCTCATTATAATCATGAAGAAATTAATTTTTATGTTTATGCATAAATAGTTAATTAGGAAAAAGAGAAATTTCTAGTAATTCATTTTTATGTTAAAAGAAGAATCCCCATGACAATGGAAATCCATGTATTCCAATAAAGTAAGAGAAAAATTGGGATGCTAAAATAATGTATATTTTATTTAAAAATTAAAGAAAGATTTTAGTTAAATTTATCTTTTTGCATAGATAAATTTAAATGATGAAAGAGGAATTCCCACCATATTGGAATTCAAATATTTAAATAAAGAAAGTGTAATTTTTAGCATATTGAAATTAATGGGTATTTTATTTAAATTCAAAGATGAATTTTAGATAAATTTATTTTATCTATGAGAAATATTTAAATGTTAAAAGAGGAATTCCTATGACATTTGGAATTCCATCATTTAGATGGAAAAAGAGAAATTACTAGCATATTGGAATTAATGAGTATTTTATTTAAATTCAAAGATGAATTTTAGATAAATTTATTTTATCTATGAGATACATTTAAATGGTAAAAGAGGAATTCCTATGACATTTGGAATACCATCATTTAGATGGGTAAAGAGAAATTCCTAGCACATTGAAATTAATGGGTATTTTATTTAAATTCAAAGTTGAATTTTAGATAAATTTATTTTATCTCCTTTCACACCTGACCCTTTCACGGCTAGACCTTTTCATGGCCATACCTTTTCACGGCCACAACTTTTCAAGGCCAGACCTTTTCACGGCCACACCTTTCATGCCTAACCTTTTCACAACGTGCACATTCACGTATTAACTCCTACCTTGCATGAACTGACTATTAACACACTAGAGGATTGCTCCTACACTAACGACCTCTTCGATTAAACTAACCTATTCTCCATAAAATTTATTTTTTAAAAAAAGATGATATCAACCCCACCAGTTGTTCAACTGATCCTATGTGCCTAAAAACATATGTCAGCCTCGGAGTCTGAAGCACACGAGACCCCAACTACAACTCAAACCAGCAGTGCTACTGGATCCCCAGCTAGTCAGAGAAGAAGGACAACACAACGATTGAAGTTGAACTTCTTGGGTCCTTATGCCCAACCCTTCCATGGGACCATCATCAGCAAGGAAGCTCATACAGCCCATGGAAAGGTAGCCCTCTAGTACCACAGCCCATGGAAAGGTAGCCCTCCAGTACCACAGCCCATGATGCCTACAAATATTGGAAGAGCTGAAGTTAAAGCAAAACTGGACAAAGTCGGTCTAAATAAGATGGCACAGATACTTCCCCAAAGTATCGACACAAAACGCTGCGCGGAGTACCTAAAGACAAATTATGAAGGCAGACGGCACTATGGAGAAACTCCTCATCATAGAGGAACTAGTTAGGGAGGCTCTGCAACTTCCAGCCCCGCAACCAGGGTCCACCAACACATCATTGACAAGATGCCTTTGGAGGCCATGCTCAAGAAGAATTCATACAATTTGAATGGTGCCGAGTACGAGAATATCCAAGATGAGGCTACAAAGAAAGCTTGCAGGGCCATGTCTTTGATGATGCAAATAAAGCCAGTAGACAGATACAACAGAGTCGGTCTCAATAGGATTGTAAAAGTACATTAAGAGAAGTAGAAGATTGGGCATACTACCTACATAAGGAGATGGAGAACTATTTGAAAGCCCACCAATCTAAAATATGTAACCCATACCTTCTCACACAAGTTCTCAATCACGTAGCAAAAAGACCTCTCAAGGAGCCCAAACCAGAGGAACATATGCAGTTGGCACTGCTACCAGACCAGCCCAAGTTAGTAACTAAAGATGTGCAAGAAGGGCAAGCTATCTTGATGGAGACCAATGATATAATAAAGAAGATGAAGAAATATCGCAAGAAGAGAACAGATAAGAAGATGAGGGGTGTGCTTACAGATGTTGCTAGCACAAAGACTAGAGGAGGAAGTGGCCACAGAAATATGCACTTACCAAGAGGCACTTGAAGAGAATATTCTCAGCCATACCACATTGGAACCCCAGCAACAAATCACTCCTCCAACAAGCCCAGCAGCACAACTCATATTTACAGACCTATCTCCTCTCAAAGACTCAAGTCTAGCAGACATGCCAACAGAGGCAGCTCCAGAACCAGCAATGCTAATACAAGCCGAGGAAAGACAAGATGTGGAGGTAGCCGTAGCTTCAGTATAGGAACTAGAGGCCCCCATGGAAGCAAGTAAAAGACAAAGAACTCCAGAGCCATGAAGTCCAAGAAAGAGGAGAATATTGGAAGATGAAGAAAGACTACCCCAGCCGGCCTCCATGTAGAACATCGACTATCAACAATTCTTGCAGGAGACCATGGAAGGACTTGACGAGCTGCTCAACCACACACTAGGCTGGTGCAGGATGGTGTGTCATACCTCTTGAGAGTGCTGTGTTGGAGATGGGTGAGGTGCCAGTACCTCCTCGTGGGAGAGAGTGTTAGTGGGAAAATCTATCTCGGGAGGATAGAAAGATGAGAAAATGCAGTCAGCTTGAGAGGTGCTAGTAGGTGGCATGTTAGGATATGGGTTAAGTAGCTTACTAGCGACATTAGAATAGACAGGGTAAGTTGATTTTGAAAATGAAGAAGAAGATTCTTCTTGACCCTGACCTGTGCTAGGGGGTGGGTGGCTAGGCTTATGAAACTTAATAATGTTTTGTAAATCTGGAATTTCTTCTGCATTGATAGTGGGATATTCTATGTGAGTAGCATCAAAATTGTATTGCACATTGGCTAGCATGGCTTCTAGATGTTTGTAGACATTAGTGTAGAGTTTTAGAATGCCATAAGGATGATATAGAGTGGACTCACATAGATTTAGATGTTGGTGAGTATTATATACCTCCAGCTAGCCATGACGTATAACCCATTGGTAACTATGTGCTACTACTTCATAGTTGGCGGGCATCTCTGGAATGTCATCTGGGACAAACAGGTCTAATTTTTCCACACTGTTATCCAGCACCAACTACGAAGTTTTAGCACGATAGGATGTAGAGGGTAGAAAAAGATGTCCTAGGGATTAGTCAATACTAAGTCTCCCCTCAAAATTCCCATGATTACGGTAGGATCAACATCTCTTTCCGTATTTTGTTTGATTAATGTTAGTTCTCCTAGGCCTATATCTTCAAATAGATTTATGTCATATTGAAGTAGAGAGAGGGTTAGTATAGACAAAAACAAAGAAAGAGTTTGAGAAAGGGCCCGAGGAGTTACTGGCAGTTGTCCCAACTCAGAGGCGCACTCAAGGAGGAGACGAAGATCATCACTAGGTTCCGGCCGTTGACTTCTTTCTTAGATTGCTAGCTGACACTCTAATGCTTGTAGGCAGGAGTCTGTGTTGCTAAGGAGGTTTGAAATTGACATCTCTCTGACCATCCTTGCAGCATCTAATTCTTCAAATCTTTGTGTTGCATCTTCTTAGGCTTGTCCCGGGCGGTTGCTTCCCTTTCTTGAGCCTCGATAATCTGTTGGAGTCTTTGGGCCACTAGTCCCTGAGTGTCTTGTAGTTGTTTTGTGTAAGCTGCATCATTGTCTCTTGGTGTGCCAACTCCTTTTTATGTGCTTTTGCCTGGCTTGCACTTATGGTTTCATTAAGAGCTCAAATCTTTTTTGCATGAGCCTTGTTGGTTTTTTCCCTTTCATGTTGTAGATGGTTTGCCCTCTCCTCCTCTGCTTTGAGCTGTGCTATTGGCTGCATGATTTGGTATTGCAATGCTTCTTCCTTGGCCCTGGCATTGGCTTGGAACTCTTGTACTTGTTGTGTATAAAGCGTCGTGAGTTCCTTTGTGTGGGTGACTTCTTTCTGGAGCTGTTCCTTTGCTTGTTCCAATTTGGTGTTGAGGTCAACATTCTCCTTGATCCTTTGTACTATTGTTTGGCTTAAGACCGTGTTATTATTCTCCAGGGCATTGTACATTTTCTCCTACTCCTCTGTAACTTTCAAACTCTTCATGATGATGACCTCTTTGTGGGTAGTCTCAGCTGCTTCCAAGTTTGCTTTTAACCTTTGTACTTGTGTGGATGCATCTTTTACCTGCTTCCAAAGGGCAGTGTTACGGTCATGGAGCATATTTTGAAGCCAAAGTTAATGTTCAAGGTACTCATGCAGATCATTCCATTTGAGCCCACATGCCGAATCATGCCAGAAGCATATTCAGAAATCACTCCAACAAAACAGCATAATGTACCATACCCTCTCCGCGCCCCACACTCTGACTTAGAAGAACTACTTCCATTGGCTAGAGAGGGTACACTATGGGCAAATATGGCCAAGTATAGGAAGCTGGCAAATCCTCACTTAGCTGATTTTCTCGAGGTACGAATTGTTACATTCATGATCAGCTAAAACTGTTACATTCATGATCAGAAGATGGAGGAAAGCAAATCCTGTGCACACTAGAGGTGGCTACGCCACCATAATCACCAATGAAGAGCACCCACAACTACAAGACTTTGGAAAACAACCAGACTGGAGGAAGGAGTACCTGGCAATTCTGGAATATAGCCAGGTGTATATGAGCTCGCCACCAACATTGCGGGTTGATCCATTATGCCAGTTAAAAGAAGATGGACACCGCTGGAATTCCAGGAAGCCAAGAGGCGCGACTCACATGTGTGCTACAACTTCCCCATTTTTACACCAGCAACATTTGCAACCATTCAGGAACAAAGACAACAGATTCTTACATGGATCAGGGCATGGCGTAGAATTCCAGACCTTGTTATTGTAGCTAGCATCATATTTTTGAAATTGGTGGTGGTGCTGATAGACCAACCAAAGGAGCCCTATGATGGCTATGAAACAGAACACGTGAAGGTCGATATGAACCAAGGGCCATCAAATAGGGGAATCATGCTTTACTACCACCGACTCCGATGTCTTCTAGGCTACATGCATATCACTTTTGAAGACATGGTGGATACATGATTTTGGAGATCACATTCAGCATTCCGATGCACACTCAAATCCAGGAGGAACTTCTACTGACATGAGTTCGTCGGTGACCAAGTCTTAAGACCTTAGTAACAAGTTCAGCGCACGGACAGAACGCACGGACAGAACCTACATTAGGAAGGGGGGGATGTTAATCCCATTTTGGATTAACAAACATGATCCTCTAATTGAGGACATTAATAAGTGTCATGAAACGGCACTATAAAAGTTATAAATTATGAGATATTCGCCACCCAAGGTCTAGTAAGTAAGTTTTGGGTGCCCAAGTGTGAATAAGGGCCAAATGTATATAAGGCATTTTCTCATAATGAAAAGACACAATCCCCTTTGTGCTATAAAGAGCTCTCCCTTGTGTCTTGAGAGAGATTGAAGGAGAGAGTATTCTAGCATTGTGCCTCTTTTATGCTTGTGTGAGAGAGAGCGATTACCTTATGCTATGGTGCGAGTGACTCTATGGTGATAGCATGGAGGTGGAGCTTGGAGGTTGGAGCTTAACAAGCAAGCTTGGAGGCCTCAAGGGACTCAAGTTTGAAGCATTGGTAAGTGCCCTACAACAATTGTGATCTATTGCTCATCCTTTAGGTGAATGTATATAGTTCCCTCTTGGAGGTGTGGTAGCCCATAACACAAAGAAAACAACAAAGAGGGTTGGACCAAGTCCAGGGTTGGTAGAGAATGCAGCAAGTGAAAACACATTATTAAAGCAAAAGCTAAAAAAGCTAAAAAAGCTAAAAAAGAGGATCAACCAGCATGTGAATGCCCTGAGAGAGATAAGGAAAGCTCAGGAACATGTTGAGTTACTCATATTATCTAAGCTTACCTTTATGAGAGTTATGAGACAGATTTGTGATGAATGGAAGCTTGGGGTGAGATGGGCCGGCAATGCAATATGTGTCCTTCAAGAGGTTGCAGAAGACTTCATTATAGACTTTTTTATTGATAGTTACATTTTTTCATCCCATGCACATAGGGTGACTCTTTTGGACGAGGACATGCACACCTTCAGGCTTATAAGATACATATTTGAGAAGTTATTACATCTTATACCTGTATGGCTCACCCTAACCCTCCTTGAAACACATCCAAAAAGAGATTACCTGGTGAACCGCAACTATCATGAGGATCTTTCCAATGGCCGAGCTCATAACCCTTGAGGTCTCCAAGCTCTACAACTCCTTGAGAAGCAAATCCATCGAGCCTCCCACGAGCGTTGTCACACCGCCGTGTTGCACTACAGGCACTCGTCCCTCCTCTCAACTCACTTCATTCACACACACTCACTCGCATGCATTAGGGAGGGATATTCACAAGGGGATTAGCAAGAGCAAGACTCAATTGCACAATGGGAGAGTATGTTATATTATGAGAGAAATTCACTTATATAGATGGCCATAAGTGTTCACACTCACTTAAATTGTGGCCAGCCGGGCACTTTAGGCTCATAAAAGAGGCCTAATTCTATTACAATGAATACTGTCATAATATTTCCATCATAAAGTACATCACTTAGGACTTCATCCTAACTTATTACCACACACTCTTGAAAGCAAGAATCACCGTAATTACTTCGTCACACCATTACGGGCGCCCGTCCAAGTTATAGCTTTGGACACTATTGCTTTATATCTTGAATGTATGATCCTTTGGTGTATCTATCGGGACTCCTTGATGTAAGATAATGGCAGTAGCTCTTGTTAACCCTAGAATTGGGTTAACATTCGCCCTTCCTGATGGTGATTGCATCCTCGTGATCACGTTGAAGACCTTTGTGTGGGGAGAATGAACAAGCTTTGCGGATGGCTTTGATGTTGAATGACATTCAATGGTCTTTGTTTCTCTAGAAGGAATACGAAAATCTAGTTAGTGAATGAAGAGGTTAGTGGTTTATTGCGAATTCCTGACAACGGGGTGGAGGGTGGGTTTTTTGCGAATGATTACATTTTTATATTTGTGTGAGTCTCTTTTTTTTTGGTGCAGTTTGTTTTTGGCAATCATCAGCAAGGTTATATGTGATTTTTGTTAGTGGGAACACTAAGGGATGTTAGTAATGGGAGAGGAGAGGGAAGGATCCAGAGGAATGTAGACTTAATCATCAGAACGAGATGGTGATTCTTAGTTCCTCTTTTGATTCATTGAGGTGAAATTCATCATTTGAAGAAATTGGCCTTTGATGATGTCACTTTGTATGGCAGGATTCTTGTCAAATATTGTTGAGTAGGACCTATTCCTATCTTCTTCTGTCCATGTGATTTTATGTTTTTATGTATATTTAAGTGCTCTTATGAAGCAGATATACATGAAGTACAAGAATTAATCATATAGACTCTTATTGAACTGCTTTGTGTTGAAGTAGCCACTTGCTGGTAAGGATTGAAAGAATTAGTTGACTTGCAAGGCTAAAATAGATATTTTCACTAAGGATTGAAGATCATTGATTTGTGAAGATGGTGATGTTGTTTGGAGAGGTTTGTAATTTGAAAGAAAATTCCAGGCAATGGGTTATATCGTTGACTAGGCTTTCGCCCACCATGGTCCCCCCATCCAGAGATGTACCTAGAAGTTATCGATGTGGTGAGGCTTTGGTGTAAATGTTCTCCTATGCATGAGTATGGATATGTACTCATGGAGCAACTGCTACATTAATTTAGCCAAATAGTAATCAATAAGCTTAACAAATATATAATGGCTATTCAAGATCATTGGGAAAGTGTTAATGCATGAGATGGATTAATACGTGATGAGGCTTAAATCGTGAAAGTGCAGGTTCTTAAGCCATGGGACTATAATTTGTAAGAAATCTGAATTTGTGAGATTGTAGGTTTTTTGGCCGTGAAGGGATATTCCGTATGAGATGGCCTAACCCCGTGAGTTAATCCCATGAGATGGAATTCTGTGAAGTGTAATTCCGTGAGATGGAATTCCGTGAAAGTGCAGGCCGTGAGATGGAATTTCGTGAAGGGTTAATTGCGTGAGATAGAATTCCATGAGATGGAATTTCGTGAAGGGTTGATTGCGTGAGATAGAATTCCGTGAGTTGGAATTCCGTCAGATGTAATTCTATGAGTTGGAATTCCCTGAAGTGTAATTGCGTGAGATGAAATTCCGTGAAGTTGCAGGTTTTGACCCCGTGAAGTTGAAGGTTTTTACCTCGATGGTTTTTTTATTTTAATTGATTTTATGGGATAACTAGGTCATGACTTGTGAACAACAGGTTCTTGTGCACTTATTTCTATGAGTTGGAATTCCCTGAAGTGTAGTTGCATGAGATGGAATTCTGTGAAGTTGCAGGTTTTGACCCCGTGAAGTTGAAGGTTTTTACCTCGATGGTTTTTTGATTTTAATTGATTTTATGGGATAACTAGTTCATGACTTGTGAACAACAGGTTCTTGTGCACTTATTTCTCACATCCAAAGAGGTGACAAGAGCATTGTTATTTTGTCCTTGATGCGCTCATAAGTCTCCGTTGTAGACGTGGGTATTGATTCTTGAATTTGTTGCTCATAAGTCTCCGTTTGTTGCAGACGTGGGTATTGATTCTTGAATTTGTCCTTGATGCGCTCATAAGTCTCCATTGTGCAGACGTGGGTATTGATTCTTGAATTTATTACTCAAATGTTGTCGAGGCAGTAGGTAAGACTGCTGATTGTTTGCTTGATCATACAAGCTCTTGTGTTGGTGCTAAATGCACGAGAGTGGTTGAGTGATTTGATTGTTGTTTCTTGGGCCTCCATTCTTGTCGAACTTTAGGTGAAGCTATTGGGGTTGAAGTCGGTGGTGAGGCTTTCTTCACATTGTTCAAGTTTGGCAACCATATGATGGAATTACCATCATAATATCCTTGTTGTTAAAGCACATGCACATGCACCCATCTTTAATGAACATTATAAACTAGTGGCTGATGTGCTTTGGTGCTTGATGAGGCTTCCTTCTGTGCAAGCTTAGTGGACTTTGTGATGCGCTTGGGTACCCAAGCTTTGGTATTTCTTTGGTAGTACCCTTGTGCTTGTAGTAGTGTTTTTGGGACCCACACTTGTTGACTTGGTGGAGTTCTTTGAGGAACTTGCATAGGCTTTTGTGGACGGTGTTGTGGAGTTCTTTTCTTCTTCCTTGGCTTTTGAGTGATGCATTTAGGAAGAGGCTTTGACTATCGAGGCACCCAAATTTGATTGGCACCCTCATAGTAGCCTTGAACTACAATTAGCTGCTTCTCCACCTTAATTGGCACCCTCATAGTAGCCTTGAGCTACAATTAGCTGCTTCTCCACCTACATCTTGATACTATTAAGGTACCTTGATTGTGGTTGTCTTGGTGGAGTTTTCTTTTGGGTTGATGTGGAAGGTTTGGGACCCTCCTTGATTTTGGTTGGCATGGAGGCTACAGGATTGAGACTCGTGGACATTGTTGAAGATGATGAGGCTAGAGTCTCTTATGGAGTGGCTGTTGATGACGAGGTCTTCGAGCATATGGTTGTCTCCTTTGGTGAGGTTTGTCGATGAAGAGGCATAGGCTCCGGGTCTTTTCCTTTGAGTTCCTTGTTAAAGATAGAAGGTTGAGATGAGGGAACTTCTTCAAGAATAGCTCTTGATTGTGAGGTTTTAGTATCGGATGGGGTTGAAGGAGTAGATGCTTTATCGGGGTTGGTCGTTGACGCAGATGGTAGGCCATTGTGTAGAGGGGCTTTTGTGGGAAGAGGCTTGTAACCTTTTGCGTTCAGCATCATAGAAGTCCATTAAAGTTGGATCCTCTTCCTTGCATTATGGTATTGTCAACTTTTTATTGTTGACCATCATGATGACTCTATCACTAGCAAAGCATAGTGGTGCTTGGGTAGCAATAGTCCATTTATGCCCCAAGATCAAATCTGCTTCTAACACATACTCAACCACAAAAAACTTGCATGTAAGGGGGTTAGTTTCAATATACATTGCATGTTCAAAGTACCCCAAATATGGCATGTTCAAGTCTTGTGTAAAGGGAATTTTTTCAGGATGTGCCGTGAGTGTCGGTTGACCTAACAAATCCCATAGCTCGAGGGTCATGAGATTGTGTTCTCATGTTGGATAAAGATGTGCTTGAGCTATGGTGATTTTATTTGAAATGTCCAATCCAACCAAAATCCTAAGGATCTTTTCAGTAAGATATGTTGGAAGTTCCAGCTCTTGGCAAGGTCTCTTCGTCCTGTAGTAGCAATTGTACATTACTTGCAGGAGTATTTAAGGTGACTGTTTACATGGATCCATCTATTGAATACAATGATTCACCTATCCAAGATCTACTGAGGACGACATCATACTCAAGATAATCTGGTTCAATGCATGTACCTTAGTGGGGCAGTTGGGATTTCCAAAGGCTTCACATCTTTGTTCAAACATTTGAATGAATTGAACAGGGTCTGTTGTGTTGAAATTTGAGCATTGTGATGAGCTATGGTGGATCAAACACTAGAATCAACATCATTAACAAAGTGATTAGCAAATAATTAAGACGTAATTAGTGGGTAATTAATAAATAATTAGTGTAGGCATGGATACTCAAAAACCAGCAAATTCTCATTAGGGCTATGCCTCAATTTATAGAGTTTACATCAAGCATCAAATCCCATTGATTTCTCCATGATTCACTCCACCTCTTTTCCCTGATTCTCTACACCTCTTCACTTTTCCCAGAATATCTCCCAAAATATCTCCACACTTCCTAAATCTTCTCATGCTACCCTTTATTCTCTCCCAGTAGATTCTTCTCACCTTTTCACAAGTTCTTTCACATTTACTCATTCTCTTTTACAGCCTCTAACCAAGGGCTTGTTCCCGCACACACCCTATTCACTTGTATTTTCAATACCTCCCCTCAAGTGAATACTCCTAGTACACCTAGACCCTATACCAATTTTGCCTCCCCCTACTTGGTAGTCCGTGACCAGTGTCTACTCCTCCCCTTAAGTTATCTTAGCACACCTGGACCCTGTATCAAGTTTCTTTCTTACTTGATAGCCCGCGACCAGTGCCTCAAGTCCCTAAACTCATAGTCCTTGACACTCTCTCTCTCTCTCTATGTGTACAAGGGTTACTATAGTTGCCCGCGACCTTGACTAAAGTGCTCACACATACATCTATCTACCACGTGGCCTACATCATCGGTGGCTCAGAGGTGGTTTTACTTTGTTGGGGCAAGTTACATTGGGTTGTGGGGTCTCTCTCTCTCTCTCTCTCTCTCTCTCTCTCTCTCTCTCTCTCTCTCTCTCTCTCTCTCTCTGAGATTTTTACATGGCTCCTCACTCTTTGGAGCCTCACATCTTCTCTTGTCTTCAGTCTTCTTGTTGTGGTGGCAGCTTCTCTCCTCCACGCGTCCGTCTCTTCTTTCAGTCTTCTTGGGGGCAGCTTCTCTTCTCGTGGCAGCTTCTCTTCTCGTGTCCATGTCTTCCTTCAATTCTTCCTTTAGATCTTCTTGGTGTGGATCCTCTTCTTGAAAAGAGATATTCTTCTTGTTTGATGGCTGGGGCCATGAGCTTGTCCGTCAGGTCTTTTTGCTCCATGTGAGCAACATGTTTCAATATTTTGTTGACAGTTCCTTTGGGCTTTTGATGTTTATCTTGTGTCATTATGCAATGCAAACCCAAATTTATGTGGGAGGTCTTACCTCTTGCCTTATTCTGGACAAGGACAGTGTCTGATCCCATATTTACACTGATGTAATGTGCCCAATACATAATGCGTATAGCATTCATTCTTATGCACATTCCAAATGCAACTTTGCCTGTGAATAATCTTGAATTTGAGTGAGATTTACAGGCATTAACCAAGGGTTAAATGCAAAATGATGATTTTCACAAATTTATCAGCACAATTTTACCAGAAATTACATTAAATCAAGGGTAACCAATTTGTACGGGATGGTTGGAGTATCAAACCAACTACGAATTACAATCTGAAGTTATAGGGATCTGTATCAGATACCTAATGGTTAATTTGAACCCTCAATTGTACCAAAATATAGTGATTAGTATTGATTAATCACTGATTAGCAAATTAATGCTCTGTTTTGTGTGCAGAAAATAGAGTATGCAGGGAGTCTAGATCTGGTGCCTTAGACTTCAAATGAGCTCAAATGCTTTCAAAGGCATCAATAGCAATGAGTCTAGTAGAGGATTAAGCCAAGAAACACAAGATTTGACCAAATATTGAAAGCTTAATCTCTGTTTTACCAAAGTCACCTACAGATTTTATGAAGAGCTTGGATCTCACTGTAGACTTGATGAAATTGAATTCTGTCTTCACCAGCTTGTAGAGCATGCTTGAATACACCTTGGACTAAGAGGAATTAGAGACCTTTGATCTATGGAAGTAGAAATCACCAAATCAGCTCAGAAAAATGGCACCCCTTAATCTGCGAAAATCTGTGCTTCTACGCGGCGGTTTGCTGCGTTTTTTACATAGGCCAGAGGAGCATAGGGTTGGCTAGCTTGTGTTAGAAGGGCTTGACCTAATTGTGAGTGTGCAAGGTGAATGAGATCCTCCACTGGCTGGGGGTGAAGAGGTGAAGTAAAAAATAACTAAAATTTTGATTAATTCTTAATTATCTACTAATCTTGATTAATTAGATAACGGGCTCATAAATCTGATGGATTCTAGGCATGGCTCTGATACCATGTTGAAATTTGAGCATTGTGATGAGCTATGGTGGATCAAACACTAGAATCAACATCATTAACAAAGTGATTAGCAAATAATTAAGACGTAATTAGTGGGTAATTAACAAATAATTAGTGTAGGCATGGATACTCAAAAACCAGAAAATTCTCATTAGGGCTATGCCTCAATTTATAGAGTTTACATCAAGCATCAAATCCCATTGATTTCTCCATGATTCACTCCACCTCTTTTTCCTGATTCTCTCCACCTCTTCACTTTTTCCAGAATATCTCCCAAAATATCTCCACACTTCCTAAATCTTCTCATGCTACCCTTTATTCTCTCCCAGTAGATTCTTCTCACCTTTTCACAGGTTCTTTCACATTTACTCATTCTCTTTTACAGTCTCTAACCAAGGGCTTGTTCCCGCACACACCCTATTCACTTGTATTTTCAACATGTTGTTCCATCGTATTTACCCATAATTTTAAACATTTGTACTGCCATATTTTTGTATGAGTCACTAAGGCCGTATGTGAGTGCTCCTATTGGGAGAGACTCAGCGAGTCCTTAGGATACCCCCATTCCTAGACTAGTTAGTAGTCAGTATGTCCAGGGTGTGGCCATCTAGGAAAGGGTTGGTACTTATAGGATTTGCGGGAATGTTAGGTAAGGGACCAAAGCCCTGCGGCATAGATCTCAATGGCTCAGTCCTTGTTGTGAGATCCCTGGCAATCCCTCTATCGTGGCCATGTCGGAGTGCCTAAATGCTCCTTAATTAGCAAACATAGTTTTTTTTTAAATAAATTCTCTCATAGCCCATTACAGCCTCAAGAGGCTTGGTGTTCTCTTCGTTGGGTCAAATGGGTGTCCGTTCGCCCTAGACATAGCTTAGGCGCTATACGCACGTGAACCTAGAGATAATTTTCTGAAAAAAGCGTATGCTAGTAACTTCCCAAATGGAAGAGGAGGTCCTAAAAGCTATTTTCCATCACTATCTCAAGACAGAAAAAAATTTGAGAATTTTTTTCGTGTTTTGCAGCACATTTTTGAGGATGTTCCAAAATGAATTTTGAAAAACTCTGTATGAGAGAGTTGTAGAATTTTGGGAGTACTATAACTTTGTTTTCCCGAGTCGCCCAATGATTTTATCGTTTAGACCCTCAAAAAGTAGCCTGAATATGGCTCGTCGTCGTTTTCGCGCTGTTTTTTGTGATTTTTCGTTGTTTTTGGGTTGTTTTTTGCCTCAATTTTCGGGTCGAATTTTGATGCCGCTGGTCGAAGACCAAAATGGTCGATTTTGACTTCGGACGGCCAAGTCCAAAGTCGAAGAGCTCAATGTCAGCTTTTCGATGAGCCCTAGAGTGCCTTCATCGGATATATAGTTTAGGAGATACGGGCCAGCCGAGCACTTTAGGCTCATAAGAGGCCTAATGCTATTACAATAACTACTCTCATAATATATCCATGAAGTACATTACTTTGGACTTCATCCTAACTTGCTACCACACGCTCTTGAAGCAACAATTGCCATAATTACTCCATCACACCATTATGGACGCCCATCTAATTTGTAGTTTTGGACACTATTGCTTTATATCTTGAATGTATGACCCTTTGGTGTATCTATCGTGACTTCTTGATGTAAGATAATGGTGGTAGCTCTTGTTAACCCTAGAATTGGGTTAACAATACCATTGAGTGACTCTAGGGTATTTAATATCTTGAATGTCCCACCAACTAGAAAACCTAAGGATGCAGATATTAAGATTGAGGATGTTATGCATGATAGGGATACTAGGACTGCAAATCAATTAACGATTGAGAAGGAAAAAGAACAAATGGCTTCTGAGAAAGAAAGGAGGATTGATGAAGAAAGAATGATGGGAGATAAGTTGATGGACCTTGAAGAGAAGAATCTTCAGGATTTGAATGTACCTGGACAACTTGTTGTTTAGGTGAAAGATTTTGCTAATGGTGCAGAGTATCTTGATATAGCACCTTCAGATACATACGTACTGTAAAAAAGAAATCGAGAAATAAATGATGTTGTGACCTTGATATCTCTCAAGTATGTAAGCTATCTTTTTTGAAAATTTATCTACTGATTTATTTTTTCAAGATAAATGCCTAATTTATCCTCTTATTTGTTTTTTGTAGGCTTCTTTTGGCCACCCTACCCCCAGAGGGCTATTATCCTGTTTTGTTGTTAGACTCCATAGTCTCTCTTTATGTAAGAGAAACAAGCACCAATTTTAGTAGGCTGGAAGAATGGTTGAGGGGATACGACTTTGAAAAGGTGCAATATGTAATTGTACCTTATAGAGTGAAATGTAAGTATTTTATTTTAAATATTTATTACTTTGTTTTATGTTCTTTTATACATCTGTATCAATTTTTTTTTCTTTTCTCTATTTTGTAGGAGCCATTGGACTGTAATTATAATTGATATCAAGACAAGAAAGACATGTTTCTTGGACTTCCATGCTTGGTATGCATGGAGAAGCCAAATTATAAGTTTTTATTTTAATAGAGATTGTGTTTAAGATTCAATTTGTATTAGATTGAATAATTTCTGTGGTTTGTTATTTTGCAGGACATCTAAACACATAATAATAAGCACATTAGAAACACTCCATCCTTGTAGTATTATATGGTAGTGATGTGTGTGAACATACTTAGGACTGCCAAGGTATTTTTTCCCTCACTAGGAGGTTTTTTTCTCCTTGCGTATATGTACACTCTCTTATCTACTCATTTTGGGGTGTATATTTATCTTTTGTATCTGGCACACATTTATTTATTCTAATCTAGTGAGTTTGTGTGCTCTCAAGCTTCTCTATCTTGTGTGTGTGCATTGTTGCAACCCTAACCCTAATTCTAACAATTGGTATCAGAGCTAGCTTCCTTGACACTTGATCTAGTAGTCTGCCTCCCTTCTCATGACCCTGTTTTTCTGTCTCCGATTGAGATACCCTCTTAGAAGAAGAAGGTATATATTGTAGTATATTGTATACAACATTTTCGGGGTCCGCGACGCGATTCGGACTCATTTCGGGCGCGTTTTGGGCACCACAAGGTTTCTACAGATGTTCTAGAGATATCATTTTAATGGATTGGTTCTTCTTGATTTTGGGTGTTGGGCTCTGCAACACGACAAAGATTTGGTGCCCATCAGCATCTACAATGTCTTGAATAATATCGACCATCATACTTTCGCCCCAATAAAACTCTATTCTCTACTTTGTATTATTTTTCATACTCTTTGTAGGTGATTCAATCAGTTGTGGCAATCATCCGGGGTTGCATTCAGTGAATACTAAGTACTTGTAGTGTGTTGAAAGATTTTGTGTTTGGTAGACAGTCATGGCTAGTAGTAGTAATGTATTCAACATGTTGTCTGTTGAGGATAAACTTAGTGGGACTAATTATCTATTGTGGTCCTATATGATGGGGCATGTACTGGTTGCTAAAGGCCTTTGGAATGTGTTTAGTGGTAGTGAAACTCATCCTATTTCACAACTACCAGTGTAACCAAGTGCTGCAGGTACATCTGAAGTAGAATCTGATATAGATGTGGCTCCTCCACATACCACACCAGTACCTTCCGTTTTGCTACTCAAACGAGATGGGATGGAAGAGATGCACAAGCACATGTATTGCTTGCACTTTCTGTGAAAAGCGAAGCATTATTCCTCATATTTAGTCATGTAAGACTTCAAAACAAGCATGGGATACACTTGCTACATTATATCAGGTGCGCAATGGAACACGTGTTACATATCTACGCAAACAGTTAGAGTCTGAGCACATGAATGAGGGAGACTCAATGGAATGCTTCTTGACCAACATCAAAGAGTTTAAGGAGAAGCTCGCTAGTGTGGATGAGATATATCCTGATAGTACATTGGTGCTACCCACAATTCTCAATGCATTGCCGGATTGAATGCTCAACCAAGTGTTGAAATTCAGCCTTGTAGGTGCAAAATCAGCCTTTTGATGAGGTAATTATTGAGGATGTAGTGGATGAGGAGAGAGCAGCCATAGAAGAATCTAGGCGTATGCCAAAATGGCTTGTGCAGACATTGAGGATAGCAAGTTGGCAGCTCCTTTACCTAGCAGAACTCGTGTAGGCTCTCATCATGCAGATTATTCTCATGTGGATCATGTTCTCATTTCTACTTTATGTAATGAGGAGGAACCTGTTTCCTTTGAGGAAGCACATGATGATGATCATTGGATGCATGCTATACAGGATGAGTATAACTCTATACTCAAGAATGACACCACACCTGGTATTTGACAGATCTACCTCATGGGGCAAGAAGGCCATTGGTACGAAGTGGGTTTATAAGTTAAAATGCAAAGTAGATGGTAGCATTGATTGCTATAAGGCCATACTTGTTACAAAGGGGTATGCCCAACAAAAGGGCATTGATTATGATGAGACCTTTTCGCCCACATCTCGTATGACTACCATTAGGTGTCTCATTGCTTTGGCAGCACATCATAGGTGGAATGTACATCAGTTGGACATTAAGACTGCATTCTTGAATAGTGATTTACATGAGGAGGTGTATGTATATCAATGGACATTAAGACTACATTCTTGAATAGTGATTTACATGAGGAGGTGTATGTATCACAGCCTCCTCGTTTTGTTGTGAAAGGAGAAGAGTCTAAAGTATGCAGGTTGAAAAAGGCTGCATACTTGAATAGTGATTTACATGAGGAGGTGTATGTATATCAGTGGACATTAAGACTGCATTCTTGAATAGTGATTTACATGAGGAGGTGTATGCATCACAGCCTCCTCATTTTGTTGTGAAAGGAGAAGAGTCTAAAGTATGCAGGTTGAAAAAGGCTCTTTATGGCCTTAAGCAGGCTCCTAGAGGATGGTATGAGAAGATTCATGCATACTTGGTTGCAAATTCTTTTTGCAACAGTGAAACAGAAAGTACCCGCTATGTGAAGAGGAGTAAGGACACATTTTTGGTCATTGTTCTATACGTTGATGACATGTTCATGGGACCTGATATAGATCAGATTTCAGCCTTTAAGGATGATTTGTAGTCATCGTTTGAGATGTCATATTTGGGGTCCTTGCATTACTATTTGGGGATTCAGTTTATGTAGCGCAATGATGGCATTGTTATGCTACAGTCTAAATATATACAGAAGCTATTGAAGAGGTTTAATATTGAAGACTGTAAACCTGTGGCTACACCTATGGAGACAGGTACTCGACTCTGTCTTCAAGATGCAGGAGACTCCTTTGATGCTAGTTTGTATCAGCAGGCTATTGGATCCCTTCTTTATGTGTGCAACACAAGGCCTATGGAGACAGGTACTCGACTGTGTCTTCAAGATGCAGGAGACTCTTTTGATGCTAGTTTGTATCAGCAGGCTATTGGATCCCTTCTTTATGTGTGCAACACAAGTGCAACACAAGGCCAGATATACAGTATGCGGTCTCAGTTGAGCAGATTTATGCGCATGGCCCAGGTACGAAGCATTGGTAGACTGTTAAGCGGGTTTTTTGTTATTTATAAGGCACTCAGTATTTTGGATTATTTTATCTAAAAGAGGGTGAGTCACAGATGCATGCTTTCAGTGATTTAGATTGGGCTAGATGATATTATGACACACGAGTGTCTACTAGTGGGTTTTTCTTTTGCCTTGGTGACTCATGTATATCATGGCTCAGCAAGAAGCAGCCTACAGTGGCCACTTCCAATTGTGAAGCGAAGTACAGGGAAGCTTTTAGAGCTATAGTTGAGTGTGTGTGGCTCATACGTCTTATGGCTGATTTGGGTGTTGGATAGTCGTCTAGCACTACGATTTTCGCTGACAGCCAGAGCACATTAGCAGTTTGCGAGGAACCTAGTGTTCATGCTCGCACATTGAGGTTCATTACCACTATGTCACGGAAAGACTCTATAGCCGAGATTAGCTTGGTCTATGTGCCTACACATGACAACATGGCAAATTTATTCACAAAGGCTCTTCATCGTGATTGGATTGGAATTATACCTCTTGATGGTATGGGACATCAAGGTAGAGGTATGATGTATTTCATTTATAATTCATGTGTGCATCCCTTGGGCTCGGGGGTGATTGGGTGGTTGAGTTTATGCTTGATTTATGCATGTTTATGTATAACAATTATCTAGAGAGATCTTAGGGTTTTAATAGTGGTATCATAGCAATCTCTATTTAATTGTTATTGATTTTTTTATAGTAAATTTTAATATTTACTAATAAAAATATTATTTTGTTGATTTGTGTGATAAATTATACGTGGATCGTCGATATGGCAATTGGAATGCATGTTACTTCAATTCAATGGACGAATCGACATTGCAGGGGAATTCCGTGAGTTTAATGCTATTTTTTTCTATTTTTTATGGTTTAAAATAAGCATTAATGGATTTTTTAACAAAAATACCACATATTTTATGGTGGATATTTTTGGTAGAATGGATTCCCTAAATTTCTAGAAATTTTGCCTACTTTTTAAGGAATTTTTTGAGCATTTTTATGATTAAAAATGTATTTTTTATACATTTTTGCAGGTTTTTCCGTCGGTATGCGATCAAATTTCTGTCAATTTTCTACTGAAATGCAGGAGGGGACAGCATGTTGATGCATGAAATGCTTTCTCGTGTGTGTGGGGTCCTCTCCGCCTCTCAATTCTGATTTTTCCTTCTTTTTTCCGTGAGAATCTCTTAAAAAGGGTTTTTTTAAAACATTAATCATAGTTAATGTTAATTATGATTAAGATATATTTAATTAAAAAGTTTAATCAAATGATTAATGATAATCCCCTGTTAGCAGAGAGAGAGGGGAGGAAAGAGAATGGAAGGGAGAAGAAGGAGAGGAAAGAGGGGAGAAGAAGGAGAGGAGAGAGTTTTTTCAATTCCCTCCCTCTCTCCTTCCTTGCGTGCAGACGGGGGGGTGGGGGTTGCGTTGAAGCCAACCGGCAAAAAATCGCCCCCCTTAAAAAAATCAAAATCCATATAAGCTAATAAAAGCTTATTATTTTTTTTTAATTTTTTAAAAAATAAGTTTTTTATTATTAAAAAAACCTTTTGATAATATTTCAAAAAAAGCTTGAAAAAAGCCTGAAAAATAGTGAGAAATTATGGGATTAAAGGAAAAAATCTCTGAAAAAATTTTGGAAATTTCTTCTTGAAACTTTTTGGCTTTTCATCTTCCGAAAAACCTTTGGCTTTCCGTTTTCCTGAAACCTTTTGGCTTTCTGAATTCCGGAAAAACATTTGACCTTCCGTATTCCGGAAACTTTTGACCTTTCATATTCCGATTTTTTTTATCTTTTCATTTTCCCAAAACTTTTGGCTTTCCGTATTTCGGGAAAACCATTGGAATTTGGAAATTTTTTGACCGTTCGTATTCTAAAATGCATTCAGGGTAATTTAAAAATTTTAAAATTTCTTAAAAATTAGTGAAAAATTAGACAAAGGTTATTTTAAATTTTGAAAAAATGTGGGGTTGGTATTTGGCATGTGGTGTGTCCATTTAGGTGCCTGTAACCATTCAAATTCCATTAAAAATATATTTCTTGACCCTAAAAATTAGAAAAATCCATTAAAATTGTAAATTTTCATTGGATTTGAGAATTGTCGGACGGAATTGGAAATTTTGTGAACGATGGGATTCTCAGGAAAAATTAGGAATATTCTAGATATTATTTTTAGAAATCCTAAATATTGGTATTTTTAAAAATATCAATGGTATTTTGGCAAATTTAATTGCCAAAAATATTCTGGAAAAATATAGGTTTGGAATGCCATAAGATAGGTTTGGTGGAATTCAAAATTATTATATTTTGAGGTTGTAAAAAATTAGAAAAAAATAGAAAAACATCATGATAATTCTTTTTCTCGAGAATTTAATATTTTCGAGGGTTATTTAATGTTGAAGTACGTTTTCTCGTACTGACATTAGATAGATGCGGATTATTCGCATATTATTAATATGATTATATCTCGTATTAATGGATATTTATATTTGGATTAATTCTAAACGATGTATTCATGATTTTTTACCATTGTTTAGCCATTCTTTTTGGACATGTTCCTTAATTTCTTTTGATGGCTATAATTTGCGTTCAAAGTGTGTTTCACCTTTGACACTTTTCCATGATAATTTATTTTGCACTTATTTAAGTGTGGATTGTACTTAATTTCTTAAGCCTAAGGCAAATTCTATCATGGGTTAGTTGATCTGTTTGTTTCGGTGGATTTTTATTGGATGTTTTCCAAGTTTTATATGGACTCATCAGGTTCTGCCTAGATCACTTGTGTCTAGGGGTTTTTTATTGAGTGCTACACACCTGTGTTTCACTTGCTTACTTTGGAGTTTTGCTTGAACGACACAACGCTCATATACTCTGGATTGATGAGTTGGCCACCAATTTTAATGCTTCTTTTGGCATGATTAATGTCCATTAGATGGTATGCATTGATTTTTATGATCAACTATGGTCTCTATGGATTTGAGGAGCTTCTATGCTTTTATCCATGGTTTTATAAGGATCTTTTGATCTTTTGAATAATTACATGTGCTTTGAAGGTAGCATTTGCCTTCGTTTTTTGCACATAATTTTGGAGTATATTTCTTATACTCTTGTTTATATTCCAACTCGGATACCTAGTTGCTTATATATCTAGGTGAGTTATTTTTCTACCCTAACTTTATTGTGTTGGGTAGTTATCATTAGAAAGGCACCAATAATTCAATTTCTTTTCTAATGATGTACTCAGAAAGGAGTTATTCCTTGATGTAGTCTCAAGTATATAGAGACAGGTTTAGTATGTGAAAGTCTGGATAAGGCCATCTTATTCTTTTTATACAGGATTTTATTCATATTTCCTAGACGGCATACTAGGGAGTTTCAAATTGTTAAGGCATGTATGGGTGGTATCATGGTGGTATGGGACACTAGTGATCCCTCACATATATTATCTTATGGGATAATTTGGGCTCAAGATTGTTGCTTTGCTTACATCACTTAGCATGTTGTCTTCAACATTCAAAGACAATCTCATTTTCTAAATTCACTAGAAGTTATAGTGTGGGCATTCTCTAGATAAACTTCTTTTATCTATAGCCTGCATGTTTTGATGAGGGTAATCTCATCGGCATTTTCACTTGTTGAATTTTTTTTTAAAGAGTTCATACAAGTTTATCTTGTTGTGTTCGGATAAGAAAATTTGGATTCTTCCTTTGTTGGCATTTCTTTCTCTAGTTCCGTACTTTAGGTGATTTATATAATCAACCTGATTGTTTACGGATGGACATATGTGACTCATCAAGACGCTGACGACTCTCTATGTTGATATGGGTAACTCGGGACGTCGATTATTCCATATGCAGATGTGGGTATGTCGGGGCGTCAAGATGAATCCCTGGTTTTTGCTGTTATAATGCCATGTTTTCCTACTTTATTTCGAATGGTTTACAACGAGGAAGTTACTTTGAATGTGAATTGCTCTGATCATCCGCAGTCTGATGGGCAACCAGAGCGTATGAATCAAATTATAGTGTATATGCTTCGTGCATATGTCTCTAGAAAATCGTCATATTGGGAAAAATATCTTTCAATGATGGAATTTGCCTATAACAGTTTTAAATGTACGGCTATTGGTTTTAGTCCATGCATACTTATGTATAGGTATCAACCCAGGGCACCTATTGATGTCGGTCTTAAGGACATCGAGCTTGATGCATCGAGGGATTTCTTGTGTGATATGCAGGAAATGCTAACTGAAGCTCGGGATTCTATCAGGAGTGCTCAAGATAGGGTACGGTTTTATGCTGTGAGAGGGGACGCTCATCTCGGTCTTTTGAACCAGGAGCATTGGTTTATTTTAATGTTCCTAAAGATTCTCAGACTTTGTCAATAGAAAAATGCTCGAATTTATCTCCTAGATATTGTGGTCCATTTTCGAGTTATACATCGGATTGGCACGGTTGCGTTTGAACTTAAAACTACCTCCACATGTTAGAGTTCATCCAGTCTTTCATATCAATAGGAAAACTGGGAGGTGAGGATAACACAGTTACTCCTCAAGAACTCGTTGAAGTCGAAGAATTATCCTATGTTCCACATGAACCTGATAAGGTACTTGAATTCAGGGAAAGAAAACTTTATAGTTGACTAATCCTTGAGATTAAAATTAGGTGGAAAGATATGCTTGGGAGTCGGTAGCACAATTCTCCTTCTTTTCATTGTTGCAAGAGTGCAATGTTTTGAGAGAGGGAAATTATATTATATGTACATTATGTGTGCTATGTTATATGCACATTATGTGTGCATATACTAGGAGGCTAGCCCACATCAGGCTTGTGAGCATGAGAGCATGGGAACAAGCTCTAGCGAAGCATGGGTTAGGACTAACCTTAAGGGTTAAGGTTAGGGTTAGGCATCCAAGGGTCACACATGGGAAATGGAAAGTCAAGAGTCACTTGAGGGCCCTCCTATATAATAGGGGCATGGGGCTCACTCCTCAAGGGAGGCTTGGGGGCTTGGAGGCTTATGCTATGGTCTCTTGTGTAGAGGTCCATATCTACTCATCTACCATTTCACACTATAGCTATATGCTATTGGATTGGAATTATACCTGTTGATGGTATGGGACATCAAGGTAGAGGTATGATGTATTTCATTTATAATTCATGTGTGCATCCCTTGGGCTCAGGGGTGGTTGGGTGGTTGAGTTTATGCCTGATTTATGCATGTTTATGCATAACAATTATCTAGAGAGATCTTAGGGTTTTAACACCATGTCACTCCACAACCTTCTGTGTCTGCGTGGGTCCGGCGAGACGGTAGGCTTCTCCTCTCCCCCCACACCCATCGAGGAGACATGCCCCTTCCCAGACACACTCACGCACCCCCTCCCAGGAACCGCCACGTCAGGGCTCACAGCCACCATCACATACTCCCCTAACAGCCACCGTCACGCTTAGTGTCACATCCATAGTCACATACACAATCCCCCAGACTCCAGTCGTCGTAACTCCACCCGCAGTACAGAGGAGAGCAGATGCCACAATAGGGAGAGTGGGAGTGGAGGATGCGGTAGATGCTTCGGTGGGGGAGGTAGAGGGAGAAGAGTTAGAGGAGACAGTAAGGTAGAGGATGCGGTAGATGCTTTGGTGGGGGAGGTAGAGGGAGAAGAGTTGGAGGAGACAGTAAGGATGAGGAGGTGGTGAGAGAGGTAGAGGGAGAGATATACTATGATGTGACAGATAGGGGTGGGATAGTGATGGATGTGAGGGGGAAAGATGTAATGGAATACATGCGTGGGGTAGTATCAAACTTGTATAGAAATTATTTTATTAAATTTAAAGATCAAAATAGCCGATTAGTTGGGGAGGTGACAGATGCTGTACATAGTCGGTACCCCAATCCCCCACATACGACATTCTCGGATGTATGGGGAAGGACGCGAATAAGGGAGATCTTAAGTAATAAAAGATCTCACCTTAAGAAACTCGCGTATGATGATCGGGTAGATCAAGCTACGGGTGGCTATCCTGCCGAGAAACCTACCCCACTGCCCACAAACACGAGTGGAAGGAGGCAAAGAAACGAGCAGAGGGGTGGCGTGAAGAGCAGGCTGCATGTGGAGGCACAACGGATCCAGATGGAGACCACTGGATCTTCGCATTTCGGATCTGGAGGTGTTGAGTCGTGTGGGAGAGGCAGAGTTCGTTAGTATCTTGCCACCTTATTTGATTTTTTACTTAATTCATTGATGCGCTGATTGTTTTAATCTTACAAATTGTGTTGATTATGTTACAACGACGGGTTATGGGGAGGAGGCCCACAGCCCCACGAGACTACGTATGCTCGTCGGCATAGCAGACGCGCGTCATGTGGGCCCTCTTCAGAACCGAGGGACGTATTACGAACGCGAAGTTTGAGATGGCCATGAGACCGTACGGTTGTTGACGAGACAGGTACTTGAAAACTCTAAATGAATGATTTTGGTTTATTAAATTTTGAATTACATATATATATACTTATATATGATATATTACTTGAACAGGCACAAGCTGCTGTTGCACCTGCTGATGCTCCTGCTGATGATCCATCCACCGCTGCTCTTGCTCTTGCTGGACGTGAACGAATATACTTATATATGATATATTACTTGAACAGGCACAAGCTGCTGTTGCACCTGCTGATGATCCATCCACCACTGCTCCTGCTCCTGCTGGACGTGAACGACAGGGTGAGCACTACTCTTCGGACATGTATACCGATGTGAGCTCATCTGATCCTGGAGGGAGCAGCTCATCATCATCTGAGTTTGAGTAGTACTCAGACTTATAGTATCACATCCGTATTGAGAGGATGTGGTTGTATATATATTTTTGTAACTGAAGCCATGGGCTTTTTTAGACAAACCAATTTGATTTTGTATATATTTGTTTATAATTGAAGCCATGGGCTACTTCGACATATGGACTCCCTTGTATATATGTTTTTACGTAATGAAAGCCATGGGCTTATTTCAGCACACATAAAATTTTGATATAGTATTGCATTCATGTCTTTCTTGAATCATGTATTGATAATGTCGTTCTTGAATCGTGTATTGACAATGCACAAAATGTTCTCCGTGGATGGTGCAATGCACCCAAAAAAAATCCAGAGAGTGCTATTGGGTACTGGAATGCCGGAATAAGTTTCAGGCACCAAATACCACTCTCTGGATTTTTTATTTTTGTTCTCTGTTCTCGCGTGTATCTGTGCGTAAAGTCTACCAAAGTCACGTTTATATGTGCGGAAAATTTGTTAAACACGCGTGTGTCGGTGCAGCAAAACTGGTAAAACGCATGTATAAGCCCGTGTATCAATGCATCTAACGGGCATCATACACGCGCTTTTTCACGCATGTCTGTGGCCGCGATTATACACGCGTTGATACATGGGCCCGCTACTTTTTTTTCACAAGTCATTTTCCGTGGCTAGTAGCGCGGGTATAAGCCCGATCCCTTGTAGTGAGAGAAGTTGCTCCCAACAAGGACACATGTTTTGGCAAGGCTAGGTAAGCTTTTACCTTAAATATCAATTATGTAGAGAAGTGTTTCTTTTAGTATGTGTTTAGTGTGTTGTGCATCAAAAGGCATTGGTTATTGAAGATGCACACATTAAGAGCTTTCTATCTTGATGAAAACATTTAATCTTAGTCCCTTCAAAGTTCTAAGGATTCATAAAGTTTGTTGGTTATCTAGAAGCCATGTAAAGGAGAGATTGGTAAGAGTCACACCTACATTATCCGTGGATTCCCAAAAGAATGACTTTGAGCTATATAAAATGGCAACCACATGTGAAATGCAGTTTTCACTCCATCTTGTTGAGATGAATGAACTTAATATGCACTATGTGAATATCACACAAATGGGTGTGAAGTTGGATGTTAAAATATAACATTTTCATATGCAATACTAGAAAGAGCACTTTGATGTTGGTTCAAAAGCATTAAAAGATTTTTCAAGGCAATTAAAAGATGGTTTTCTCTTGTATATGGCTAAAAGTGGTGTCAAACATAAGCCTCAATGTACTGTATGAGGTCAATTTCTCCCTTCACTTGTTGACATTTTGTGTAACTTTACGAAAAGCTTTTTGTGGAAAAGGTTATCGATGATTTAAATGTGAGGTTCATACATTGCTCATTATGTGAAAATCATAGATCCCAAAAGTTATGGCACAAATGAGGATTTAAGGGGTAACTACCATAGACTCCCTTGTTCAAAAAGTTCCTTACACACACGTTTATTTACCTCATCCCTTTGCAGAGTGAGGGGAGGTGGATGGGCCGAAATTAAACCCGCGTCTCTATGTATAGAGAATGTTGCTCTGCTACTAGTAAACCCCCCGCCCCCTCCTTCCTTACATTCAAAAAGTTTGGATATAGAGAGTGCTTGCCAATAGATAAGAGTGAGTGTGGGATAGAGAGTATGTTGAGTTTACTCTTACCACCTTGATGAATGCATGTTCTAGAGCTACTTTTCATGAGGCTTGGAATAAATATGGTGCTTGGTTATATTATATTTATGCTTATCCAAATTTGATAGACTTTGGCAAATCATTCTTGCAATGCCAACTAGTACCATTTCATGTGAGCGTGGTTTTTTAAATCAGAATTGAATGAAGGATGATGAGTTGATATGTCTCTATACCTTAGATGAGCCTATGTCTTTTTCATCTTGCCTCTACAACAAACTATGTTTCTATCTCTAGGTGAGCTACCTTGCCTGTCAAAAAGCAATTTTTTGGGAAAATGCATGTAAAGAATAGTTTTTAGTGTATTTGATGATGTTTGTTCAAAATAGACAAACAATGTTGGTATGCAACAATTCAAAGGGCATTAAAGTTTATACTTTATTTTTAGCTATTGAAATTAAAGAAAACCACCCAAGGATTTTTGCAACCTTTTTTTAGGGAATAAATTTGATACGTTTTAGGGTACATTGAGATACCCTTATTTTTCACTGGTTGAAAGATAGTAATGTGTGGAGCTTAAATGATTGGAAGTTGAAAGTCCGGACGCACGGCCGGTCCTCAATCGAATCGAATGTGCCTGCTCGTTTAGGTCGAGGACGCCCATGTTGGCACGTGGATGGCCCCACACGATTTAGGGCATTGAGATACTCAAAAGTCAACGCCACGTGGGCCCACGTCGCACGTCGAGCCGAGTAAATTTGTTTTGCAAAGTAGGCGGGTTTTGGCAATTTCAACTCCAAAAAAAAGAAGAAGAAAAACAACAGTCTTTTCATCTCCACTCCTACAGCTCCGCTCCCTTCCTTTCTTTAGCTTCCTGCAGGAAATTCGTGATCGCGTATACCGAGCAGAAGCCTGCTTCATTGCTGCAAAATGTTTTGCTTCCTTTCATCCAAGAGGAGGAAAAAGCTCAATTCAGCATCTACTATGGAGTTTAAAGCCTCAAAGTAGTGGCATCTGCTATGGGGTTTAAAGCCTCAAAGTAGCACGATCTGTTATGGGGTTTAAAGCCTCTGCTATGGGCTCAATCTCTTTATCTGCTATGGGCTCAGCCTCTTAATCTTCTCAATCTCAATTAGAAGGGTGCTGCATTGTTCAAGGGTTTAACAGAAGCAAAGTTTGCACTTCGTTGGCGTAGCTCATTGCAGCAATCCAGAGGTACATTTCTTCCTTTTTATTTCCGTTCCTCCATTTTTGCAGCCCATGATGAGGGGCGCACAAAACTTTTCGTTTCTGTTTCTAGTTTTGTTTGTTTGTTTGTTTCTGTGTTTGTGTGCGCGTGCTTGATGTTATCTTGCACGTTTTGCACAGGGGAGAAGAGAGATCTTCTTCCATGGATCGCTGGGAAGATCAAGATGTGGAAAACAGGAGGCCTGCTAGGTATCAAGACGTGGAGCTGGAGGTCGAAGAAGAGACCTTCAACATTTTGCCATTGCATGACATGCTGGCAGACAATGATGCAGTGCGCTTTCCCGAGGTTCGAGCGGCCTGTGCTGCTCTGCAAGCAGTCGGAGAGCTGGCTAGGCCCGAAGGTTGGAGGCAGCGCATGGATCTGCTGGATTGGCTTGCTTTGCTCTTCGGCTTCCAAGCAGGCAATGTGAAGAATCAACGTGAGCACATAGTTATGTTGCTTGCAAATGACCAGATGCGGTTCCAGCCCCCTCCGGATCCCATTGATCGCCTGGATGGAAGGGTGGTACACAAGCTGATGAAGAAGGTACTCAAGAACTACATCAGCTGGTGCTCCTTCTTGGGCAAAGCAAATAATCTCTGGCTGCCAAGGAACAATGAGGTGCAAGAGCAGCGGGAGCTTCTCTACACCTCCCTCTATCTCCTCATCTGGGGGGAGGCTGCTAACCTTAGGTTCATGCCCGAATGCCTCTGCTTCATCTTCCACAACATGGCCAGTGAGATGAATAAGGTTCTGGAACATTACATCAATGATGCAGCTCAACCATCAAGGCCCGTCTACTCTAGCGAGAATGCCTTCCACATCAGGGTCGTCACTCCCCTTTACAAGATTGTCAAGGCAGAGGCCGAGGCTTCTCGTGATGGAAAAGCTCCCCACTCTGCCTGGCGAAACTATGATGACATGAATGAGTTCTTTTGGTCCAAGAGGTGCTTCACGCAGCTTTCATGGCCATTGAATCTATCTTGCTCTTTCATGGCAGAACCATCTAGCCAGCAGCGCAAGGTTGGAAAGACGGGCTTCGTCGAGCAGCGTTCCTTCTGGAACATCTACCGAAGCTTTGATCACCTGTGGACGGGCTACATTCTTCTGTTGCAGGCCATGATCATTATGGCCTTTCACAGTGACAGAAACCCTTGGACACAGCTTGTGGACCGTGATGTCCAAGCAAGAATTCTGAGCATCTTCATCACATGGGGAGGCTTGCGCATTCTTCAATGTCTGCTGGATATGGCCATGCAGTACCAGCTGATTACTGTTGACACCATGCTCATTGGCCTGCGCATGCTCTTGAAAATTGCTGCTGCATCTGTCTGGACCCTGGTGTTTGTTGTCCTCTACACTAAGATGTGGAAGGAGAGGCACAGTGTGGGTGGCTGGTCTGCTGGTGCTAACACTGCCTTCATACGGTTCCTTGAGGCTGCCGTGGTGTTCATCCTGCCAGAAATTCTTGCACTCACCCTCTTCATCCTTCCGTGGATCAGAAACTTTGTGGAGAAATCTGAATGGAGGATCTTCCATGCCTTGACATGGTGGTTTCAGTCTCGCTGGCTCGTTGGCCGTGGTCTTCGTGAGGGGATCTGGGACAACATCAAGTACACTCTCTTCTGGCTGGTTGTCTTTCTGGTCAAGTTCTCCTTCAGCTACTTCCTGCAAATCAGGCCACTGGTTGAACCCACCAAGGAGCTGTGGGCTTTGAGCAACATCAATTATGCATGGCATGAGTTCTGGGGTAAAGGCAGCAATAGATTTGCGGTCTCTGTACTGTGGGCGCCTGTGCTGCTGATCTACTTCATGGACATGCAGATCTGGTACACGGTGTTCTCCTCCTTTGCTGGTGCTCTGGTGGGGCTGTTCGCGCATCTCGGAGAAATCCGCAATATGCAGCAGCTGAAGCTGCGGTTCCCCTTTTTCGCCAGCGCAGTCGCCTTCAACCTCATTCCAGAGGAGTCGCTGCTGCCAATCAAAGCATGGGGCAGCTGGTTAGCCACCATTAGAAACGCTTGGCGCAGGCTCAAGCTCAGGTATGGATTGGGCGCCAATTACAAGAGGCATGCTACAGATTCCCTAGAGGCTGGGAAGTTTGCTTTCATGTGGAACTCCATCATAAGCATCTTCAGGGAGGAGGACCTTGTCAGTGATTGGGAGTTGCAGCTGTTGGAGATTCCGGCCCCTGCGTGGAACATAAGTGTGATTCAGTGGCCCTCTGTACTCCTGTCCAATGAACTGCGTCTTTGTGTGGGACAGGTTGCAAAATGGCATGGCTCAGATGACAAACGGCTGTGGAGGAAGATCTGCAAAATCGAGTACCGGAGGTGTGCAGTAATAGAATGCTATGACAGTATCAGACACATTCTCCGGAGAATCATCAAGGAGGGGAGCAATGAGCATCGCTTGGTGGAAAGACTCTTGTCAGGCATCCAATATTCTTTGGAATCTGGCACATTTTTACAGGACTACGCGGTGAAAGAGCTGCCTGAAGTTCATAAGCAGGTTTTGGCTCTTGTTACACTCCTGGACAAAAGGAAGCTTGGGCCCGATGACCTTCTAGCTGTGGTGCGTGCATTGCAGAACCTGTATGAAGTTGTGGTCCGTGATCTGAGAAAGCAGCCTCTGGAGTCGCAGCATGTTTCCGAGTTGGCAGCAGAGCTTTTGTTTGCAGATGTGGTCGACCTTCCAGACTTAGGGGATGCATCCTTCTTTCGTCAGCTGAGGAGGTTCAAAACTACTCTTAGCACAGAAGAATCCATGAATGATGTTCCAAAGAATCTTGAAGCCCGGCGGCGCATTGCCTTTTTCAGCAATTCATTGTTCATGAACATGCCCCATGCACCTACAGTAGAGAAGATGCTTGCCTTCAGTGTCCTGACGCCCTACTACAATGAGGATGTCATGTACAGCAAAGAAAAACTGCTGGACGAAAATGAGGATGGGATCTCCATCCTTTATTATCTTCAGAAAATCTTCCAGGATGAATGGGATAACTTCAAGGAGCGCATGCGCCGTGACATGGATGTGAAGGATGACAAGGAGCTTTGGAAACTGGACAAGTCCTTGCAGCTCAGGTTGTGGGCTTCATATAGAGGGCAGACCCTGGCTCGCACAGTTCGAGGCATGATGTACTATCACAAAGCACTAAAAGTTCTTGCTTACTTGGATGGGGCATCTCAAGTGGAGATGCAAGAAGGCAGGGAGCTTCTGGCTGCTCTCTCAATCAGAAGGGAAAGCGCCGATAAGCTCTCTGCTCAGCATGCCTCCCCTAGCTCAAGCCATCACTGGGTTCTCAACCGCACAAGAAGTGGTGTTGGTGGGCTCTTCAAGGAGGCTCAGCAGGAAGCTCTTGCCAACATGAAATTCACCTATGTGGTCACGTGCCAAATCTACGGTGCTCAGAAAGCCAAGAAAGAAGTGCAAGCAGAGGACATCTTGTTCCTCATGAAAACACACAATCC
This sequence comes from Cibotium barometz, assembly GCF_041138505.1. Classification (NCBI taxonomy): domain Eukaryota; kingdom Viridiplantae; phylum Streptophyta; class Polypodiopsida; order Cyatheales; family Cibotiaceae; genus Cibotium; species Cibotium barometz. The sequence goes on from NC_141077.1 coordinate 44,097,911, forward strand.
CCTCAGGATTGCATATGTTGATGAGGTGATTACAGATGGCATTTCAAAGCAGTACTTCTCTGTCCTTGTGAAGTATGATCCCCTCCTGGAGAAGGAAGTTGAAATCTACAGAATAAAACTACCGGGGCCTCTGAAGCTGGGTGAAGGAAAGCCAGAAAATCAAAACCACGCTGCTATATTCACGAGGGGAGATGCCTTGCAGACCATTGACATGAACCAGGACAACTACTTTGAGGAGGCACTTAAAGCTCGCAATCTGCTCCAGGAGTTCACTGTGCATCATGGTTTGCGGCGGCCACAGATTTTAGGTGTTCGAGAGCACGTCTTCACTGGTTCTGTCTCATCTTTGGCATCTTTCATGTCCGCTCAAGAGACCAGTTTTGTCACACTGGGCCAGCGGGTGCTTGCAAATCCTTTAAAGGTGCGAATGCATTATGGTCACCCAGATGTGTTCGATCGCCTCTGGTTTCTGACAAGGGGAGGCATCAGCAAGGCATCCAGGGTAATCAACATCAGTGAGGACATCTTTGCAGGGTTCAATTGTACATTGAGAGGAGGCAATGTGACCCATCATGAATACATCCAGGCAGGCAAGGGCAGAGATGTAGGCCTGAATCAGATAGCCCTTTTCGAGGCTAAGGTTGCCAGCGGGAATGGTGAACAGATCCTGAGCCGGGATGTCTACCGTTTGGGTCACCGTCTGGACTTTTTCCGCATGCTTTCATTCTACTACACCACGGTTGGCTTTTTCATCAGCAACATGATGGTGGTGCTCACAGTGTATGCTTTCTTATGGGGTAGAGTGTACATAGCCCTCAGTGGACTAGACAAATCAATCCAAGGGAAGGGTGTTTTTGCCAACCGTGCCCTCACTGCCTCTCTCAACCAGCAGTTCATCGTTCAGCTTGGAATATTTACTGCTCTGCCCATGATTGTTGAAAACACCATCGAACGTGGCTTTACTTCTGCAATATGGGATTTCCTCACCATGCAATTGCAGCTTTCGTCTGTCTTCTTCACGTTCTCGCTAGGGACAAGAGCCCACTTCTTTGGCAGGACTGTGCTTCATGGTGGCGCAAAGTACCGCGCTACTGGTCGTGGATTTGTGGTGGTGCATGAGAAGTTCGCCCACATCTACAGGCTGTTTGCAAGAAGCCATTTCGTCAAGGGTGTGGAACTCATTCTTCTTCTTGTGATATACCAGTCCTTTGGTGCTGTCGGTGCCAATACCACAGCTTACATCCTCATCACATTTTCAAGTTGGTTTTTGGCCCTTTCCTGGATCATGGGGCCATTTCTATTCAACCCTTCTGGTTTTGATTGGCTGAAAACAGTTGGGGATTTTGAGGACTTCTTGGATTGGATCTGGTACAGGAAAGGCATCGCGACCAAGTCAGAGAAAAGTTGGGAGATCTGGTGGGACGAGGAACAAGATCATCTGAGGAACACAGGGTTCTGGGGGAAGGTTTTCGAGGTGGTGTTGAATTTGCGCTTCCTCTTCCTACAGTATGGTGTAGTATACCAGCTCCATATTGCTGGTAACAGTAAGAGCATCCTTGTTTACCTTCTATCTTGGGTCTATATGGTTGTGGTTGCAGTGATTTACATCATCTTGTCACTTGCTGCAGTTAGGTTCTCAGTAAAAAAACACATCTATTACAGACTGATCCAGGCCTCAGTAGCAGTGGGTGTTGTTGTGGTGCTCATACTGCTGGTGAAGCTGACTTCTTTCCATATCCTGGATACAATACTTAGCCTGCTGGCGTTCGTGCCCACAGGATGGGGTTTACTTTCGATTGCTTCGGTGTACAGGCATCTCCTTAAGCGTACACCCTTGTGGCCATTCATCGTTTCCATGGCCCGCCTGTATGAGCTTGCCCTTGGGATCATGGTATTCATTCCTGTGGCAGTGTTGTCATGGTTGCCGGGCTTCCAAAACATGCAGACTCGCATACTTTTCAATCAAGCTTTCAGCAGAGGGCTTCAAATTTCCCGGATACTGGTTGGGAAGAGACCAAATGCAGGCTACTAGACACCAATATGCATGCTATGTATGCTCTGCTCAAGCTCATACAGATAAGTGGAGAAGCAATGGAGGCTGGCTTGTTGTCATCATGCCAGAAGTGTGAGGTCTTTTGTCCTCAAAAGACCTTAAAAAATCCATGTTCCACATGGAACTACTCTTAATGAGTTGATATGTACAACACAGAGTTTGTTCTTTGAGGCTCAATAAATATGTGCTGGGTAGGGAGAGCCTTGATTCTCTATTCATGTGCTTGTTGGTGTGAGTACTAGTAGCACTTGGTTCAAAATAAGCACAATGTGCGTAAGTGAAGACTATCATGAATCTATGTGCATGGGGTTAGAGGAATACCTTGTGTTTGCTTCAATGATGACAAGTAGTGCTTTTTTCAAGTAGAGCTTGAAAAAGACAAGCATAAGGCCTTCTTGCAATAAATACCATCACTGGCTGGCAATCACTGTAGTTGCACACAACTTTGAATCAAGGGGTTGGCCAACATATTAGAACCTTTGTATGCTTTAGAGCCATGCATGCACCAACCGAGAGCAAGATTTCTGTAAACCTAATATGAGATTAATGTGTATATCTATACAAGCCTCAAACATAGCCCCTTACACACACACACCGGTGCTCTCTCTCTCTCTCTCTCTCTCTCTCTCTCTCTCTCTCTCTAAGTATATTGCTTGAAAAAGCCAAGCATAAGGCCTTCTTGCAATAAATACCATCACTGGCTAGCAATCACTGTAGTTGCACACAACTTTGAATCAAGAGGTGCATAAAAGATACAAGATCTTTAATTAAGATACTTGCAAACATTGTATTATGAGAGGGATTGGTGAATGAAGCCACGGAAATAGAGTGTATGCCCAACCTATGACAATATTTAAAGAAATAAGGGGTGGGTGGGATGTATCCCTCAAATAAGAGTAGTGGTTAATGATAAACTTTATTCTATTTATAGGTTTCAGAAATATAATATAAAAATAACTTTTAAAAGCAAATAAAAAATATCCAATATGTATGTGGATGACTTACGGCATATAAAGAGCATATAAAGACAACACAATCTCCCTCTCACTCAAACTTATCTCCCTCTCAAACTCAAACTTTCTCTCTCACTCAATATCTCTCTCTCCCTCTCCATCTCTCTCCAACTTGCTCCATCTCTCTATTGTTAACTCAATTATCTAAAATGTCATGCCACTTCAACTACAATGTCATAGCTCCAAGTTAAGTGCACAAAATTGCATTAAAATAATGTAAAAATCAAAATTTTTTTGTCATTACAAGATATGGATTACATCAAAGAGGGTGGTGTGGCTGATGATGGAGTAAGGTGGCTACATATGGGGAGCTCTACTTGAAACAAATTGCAATGAACTGAATGCCATAGACGAAGCTCTAGTCTTATCTTACAAAATTCTCACTATGCTCAATAACATATCAAATGCGATTCTCATCTACATCCAACATGTATGGGTGGGTTCCCTCTCACGGTTTCGATTCTATGAAGACATTGTCATCCACCTTAAAACCTAGGTGATCAGTAGCTACCTCACCGCCACGACTGTCATACTTCGATCGACTAGACGTAGTGTGATGGAGGTGTGTACATATGGCAAGAGGATGGCAATGACAAAAACAAAGACCTGTGTGCACACACATGTAACTACCTTAGCAAATTCATGGTGGTTCACTTAAAAACTAAAATGAGTACAATCCACTCTTTCACTCACCTCTTTTCATCCATCTTATGATATGAGATACATGGGTATATGCATGAATAGGTGGTACACTAGCTACCAGATTTCAGGGTTGGGAGCTAGGAGGTAGCTCAGTTGGTAGCCATAGGAATGTTGGGAATTTTAAAAGACTTCAATAAGTTTTTTATTTTAAATTCAATTCAGGGTGCGGCAAAATCAAAGGAGTGGGGGCACTACCTTTGCATGTCTCACAACCATCATGAGGAGTGCCCGTCGGTTGTAGCAGCAGGGGCCCTCGTCTGGGGGGAAAGCTTGCCAACGTGGAAATGCTAGAAGCTTGAGAGCAACAAGAAAGCAACCGAGAGGGAGGTTAGACACCAGGACACACAGGGGAAATGCTGCAGGCAGAACTTCCTCTCCCACTTCTTCTCCTGCGCCCTCAGGCTTTGAATCTTCTCCAGAGCCATCCCCAGCTAGGAAATCTCACAGGGTGCTAACTTCCTCCTCTCCTTTCTCAGCTGCAGCAAAGGCCAAAGAAGCTATAAGAATGGGGCATTATCCTCTTTCACCCAAATCACCTACTACACCAAGGAAGAAGTTCAACATGCAGCTGGGCTCAGATGCCATTCCATGCACAGAGGTGAGCATCTTTACACATATTGTTGTGCAGCCAATTTTTGTTCAGGTGCCTGGCTTGTGTGAATTTTTCTAGAGGTGTGTTGCACATGCATGCTAGGGTATTACCATGCTGTTCCAGGGGGTAATGGAGTGAGTGTGCTCACAATGTCATCCATGAAACAATGTCTGTATTGAATACCTTACAAAACAAATTTTTTGCTTCAATAATGACTCCTCACTTGTCGTGTATTGTAATAAGTGTGTTGCATACCTAAACATCCCTTGAAAAATTCAAGTTGTGGGCAATAGTGCTTTATTGAGTTTTAGTGACACTACATTGCATATTGCATGCTGACAACACACTAGAGAACACCATTTCTACACCTTTGATACTCCCACACTTTCTATACATGCACACAAGCATTGTTGACATAAGCATACTTGTAGCCTCATGCATATATATGGAAGGTGCATGTCTAAAGCAAGCAGATCATACATGAAAATATGTTAGTATAAATGTGTTGGACTGGTTCTAGTTGTGCTATGGAATGTTGCAGGGCAAATCACGTTGGTACCCTCCATATGTCCAGTTTGAAAGAAAGTCAATTTTCTGTATGACCAAAGCCCAAGCACATGAAGTCTACGGTCTTTCAAATTCTGGAGTGGATGCGCGAACATTGGGTGAGGCTAATTTTACAGATGCAGATTGGCTATCATGTTTTGATGAGGTGCCAAGAAGGGGCAGTAAAGTAAAATGCAGGACTTTGAAGCTAGAGTTGTGGCCCAGGTTCTACACCCTTTTTACTTCGGTATATCAGGGACCTCCCAGCATAGTATGGGATGGAGGTGACCAAGGCATTTGCAAGAGGTTTTCTGCATGAGTGTACAAAAGGGCCAGTCAATTGGGCTTTATTTTCTGAGAGCATGATAGCGGTGTGTGGATAAAAATAGAGGCTGATAATATGTACATACGTGTACATGGCGTGTGTGAAGTTTTGCTTTTGAGAACGTAGCCAGGTGTACAGAGTAAGTAGTTTTGATGTGAGCATGTACAGGCCTGTCCGGTGAGAGGTCCACCGGGGATGATATCAGCTGCTCGACCACTTGAATTGTGTGCACGTCCAAATGGAGTGGGCACCAGATTGTATTTGAAAGTATGGAAGCATGGAGGAGATTAATTGTTGGGATACCCATTAAAATGTGTGTATGAGCTAAATCTTTAAGGTCCAGAAATGGAAGGTATTGGACGTGTGCATGGCAAGGAAAGATAGCGCAAGAGCAAAGGGATTCGAAAAGAAATATGCTGAATTGGGTAGCTGGCGGGTCCTTCTGGAAGCTGTGATAGCTGGCAAGGAGCTGGAGCCAGGAGGCGTCAACAGGGGAGGCCGCTTGGGGAGTGAAAAAGAGAAAAGGGAGAGAGTCCTGGGTGAAGAGGGGCGGTGCTAACAACGGAGGAAGGAGCCAGCTCTGGCAACCAAAAGAAGGACAGTGGCTTGGTTTTTGGTTTCGGGGTAGCTGGCGGTGGGCGACGAGCAATGGAGAACCGCCAAGGGGGCTAGACGGGCTGGTGTGGTTGGTGCAGCTGCAGGTGCTGATGAAAAGCACGCGTAGCTGCTGGCGATGACAAGGACTGAGGCTGGAATGTGAAGGCGACCTTGGTTCGACAGATGAGGGAAACTGGTGTTGTCTGGAGGCTGGCGGCAACTGAAGGACTGCGAATGGCAGAAGGAGCCACCTAAGACGTGTTTGGTAGTTGGTGGACGGCCTGCAGGGTCTGAAGGGCCGCCTGTGGTGTGAGCAAAGGAAAAATAGAATGCGTGGCCTTGGATTCACCTGTAGGTGTTGACCCTCGACTGGGTGGACGGCAGCGACTGGAAGGAACCGCTTTTGAGGTGCAGCTACCAACGGTGGCTACGGTGGCTGGCAGGCGTAGCAGCTAACAACTGAGAAAGGGTGAGGCAGGTGGTGACGACAGCTGGGGTATGTCAAGAGCCGCCTGGGGGTAAAACAAAAGAAGGAGCCAACGTGTGGGAGCTAGTGGAAGCTGGTGTGGAAGGCGCAGTTATAAGGTGACGGGCTGGAAGGCTAGCGAAGGTGTGATGTGCAGCTGCAGTAAAAGGAGTGGCCGTGTTGTTCTTGGGGGGGCTTCGTCATTTTGTAAAGTAGCTCCAGTGTTAGGAGGCGGCCTTGTAAAGGTCTGGGTGGCCTTTGTTTGGTAGTCAACGGCGGCAGTCACAAGCACAAGGAGAGGGTGACAGGCTGGTGAGCTAAAGCTGCCGCAGTACTGCTGGTGGAGACGCCAACTGGATTGTTTTTTTTACAGGAAAATAAAAGAGCCGCAGAGGAGAGATAACTTTATATCTTTTGTGGTGATCTACAGGCACAGAGAGCCAGAGAGAGAGGGTGTGTGTGTGGTTTTTTGTGGATTTCTACCTCTTCTGGAGACTCAAGCCAGAATTGTAAATTTCTCTTGATTAGCTGTGGCTGGTGTTTGGTGATGCCAGAGAGTTCTTTATACTTTTTGTTCATTTCGATACGAGTTGTAACAGCCAGATCTGAAATATAAGTCTTGTTTATGCTCTTTGGTCTGGTGTTCTGGTGTGTTTGTATGCGTGTGTGGAAGTGTGGCACCCTATAAGGGCGTAGACAGCTTTACCGCTTCCGTGCCATCACTTTTTGGTGCCTCCACAGAGGAGCAGATTTCCTCTGGTTCGTGAAAGAAGATAGGGGCTGTGTGAAGCAAGATTTGGAAAGATGGCTCAAGATTTTCCAGAGTATTGGGGACTGCCACAGGAAAGTGCAGTCAGGTTTCTGGAGAAGATGGAATTTACAGCCTTGATGAAAGACAGGGCAACCCCGGAGATCCTTTCTCAGATTTTGGCTTATTGCCAGGGTGATGCAAAAACATGGTTACAGATGTTTGTGACTACACACAGGAACATTCATCAGCAGGATCCTGAGTACCGTGTAGTCAGAGCTGCATTCTTGGCACAGTTTGCCCGAGTGAGGAGTCCAAATGAGGTGTGGAAGGAATTGTGCAATATTCAGCAGAAGGATAGTCAGGATGTGGATCAGTACCTGATAGAGTTTGGTAGACTGTGGAGTCTATGGTGTGAGGCTCTGATTCCTGAAGTACCCCCGCAGATGATAAAGAGAGACCGGTTTGTGGCTGGTCTGGAGCCAACCCTCCGTCTGAAGGTGGAGCTGAAGAACCTGGATAGCTTTGAGGAGGCTGTCAGAGTAGCTCGCGAGAAGGAGTGGAAGGTAAAACGTCTGAGGCAGATGGGAATACAGGAAGAGCCGAAGAAGTTTATGAAGATGCCAGAGATTGAGAGTATACATCCTGAAAGGGAAGCTGTTGTTGTTCCAGAACAGGAAGACACTTTGAAGAGGGACATACATGATGCAGTGGAGCTCATGAAGTCTCTAAGTTTGAATTGGATGGAAGCAGGTGGAAAGGGAAGAAGCCGAGGTGCACCAAATAATAGAAGGGACAGTATCTCAACAGGTGAAGGGAACATGGGAGGAACAGGGAGAGGACGGGGCTACTATTTGAGTAATGTCCAATGCTGGAACTGTGGGGAGCGGGGACATATCAGCCCTCAATGTGACAAGCCGCCCAGAGCAGGTGGTGGAATATATCCTGTGATGCAGAGGACTAATGATAGATCGGGGGATCATAGTGTTGAAGTAAAAGATCCAAATCAACCCTCTACCAGTGGAGTCAAATGGGAGGATAAGGGAAAGGGACCGGCTCTCAGCTTGATAGAAGTGGAGACCATTCCAGAGATTATGCCTGTGGCAAAGAGGACGAGGAGTACAATGGCAGAACCTGAACCATCTTCTAAGAAAGGTAAGCATGTCCAATTTGATATAAGCCCTCAACCAGAGAAGAAAAAGAGGAAGCCAAGGAGACATTATAAAACTTCAGATTTGCATATTGGTCAAGGTCAGGAGGAGTATACATTAATGGGAGATTTAAAGGGAAGGGTAGCCAATATAACATTTGCCCAATTACTTGGATTGTGTCCGAAGCTTAAGAGAGAGTGGAAGAAGTTGGCAAATCCGAGGAAAGTAAATGAGCAGGAGCCCACACAAGGTGAAATGGAGCTCATGTCTGTGGAAGACCTTCCTGATATTTGTCCATCAGTTGATGCCTGGTGTGGAAGTGTAAGTGTTGGAGAGGCATATGTTGATGGCGGTGCACAAATCAGTGTGATGACTCAGTCCTGTATGGAGAGATTGGGGTTGAAGCTGAATGCTAGTTCAGACTTTAGACTCCGTCTGGCAAATCATGCAAAAGTAAAGTGTCTGGGTATATGCACAGAAGTGCCAGTGACTGCTTTTGGTGTGGTTTGCAATATAAATTGCCATATTATGCCGGCTGGTTTGGGAGCCTATCCACTGATTTTGGGCAGACCTTGGCTCAGACAGGTGGGTGCCATCCAAAACTGGAAAAGGGGAACCATAACAGTACATAATAGGAGAGGGAGAGCCAGGAAATTTAACATGAGTAGTAAGCGGGAAATGAAGAGTGAGCCTGAAGAAACAAGTGTTGATGGGTATTCAGATAGTGAAACTGAAGAAGAGAGTTCTACTTCAGATGATGAGAGCCAGGTATCATTTATAATGAAAGAAGAAAGCAAGCATATGATGCAAGCTGAAGAGGAGTTAAAGAGGGAAGAAGAAAGCAGACTTGAAGATATGGACAGTCTGATGCAGCCTCCATCACCCAGTACGGAGAAAGAGAAGCTGTTACAGGGCATGCTGAATCCTAAATTGCAGCCAATGGAGAAAGAAGAGTATATGAAGGTAATACATAAATTCCCTCATTTGTTTATTACTTCATATGAAGAGATCCGAGGATTCAAATGTGAGCCAATGCCTATAGTATTGAAAGAGGGTGTGAGGCCAGTGTTTCAGAAACTGAGGAGAATAAATAGAGAGTTGTTGCCTGTATTAAGAGAGGAGCTGAGTAAGTTGTTAAAAGCAGGGTTAATTTATCCAATTGATCACTCAGATTGGGCAAATCCAGTGGTCTTCACTCCAAAGCATACAGGTGGTTGGAGAGTCTGTATTGATTACAAGCCTCTGAATGCTGCAACAAAAAGCAATCACTATCCTCTGCCGTTCATTGATGATATTTTGGACAGGGTAGCTGGATATGAGAGGTATAGTGTATGCGATGGCTTCTCTGGGTATTTTCAGATCTCAATTGCTGAGGAGGATCAGGCTAAAACCACAATCATTACACCGTGGGGTTGCTTCTGTTACCGAGTAGTACCATTTGGTTTGAAAAATGCACCCTCGTGGTATCAGAGGAACACTGATAGAGTACTTGCACCTCTTACAGATCATTTTGTGAGAGCTTTTTTGGATGATATATGTGTATATAGTTCTCAAAAAGAGCATGGTAATAAATTGGAGCAAGTATTTTCTAAAATGGATGATGCAGGTGGACAGCTGAATCCAAAGAAGTGTCATTTAGGACATTCAAAGGTGAAGCTATTGGGGCATGTGATATCTCAGAATGGAATTGAGCCTGATCCAGAGAAGATAAAAGCTCTTGTCTTATTATCTGCACCATCAACATCCAGGCAACTGCAGACTTTTGTCCAAAAGGTAAAATATATGGCAAGATTTGTTCCTTTAATGTCTCAACTGCTTTATCCTCTTCAGCAGGCTGTGAAGAAGGAACCATTGCAATGGAATGAAGAATGCGAGGAAGTGTTTGAGAAAGTAAAGGAGGTATTGGGAGGTATTTCCAGTGTGAAGGCTCCGGATTTCTCTCAGGTCTTTTATGTGAATCCATCTTTTGGTCCGGATGTAGTCGGAGCAATCTTAATGCAGAAAGGAGATGAATCCAGATATATGAAGCCTGTGTATTTTGCAAGTAGAGTGAAGACAGAGGCAGAGAGGAAATATACTGAGGCTGAATTGGTTTTGTCAAGTCTGGTGTATGCTTGCAGGAAATTCAGGTCATATCTCCTGATGAAACCATTTGTGGTGCTGACAAATTATACTTTACTCCCTCAGCTGGTGAATGGTACTTCACTCTCAAAAGGTATGATGCGATGGTTAGTGGAGCTTCAAGAGTATGATTTCTCATTTTTGATTGAGGATACTTGTAAAGCAACTCTGGCAGATCTTCTAACATACAAAGATGGCCCGATACTGGTGAAGGAAGTGGATTCAAAGATAGAAAAAGAGGAACAGATTATCATTCCTGGAGCTCATGTTTTATTCTTTGATGGTTCGTATAAAAGGAGTATACATCAGGCCACCGGGGGATATGCAATCCAGGATTCAGAAGGCGTGCTGATTCTAAAGAATGGAATGCATCTGGAAGCTGAAAGTAACAATGAGGCTGAGTACACAGCATTGTTTCAAGGGTTACAGGCTGCTTTAAAGCAGAAGATTCAAAAGCTAATCATAAAGGGAGATTCTCTATTAGTGGTAAAGCAGGTCTTGGGTAGCTGGCGAGCAAAGAATCCGAGATTAAAAGAATGTCTGGCTAATGTTAGAAGGCTGCTACATCAATTTACAGCATGGAGTATTCAACATGTGCGGCGGGAGGAAAATCATATGGCACATGAGTTGGCTCAGGAGGCAATTAATCAGGATCCAGTAATTGCAAAAATCGAAGAGCCATTATACAGAGGGAGGGAATACCTGTCCAGAGTGGTGGATTATCTACTCTCAGGTCGCTTGCCTGAGGAGCTCAAAAAAGGCCAAAAGTATCATTTTATCAGGAAAAGTAAGCATTATGTCATGATTGGGGATGAATTATACATGCAGGGAGCTGATCAGGTATTGAGGAGAATTCCCTGGAGGGAAGAGATTTATTATATTCTGTCTTCAAATCATGAGGGAGCATGTGGGGGTCATTATGCATTTAAGATCACCTTGCAGAAGATATTACTGGAGGGTTATGTATGGCCTTCCATCCAGAAGGATGTTCAACACTGGTGCAGGTCTTGCCATGAGTGCCAGAGAATGGGGAAGAGGATCTTAAAAATGGAGCCGAGAAATATCATGCTGGTATATGACATTTTTGAAAGATGGGGAGTGGATGCAGTTGGACCATTTCCCAGGACAGCTAGAGGAAAGTGTTATGTGCTTACTGCGGTAGATTACCTATCAAAATGGGCAGAAGTGAAGGCAGTGAAGAGAGTGGATAGTAAAGAGGTGGCTGATTTTGTGTATGAACATATATGCTGCAGGTTTGGAATTCCTCTGGAGATACTATCAGATAATGGACCTGAATTTAGAGGAGAGGTAGTTGACCATTTATGCAGAAGATTGAGTATCAACCACAAGTACTCCACTCCTTATCACCCTCAATGCAATGGCTTGAATGAAAGGTTCAATGGTGAATTTAAGCTGATGATAACCAAAATGACAGAAGGCCATATCAAGAATTGGGATATAGAGATGAATCGTGTATTATGGGCATACAGGGTTGCTGTAAAATCTGGTACACAATTCTCACCCTTTCATTTAGTTTATGGGAAAGAAGCACTCATGCCTATTGATGTGGAAATTCCAGCTTTGAAGTTTTTGATTGAAGAAGGGCATGAGCCTATTAACTGTTACAGAGAAAGATTACTGGCTTTGCAAATAGTTCAGCTGGACAGAGAGCTAGCATTTGATCACTATGCAGCTATGCAATTGAAAAGACAAGAGAGAGAGAATGAGAAGGTGGAGCAGAAAGAAATTGAAGAGGGTGATCTGGTTCTCAGGTATAATAGCAAGCTGGATAGCACTTTTCATACTGCATTCCAGACAAAGTGGGAGGGTCCGTATAAAGTTGAGAGAAAATTTGATAATGGGAGTTATCAGCTTGCTGATTTGGATGGAAAGAAGCATAAAAGGAGAGTGAATGGTTTACGACTGAAGAAATATTTTGCTCGATTGATGTTAGCCGTGAAAGAAGAAGATCAGGAAGCCTGTGATGCATGTCAGGAGGATGTGGAAGGTACAAAGGAAGATCAGAATATTTCATGCCTCTTTGTACAGCTGCTGGACATGAATGTCTCAGCAGAAGTGTGGGGTTGCTAAATATGTGTGGATAAAAATAGAGGCTGATAATATGTACATACGTGTACATGGCGTGTGTGAAGTTTTGCTTTTGAGAACGTAGCCAGGTGTACAGAGTAAGTAGTTTTGATGTGAGCATGTACAGGCCTGTCCGGTGAGAGGTCCACCGGGGATGATATCAGCTGCTCGACCACTTGAATTGTGTGCGCGTCCAAATGGAGTGGGCACCAGATTGTATTTGAAAGTATGGAAGCATGGAGGAGATTAATTGTTGGGATACCCATTAAAATGTGTGTATGAGCTAAATCTTTAAGGTCCAGAAATGGAAGGTATTGGACGTGTGCATGGCAAGGAAAGATAGCGCAAGAGCAAAGGGATTCGAAAAGAAATATGCTGAATTGGGTAGCTGGCGGGTCCTTCTGGAAGCTGTGATAGCTGGCAAGGAGCTGGAGCCAGGAGGCGTCAACAGGGGAGGCCGCTTGGGGAGTGAAAAAGAGAAAAGGGAGAGAGTCCTGGGTGAAGAGGGGCGGTGCTAACAACGGAGGAAGGAGCCAGCTCTGGCAACCAAAAGAAGGACAGTGGCTTGGTTTTTGGTTTCGGGGTAGCTGGCGGTGGGCGACGAGCAATGGAGAAAAGGGAGAGAGTCCTGGGTGAAGAGGGGCGGTGCTAACAACGGAGGAAGGAGCCAGCTCTGGCAACCAAAAGAAGGACAGTGGCTTGGTTTTTGGTTTCGGGGTAGCTGGCGGTGGGCGACGAGCAATGGAGAACCGCCAAGGGGTCTAGACGGGCTGGTGTGGTTGGTGCAGCTGCAGGTGCTGATGAAAAGCACGCATAGCTGCTGGCGATGACAAGGACTGAGGCTGGAATGTGAAGGCGACCTTGGTTCGACAGATGAGGGAAACTGGTGTTGTCTGGAGGCTGGCGGCAACTGAAGGACTGCGAATGGCAGAAGGAGCCACCTAAGACGTGTTTGGTAGTTGGTGGACGGCCTGCAGGGTCTGAAGGGCCGCCTGTGGTGTGAGCAAAGGAAAAATAGAATGCGTGGCCTTGGATTCACCTGTAGGTGTTGACCCTCGACTGGGTGGACGGCAGCGACTGGAAGGAACCGCTTTTGAGGTGCAGCTACCAACGGTGGCTACGGTGGCTGGCAGGCGTAGCAGCTAACAACTGAGAAAGGGTGAGGCAGGTGGTGACGACAGCTGGGGTATGTCAAGAGCCGCCTGGGGGTAAAACAAAAGAAGGAGCCAACGTGTGGGAGCTAGTGGAAGCTGGTGTGGAAGGCGCAGTTATAAGGTGACGGGCTGGAAGGCTAGCGAAGGTGTGATGTGCAGCTGCAGTAAAAGGAGTGGCCGTGTTGTTCTTGGGGGGGCTTCGTCATTTTGTAAAGTAGCTCCAGTGTTAGGAGGCGGCCTTGTAAAGGTCTGGGTGGCCTTTGTTTGGTAGTCAACGGCGGCAGTCACAAGCACAAGGAGAGGGTGACAGGCTGGTGAGCTAAAGCTGCCGCAGTACTGCTGGTGGAGATGCCAACTGGATTGTTTTTTTTACAGGAAAATAAAAGAGCCGCAGAGGAGAGATAACTTTATATCTTTTGTGGTGATCTACAGGCACAGAGAGCCAGAGAGAGAGGGTGTGTGTGTGGTTTTTTGTGGATTTCTACCTCTTCTGGAGACTCAAGCCAGAATTGTAAATTTCTCTTGATTAGCTGTGGCTGGTGTTTGGTGATGCCAGAGAGTTCTTTATACTTTTTGTTCATTTGGATACGAGTTGTAACAGCCAGATCTGAAATATAAGTCTTGTTTATGCTCTTTGGTCTGGTGTTCTGGTGTGTTTGTATGCGTGTGTGGAAGTGTGGCACCCTATAAGGGCGTAGACAGCTTTACCGCTTCCGTGCCATCAGCGGCTATGGATGCAAAGAAGCTACAAGCAAAGAAGCACCGATGGTCTATTTTCCATGCTTCCTCTGCACCGCATACCTCTAGGTTTGAACAGGTGAAGCCTCTTGAGCAATCAGAGTCAGTACAAAATATGCATGTGGACTCAGAGGCAATTGCTGTGTTGGACGGAATAATTGAGGTGCTTGAAAGGAAATATGCTCATGCCTTGTCAGAGCTCAACGAAGCTACGATAAAAGTTGACAAGTACAAAGCGGATATGCATCGAGATGAAGGGGCACAGCTCCTGGTTAGTAGTTTGAAAAGACAGTTGGAAGAAGATGCACAATCTGAGTTGCAAAAGCTTCCCATGACCTAGCAGATGTTGGGAAGTTACAGGAGCTGAGGATGAAAGTGGACAGATTGTCGCTGACCATCCAAACTGTGGATGGAGTTTTTATGGGTACTGTTCCTGCTAGTGCGGGCTGTGAAAGTCAAGAGTTTCTAGAAAATGCAAAACAAATAGAGATGCATGTGCGTGCTCACGTGGATTTTGTGAAAGACATGCAGGCAAGAAGGAACAAAGTGTTCCTATCCTTGCCAACACCTAAATTACCACATGCAGATCTGGGCTTATCGGATGCGCACAATATTTGTTCTACTTGTGGATTGGTCATGTATGATGCAGATGGTCTTTGCATGTTTATACTTCCTTGTGGTCATGCTTATCATATTTATTGTTTTTCTCACCTTGCTACAAGCAAAGAGATTTGCATGGCTATGGGGTGCACGCAAAGGATCTCGCCTGGTACAAGGTCTTTAGTGATGCTTGGCCACATTGATGCCCCCGGTTATGCAAGGGAGTCACGAAGCACAGTACCCTCCATGCTTCCAAACATTGCTGCCAAATCGTGCTTTTCCCACGGTACGTACCATACCGTTATGCTCTCTAACCCTTGTCTTCATTATTGGTTTTTTTGTGTACCTTTTTGTAAGGTGGGTGAGGGTAAGATGCATGTGGATAAATGGTACCACACCTAGAGTTGTAATCTGTAGCATGGCAGGCTGATTCTGGTAGCAAGGTAGCTATCTTATGCTGCTTGGGAGCTACATTGATGGACTGGTAGCTAGATTGTGAGCCTAGAAGCTAACACAAATAAGAGTACATGTACAGGTCTATTCCTTTGGTGACTGTAACTGCTTATTTGGTAGTTGTGAGTGCCTACCTGGACTAGTAGATACCAGTGTGGCTGGTAGCTTTTACTTTGAAGACTGGTATTAACCCTTGGAAACCTAATAGCTACCTGTTAGCTAGTTTTGAAGCCTATCAGCCACCTTTAAGAGCCTAATAGCTACCTTGGGAAGCTTGGTATTTTCTTGCTACCTGCCCTTGAAGCTTGTCAGCTATCCTGAATAGCGTGAGAGCTACCCCATTGAAGCCTGGTAGGTACCTGGTATCTACCCTTTAAATCCTGGTAGCTACCAAGACTTTGCTGCCAACAGCTACTAAGGCAAGGCTACAAAGCTTTGAATGAAAGCATGGAAACTACCAAGTAGAGCCTAGAAGCTACCAAGGCAAGCCTGAAAGCTTTCAAGTACAGCATGGAAGCTACCAAGGGAATCTTGGTAGCTACCAATAGTCATGGTAGCCACCAATAGAGTTCTGGTAGCTCCCAGTGTAGTCATCGAAATTACCCTTTCATGCCTAGTAGCTACACTTTAAAGATTGCTATTAACCCTTGGAAGCTTGGTGGCTATCTGGTAAGCCTATCAGCTACCCTTATAAGCTTGAAATCCTGGTAGTAGTTACTTGGCAGCTACCTATAAAATCTTGAGAGCTACTACATTGAAGCCTGGTGGCTACCTGGTATCAACCCTTAAAAGCCTGACAGGTACCCTTGGAAACCTAGTAGCTACCTATGACTACCAAGACATTGACTACCAAGACATTGACTACCAAGACGAGCTTGAAAGCGTTGAATGAAAGCATGGAAACGACCAAGTAAGGCATGGAAGCTACCAAGGCAAGCCGGAAAGCTTTCAAGGATAGCATGGAAGCTACCAAGGGAATCTAGTAGTTGCTAATAGAGTCATGGTAGCCACCACTATAGTCCTGGTAGCTAGCAGTGTAGTTAGGAATTTACCCTTTGATGCCTGATAGGTAGATACCCTTTGAAGACTGATATCAACCCTTAGATTAGCTACCTGGTAGCTACCTGGAAAGGCTATCAGCTACCCTTAAAAGCCTGATAGCTACCCTTTGAAGCCTGATAGCTACTCTTTGAAGACTAGTGTTAACCCTTGAAAGCTTGGTAGCTACTTTCAAAGCCTGTCAGCTACCCTTAATATCCTAAAAGTTACATTTGGAATCATGGTAGTTACCTGGTAGCTATCTTCTAGCTTTTCAGCTACCCTTAAAAGCCTGAGAGCTTCCCCATGGAAGCCTCGTAGGTACCTAGTAACTATCCCTTGAAGCCTCTCAACTATCCTTAAAAGCCTGATAGCTACCCTTTGAAGCCTCACAGCAACCTTTGGAAGCCTAACAGCTACCCTTGGAAGCCTGGTAATAGCTACCAAGGGATGCCTAAAAGCTACCAAGATGTGCTTGAGTCTTCCATGCTAAAAGCTACCAAGATGTTAAGGCATGCTGAAAGCTACCAAGGCCTCCGAGGTTTGAAGGTAAGTATGATAGCTTCTAGTATGTAACTTTTATAGCTGGAATCGATAGAGCTTGTGTTAAGTTGTGAGGGTTTACTTTCAATTTGGTATGGTTTACTGTCTACTAAGGTGGGAAAATATTTTCTAATGATTGAATTTATTGCAGATAATGAGGATGCCAAAAACATTCAGCCAATGGATGAAGTTTTTTCAACACCAGGTTGTAATGTACAAAATTTACAGTTGAACACGGAACTTGAGACCGTAAAACAAGGAACCTGATCCAAAGGATGACACTATCAAGGAGAGAGAACTTGTGGACTTGGGTGTAGAGTCCTGTAGATAGTGACATGGACAAGGAGAATCATCAAGAAGAGAGTCCTTCACTGCTGCTACAAGCCTTTAAAATGTTGAAAAGGGGAAGAAAGAGGAAAATGAAAGGTTGTGTTCACTTTTATAATTGAATGTAGACTTATATGTTTTCACTTGCTAATGATTGCTTTCCATGCAGGAGGATCTTCTAGCCAGCGTCCTCCAACTTCAAGCAAGCTTCCAATATAACAGATGATCAACTGGACAAGGAGGAACCTGCCAATATCTCTGAAGGATCAGGACGAAAAGGTGCTACTGCCAAAGTCAGAAAAAGATTGCAACCCTAAATTCTGCTAGTTCTCCCCATGAATGCATGTCTACCCCCTTTTTTGGGTTTGTCACATCAATAGCCATTCTGGCTCTGTAACCAAATTGTTGACATTTTCTATTTAATGAATGAAAAGAGTCCGACTATTTTGTTTCTTATATATCTCTCATTGTTATGTATTTCATTCATTTCTTTTCCAATGTATGAAATTTCTCATTGCAGACACTGTTAGTGTGGATGGACTAGCTGAAATATCTGGCAATATGTCCTCACAAACCAGAATGGTGATACACTGCAAGATAGTGATAAAAAGCATGATGGTGTAAATAAAGTGCACGATGGTGATAAAAAGCAGGATGGTGGTGATAAAGTGCAGGATAGTGGTGATAAAGTGCAGGATGGTGAAAAAGTGCGGGATGTTGATACAGTGCAGGATGGTAATAAAGTCACAGAGGAGGATAATGATGTCTGGGAAAAGGCGGGTTTTTGGTGTTTTGTCCAGACATCATGCCTTGCAGCCATAGTACAGAATGCAAGGAAAACACAGGATTGTGGTGTTCCTATAGACAATGCTGCTGACATGCCAAGACAGATTAAAGCACAGGCTGTTAGTTTTTATGATGCATTTGAGGGGAAAAGTGAGGTAAAAGGTGAATGTGGGACTGAAAAGGACAGCTCTCAGAGCTCAAAAAATGCTGTAGAGAACTATGTGTTCAAGGAGCATTATGAGGCACAAGACACAGCTTCAGTGGAGGGTGATGTAAGTGCCCACATTGCTGTTGATCGGAAAGCATCAGAGTTGTTTGAAAAGCATGAGAGTAATCAGAGAACTGAACTGAGAGATGACATCGAATCGCAGGTGGTAGTATGAGACATCCTAATGCAAAGATGTATCGTGCCTGGGAGGATCCAACCAGCCCTTCATTTCAATTACGGCCAACTTTAATTTTGGATCTCAATGGAGTGCTACTCACAACGGTTGACTGCAGATACGCACAAACCCCCCCTATTGGAATATGCTTGAAGTGACAGATATGGGTGGCAGGAAGTTGTTAGGGCAAAAGCATGATACTGAGAGGTTTGTGCAATGGTGCTTGGAACGCTTTGATGTCTTTATATGGACTTGTGCTAACAAGGTCAATGCAAACAGAATTTTGAGGTGCTTTATGCCTTTTCACGTCCACTAGTTCAAAGGCATCCTTACGCAAGAGTTTTGCACAGAGGAGACTAAGTTCTAGAGAATTACCAAGAAACCAGTGTTTTATAAGAAGGTGACCGTGTTTTGGGAGGCTTATCCTCAGTATTCACCAACAAACACTATCATGGTGGATGATAGCGAGTACAAAACTTTATGGAATCCTCAAGGAACCGCATGTATAGTAAAGAAAATGGAAGATCAAGACCTTGGGGAAATGCAGGCTTATCTTACGACAGTCCTCAGAGGCTGGCTTGATACATGGCTTGGTGTCGAGGATCGCCTCACCTATACTATAGATATGCCGCTACCAATCATGAAAGATGATGACAGCATAGCTGTGCAAGAAGGAGGTGGATGTATAGTAAAGAAAATGGAAGATCAAGACCCTGGGGAAATGCAGGCTTATCTTACGACAGTCCTTAGAGGCTGGCTTGATACATGGCTTGGTGTCGAGGATCCCCTCACCTATACTATAGATACACCGCTACCAATCATGAAAGACGATGACAGCATAGCTGTGCGAAGGAGGTGGATGTACGAACATATGAACGAACTGTAGTATAGCGAGACTTGTGATCAACCCATTATGTTCCCAACAAACTAAACGTAATTTTTATTATGGAGTCCACTTTGGAACCTTGTATATGTTGTACAAGTGTTCTAACTGACATAATGCGATGACTGTTTTTGCACTCTTGCAAAGCTGTAGACTGGATATATAAGTTATTGTCTTGATTACAGGTATCATTTAGTCTAAATTTGAAACACTGGTATAATGTAAAGTTTTTCAATTTCTGCTATAATGTTTTTGCACTACTATATTTGAAACACTAGTACAATCTGTAGACTGCTACCTTGGTGCTACCTAGGTGCTTGCAGGCTACTACCAAGTGCTACCAAGTGCTACCAAGTTCCTGCTTCTAGGTACTAGCATACTGGTGGGTGATAGATTTATTTCCAGATG
Organism: Cibotium barometz; assembly: GCF_041138505.1. Lineage (NCBI taxonomy): Eukaryota > Viridiplantae > Streptophyta > Polypodiopsida > Cyatheales > Cibotiaceae > Cibotium > Cibotium barometz. Next base: position 44,117,626 of record NC_141077.1, read on the forward strand.
CTGCTAGTTAGTATGCAGATGCTTGGTTTATTCCCAGGTGGTGCTGCCAGGCTAGTATGCAAGTGCTACCATACTACTACCTGCTTGATACCATATCACTATCTTCTGCTATCTTGGTGCTACCTAGGTGCTTGTAGCCTACTACCAAGTGCTACCAAGGTCCTCCTGCTAGGTACTGGTATAGTGGTATACTTTAGAAGCTCATTAATTGTGCATCTTGAGCAATATGGTCATGCCACATCATATGACCCATAGTGTAAAAGAATACCTTGACATGTATGGAATGTGCCTAGTAAGATTTACCATGTACCACAATTTGAGCATCCCTAAGAAAGATCATGCAAGTTTAAATATCATTCACAGACACCCACCACAAGCCTGGTGTGGCTCTTGGTGACCCTTGCCTATAAGAGATCAGCATGAGTAGACGAGGATCCAAAAAAAACAAGTATGTCTAAAAGAAACAACTTGAATTATTTTCAGCAAGCTATACATCAAAGGGAGTGCTATTGTAAATAGCCTCATATGCTTCTGGGGAAATCAAAAATCTCATCCCACGTCCCTGAACCTTTTCCATTGGGAACTTGATGGATCTTACAAGGTGGGATGGCGAAATAGCTTCAGACTTGCGTCGTAATAGCTTATACTCATAGGGATTTCCTTTCGCTTGTTTGTACCATATTCCCTTGACAACAAATGAACTAGCAAGGCAAACATTCCCCCAGCCATCTGTTAGCTTAGTATCAGATTTTTGCTTCTGAGCTGTGCATTTCAAGACATAAAATTTGCAAGCTCCTCATTGTCATGAGGAGCTATGACAACAAAATTGTCACCAATGCAAAGTGCATCACTCAAAGGATCATGGTGTCCTTCGTATGCAAAATCTTTAACTTCATTAGCATCTCTGACATCTTCTGAAGGTTCAAGGGTAACATACTCCCACTTCTTGACATGTGACTTCCTAGAGCACCTCCTCCAAAGGCCTTGCATACAAGAATTGCAAAAGCATTATAGCTGCCTACATTTGAGAGCTTTTCCATTTGTTAAAGAGTAACCTGAGACACAATCCACGTCACCTTCCTTAACTTCCCAAAACACCCTGGTAACTGGTCTTACTTTGGATGCATATGTGGCAGTAGCCCCATCACACATGGTTTGTCTTAAAAAGGCAACCACATCCTCTGCACATTGCAATTTTCTTGAGTCAAATGTCTTTTGATAACAGCACCTGCACCATCATGTTCACCCTTCCCATGACCAGATCCCGAGAAATGATGCGTCATCTTTAACCCTGTGAGAGTCCCATACCGAGAAACAAAATAGAAAGGCCTCTTTGCCTTAAACTGCGAGGCTACCCTGTCTGACCACACCCAATGCTCCTTGAGGGATAAGCCTAGCTCTTTCAACCATCCATGATGGAGCATGAAGCAATGTTGAACAAAAAGAGTATCATGAGTTTTATCATCAAAAATGTAAAAATGATAATACTACGAGGCTGCCCTGTCTGACCACACCCAATGCTCCTTGAGGGATAAGCCTAGCTCTTTCAACCATCCATGATGGAGCATGAAGCAATGTTGAACAAAAAGAGTATCATGAGTTTTATCTTGCCTTAAACTGCGAGGCTGCCCTGTCTGACCACACCCAGGGATAATCCTAGCTCTTTCAACCATCCATGATGGAGCATGAAGCAATGTTGAACAAAAAGAGTATCATGAGTTTATCATCAAAAATGTAAAAATGATAATACTTTTGAAGACTTCCTGCGATCTGCACATATGTGATATGGACAAATATTGTAACTTGGCAAGAAAACCAATGCATTGATTGAATCTCATTTTGTTCTTTGAATGTATAATTTTCAGCAAAGTCTACAACTGAAACAACCACATCGTCAGGAAATACACGTAGACACTCTTTAAATTGCTCAGCTTGCCATTTGTAGATAAAGTTGTGCTTTATGAACTTTTGTAAGTGATCCCTAAAGAGGTCAAATACTTCCCCAGGTTGCATCTCCTTGTGGGAGAGAACTTTTCTTTTCTTTTTCTTGCCAGAATCTGTTTCACCAACTTGAATGTCTTCAAAAATCTTCACCTTTATTGTGCGTACGCTACTTGATTCCTCCATAGGACACGTCAATAGCTTCTTTGAGGGTCCACAAGATGGGCACTCTCCCATCAAACACTTCAAAGAAAAGAAGTCTGAATTGCTAGGCTTCAAACACAATACTGATTCCCACAAATTTGTAAGGCTTGAGTAAGTTTGTGTGTGAGCTGTGCATTTTTCTCCAACACCACAAATGTTACATTGACATATACACTCTTTTCCATGCACACCTGGACCAGCATAGCGTAAATGGTTGATAGCATCTCGTAAGAATGACATCTAGACATGTGTGATGCAACAACAACAAGGGTACCGATCTCAAAGCTTGCATACAAAATAAGGCTTCAGCTTTTCAAATGCTCTTTGGTGAGTCTGTACCTCTGGATGACTCTGTTTGAAAGCAAGAAAGAATTCTACCTGCAATAAATCAGGACAATAAATCAACCGATGAACAACATATATAGCTTATAGAAGTCAAAGAATTAGAACTAACTTGGTAATTTAGAAATTTTTCATGCCAGAAATAAACAATAGCTTTTAGGTTAAAGGTTTGGAACAATAGCTGTCGTGTTAAGAGTGGTAGCTAAGGTATCAATCATGTTAAGAGTGGAAGCTACCAGGTTGACAATAGTGGCTTTTAAAGATAGAAAAGTAACTACCAGCTTTGGAACAGTAGCTGCCATGTTAACAATGGTAGCTACCTGTATAGAGTGAGAGCCACCAGCTAGGTAAGGTAGCAACCATGTTAAGAGTGGAAGCTACCAGGTTGACAATGGTGGCTTTCAAAAAGGCAGAAAGGTAACTACCAGGTTTGGAACAGTAGCTGCCATGTTAACAATGGTAGCTACCTGTATAGAGTGAAAGCCAGTAGGTAGGTAAGGTAGCAACCATCTTAAGAGTGGAAGCTACCAGGTTGACAATGGTGGCTTTTAGGGATAGAAAGGTAACTACCAACTTTGGAACAGTAGTTGCAATGTTAACAATGGTGGCTACCACCACTCTTAGCATAGTACCTATCATCAAGATACCACCTGAATCACTCCCAGGCTCATGCCTATGAGCTCCAAGCCTGGGAGCCACCACTCTTAGCATAGTACCTACCATGAAGATGCCACTCTTATCAGCTCCCAGGCTTGGAGTTCATTGGTATGACAGAAATCCTAACCTGATGCTTCTAACTGCTGGCCTAATAACATATCAGCTTGAGCAAAACCTTTGCTACCAATTTGTGAGCCTACCACCACCTTGGTGGCTTCCTTTACTAGCCACCTTTACGAGGATGAAACTGTAATTGAAAGTGGTAGTATTTATCTACAAGGGTTACCATGGTAGACTAGTATTACACACTATGAAGTTGGAGCCTAACTTTAGCCCTGCACTACTGACCAATGTACAACCAAGAGGTAATTAGGGACATTTAAAAAGTATGCCATAACAAGGAAGACAAACCTGAGGTTGTTCAAGCAGATGCACCGGCGGATGCTTCTCATACAGCTTTCGTCCAACACGCTTTCGACATACATCCTTTTTGTTCGACGACACATGTGTATTGTTTGTCCAATCTGCAATGAGTCATGACTAAATGCTCAAGGCATATGTGACAAGGTAGGGATTAGCTCTAAATCCTATGCTATGATTTATAAACAATTGGATACAGGGTTTAAGGCCATTCTTAACAAGAGACGGGTGGTGCCCATCCCTAAACCGTTCCATGTAAAGTAGGCACGAAAAGATCTTAATGCAAAAGTCTTAGACACAATTGGTGAGCCAATGCATTTGGAACATACACAAATGCTTAAGTCTGGATCAAAGGAAGTGCCCTTTAAATTACATGTAGACAATAACTATGTATTGAATGCATGCAAGCTACAAGTAACAATGGTAAAGTTCTACAATATGTCTATCGAAGAGTGTAGAGGTAAGCTTCAATTTGTTTCATGAGAGTGAAGTCATTAAGGGCCAAAATCTTGAACGTGTTATCTTGACACTAATGAATAGGGCGTTGGATCCCAGCATCAACTCAAAACATCCAAAATATTTCAGTGTGCAATCAGAGAATTAAATATGGTGGCTTGCTGCATTTGAGATACCAAAGGAGGATCATGAAGTACTTAGGATTTTTTTTAACTTACTAGAGATACCAAATATTGTACAACGGCGGTAAAATAATTGTGAAGTTTTGCATGTCGATGGATTTGAATACAAGGTAGAATGGCATCTTGCTGGCGATTTGAAAACATTGAAATGTATGCTTGGTGTTTCAAATTCAGCAATAGCTAAGTTCCCTTGCTTATATTGCATGCAATCCTCCAGAAAGAAAGGCAACGATGGGAAGAAATAATGGATTGCAAGGACAAAAATGTGGTGCTCCAACACGTGACTAGTGTGTTCAAAGGAATGGAATGTTGCTGCCATTAGATTCTAAGTGGGATCCTATTTTAGAATTACCCTTAACAAGGGTCCACTTTTGCACCTTTCATTGCATAGTAAGGATAATAGAGAAGTTGGTGTTTGAGTACGTGTGTTTTGCCTACAAGATGCAGCTTGCTTCAAATGCTGACGCAACATGCAAGAAGGTAGAACAAGTCTAGTCTGAGGTTGGATTGCACCAGGGCCAAGTAGAAATAAAAAACGACGAGAAAAAGTCAGGAAAGAGTGAAAATTTTCCATGCAAACTGTGTTTTGGGGAAGCAAAGGCTAGGAAATTCTTATCTCCACCACGAGATGAAGATGGTAAGTTTTATCTACATACTACTTTTGTCTATCCTAGGCAGCTCTAAAATCTTTGTGGATTGACTGCATCTTATGCTGCTCCATGTCGTCAAGCATCTGTCTGGACATCTCAACCCTAATCAATGGGTCGGACCAAGTTAATGGAGTTAGGCAGTCTTGTCCATACAGAGTTTGAAAGGGCTCATCCCGATGCTTCGGTGTGATAAGAGGCATTGTAGGTGAACTCGACTAGGTGTAGATAGCTTAGCCACTTCTTGGGTTCCCTGCCCACAGCATGACCGAAGTATATCTTCGATTACTTGGTTCACCCTTTCTGTTTGACCATCAGTCTCGTGGTGGTAAGCTACGTTGAGATCCAAGAAAGTGCCTACTGCTTCAAAAAATGTAGTCTAGAATCTTGACGTGAACTTGGGATCTCGATCACTTACTATTCTCTTAGTTGGGTAGGCCATGCAATCTGAAGATTTCCTTGAGGAATACTCTGGCCACATCCACTGCAGTGTAGGTTTCTTTTATTGGAATCAAATGGGCAACTTTGGTTAGTCTATCAACCTTGGTTAGTCTATCAACTACCACGAAGATGGAGTTGTAACCCTAATTGCACTGAAGGTAGTCTAGTAATAAAATCCATACTAATACATTCCCACTTCATCTGGGGGATGTCTAATGGATGTAACTTCCCAGGCATTTTTACTCTCTCTGCTTTGACTTGCTGAAAATCAGGCATTGACGTACATGATTAAGTACATCCTTTTTTAGTCCAGGCCAAAAGAAGCTTTTCTTTACAGACGGTCTTGATAAAACCTGGATGTCGTGCAATAAGACTGTCATGGGCTTCATTCAAAATTTGACCCTTAGTTCCCTCATCATTGGGAATGCATAGCCTACTAATATAATACATAATTCCACCATCCAGGCTGTACCCTTGAACTCAGTTTTGTTGAGATATCGAGCTCATCTAGTAAGGCGGTAGACATTGATGACCCGCCTGAAGGATAGGCCCCACACTTACACCACTGGCATGGTTGGTGAGATTATGGGTGATATGCGGCCAATGGGATGATAGGCTGTGTGTGACAGCCATTCTAGAGACTAGCATAGTTATAGCGCCAGCTCATTTAGTTGGGTTCACACTATAGAGAACCCTAGTATGTATTTGGTTGAGTACCTTTTCATATTGTGTGTACTCTTATCTTTGTATATGGTGTGTTGATGAGTGTTGTGTGAAGAAGAAGAAGATTTTCAGCCTCTCACATTGTGTGTTCTCTTTTAGGGTTTTGTGAGTGTGTGTGTGCTTGCAAGAGCTCAAGCTCTCTTCTCCCCTGCATCTTTTCATAGTATCAGAGCTTGTTCATACTAAGGGCTGAGCTGCAAGCAAGAGAAGTACAGGAAGCAGTACGAGGGTAAGAGCTCCATCTACTCTTCCCTATTTGTGTTGGCGACTACACCCTTGTCGGGAGCTCTACGGGAGGCACTGGGCAAACAATCTCTGATTGAGGAGCTTTCTTCGTGGGAGTAAAGCTATAGGGCAACTGTAAAGTCCTACCGGACAAAAATTTTTGGGCCGAAAATGCGTTTCGGGTGCGTTAGGACCTCCGTTTTTCAGAAAGCATGCGATTTCGAGCACTGTGGCGGGTAAGTCATCGATTCTATGCAAAACTCTGTTTTAAGAACTACAGGAAGACAGATTGGTTGTGCAGACATTGTGTGTGCTGCAAGGAGGTAATATAGTTTCCATTGGGTGTATGTATGCACATTGAGGTCACTGGTTGTGACATTTGAGTACAGCAGTTTGTGCAGGAGGATAAACCAGAGTGCTGTTTCTGGTAAATCTGTGTGTTTGGCAAGATGTCAAATGATGGCATAAACCAGATTGTTGCTGAGAAGCTTGACAAGAATAACTTCCATGCTTGGAGGTTCAAGTTGACAAATTTCCTAATGGGAAAGGGTTACTGCTGGGACTACATAGAAGGTGAGCATGAAGAGGCACCGGAGATACCGGAGATCAATCCGACTACTGCAAATATGAAAGAGTTCAAGGATTGGAACCAAGGAGCCAGAAAAGTTATGTATTGGCTCTCTATTAGTATACAAGACACCATGATTGGACACATACAGGATGCCAAGTCCCCCAAGGAGGCGTGGGACACCTTGGTAAAACTCTATGAAACGAATACCAAGGCACGAAAGATACAGTTGAAGAATGAACTTCATACTGTGGAGAAAAAGAGTATGTCTAAATGACTATGCATTGAAGATCAAGGGTATTGTGGAATCCCTTGCATCTAATGGTGTTTCAGTAGATGATGATGATAAGGTGGAAGTATGTCTACGTAGTCTCGGGCCACAATACAAGGTGTTCAAGACGTCTATTTAGACTCGAGAAACATTCCAAATTTCACAGATTTGGTGTCTATGTTGATTTTATAGAAGAGAAGAGCTTCCAACAGTCTTCACAAAACAAAAATAGTTCAGAGCAACATGCCTTCTACACAAGTTCAGGAAGAAGAGGACGAGGTAGAGGAGGCCGTGGATGCGGCCAAGGAGGTGGCCGAACAAGTAATCAGAATTATGGCCAGCCAACAACAACAACAACAGTCCCAGAATTCACAACAACAACAACACGCAGGTGGAAGAGGCCAATTCAGAGACAGGGGGAGTCAAAGAGGTCGTGGAAATTGGCAAAGGTAGTATAATGATACACGTGGATGTTTTTATTGTGGTAAGCCTGGACATGTGCAGGCAGATTGTCATAAGAAGTAGGCTGACATGCAAAATGGAAAATTGTAGCAAAACAACTATGCATCCTCGAGCAGAAACAATGAGGATAATGAAAGGTGGTTTGTTATGTAGCATGTCATTAATGCCATGTCTGAAAATGTTGAAGCAGCACATAAAGATGATGTATGGTACGTTGATTCAGGTGCTTCAAACCACATGACAAGTCATGGGGAGTGGTTTAAGAAGATGAAAAACCTTGAAGGACTAGGTTTTGTGGAAACAAGGGATGACACTGCTCATCCAATTGCCCATGTTGGAGATGTGCCATTGTCTATGCAGGATGGAAAAGTAAAGTACCTTGCAGATGTACTTCATGTTTCGAACATAACAAAGAATCTGGTTTCAGTTGGCCAGATGATTGAGTAGGGTTTGCAGGTTCGGTTTAACCCTGATGGTTGTTATGTTGAAGACTTTAAAGACAAGTGCAGGTTGGTTGCAAAAGGCAACAGAGTGGGCAGAATGTTTACATTGAATGTAAACATGCCTGAAGTGAGTGCTGCGATGTTTGCAAATGGTTCAAGAATTGCTGCAGACACAGACATTTGGCATAAAAGAATTGGACATGTGAATGTGCAGAGAATGAAGTCTATGCAGACTAAAGGAATTGTGATAGGGCTGCCAAAGTTTAAAGTTGAAGGTATGTAGAAAATATGTGAAGCATGCCAATTTGGAAAGTAAACAAAGCATGTATTTTCACGTGATAGAAATGTGAGCAGAAATGCACTAGATATTGTGCATTCAGATGTATGGGGTCCTACGAAAACCACACAAGGAAAGTGTGGGTATACTTCATGAAGAAGAAGAGTGAGGTGTTCACTCATTTTCAAAATTTCAAAGTTATGGTTGAAAAGCAAACAGGGAAACATGTAAAGTGCCTAAGGTCAGATGGAGGGGGAGAGTACTTCTCCAATGAGTTCTCTGAATTTTTGAAGAAGAATGGTATTCAAAGATAGTTTACATGCAGATACACTCCGCAGCAAAATGGAGTTGCTGAGCAGAAAAACAGGCACATTGCTGAGATTGCGCGAGCATTGATGGGAGAGAAGAATATGCCGCATAGCTATTGGGTTGAGGCTGTTTCTACAGCAGTTTACATCATGAACAGGACTCCAACTGCAGCCATATATGATGTAACTCCAGAGAGCAGAGGTTTACTGGCAGAAAACTTGATTTGTCTCATCTGAAAGTCTTTGGATACATTGCATATGTGCATGTGCCAGATGAGCTGAGAACTAAGCTAGATCCAAAAGCTAAAAAATGTGTGTTTATTGGGTATTGAATCAACCTTATATCATCCCCTAGGTATCATAAAACTCTATAAAAAGATACATAAACATCTGGAGGCTATGCTTACTAATGTTAATTATCATTTTTATCATGAACATATTGCATATCCCACTATAGCCCCAAAAGAAATCCCTGACCTTCATGGCTTTATGAAGACTATGAAACCCCCTCAGTCCCAACTCAAGGGAAAATCAGGAAGATACCCCAGGATCCTCAACATTCGCAACTTACCTCATGGTTTATTCTCTTTCGAGTAAACTCCTAAATCCGTTTCCTAGTGTCTCTCCTACTAAAAAAACTGAGGAAGATTGTATATTCCCATGTTTCTCTTTACCCTTGTTGAATTCCCCACTAACACTCTCGACCTCGAGGAGTTGCTGCTGACAACTACTCTATCACCACCATGGCCAGTCGATGAGGTATGTAATCTAACTCCTCATGATGATTTAAAAGATTTTACTAATCAATAAAAATGTCATTGAATATTTATTAGCTACTACTACTGTAGAATACGAGGGCCTCGTCCGAGTAGGAAATCCCCTCCTAAATCCCAAATTAATGTTCAAAGTGCTGATGCATATTACACCCGTTGAGCCAACAAAAAAAGTCTTGTCCAGAGACCTACTCAACCATGGAATCCAAGAGGAAACCATATGTGCCATATCCTCTATGAGCCCCAATGCCCAACCTAGCGGAGCTGCTACCAATGGGAGGCAAAGTCATATTGTGGGAAAATATGGTGAGTCACACCAAACTAGCAAAACCACACTTGGCTGACCTGCTAGAAATCCGTATCATAGCATTTATGATGATAAGTTATTGTTTCCACAGGCGGCGCAAGCAGCATGGGGTGGATACATAGCAATAGTTACAGATGATATCAACCCCCGCCTCATGGACTTTGGCATACAGCTTAATTGAAGAAAGGAGTATCTCACAGTGCTAGAGTACAGCCTTTAGTACCAGTGCTACCCGCCAAAACAACAAGTAGATCCTCTATATATGCCAATCAAAAGAAGGCTTACTCCTTTACAATTCCACAAGGCAAAGCAATGGGATTCCCACATTTCCTATAACTTCCCTCAATTCCCGCCATCAACATTTCAGGATATTACCATCAAAGAAATCAGATAATGACATGGATAAGAGCATGGTGCAGAATACCAAATCCCAACATAATGGCTGCCGTGAAATTTTTGAAGTTGATCATAGTTCTTATTGATCAACCAAAAAGGAAAAATGTCTACTAGGTTACATGCATAGAACATTCGAAGACATGGTCAACACCAACAAGTTCTAGAAATCACACTCAGAATTCCAAAGAACCCTAAAAAAGCTTCAATCACATCGTTACGTCTATCGACATGAGTTTGGCGAGACTAGGTCTTTCGACCTCGATAAAGGTTCTGAGGACATAACCTACATCAGGTAGGGGGGGATGTTAATCCCATTGTGGATTAACAAAGATGCTCCTCCATTTGAGGACATTAATAAGTAATATGTAGTAATGGCACTATAAAGGTTGTACATTATGAGATACTGGCCAGCCAAGTCTTTAGTTTGTAAGTTTTGGGTTCCCAAGTATGAATAAGGGCCAGTTGTATAAAAGGCATTTTCTCAGAATGGAAAAACAGAATATTCCTTTGTGCTATGAGAGCTCTTGCTTTGTCTTACTACCTGAGAGAGAGAATGTGTGTACTCTAGCACATGCTCCTCTTCTATGCATGTGTATGGGAGAGTGAGAGCATAATTGTATTACAAAGTCTTATTCTTTCTAGAAATATTGAAAATTATCAGTAATAGGAGTGAAGCTATGGCAAAATTTTTAGAAATTAATACATCTCATTTTTATGCATAATACTAAAAGAGGACTTCCTGCCATATTCTAGGATTGGACATCCTATGCTAAAAGAATGATTTTCATCGAATTCATGGGAAACTAATTTTTAGTGTTTATGCATAAATAATAAATTAAAGAAAAGAGAAATTTTTGGTAATTTTATTTTTATGGAAAAAAATAAATTCCCATGATAATGGAGATCCATGTAATTAAATGGAAAAAGAAAAATTTTGGTATAGTAAAATAATGAATATTTTTATTTAAAGAGAAATTTTAAATAAATTTATTTTATGTATGAGAAATTTTTATGATAAAAGAGGAATTTCCATGACATTTGGAATTCAATCATTTAAATGGTAAAAGTGGAATTCTTGAAATATTTAAAATAATGGATATTTTTATTAAAGAAAAGAGGAAGTTTAGATAAATTTATTTTATGATAAAAGAGGAATTCCCATGACATTTGGAATTCAATCAATTAAATGCAAAAAGAGGAATTTCCATGATATTTGAGATCCAAGAAATTAAATGGAAAAAGAGAAATTTTTAGCATAATTCAAATTATGAATATGTATCAAAAGTGGAATTTTGAGCATTATTAATTTTATTGGAAAATATGGGTAGAATTGATTTTTGTAAATCCCATGAATCTTTTACTCAGAATCTTTTACTCAAAAGAAGAATATTGAATACATTTCACTTGAGAAATTTGAGAAAGAATATGAAAATATCTGTTGAGAAAAAGTACCTTTAACTAGGCAAAGCAATTGGCAGAAATTTAGAAAAGTCCCATCGGTATCAAAAATAGAAAATGTTACTAAATATGAATAGATGTGAATGCGATGTGATAAGATGTGAGTGGATGTGGATGTGATAGGATGTGAGGTGATGTAAATGGATGTGGATGTGGATGTGGATGTGAATGAAGAGATGGGAATGAGATGTGAGGATATGTGAAAGGATGTGATGTGATGTAAATGGATGTGGATGTGGATGTGGATGTGATAAGATGTGATGTGATGTAAATGGATGTGGATGTGGATGTGATAGGATGTGATGTGATGTAAATGGATGTGGATGTGGATGTGATAGGATGTGATGTGATGTAAATGGATGTGGATATGGATGTGATAAGATGTGGTGTGATGCAAATGAATGTGGATGTGGATGTGATAAGATGTGATGTGATGTAAATGGATGTGGATGTGGATGTGGATGTGGATGTGGATGTGGATGAGATGTGATGTGATGTGATGTAAAGGGATGTGGATGTGAATGTGATGAGATGTGAATGAAATGAGATGTGATGTGAATATATGTGGATGTGAATGTGAATGAATGGATGGATGTGGATAGACGTGTGTGAATGACTAGATGGATGTGGATGAATGAGATGGAATGAATGAGATATGATGTGGATAGATGTGGATGTGATGTAATGTGGATATAATGTATGTGATGGGATGGGGATACAATGAATGTGATGGATGTGAATGGATGAGATGTGATGTGAATGGATGTGATGTGAAGATGAGATGTGATGAGAATGGATGTGATGTGATGTGATGTGAATCAGGATAGATGTGAATGGATGAGATGTGATGTGAATGGATGTGATGTGATGTTACGTGAATCGGGATAGATGTGAATGGATGAGATGTGATGTGAATCGAGATAGATGTGAATGGATGAGATGTGATGTGAATGGATGTGATGTGATGTGATGTGAATCGGGATAGATGTGAATGGATGAGATATGATGTGAATGGATGTGATGTGATGTGAATCGGGATAGATATGAATGGATGAGATGTGATGTGATATGAATCGAGATAGATGTGAATGGATGAGATGTGATGTGAATGGATGTTATGTGATGTGAATGGATGAGATGTGATGTGAATGGATATGATGTGAATCGGGATATATGTGAATGGATGAGATGTGATGTGGATATGGGTAGATGAGAATGGATGAGATGTGATGAGGATAGATGTGGATAGATTGGATGAGATGTACTATGATGTGATTGGATGAGAATGGATGAAGGACGATGGGAATACATATGATTGGATGTGGATTAGGCAATGTGAATTGATGTAGAAGAATGTGGAATAACGAGAAATGATGTGGAACAATGTGGAAAGATGAGAGTTCATTAGAAACTATATTTATGACCTGATTTAAATGACTATTTTATGTCAAGAATGCTAGGGAAGCATTTTGACCATCTTCTGAGAATGAGGTCGTGGAGACCTAAGTGATAAAGTTGCAACAATTGACGGCGGAGAGTCAATGGAGGACGTCTCGCGTAGCAAGGTCGACCGAGGTCTTGACTAGTCTGGGTTCAATTTAAATGGTAAGCTTCCGGTACAGTGGATGAGGGACCAAGGAAGCGGCCTATGAGTGAAGCACTAGGTGACCTGCGAAGGATCCTAGAGGGTGCTGACCATACGGTGCTCGGGCTCTGGGTCGTCGAAGATACCCACGCATGCATCGAGGAAGAAAATAGAACAAGGAGTTAGAGTTGTTTTCTGAACTCGAGCATGGATCTGGTTGATTGGCCTTGCTGGTCCTCAACAACGGATGAGTCCATGGCTCTTTTATATGGATCTGTTGGTTGATCTTGCTAGGAGAGTCCATCTGGATTTTTATAAGCGAATATATTTCTAGGTACTATGAGCTAAGAACTATTGAAAAGGCCCCTGAGTGGACAAGTGGTGAGCATTCTGGTTGCCAATGATGCCATAGGTACACCGATGAAGGAATGATTGGAAATTAGAATTCAACTGGATATTTTGGAGGATTATGATCAGTGATATTATGGTTTCATTAAAAATTTGTTTTAAAGACAGCTGAATCTATGAAACAAGCAATTTCATTAAAAATTTGTTTTAAAGATAGCTGAATCTATGAAACATGCAATTTTATATTGGGTGTGTAAGTGGTGTGACTATCTTGAAGTTTGCTTAAAGCACCGGCTAGGGGGCCTGGGAACTCCTAGGACAAAACATAACCAAATTCCTAAATGGATCCTATCACTATAGTGGTTGGGCACTAACCCATGGAATTGGATGGGGTTAGGCTAGACTAATGGATCCCTAAAATGAGACTCAATTCTGTTATGGTACGATAGATGAAGTAAATCCCGGATAGTCTTTGTTCTATGGAAAAGAATCAATGGTTGTGCCTCTCGATGAGAAAAAAAGTGTTAGTCTCTATGATCCAAGTGCAAGTCTTTTCCTTAATCTGATCATGTGACTTACGGGTTCGGTCGGATCAATTTGGTTAGTTAAGGCTCTTGACTACGTTAGAATAAAACTATCCTGGAGGAATCGCCTGGGCGAGGGAAGTTTTTTTGGGTTCGGTTCTGGAAGAACTGAGGGATTAGTCTCTTGTCCGTATATCCATGGGCAAGGCCCCAAGTGAGAGGCTCTGCCCTGCGCAAGAAGTGGTACTTCTACTACTAGCACCCCTGATTTCGTTGCGTAGAGGGGGCAGGAATCTTTCATTCTAGAGCATATGCTTGTGCATAGATGAATAATCTAGTGGAAAGGAGTACGCTCATCTTTGGAATCTGTTTTTTTTATTGTTCATGACTAGATTTGCTTCATTTACATTGTTTTATGGACTCTCGTCTAGATCTCCTATGGCCGTAGAGCTATGCAAGGAGAAGAGTCAACAAGTTGGTAGTGTAGCATGGTAGCGTAGTCTACAAATGGTCGGTAGCATAATATACAAACTTGAGCAACGCGAGAGCTCTCGAGTACACCTAGTTCTTCATGTCAGTGGCATGTGAAAACAATGTGTCATCAAGACAACATAGTTTGTCTTAAAGTTGTAGTTGAGTCCCTGGAGTTACCGGACTTCCACATGAACCAAGGAGAATTCTTAGGTTCAAAGACCTTAACACGCAGTGCACTGTGCACCGATGAGAAATTGTTAAGTGGAAGGATAGGTCAGAAAAGATCTCAAGTGAGAACTATATAAGATTACCAACAACTTTCCCCAATTTATTTTTATAAACGAGAACTCTTTAGAAGGGGGGGTAATGTCACATTATGGGGATGTAATATCCATACTCACCTCTCACTCATGATGACAACACATGCAATGAGAAGATGGCAAACCCACACATAAGCTCTCAACCACAAGCCTCTCACACATGGTGAGTGCTCAACAGTAAGCAAGCCATGCCCAAATACACCACATCCTAAGCTCAACTCCTAAGAGAACAAAGAAAAGATAAAATCACCCAACTCACTAATCTAATAAGGAACATAAGCATAGATTCCACAACTTGGGCTAGAGGGGAATGACATCTCCCTCACCATATTCTTTATAAATAATAAAATATAGGGCCATCATCCCATATGCATAGGTAAGTCCACAAAAGATACACATGACACTCAATGTTACTCAAATATTCTATGGTAAAATATAGGATATGTGCACCAAAGTGATATAGATATACATGTGTGTGTGCACCATCATGTGGAGAGGGTAGGTATTGCTAAGATATGGTGTATAGAAAGGGGTTAACATCCCCCCACCTCTATTACACATCCATTTCCATGGATGTGGTCAGATCACAATTAATACAAAAATGGAGGGGGGAAGGGCAAAAAAAGGATGGGTCTATGTCAGTGAATAACAACTGAAGGAGGGATCATGCCAAAGATATGTTGATGTAGAGCATGATCCAAGCCTAAGGATCCATAGGATGTGTCAATGAAGGCATATGTGCACTTCATGGAGAGGCATGGATATCGACATGCAAGAAATGTCAAAATCTTTCAATGGTGAAGTTGTCAAGGAGAGGACATTCTTGGTTGTTCAGGGATGGAAGAGAGAGAGGTTCAAGTCTCTCTCCCATAGCCATGTCGTGAGAGAGCCATGTTGTGAGAGAGACAATGTTGTGAAGAGACAATGTAAGAGACATAGTAGAAGAAAATCCCACTATCAACGAGCATAAATGCTTTCTTTGTTGCATATAAGATTTGTCCAAGATTTGAATGAAGTGCTTTGAAAACCCCTGTGTCAAGCATTCTAGGGGATACCACTTGACACAATTTGAGGAAAACGTGTATGTGGCATTTTAAAAAATCCAACACCAAAAATATCAAACACAACCAACAACCACTCCTCAATGAATCCTTGTGGATTTATAATACATATGACCTAGGACTGTCTATCCTAACCAAACATAAGAAAACCCTAACTTTTGGAAACCCTTACTTGCATGACCTCAACATTATTCTTCTCTGATCCTCATGCATCTCCTTGAGAAAAAAAACATCAATCTATAACTAGCATCATTCACAAGACACCATAAAAAACTAGCCTGGTTTTTCATTTCGTGAAAAATCAAACTAAGTTTTCACTTGACATAAAATTATTATGTAAAGACTAGTTTTTCACCTATAATTGATAGCACACCTCTAATCGTCCATCTTAATTTATAAGCCCCATGCCGAATGGCTCACCATCATGAAAAACTAAAGTGGCTTTTCACCCTAGCACTAATTTTAGTAAGAAAACTTATTTTGTTATCTCTATTTACAACATGCTAACCAACTCTTAATGCAAAAAGCCAAAAATCAACTCCTTTTTTCACCCTTAAAAATAGCTCTTTCATACCTTGAAAAACTTAAGGATTTTCACACCATAGAATAACTTGATTTCAATCTTCTAACATATCTTATTGGCCCTTTCTGATGTCAACTTACCTATCACAAACCATGAAAATGGAAAAAAAAATGTTTTCGAGAAAAAATCATAATTTTATGACCTTAAAATTCAAGTCTAGTTGTTCATGTCCAGAAGGTTTGCGAAGGTTTGCACAAACATAGGATTCAAGGCTCTACACTCACTACTTTAGATTAAAAATATTGTTTCCACTCATGCTTAGTCACTGAGAAAAACTATCTTTTCCACGTCGTGAAAAAACAAACCCTGGTTTTTCATACTAACTCAAGGTAATCAAAAGAGCATGAAAATGCTTCATATTTCCTTAAACAAAAGGGCTCTAAAAATCATGAAAAATATGCTTCTTCATCATGAAAACCTTGTAAGTTTTTCCCACTATGAAAAACTTTGATTTTCAAGCCACCTAACAAAGATGTGCATATCGTTATATTTGACATGAGAAATATTAAAAATAGTAAAAATAGAAGTGTAGCATCACCATAAAAATCCTCTAGTTTTCACAAAGAAATAATTCAATATGTGCATCTAGGATACATGCCGAACTCTATTACTAATGGTTGTGGAAGTAATAATATACTTCTCAACCGTCCACTTATAATAGATCAAGCCTCAAACCTAGGAAAGGCACCTTCTACTAGCCTGCTATTTTAAGATTGGTCGATTTCTTTACCTTTTAATAGGAGGATGGGTCCCAAAAAGGCTGAGGAAAGTTCTTTTGAATATGACTCCCAAGACTCATTCACCTCAAAAGAGGAGGTGACCACACTTTACAAAGAAAGGAGAAGAAGGCAGAAGAAGACACCAATAAAGTTTTAGAACATGTACTTGGGTCCATATATGGACCAAATAATGAGATATATTGTGCAAAGGGATGTGGATATACCCCTCAAGGGAAAGGTGCATCTCCTCTACCACCACACACACGAACTTCTTTTTTTCTCAGTAGAGGACCATATGTAAGTTTAAACATGCATGTAGAGTACCTCTTGAAGTATATCAATCCAAAATTTTGTAGAATTATGACAAGGGAACAAAGATCAATGAGGTCTCTCTCTCTCTCTCTCTCTCTCTCTCTCTCTCTCTCTCTCTCTCTCTCTCTCTCTCTCTCTCCCTCCCTCCTTACTCCAATGTAAGAATATAGCATGGAGATCACCACCACAAAGGATGACCAAAAATGATGGAGGTCACCACAAAGGGTGACCTCTATGCAAGAATATAAAGGTCACCACCACAGAGGATGACCACTAAACATGTATAGATCATATTACCTTGTCGTTGGGCACAAGATTGACTATGCACATCAAGAAGCAAAAAAAAATAAGAATGATGCATATATACTGTCCAATGTAGGGTTGCAAACCATGGTGCCAATTTCTACACAAGCTGAAATGCCTATGCCTATGCCCATTGCCTATGCCAATGAGTATGGAAATGCCATTACCACAAACAGGATGCATGGATGTACCTACAAGTGTGTTCCCATATATATGCCAATTCCATTTCTATGCACAATTATGCAAGTCATAGACATTATAGATAAGAGTATGTATGTAACTATGCCATCATCTGTTTACAGCACCGTGGTACATGGAGATTAGATTATTCCACAAAATTAAATAATAAAAGAAACTAACCATAGCATAAATTAAGAGCATGAAAGATCAAAGAACACAAGATTGGGTGCAATCTCCCCCCCCGATGTGTGTGGCTCCACTCCCACACACGGTATTTAGCTCATATTAATAAATTTAGCCCTTCGAGCCATAAATAGCATAGCTTCTTACAAAATTGAACCTTAGTCCAATGCTTTTAAAGATTCTCATCAAAAATAAACCTTGCCCATTGTATGTACAATGGGCCAAACCATACAAAATTAAATATTTATCACACATGTGTTTGGCTAGATAATCTCGTCCAAAGTCCACCTTGGTTGTCCCAAACTCATGATCTATACTCAATATAGTCCACAATGTTAGTTCACAATTACTTTGGAATCACTCACAAAAATAATTCTAACAAATGGAAATCATTCACTACCATGCTTCACACATGAACCATGCATCACACATAATTCATTGGATTCGCTCCCATGATAAAATATTCTGAAAATCTCACTCTCATGATAGTCCTCCCGTTTGAGAAGACAACCATCCTCGGTTGTAACTATTAGCACACACGAGTGGTCAAACACATTAATTGTTCCCACATTGGATTCACTCACAATTTTTTCATACGCATCAAACGTATTCACAAAGTATGTCATTATGTATTTAAGTGGACTCCCTCCCACCTATCCTCACACGTGTCTTAAAGTTGATCGAATTCACTCATGATGATCAAATTCACAAAACCTTTACACGCATCACACATGTCTTAGAGTTTATCGGACTCACTCGCAATCAAACTCCTACATTGGATTCACTCAATGTTTTCATACGCGTCACATGTATTCACAAAGTATACCACACATCTCACACATGTCACAACTGGTTGAACTCACTCACAACCAACTAGGGTCACCCTCATTAATTCAAAAGAGTTGATTGGATTCACTCACAATCAAACTCGCACATTTCTTACATGTGTCACACATGTCAATTGGTTGAACTCGCTCACAACCGAATTAATCATACTTAGGTCACCCAAGATATTCTTTTTACTTATTGGATTACCCAATAAATTAATTATCGTAACATTCCCTCTTGTTCAGGTTGACCTCAGTTGTGTATTTAATTAGCAAGTGAAGAGAATCAAAATATAAATCCGTTCACAGATAGAATCCCTCTCAACACTAAAGTGTGATAAGTTATCCGTCCTAAATATCACTTAGATTATCCGTCTCGAATATCAAAGAGTATCTGAGTCATGTACACCAATACGAGTATCTTTCACAAACACTAATACAAGTATCACTCAATCACACAGGCACCTGATTAACCTTATTTGAAATAGAAAAGAGAATAATTTGAGGAAAGTGTATTCAATGAGGTTTTTAAAGTTTAAAGGTTGAATGTGAAATAACAATAAGTTACATACATTCTTCAGTGATCAGTCGAAAAACAAGTGTGCATCATTGTTAGTTCACCCAAGTCTTGATAGTGAATGATCTAATATGTATTTTCTTCCACATATAGAAAGTATATATCAATCATTGAACTATCTTGACCATTATATTTGAATTTAACTATATTTTTTTAAAATAATAATAATAAAATAAAACAATGCATAAGAATGAGTTTTAGGCTTACCTCTCTAGTGGTAGAAATCATGGTTGGGAGTTCCCTCTTGTTTAGGTTGGTCGCCTTTGTCTTCGTCTTTAACCACCATGTTCACAATGTTGGCAGCATTATCATCTCCAGATTGGCCATATATGTGCATATTTTATGCTATATCTAGCCAGATTTATGAGGCCATGCATATTTTATGTTGTATCTAGCCAGATTTATGAGGCCATGCATTCATCTTATTTTAGATATTTTTTTGCTATTTTGTCTATTTTTTAGACATTATTTTAGTATTTTTTGCATAGTCGGCCAGCCCAGTGTTTTTATACTGGCCGACCCACAGCTCTTGTCCAACCTATATATAGGTGGCTTGGGTTTGCATCATTAGCACATCATTATTCAGCTATTGCTATTGGTTGTATGCACCTACGGGGGCAGCCCTCGTGCTCTACTTCAGCAGATAACAAGTTTTCTACTTTAGTTCTTTTGCACATGTGATTCTTTGCAAGACCTATTTGCTATTTTTTTGTTTTACAGCCATTCTTTCATGGTATCTGAGCCCAGTGTTACAAAGGGACCTACGTTTTCTACATCTACTGCTGTAGGCAAAAATCCACCGCATCTACATCTACAAAGGAGCTGCGTTTTCTGCTGTGGACCTGTATTTTGTATTGTGGACCTATGAGGAGCTACGTTTTCCACTGAGGAGCTACGTTTTCTATTGAGGACCTACGTTTTCCACAGAGGTGCTGCGTTCTCAGCCTGAGATCTGCGTTTTCAAATCTCAGTCCCATATTTTGGTGCTACAACAGGGTTTTAACCCAGGGGAGTCATTTCTTACCTCTCCTTTGGTTTCCCACCCTCCCATCCCTTCTTCTCCTTCCTTTCTCTTGGCTACTGCACTCAGCTTTCGAGGAGGAGTTTGCTGATTTTCTGATCAGCTTTGTTGAAGAGGAGGATTCTGCTGCATTATCGGAGGATATGGCTTCTGGTCATAGTCATTCTTCTCTCTCAGGGATTCTCTTTTCTTCTCCCCGATCCCAAGACCCAACTTCACAGGTTTCTTCTTCCCAGCTTCCTGTTTCTCTACCTTATTCCCAGATTCCTCCTTCTTTTCCTTCCATATTCCCCACCACCACCACTTCTCTTGTTTCTCCCCTCCCACAAACCCTCATCCCAACCCCTTTCCCATGTGCCATCCTATTCAACCCCTCAAGTGAGTGATTCCATGAAGCTAACTGCTACCACCAACTACCATACTTGGTCGTTTTATATGCAATTGCTTCTTGAAGGAGCAGGTGTGTGGCCCTCTGTCACCACTCCTCACTTGGTGGATCCCGCGTTTCGTGGAGTTCTGGATGCACGAGCCCATCTCATCATCATCCATTGTATGACACCATCTATCCAGGCACAATTTATATCTTCCTGGAGTGATGCCAATCAGATGTGGAATGAGATTCAGAGGAGGTTCGGGAGAGTATCTTCCATGAAGATTGCTAAGTTGGAGCCGGATCTCTCATCAATGACTCAGATAATATCATTGATAAGATTGGGGAATTCACAAGGATCAAGAGGTAGCTTGAGGAGTATGGGAGCTCAATCAACAACCCGATCCATAAACTGCTCCATCATCCTTTTACTCTTTCAAAGATCTCATCTATTTCCGTGATCCTCTCCCCCCTTTTGAGGAAGTCGTGAGTTAACTCCACCACGACAAGTGCATGCTTCGCGGAAAAGGCAAGTCAGAGTCTGCTTTTGTTGCCTCTAACAAGGGCAAAGGGAACTCCAACAACAACAAGCACAAAGTCACCACAAAGTCATCTTCTGACGACGACGATTCTGACAGCAAAACAAGGGTTCCAGGATGAAGGAATCTTGTGAGTTTTGTGGTGGCCGACTTGGTCATTCTGAGGCCAAATGTTTTGCCAGATAGGCTGCTTCGCGCAAAGCTAAAGCCAAAGCTAAAGCAAAACAGGAGTCCTCCTCCGATGGCTCAAACACTTCACCCACAACAGATGGTTCAGATACTTCGCCAACGATAGAGGAGGGTACGAAGTCTCATGCTAAGATGGCTTTTCTTGCTGTCTATGATCCCCCTGTTCTTTCTTCTTCATCACACAGGAGCAAGATGAGTCCATCCTGGTGGTCACAGAGGAGACTTCTGATTCAGAAGTCAGTGCTCTATCCATAACAGAGGATTATTTATAGCAGTTTCTGATAGAGACCTTATCAGTTCCTCTGATTCCTTTGGATGAGTATCTCCCTTCCCTTGTGTTGTTTCATGATGCTGATGCTATTATTGCAAATTTTCTCTCGTCTCTTTCAGAGGAGGATAGTGGTTCTTCTACTGGGCAGGTGGATGATTTTGCCGAGATATCCTCACATATTCTCGAGCTTCCTACTTTGGCATATGCTTCTCCTTCTTATGTTTCAGAGGAGGCATCTTCCACTATCTTGGAGCCTGTCCCTACTTTGAACCTCTCCAGATTATTGATCATATATATGCATATTTCATGCTGTATCTGGCCAGATTTATGAGGCCATGCATTCATCTTATTTTAGATATTTTTCTACTATTTTTGTCTATTTTTTAGACATTATTTTAGTATTTTTTGCATAGTCGGCCAGCCCACTGTTCTTGTCCAACCTATATATAGGTGGGTTTGCATCATTAGCACATCATTATTTAGCTATTGTTGTTGGTTGTATGCACCTACTATGGGCAGCCCTCGTGCTCTACTTCAGCAGATAACAAGTTTTCTACTTCAGCTCTTTTGCACATGTGCTTCTTTGCAAGATCTATTTGCTGTTTTTCTGTTTTACAACCATTCTTTCACACAACCACAACTCGATTCTTTCTCTTTTCTGGGCACTCATATGCATAATGTCCTTCTTTGTCGTATTTGTAGCATGTAATTACACGTGATTTTTTTATCTCTATTATTGGTCTTCTTTACAACTTCAGTATTCTTTTTATTCACTTGAGGACCATTGTGTTTCTCTACTTTATTTTTGTGTTGAAGCTTCTCAAAATGTGTAGATCGAGAAGGCGGAAGAATATGAGAATTTGTCAGTGTAGTATTTCTCGAGAAATCCATTTTTCTTCTCACAATATATTGCTAGAGAGATGGCATTGCTAAGAGAACGAGGATGAAACATGCTCAGTTCTGCTCTAATAACTGGCTTGAGACCTGCTACGAAATTTTTCCTTTGCTCTTTTTCACGCACTTTCTCTATAGCTTGAAATTGCAATAAGGTTTGCCAAAATCTACCAACATAGGCTGATATGTTCTCCTTTTCGAGCTGTCTAAAAATATCCCATCGCTGTCTGGCTTTACTCTTATATGACGAAGGTAAGAAATCCTTCTTGATTAGCTTCTAGAAGTCTTTCCATAACTTTGGTTTGCGTTTGCCCTGTCTAATAACATTCCACCAAAGAGCTGCACTACCTACCAAATGATTAGTAGCACATTTAACCTTATCCTTCTCAAAAAAAATTCTCCAGAAAAATAATCATCAAGTTGGCTCAACCATGCGAGTCTGAACGTGTGCATCCTTTTTGCCATCATAATCCTGAAAAGTAAAAGCCTTTCTGCTGATCTTGTGTCCCTTTTGAGACTCTTGAGCTTTGAGAGTAGCTCGCCCAGTTCTTTGAATAGGTTCCTCTTCAGAATCCAAAGAATCAGGTCATCCGGAATATGCACGTCTTCGCTTCTTATGAGTAAATTTTCAATCAAAATCTTCCCTTTGCTTCTTCTCACTCAATAACTGCGCTTGAAGTGCGTTTACTTAATCTTGGATAGTAGGTGGTTGTGGTGGATAGATTGCCATTGTAGAAGAAACAAGTAAAATATTATAAAAACGTAGAAATAGAATAGAAAAGGTAGCAAACTTATCTGAATTTCGTGTACTTATCTGAATTTCGTGTACTTCAAAAAAGGTAGCAAACTTATCTGAATTTCGTGTACTTCAAAAAAGAAGGGTCGTTGAAGTGCTTGATGTCGATGGCATCCCACGAAGAATTAAAATAATAATCCAGTAACGCTTTGATGTTGACAATTCAGAAAGGAGCTCGTTCAGAACCGCTTCGAAAAATCTTCAGAAATATTGGTGAGAGATAATGCCCAAAACCTTTGTTGCAAGAAGCTTTTAAACGAATATGATTTTTTATTTTTTATTTTTTTTGGCCCTTTCTCTTCTTTGAAACCCTCAAAAGCTTTTTGAAATTAAGCTTGTATCTAAGCTTATCAATTTAACTTATATATATATATATATATATATATATATATATATATATATATAACTATTACAGCTTTAAGTTATAAAGCTTTTAATACTATGCTTTATCAAAGCTTTATAAAGCTTCACCAAACCAGCAGCACGCCTGTGGAAAGGCGCATGAAGGATAGACACGTAATCGCCATGGAGAAGAGAATTTTTTAAAAAAAATTCTGAAATTTGCTGCCCTTCGCTGCCCGCCACGGAATTGGAGAGGAGGGGAAAGAAGCCGTTGTCGCCTCTTTGGAGAAAGAGGGTGGGAAAAAAAAATCCAATTGGGGAGTGTGTGTGTGTGTGTGTGTGTGTGTGTGTATATATATATATATAATTCTTGGCAGTTCAAAAATTAACCCACTGGCGCACTGTTATTTTTGGAAAAGAGAAGAGGAAAATTTTTAAGAGCCCTCCATTATGCAAATGGACCACTAAGCAAGCTTAGCAATTCTGAGATGAGATCCACAATCTCCTCATAGAGCTGATTTCATCCATAAGGATAAATTATGGAGAGGATTTGAATTAAGAAAGGTGGCTTTGGGAGAAGAAGGGTGGTTTTCTTCCAAAGGGTGGCTTTCTTCCTAGCCCTTGATCCAAATCTTGATCTAATGGTCCACAAAATTCATACTTTCTTTTTTGCCCAAAGATCTTCCATACCTTCTCTTCTTTACCTCTTGGATTTTTGGATCAATTGGATGAATTGTGTCCTTGTTCAAAGCCTTGTACTTTTGCTACAGATTCTACTCCTGCACATTCTACTCCTCCCGTGCAAGTATTTTTGACTTTGTTGAAAAGCCTTCAAATTTGATTTCTTGATTTTTTTTTTCAAATCTCTATGACCCAAATTCAATTCTTGAATTTTTCGTGCTCTGATACCACTGTTACAGGACCATGGTACATGGAGATTAGATTATTCCACAAAATTAAATAATAAAAAATTTAACCATAACATCATAGCATAAATCAAGAGTATGAAAGATCAAAGAAAACAAGACTAGGTGCAATCTCTCCCCCGACGTGTGTGGCTCCACTCCCACACGCGATATTTAAATCAAATTAATAAATTTACCCCTTGGAGCCATAAATAGTATAGTTTTTTTTAAAATTGGGCTTTTTACAAAATTGAACCTTAGTCCAATACTTTTAAAGATTTTCACAAAAAATAAACCTTGCCCAATATATGTACAATGGGCCAAACAATACAAAATTAAATATATAGCACACATGTTCTTAGCTAGATAATCTCATCCAAAGTCCACCTTGGTTGTCCTAAACTCATGATCTATACTCAACATAGTCCACAATGTGAGTTCACAATTACTTTGGAATCACTCACAAAAATAATTCTAACAAATGGAAATCATTCACTACCATGCTTCACACATGAACCATGCATCACACATAATTAATTAGATTCACTCCCATGATAAAATATTTCGAAAAATCTCACTCCCGTGATAGTCCTCCCGTTTGAGAAGACAACCGTCCTCGGTTGTAACTATTAGCACACACGAGTGGTCAAACGCATTAATTGTTCCCACATTGGATTCACTCACAATGTTTTCATACGCATCACACATATTCACAAAGTATGTCATTGTGTATTTGAGTGGATTCACTCCCACATATCCTCACACATATCACACGTGTCTTAAAGTTGACTGGATTCACTCACGATCAAATTCACGAAACCTTTACATGCGTCACACGTGTCTTAGAGTTGATCGGACTCACTCACAATCAAACTCCTACATTGGATTCACTCACAATGTTTTCATACGCGTCACACGTATTCACAAAGTATACCACACGTCGTCTCACACGTGTCACAGCTAGTTGGACTCACTCACAACCAACTAGGGTCACCCTCATTAATTTAAAAGAATTGATTGGATTCACTCACAGTCAAACTCGCACATTTCTTACATGTGTGTCACACATGTCACAGTTGGTTGGACTCCTCAGAACCAAATTAATCACACTTGGGTCACCCAAGATATTCTTACTTATTGGATCACCCAATAAATTAATTATCGTAACATCATCAGTAGATGTTAATGATTTAGTACATGCCTTAACTGACCAAGGAAAAAATGCAACACACAGTACACCTAGCCTTAACAGACAATGTAACCACTACAATACAGATGTAGCTCATAGCACCTATGCTACTACCCCCACAATCATGTTCACAAGTGTAGCTGCGAGTATGTCATGAAAATATAATAGATATACAGGTAACTCAGATGATGAAGAGGATGCAAAAAATAAGAAAGTTATTCAATATGTCACATGAAGCCTGAGAATGCCAAATCTCACACTCGTGCATCAACAAGTGGACAACAAACTACCCATAGAAGTCACACAATGTGTGATGACCTCAAGGATGTTGCTTAACCTCTCCTTGTGACAACATTGTTGAATAACATGAGAAATACCACATGAAATCTAGGTTGCTCATTGCAGCATATTATCATCATATCTCTATTGGATCAGAACTAGACTACACAAATAGATGACCAAACAAACTTATGGATTCCCTTCACAGCAAAGGACTTAGAGCTCACAAGGAAAAATGGGGAGAAGACAATGGCACAAGCCTAAGTAGTGGAACTCCAAGTAGTTAAAGATAGAGAATCAAAGAATTAGAAGAAGAAAATGGCACAAGCCTAAGTAGTGGAACTCCAAGTAGTCAAAGAATTAGAAGAAGACAATAATTTAATAAAAGCACAAAGTTTGTGTGACAGGAAAAAGAGGTTGAAGCTCAACATGCAAATTACGATAATGTCAAGGGAAACTACAAAGCGGCATCGAAAGTCAACTATAGGTATCCCACATAAAAATGAGAAAGATCTCTCCCTCGAAAGAGGAAGATTAGATATGATGCAAACTATGCTTAGAAGAGGTAGTGATTGTGTAGGAGAAGAGATTTCCAAAAATGAAAGCACATGAAGACAAGCCTCAAATAACAATTGAGTAATCTCTAAAAGGAAAGAGATTTGTTAAACAAATAAAATGCTCATGCTATTAGGACTTTGCATAAAAAGCTGGCACAACCTCAGGAAGAAAAAAAAAGATCCTTAAAAGCCATCAAGACATGGTACTCCATTTGCAAAGGCTTAGTAGACCCTTATCAAAAGCCACAATTTTTAATGATGGAAATCATTGAACTCCTTTTCATAGGAGGGAGATTAGATTTTATATGTATTTGCACGCATAGGTACTACCACAGTGAGTGCATTGAGAAAGGGTCGAAATGTTGTTGCCATGGAGTTAGACCCTTTACACGTGAAGTTCATTGAAAAAAGAGTCACATTATGAAAGAACTTCCAAATGAGGATCTTAATATGGGCATGAGACTTCAAATTGGGCCTCGGACTCATGTGTCACATTCAGTGGCCATATTGCAAGATTATTGTGTATCTGTATTCCATGCCCACTCTTCCAAATTCTTATAGCCATGAGATTTTGGAAAGTGTGTTATGTATCTATATTCCATACACACTCTTCCAAAGTCAATGGCCATGGGAATTCGCAAAGTCGATGGCCATGAGACTTTGCAGGAGTGTTTTATGTATTTATATTATGTACACACTTCCAAACTCTTTTTGCCAATTGGTGCCAAAAGTAATGATGCATGGTGGCTACAAGGCCTAATTTTAAAAGCATTAGGGCATTAAAGGAGTTCGAAGCTTCAAAATTGGGCCTTAGAGCCTCGCACTATTAGAGTTTTACGTCTAATGGTGGCCATGATTCTTTGCAAGAGTAGTGTGTATACGATATAGATACATACTCTTGCAAAGCTACATGGCCATCATATGCACCCAAAAAAAAAACTATAATACAAGGCTCCGAGGCCCAACTATGTAGCCGACGGACACCTTTGACCCCTTTAGAGCCACCTCAGAGCCTTTCACCATTAATTTCTACAAACACCTTTGACCCCTTTAGTGCCACCTCAAAGCCTTTCACCATTAATTTCTTACATCCAATGGCTACAAGACTTTACAAGAGTGTGTATGGAATGTACACGTGTTTACAAATTCTCATGGTCTCGGATGTGAAAAAGGTAATGATACAAGGCTTTGAAACTCTGAACTCCCTTAGTGCCTAACGCTTCAAAATTTGGCCACGGAGCCTTATATCATAATGTTTTCATACTCGATGCCCATGAAAGTTTGCAAGGGTGTGTATCTATATTCCATGCGTACTCTTTCAAAATCATTGTAGCCATTATAGATGTAAAAAAGTAATGCTGTAAGGCTCCAAGGATGAATTTTAGAGTATGTGTGGATCTTCAAGGTTGGGCCTAGCCTTGCACCATTATGATTTTATGTCTAATTTGGCCATAAGACTTTGCAAAAGTGTCTATCATTATTATAAATACACTCCTACAAAGTCTCATGGCCATAGGATGTAAAACAAACTATGATACAACGCTCTGAGGCCAAATTTTGTAGCCTTGGACTCCTTTAATGTCTAATTCTTTTTAAATTTGGGCCTCAGAGACCTTGCACGTTACCTTTTTGGCTAGAAGACTTTGCAAGTGTAGTGTGTATGTGATAAACATACACACTCTTGAAAAGCCTCATGGCCACCATCGATGGATGTGAAACTCCTATAGTGCAAGGATTTTAGGCCTAATTTTGAAAAGTGTTAGTGAGTGAAGTCCCCAAACCTACAAAATTGGGCCTCGAAGCTACACCATATGTGTTTCAAGCCATATCTTTCAATCACCCACAAGACTTTGCACAAGAGCGTAGGGAATATATATACACAAAATCTCATAGAGCCTCATGGCCATTCAATTTAAAAAAGTTATGATACAAGGATCTGAGTCCCAATTTTGAAGCTTTAAACACTAAAGGAGTATAGGGCTTCAAAATTAGGCCTCAAAGCATAACTTCCTTACACTATAGCCATGAGACTTTGCAAGAGTGTGCATCTATATTTCATACACACTCTCCCAAAGTCTTAGACACAAAAAAAAGGGATGCTACAAGCTACAAGGACCAATTTTAAGGCATTGACACTAAAGGAGTCCAAGACTATAAAATTGGCATGTCTAAAGACCAATGAGACTTTGCATGAGTGTGTATCTATATCCCCCCACAAACACTCTTGCAAAGTATAATGCATGAGTCCCAATTTTGAAGCTTTAGACACTAAAGGAGTTTAGGGTTTCAAAATTAGGCCTCAAAGCATAACTTCTTTACACTATAGCCATGAGACTTTGCAAGAGTGTGCATCTATATTTCATACACACTCTCCCAAAGTCTTAGACACACAAAAAGGGATGCTACAAGCTACAAGGACCAATTTTGAGGCATTGACACACTTTGTGGGGGGATATAGATACACACTCATGCAAAGTCTCATTGGTCTTTAGACATGCCAATTTTATAGTCTTGGACTCCTTTAGTACTTAATGCTTCAAAATTGGGTCTCAAAGAAAGCCTTTCACCATTACTTTTTTTGCATCTGATAGCTGCAAGACTTTGCAAGAGAGCCTTAGAGCCTCATAGCCTTGCACCATTACCTTTTTGCATCTAATAGCTACAAGACTTTGCAAGAGTGTACGCACTTTTTTATAGTCGCATGGCCATCGGATGTGACAATGCTATGGTGCAAGGCTCTAGGGTCCAATTTTGAAGGGTGAGGAGTCCATGGCTACAAAATTGAACCTCATAGCTTCTTCACATCCAATGACCATGTGACTTTGTAAGAGTGTATGGGATATAGATACACACTTTTGCAAAGTCTTGTAGCCATCAAATTCAAAAAATATATGATACAAAGCTTGAAGTCCAAATTTTGAATCGTTAAGGGCTAAAAAAGTAGGCCTCAAAGCCTTGTATCATAACTTTTTTACATTGTATGACTTTGAGACTTTGTAAAGATATGTGTCTGTATTCCATACACACTTACACAAATTCTTTTAGCCATCAAATGTAAAAAGTAATAGTGCAAAAGCTACAAGGCCCAATTTTTAAGCATTAGGGGCTACAAAAGTAGCCCTCGCAGCCTTGTATCATAACTACAAGGCCCAATTTTGAAGCGTTAGGGACTACAAAAGTAGGCCTCAAAGCCTTTTTACATCGTATGACTTCGAGACTTTGTAAAAGTATGTATCTATATTCCATACACACTTACTCAAAGGCTTGTAGCCATCAAATGCAAAAGGTAACATTGCAAAGCTAAAAGGCCCAATTTTGAAGCGTTGAAGGTTTTAAAATCTCAAAGCCTTGTATCATGGCTTTTTTACATTTGATGGGCATGAAACTTTACACAACTATGTATCTATTGACATAAAACTTTTTTAAAGTCTTGTAGCAATCATATACAAAAAAGTGATGGTGCAAGGCTTGGAGGCTCAATGAATCTTAGTTTGTTGGATTTAATTTATGTATTTTAATTTAACCCTCTAACAATGAAGATCTAGAAAGATCTAACCATTAAAATTTAAAATTTAACCTTATCACACCACACTTCCCTATCAATCTTCTCATCTATTTATTGAGAATAAATAATTAGCATTAGATGTACCAAATGCGAGTTGCACAAAAATGAGACTATTTTTTTTCCTTTTAAAACATATTTTAAATACAAATAACATTTGTCAATAAATCAAGTTAAGCTCTACAATATGCGGCCCACATGCCTAAAAAGTGGCAAGTACATTGAGAAAGTTATTAATGATTCAAGGCCATAGTATCTTTTTGGTCAAATTTGGGACAACCCTTGTACACAACACAAATTTGGAACAAGTTATTAATGATTTAAGGTCATGGTATCTTTCCGACCAAATTTGGGACAAGCCACCCTGTATATTTTTGACCAATCTTTATTAATGGCTTAAGGTCATAGTATCTTTCAAACCAAATTCGGGACAATCCTTGTACATAACACAAAAACTAATGTCCGATTTTTAGGTGCTCAAGAAGTAACATCAAATTTTATTAGAAGACCTTAGAGAAAAATTCAACGAGCTATTAGGTGAGATTAGCCATTTATTAGTCTACAAAATTGCATGTTTAGCTTGCAACCACCCCATGACCCTGGCCATGCTATTCTTCCATGATCAAGAGCCATGCCTCAAAAGTCATGCATGCATAGAAGGATGCTTGAATTGATAGCATACTTCTCAACACATGCAATTTTGTACATGTCACTCTTCAAACAAGATGAGCTGCAGCAATTTATTGAATTCAAAACACCATTAATCAAACACCACCACTAACAAAAGTGTCTACATGATGTGTCCTTTACTGATTGCTTACAACTAATTTGTATCCTATGTTGATTATATTAGTTATGGAACGTTGTCGAGAAATGGTAATAAGCACTGCATTCAACGTGTCTGTGTAATAATGTCCTACAATTACAGTTCCTCATCAAAATATATAGATGGATGTGAGGAGAGCACAAGCCATGGAGTCAGGTTTTTGAGCTTTCTAGAGCAACCTTGATGTGTTGTAGAGTATTAAAGATAATTTTACTTACTGTATTCATAGACTCCATGGTATTGAAGAGAATATTACTAACAGGGTTCACAGAAACCGTATTGAGCTTTCCTGATGCAGGCACATGGCTCACTACTGTTTGGAATGAAACCGTCAAAAGTGAACTGCCAGATGAGGCTGAGGGCTTTCTTATGACTGTAGTGCTGCCACCAGTGGTACTAACACCATCACCATTCAGCAACAATGCAGTTGGGCGATTCTCCAGTGGGCCATCAGGCAGAATGGCAAAGCCAGAAGGAAGTAGCAGGAAATCTGATGGATCTTCACCCCGTAGCACTCGCGTGATGGTGGAGAAATCCACCGGCATGTACACCAAGAGAGATCCAGATTCATCTGTCCAACTCTCTTGGAGGATAAGAATGTTGCTTTGGCTAGGCCCCTGCATACAAATGAAGGGGCACATGTGGCCACAGCCAAAATGAAAAGTGTACTAGAATATGGGTGGGAAGAGCATACAGTGTAAAACAAAGCCCTCTTACATTTACACGGAGTAGGGAGACATTGTTTCCAGGGTGTTGGCCTTTGGCAATGCGGCTCATCTCCTGCGCACTGCCATTGGCAAGCACGTTGCGCTGGGGAAAAACAACAACCAAATAGCATTAAGTTCAGTGTTACCCATAATGCAGTTCCATAGGATATTCTCAAAACTTAAGAAAATCGCATCCTTAGCTCATGAACCCACCCACCTGAGCTCGATATTCTTCGCTTCTAAGAAAATCAAAAACCAGCTGGTGAGAGAAGGGGAGCCATGTTGATGTGGCTGCACAAAGAATAATGCCATCTCCTGAATTATCACGAGTCATGAAGCGGATATCGTCCAGTCCATTGCCACTGTTGTTTGGGAGGTCAACCCAAGAGCCACTCGAAGTTGCGCTCACATTAGAGCAGTATCGGTTGATCATCTTCTTTGAAAGACGAAGCGTGGAGCGACGTCCTTCCAAAGTTTTAACAACTACACTCATGATAATCACAGGGTTACAGATTACAGCAGCGCAAACAAAATCTCCATCTCTAACTTTGAGCAACCACAACAGGCAGGTGCTAATGCCTGGCTTCTCAAACAAAGCAGTTACATCAATTTGAGATGTTTACCTCCTAGATCTCGTGCTGGTGTGATATTTGTAGCCAGTAGGCTGCTGATATCCTCACAGTAGCGCTGCAAAGCACAAACCCAGCGCTTTGCTCCAAAGGCCGAGCCACTGCTGAGGAAGGGGAGGTAAATGTGATTGGAGGCACGATGGTCAACTTCAACATGTTCCAACCAAGTGACCTGTTGAACATTCACTAGGATCAGGCCATAAGTAGTCTGCCTCACTGGGAGATTTGCAAACACGAAAAATTCAAAAGAAAAGGTACCTGTGAGTGACCATTGGGCATGTCTTGAACAATGCAGCCGGAGGGACGCCGGCGGCATTGGAGTAGGCAAGGGGGAGGGTTATCACGCAAGCAGTCCATGGACACATCTACAATGACCCACAGCTTATTGGCAGCCTGCTTGCAGTAGCGCAGAAAATACATTTCTCGTGTTTGCAGGAGAGGAGAAAGAACTTGGAGTTCTGCGTACATCTGTAGGGCAGATAGAACATGGCCAGATTGTAAATGTGCCATGGCATGTTTTGGGATCCATCACGAGTATATACACAGCTAGACCCTTACCAGCTGCAGAGCACCATCAAGAGTGGCTGATGTGCCTGGAGAAAGAACTTTGATGGTTAGGGCTTTGGCGATGATGCTCGGAAACATTACCGTCCATTTATTCTGGTAGGCAAATGTGACACGACACCTGATTACAACCGTTGTGATCATCATGCTGTAAAACAAAGTCTGAAAAGATGTTTTGTGCAGAGTTAACTGATATTAAGGAAGTTACAAGTCAGGAATGTTAATGAAAACGTCAAGCACCTACTGCATCCATGAGGGCATCCAAGAGCACCAAGCTGTTCATGCTAACAAGGCCTGTCTCTCTGGTGGCCTCAGTAACCAGCCCTGGTGTCCGCATCCCTATCCTGCCTGGGAACCGCTTCATATACACATCACAGTCCATCCTCAATACAGCTTGATCACTTGATAATCTCTTGCTCCACAAGGGCTCCTCCGCTTGAACCATCTGTAGAATTTCCTGCAAAGCACTCTCTGCTAGATCCATCACCGCTGCCTTCTCTGTCCCTAATATGCCTCCAGGCCAGCTCAGTGCAACTTCCAGCAAGGTCGGAACCCCCTGTGATTGCCTTTGCTGCTGCTGTTCTCCTCTTCCATTCACCGCAGGTTCTTGCAAGGTGGGGCGCCTGCCTACTGCCAACTCCAGCGACAGTGCGTCAGGGAAGGCAGCAGCCAAGGGAGGGCCACTCAGAGAAGGAGCAGGCCTTCCAAACGACGCCGCTGTCACATGCTCTAACTGCACGACAACACAGTTGTAGGCGTCTGTGTTTCATAAATGCATACCATTAAAAAAAACATTTACTAGCAAAAGGGTTTATGTTCTCAGAATACTGTAGCCAAACAAGCAAGCCTCACCTCCTCCCTCAATTGTGTGCTCTCTGTGCGCCTCTTATGATCGTCAGTCGCCTCCTGCTGCCCTGAGGCAGACTCACTACAAGAGACCAAATGATGCTTGATGGCTTCCCGAATGGTAACATTCTCTGCCCGCAGCCTGTCAATCTCTGCTCGAAGCTGTGTGTTGTCATATCGCTCCTGTAGGGTCTGATGATAAAGATCATAAATTAACCATTTCCATTACAAATGTAAATTGGTCACTGATGCTTTGCCCATGAGAGACATGCATACCTTCATCTGATTGCGACGATTCTGAAACCAGAACTTCACTTGTCGTAAATTCAAGCCCAGCGCATTACTCAGCTGTTCCCGCTGCTTTTGATCAGGATGAGCACAACGCTTGAAGAATCTACAAAGGGAAAATTCATACCTGTGAGGCTAAAATTAAAAGATCTAGCAGCATTCTGTAAGGTTCAATAAAACTTAGCAGCTTTCTGGTGTGTTTGTTTTCTCCCGAAGAGCAATGCTTACAGTTCCAGCTGGTGTATCTGTTCAGCAGTGTGGCGTTGATAGCGCTTCTTCTTCCAAGCTTCCTCATACTCTTGGTCATCTCCAGAGCCAGTTTCCTCCATGTTCTTTCCAGAACCATTCTCATGCTCATCTTGTGAAGCATGTTCAGACTCTTGGTCCTCTCCAGAACCACCTTCTGAGTTCTTCCCAAAACCATTCTCTAGCTCACCTTTTTGCACCTGTTGTCCGGACCCCTGATCATCTCCAACCAAATTCATCTCGGGTTTATCTATCAACATCTGCTGTCGTTCCAACCCCCGGACATTTCCAGAGCCACCTTCCATGTTCTTCCCCACTTCCAGCGAGGTTGGGCCTCCCTGCATTTGCTGCTGCTGCTCTCTCGTGATTTCTTGCGAGGCAGGATGCCTGCCCACAGCCAACTCCAGCGACAGCGAGTCGGGGACAGAAGCAGCCAGGGGAGGAGCCAAGTGGGGGCCATTGCTGTACATAGATGCAGGCCTTCCAAAGGACTTTGACATCACACGCTCTAGCTGCACAACAATATTCAATTAATGAAAGCGGATACATTTTCTAAGCATTGACTTCTATGAATAAGTTTAGTGTGCCAGTCAAACAAGCAAGCCCAACCTCCTCCCTTAGCCTTGTGCTCTCTGCACGTCTCCTCTGTAACTCATCAATGGCCTGCTGCTGTACCGAGACAGGCTCACTGCACGTAGTGCAGGCCGGCATATGATGTTTAATGGCTTCCCGTATGGTAACGTTCTCTGCCTTCATCCTCTCAATCTCCGCTCGGAGCTGTGCGTTATCAGAACGCTCCTGAAGGGCCTGATGAAGAAACACATGAAACATTATCCAATCCCCTTAAAAAACACACTGGGAATTGAATTCATACATTCCCCACAGAGCTCCTTCCACCATAGACAATGAATGGCATGTGACTCTGCATACCTTCATCTGGATGCGTCGATTCTGAAACCAGAACTTCACTTGCAATTCATTCAAGCCCAGTGCATCACTCAGCTCTTGCCGAAGCTTCTTGTCTGGCAGTGCACAATGCTTGAACACTCTACAAAGGGACAGCAGGACTTATGGGGCTCTATGAAAAACCTACCATCTTTGCTTTGTTTATAAGGCATTCATTTGTTTTTACCATGGAATAGAGAGCAAGGTTGGTTAAACTCACGATTCCAGATGCTGGACTTGTTCAGGAGTGTGGCGATGACGCCGCTGCCGTTTTGAGGCATGCTCGTACTCGAGGTCATCTCCAGAGGCACCTTCCCCCATATTTTTCCTGGAGCTATTATCATGTTCATCTTTGTAGGACTGCTCACATTCTTGGTCATCTCCAGAGCCACCTGTTGCTACTGCAGTGCTCTTCCCGGAGCCACCATTCTCCTGCTCACTTCTCAACACATGGTGCTGTTGTGGTTGTTGAGGAGGATGTGGTTGAAGATGACGTTGTTGTGGTTGTTCTTTAGCCATGATGGCATCCTCAGCAGGCTCATCCTTGAACACCACCTTTAATTCCGAGCCTTGATCGTTTCCAGAACCACTATCCATGCCCTGCTTACTGGCTCATCT
The DNA here is from genome assembly GCF_041138505.1 of Cibotium barometz. Classification (NCBI taxonomy): domain Eukaryota; kingdom Viridiplantae; phylum Streptophyta; class Polypodiopsida; order Cyatheales; family Cibotiaceae; genus Cibotium; species Cibotium barometz. The sequence goes on from NC_141077.1 coordinate 44,153,706, forward strand.
AAATCAAGTGTTTAACGAGCATTATGAAAACGTAAGAAAATTCTCGCTTACCTCCCTTCATATCAAACAAACTCAGCAAAAGCTGCGGATGGGCGCTCAGCGGACACGGAGACAGTCACATTAAGATGGGTCTTCCATCTCCACCTTACAGTGTCGTACACATGCGCTGTGTGTGTATGTGTGTGTGTGTGTGTGTGTGTGTGTGTGTGTGTGTGTGAGAGAGAGAGAGAGAGAGAGAGAGAGAGAGACGGTAATAAATGAGGAGGGAGATGCAAATAATATAAATAAATAAGAGAGAGAGAGAGAGAGAGAGAGAGAGAGAACCAACTTGACATCTTTCCCCCTCTCTCTTCCCTCATTTATTCCCCTCTCTCTAGGACCATCATTCCAGTACTAATAAGTAGCTTTGCTATGGTCCTAGACTCCAGTCTTTCATGTTTTGATAAGAATAAGCATTGGTGTCCGGCTTCATCATGCCTTTCGGTATTATGTAAAATATATATCATAAAATACATAGTATAGTTATTTCTTGATATAGCTTAGACTTGCTCAATGACAACCACTACGGGTCCAAAAGCATGTGCGTGTGTACACGCATGCATGTGTGTGCGTGCACATATGCATGTCTCATTGCGCACCCTTGTGTGTGTGGGGGGGGGGGTGTGGGTTTGAGTCTGTGTGTGGGGAGGGGGATCTCCCTAGGTAGCCCCACACTAAAAGAACACTAAAAGAGATAGGTTAACCTAAGAGACGAGAGAAACATCAACCCTTCCACTCATCTTGAATTCCCTACCTAGGAGTTATTCCCACGCTCAATCTAGTTGGCAACAAGTGGAAAGAAGAAAAAATTTGAGTTGAAAAAGACAAAACCTAAAAAGTGGTGTGTAGAATGTGCAACAAAGAGCATAAATTGACACATCAACTTTCCCACCAATTGCAAAGCTTGAAAGGGCTAGGTAGAATCCCACTAGACTTCCACCTTCAGCAATAATGGATTTGTGTGAGAACAACTCCCTAGAAGAATGCGCAAATCAACAATAATGGATTTGTGTGAGAACAACTCCCTAGAAGAATGCGCAAATCACCTCATAGTAGAGAAACATGAACTCTTCCACTCATCATCAATGCAATCCCCTACCTAGAAGAATGCACAAATCAACTCACGAGAATACAGCTTAGATAAATTTTCTCTATGTTGAAATTTCTACAAAGGCAGTGGGCAAGCATATGATCTCTGAATTTATGTACTATAGAAGAGGAAGATTTTGATTTCTAATCCAATAGACTAATCACCAACTTCCATAATTGATGAAATCAACCTAATTGAAAAGTGTGTGTATAGATGTAGTGCATTTGTTGCAATTGCACTTAAAATAAATGCTTATAAAGCATCTTGGCCATGTGGGCCCTCTATACACATAACATAGGATTGGTGGCACATCTTACTACAAGTCATCATCCATGAGCCATTTTCACCACCCATAGCTTCGATTGAGTGATGGGGGCCTTAACATGGTAAGGGCTTTCTTGGCAATGGATAACTCTTAAAATAGAGGCCATTTTTTTAAACTACCTCCACAACCAGCAAAAACAAGAGGTAAGAAAGGGATTAAGAAGAAAGCTGCAAAAAGAAAAAAGAAACACAATTTTCTCTCATTAGAATGCTTTTTCCATTATTAAGCGTTCTCTCATTAGCTAGCCAAAATACCTTCTATGGTAAATTTTTTTAAAGAAAAAATCGAAGAGTTTTAAAGTAGCATATTACTTCCTCAACTTTATATGTTTCTATTTGTTTTGTGTATGCATTTTTTTAATGGGGAGAGAGAGAGAGAGAGAGAGAGAGAGAGAGAGAGAGAGAGAGAGAGAGAGAAAATGGTGGGAAATGGTTTAATTGAGGTGGTGGAGAGCTATACTACCTAGAAAACCTCTAACAATAAGATCTCTCCCTTTCTCTTTTTCCTAATAGAACAATTTCCAAAGGCCAAGGCACAACTAATGAGAACCCTTTTGTGCAATGAGTATAGCAATGAGCTTAAAAAAAGCTTTATTGATTACAAAGACAATTATGATTCATCATAACCACACCTTTCCATCATAGCGATAGCATAGAAAAGAACATCCAAATTCAACTTGGATCTTTTGAGTTTTTTTATTACTTTTTAGAAACAAGAGAAGAAAATGTTTTGAGTTTTTCTACTTCTTTGTTAATGATAAAAGGTTAGAGCTATTGATTTTTCTTAACTTTTATTTAGAAGTTACAAACTTAAGAAATAATAAATTTAACATAAAAAGCATTAAGCTCGAGTCATTTACATGTATTACATTTAAAATGAGGAACACTATACAATTAAATAAGATATATTTCTTTAAAACAACAACTTATCACTTTGTAATTAAAAATATGATGTAATGTGTAATGTGTAATGTGTAACATGTTTTCTTGAAAAATCCTAAGAACTAAAAAATAGAAAATATCTACTTGTAATTGAGTAATAAAAACTAATTGATAAAGCTTAAAATTTCTTTTTCTAGTTAGAAATGTTAAACGAGTTTGTGAACTTAAATTTTGCAACCATGTCTCTTTAATCCATCCATCTCAAAGCCGTGAGCTAGGCCTACAAAGAAAACTACACTCTTTACAAATATTCAACATGAATATTTGGTGCTTCCTATATTACCAACTTAACCTTGACCCACATTGCTCTACAACCTCAACATCCTCTTCTTTGCCTCATGCTCTTGCATGGCATATAGCATGACAAACTAAGCTCTCTCTCTCTCTCTCTCTCTCTCTCTCTCTCTCTCTCTCTCTCTCTATATATATATATATATATATATATATATATATATATATATATATATATATATATGTATGTATGTATGTATGTATGTATGTATGTATGTATGTATGTATAACATACATACATACATACATACATACATACATACATACATATATATATATATATATATATATATATATATATATATATATATATGTGTGTGTGTGTGTGTGTATGTATGTATGTATGTATGTATATACATACATACATATATATGTGTGTGTGTGTGTGTGTGTGTGTGTGTGTGTGTGTGTGTGTATGTATACATACATACATACATACATACATACATACATATATATATATATATATATAATCCCGTCCGTGTATATGGACAACCCCCTCGCTCGCATCCTCCACTTCCTTTGTAGATCTCCCCCTTCCCTATCCCTCCATCCGCCCCCTTGATCATGCCTTGTGCCCATAGACTCCTCTGTTTTAGCCTCACAACCTTGCTTCACCCATAGGCCACCCACATCACCTCCTCAACCGTTACTCTATGCCATTTGCATGTGCAAAATCATGCATGTGTGTGTGCGTGCACACACACATTTTAGGCTCTTTATTCTTAAGTGTTTTATCTACACTAATGAATTAATTGTATTATTTATCATTATATTAGATGCTTTAATCTAACATGTATTCCTACCTTTAGATTAGGAAACTCTTCATACCTAATCTTCGCCTATTTGGTATTGTTGGACATCAATGACTAAGGGTGATGATTATGATATGACATGCACAAATTCATGAGCATGCCACCAAGCTTTAGCATTCAATTAAAAGAGTGTGTTTGGACCAAGTGCATTATGATACCTAGTACATGACATGCACAAATTCATGAGCATCCCACAAAGCTTTAGCATTCAATTAAAAGAGTGTGTTTGGACCAAGTGCATCATGATACCTAGTACATCACATGCACAAATTCATGAGCCTCCAATTAAAAGCATTCACCAAGCTTTAACATCCAATTAAAAAGAGTGTGTTTGGAGTAAGTGCATTATTGATTCAAGCTTTCACCTTATGATATGGTATTCCACTATTTGATTGACAAAAAAACATGGATTCTCAAATGTGGTCATTAATGTAATTCACTCGTTCGTAATCTACCTTCACAAGTGAAAATTAAATTTATGTAGTAGATACTTTCTTAGAGTCTTAAGTAATCATTTTTTTCAATTATGAGATAATAAATATTCTCAAGATTGGATGGCACACTATTTATTAGTTTCACTCTGTTAGGGTTCCTCTTATACAAACCATGCATCCCTCACTTGGGCTCATAAGTAAGATCTTAGGCACCTCGATTAATTAATTAATTAAATAGTAAACTTTCTCGATATAATTGTTAAAATTTGTTATAAAATTTTCTTGAGATAATTGTTCTGAAATTTTTTGTTATATTGGCCTACCATTGGTATGCTTCTACTCTAGCACATAAAGATAAAGTGGAATGGAAACACTCTCAAGTCCCCACCTATAAGACAATTATAATCCCATGCAAAATTAATGCATCTTGGGAAATGTTAGGTCATTTCTATCTTTTATTGTGTTAAAACTAGCATGAATGCCTACTCAGGCCTTGGGTTCGGTCTTGGCTATAAAAGGCAACATTTTAGTTATTCACTCATTATCTTAACTCGATTAATTTACTTTTTTAGAACTTAATCATTTGCCCCCTTCTACATGTAGTCTGTGATACCACATAATGTCTCTATTAGTTAGGTAACAACTATGTTTGCATGTAGTCTATAAAGTTGCATACATGCTTTATTGATTAGGTAATGTCTATGTCTACATGTAGTCTATGAAGTTGTATTAGTTAGGCAAAATCTCACTTAAAGTTGGAGGCCTCTTCATTTAAAGGTTCCACATACTGTTGATTGGAGGTGAGACCAAGGGTCCTCCAATTCATCATGAGGGTAAGAATTCTAATTAAGACTATTGGCTAGGTAAAATCTCACTTAAATAAAGGTGTATGTCACTTTATATAAAGGTCCCGCATATCATTAACTAAATTAGAGGTGAGACTCAAGTCCCACAATTCATCTCATGAGGTTAGTTTACTATTTTTAAAGCATCATTTGCATGTGGGTAAGACTTATAATTAAGTTTACTATTTTAAAGTACCATTTGCATGCAAAGTCTTACCCTCATTTGCATGAGGATAAGACTTATAATTAAGTTTACTATTTTTAAAGCATCATTTGCATACATAGACCAACTATACAAATCTATTTATGATGTCTTACCCTTTCTTTCATTTGTATATTAAGTATTTTTAGTACGATATTAGGTTTGAAAATGACTATTTATATGGTTTTTTAACTTATACCAACTATACGAATTTATTTTGGTTTCTTATTTCATGCATTTTGTACTTCATCTTGGATTTGACAAGTTTTAGTCTCCTCACATTGATAGCAAGTTGGGAAATGTGATGAACACTTTCCTTCATAAAGTTATAAAGTAAAGGCACTAAACCTATGCTTTGATTTTCTGTGTAGTAACATAGTTAACAATCCCCCCCCCCAACCCCAAGATGTTTGCATTTAAAGCCGAGTTGGTGTCTTTCTTTTGTAAGTTTCAATATGGGGAAGTGTAGATGATTTCTCCCTCTTATTGTACAAGTGATCCATTTATCTTATCCTTGGTTTTATGCTTAAGTAGATTCTTTTTTAAACGTATTACTTATTTGATACAAATATATGCCATCTTTTTTAGTCTTATAAATGCCATCTATTTTAGTCTTATAAATGGGATCTTGTTAAAGTTACACACACACATACACACGTTCATCTCTTTTAGTCTTGTAATTTTGTGGTCTTGTTAAAGTTACACACATATGCACACACACACACACACACACACACACACACACATTCAACTTAGAATGTGTACACATTCAACTTAGAATGTGTGTGTGTGTGTGTGTGTGTGTGTGTGTGTGTGTGTGTGAGAGAGAGAGAGAGAGAGAGAGAGAGAGAGAGAGAGAGTGAGAGTGATTAAATCTTAGGTTAACATAAAAAAATCACCCCCACCATCACAAAGTCCATAGACATTTAAATGCTTACCAACCACCACCTACCCTCTTCTTCTATGCATCCATGGGGATGCCATCTTTCTACTATTAGTGTGTGATGTAGGTTAACATGGTTTCACTCGCTTGACCTACCACTCGCTTGACCTACCATAAGGTGCTTTGCCATCTCTTGAATATGCACTTATCTTTTGTAAGACAGTGCTTGAAGATATAAGACGGCCTTACCTTATGCTTAATGTCAAATAGGGAAAGTCTAAAGTCTCCGTGTGAATACTTACTTAAGACTAGTAATAGAGGCCATACCATTTTAAAGATTGGCTAGTGTGAAAACTAGTCACTTGTATATAAGTCAATTTTGACAATATGTAATACACACAATCATTACCTTTCAATAATACTTGTGAGCTCCCCTTCTTCTCTACTCTTGCTTGCTTATACGTTGTTGAATCTTGCTTACTTAATGGATGCATGCTATAGATAGGTTTGTTTGGAGGTCTCCCTCTTGTTGTAATAAAGTGCTAAAGAACTAAGGGCTATGGGCTATGGGTTATGGACTATGGGCCTTGGGCATGGCCCAATGTGGAGGCCAAGGAATTAATAGGTGTGAAAAGGGGGCCAAGGTATATAAGACACTTATAAGGGCAAGTTGATACTCACTTTTATCATCTTTACTTAATATCAATCAAGTCTTGCTCATGCAAGCTTCCATGGTGACCTTCACCCATGTATTAGACTCCATGTAAACGATGTCTCGTGTTCCTACTCCACACTAACTAGTCATCTCCTTCCTCCCTTATTTCATTGGTATCAGAGCCTAGCTCTTGATCCATCATCTTCTTCTTCATTTCAATTCACTTTTGACAAAATATAAAAAAAAGGTGTGATTCTTAAGGTTCTTGATTTTCTTGATTCTCCCCAACTTTCCTTGAAAATTTTGGTGCAAGTATGGATAATGTTTAAGTTTGATGTTAAGTACCCAAGCTATGGTGAGCTTGAAAGCAGAACGGGCATTAAATAAGTGAGAAATGATCAATTTCATGGGGTTTTGGCCATGGTTTATGAGGTTTTGGTAAATTCTTTTACCCATGGTCACCCTGCATGTGGATGAGAAACCAGGTCCTCCACACTCCACCAAGAGTTGCCACCATCTTCTCCGACCCCTTCGACCAACGTCACCACCGCGGTGTGCTCCGACCGCTCTAACCTTCGGTGCCCTCCGATGGCTCCGACCGCCGTCACCACCTGTGTGCTCCGATCACTCCGACTGCCGGTGCCCTCCGACATCTCCTCACGTGCATGGCCAACTCCGATGGCACTCATCTCTCCGACCGTCGGTGCCCTCCCACATCTCCTCATGTTCGTGCATGGCCAACTCTGATGGCACTCATGGAGCAACACCCACCCCTCTCCCTTTCCCAAGGCAGGGAGAGATTCTCTTCGAGATCCTGAGCACCTTCTTCCTTTCCCCTCTCCCTTTCCCAAGGCAAGGAGAGATCCTCTTCGAGATCCTCTTGAGCATCACCCAAGGAGGAGATAAGGAGCACTCTCTCGGTAGTAGGAAACACAGTCTAGGACACACTCTCACAGAGGAGGACACTCTCGTGTATCACCTTCATTCTAGCACATTCATTTCTATTGGAGGAGAGTCTCTCTTGTATCATTCCTTTTGGTATCATGATATGCAGTGTTTTGTCTATCTCTTTGTGTGAGCGAGGTGAGTGAGGTGTGAGTGGTGTGAGTAAGAGGCCTGTAGGGGTCTTGCAGTGCTAGGTGGTGGGCGGAGAGCACGATAGATAGTGTAGAGCATAGGTCTTACATGTCTAGCCAGTGAGGTCGACTCATCCTTGGCGGGTATACTTCCCTAAGAGGATCCACGCTCCCTTCTCCCCCAACCATAGTGTTTGTGTCGGTTGCCCTCGAGTTCCCTAGCGAGGACCGGCGGAGTCATCTAGACAAAACTTGGCGATCACGATGGGACTCTCCTAGAGGTCAAGGATAGTCTCAAAATTTTTTCTTTTTCTTTTTTGGTGATTTTTTATCGTGGGGTGAGAGGAGTGTTGTGCATGCCCCCAAAGACTAGGGCTTCTAGAGGAGGTGATTCACCCCTACATTCTCCTCTTCGAACTAGTCATCGTTAGGGTTCTTCCTTATTCCTCTTACTCTTCCCTCAGCATCTTCCTCTTCTAACCCTATGGCAGCTCCAGGGCCAGAGCCATTGGCTACTGTCCTTAATCGTGTGCAAGTTAAGCAACCAACCTTCAAAGGTACCATCACTGAAGATGCGGAAGACCATGTGCAGTGGTTCCTCACTATGTGTGACTCAAGAGGTCTCAACCAAGATGATGCACGCTTGGTCTTGTTCCCAATAACGACACTCAAAGAAAGTGTCGATCGGTGGTACCGTCAATGTCCCATCAACCCTTCCCAGATTGGGCCACCCTCAGGCTACAATTCTTGGCTACCTTTCGGCTAGGGAACTACTTCAACCTCATCACTCAAGAGTTCAACTAACTCTCCATGAAGTTGGGGGAGTCAGTGACCCAACTGGTCACAAGAGCTAAAGTTTTGGTCGTTCGGCTACCCCAAGATCCTAGAAACTACATGCTACAACAGTGGGTGCTTCGAGCACTCCCTACTCAAATGGCGATGAAGATGAGAGAGACCTTTCCACCCCAAGGCACCCTGGAAGACTTCCAAGACATAGCTACACAGCTGGAGAATGCTTGCCTCATGGCAAAGAGCAGTACCTCTTGGCCTCCACTTATCCTCGGCATGTCTTCGACTCCTCCACCCAATTGTTCCTCTAGCCCCGACGGTAGCTTCTACATCCGCTTCCATGGACGAGCTAGCCAAGCTCAAGAAGGAGCTTGAAGATTTCAAAAGGTCACAACAAGAGGACGCAGCTGTGGTAGCGCTCCAGGAAGGAGATTGAGCAGCTCAAGGTCAAAGATCCCAAGATGAGTCCATGGTGCCCAGTATAGAGCTCGCAAGGCCATCTTCCAAATGATTGTCCCACCAATAAATATTACTCATTTTGCTCAAGGCGCAGGCCATGAGGATAAGGAGTGTTACTACCTCAAGGGACTTCGCCTTATGCAACAACTTAAGCAAGGTGCCTCCCCGCTTAATCCCTTTTTCGAAGACTACATGGTGACCCCAACCAGTAGTGTGTCAACTTCTGCCCAGCCCCTAACCACCAACCAAACCCAACACCCTTCTTGAACCCTCAATCAACCCCCCAATCCCAAGCTTATATTAACCATGTCCCCACTGGTCCCTCCTACTTAGCTGCCCCACATACCCTTCCCTCCCCCATGGCTACTTTTGTACAAACCTACTTAGCTACCCCACATACCCTTCCCTCCCCCATGGCTACTTTTGTACAAACCCCTCCACCGCCCCATGCCACTTCATCTCAGCCAGGGAGCTCAAGTAGCCATGGTAGCATACACCAATACCCCTCATCTCGGAGCAACCCTAACATACAACCCCCTATCTATGCAAATTCCATATCAAGCAAGCACTCTCCCAACCTATTAGCAGTACCTCCCACCCACCCACCCATGCTGTCGGTCCCACAAACACCTCAAGTCTATCAAAACCCACCTCCGGTGGTCCATGAGGTAGTCCCTCCAGTACCTCCGGCCTAACAACATGTATGGGGCTCAGCCTAACCAAAGGTTGTCCAATCTCCGTCCTCCCAACAACCCCACCCAACCTCTTATATGATACTGTTGTGGGGGGAGCGGCCACATGCAAGCTCAATGCACTGTATGAGAGGACTCGCCCCCATGCCTCCATTGCCCAGAGAGCCGAGATCACTCACCAAGGATTGTCCTAGAACCCCACTGGTTAACATGGTGGAAGCAGTGGTGCCATCTCCCAAGGTTGACACTCCAATAGTGGAAGTGGTGCCACCTCCCACTACTGGCATTCCAATAGTGGCGGCCGTCACCGGTCCCACGGAGCCCCAAAGACACCAACTCCTCTACCTGATGGTGCAGTCTACCCATCCATTTTGGACCAAGCTTATGAGGAGGCCGTGGTGGAGGAATTCATTCAAACACCACCCATGGAGAAGGAAGCGACGCCTACCTTGGTCATTCACCCAATCACCACACCTTCAAAGGCAGATGAGGAGTCTACCCAACCCAAGGTTAGTAATTTAAGTTGGGAGGAAAAGTTGGCAAGAGCAAAGGTGGAAATCACCCTTCCTCAATTATGTAGTTTGAGCTAGGAAATAGGAGAGAAACTCCTAGGCTTGGTCCAGCATTGGATGGATCCAAAGGCAACTAGAGGTGAAGCCACATCTAGTAGTAGTGGGCGATGGCCAAGGAGGCAACAAGAAAGGGTATGCCTCACTGTCCGAGGAGTGGCCGATCACCGAAGCCCAAGGGTGAGTCTTCGTGGGAGGAACTCAAATTATAGGGGCCATTGTGGATGGTGGTTCTAGTGTTAACATCATTCCTAAAGCTACTAGGAAAGTCTTGGGTCTCCGAATTACTGAGCCAGCTCCCTTCACCATCCGAGTGGCAGACCAGAGAGAAGTGATGCCCGTGGGACTAGTCAGGCAAGTTCTAATCAATTTTGAAGGATTAGTATGCGAAATGACTTTTGTGGTGTTACATTTTCCACCATCTCAAGGGGCCTATAGCTTATTCATTGGAAGGCCTTGGTTGAGGGTAGCTCAGGTATCCATGATTGGGGTTGGGACAACTTGCATATCCCTAACCTAGAGGGGACAGTGACCTTGCCCTTGGAAAAAGGCCTCGATGAGAGTGCTCGGGGCACTGCCCTACATGACATGATTCCCATTTGGGAGGAAGGACCTAATGACAAGGAAGAACAGGAGGAATGGCAAGGCTTACTAGTGGATGAGGCCTGGGATCCATTCGGCTTAGAGGGAGAGGCGGCATAACCTCTTTGGAATTGGTTAAATTCCTATGAGAGGTTCCAGTGCAATATGGTGGACATAGTGGAGTTAGAACTAGACCCTATTCAAGAGCTGTCCCAAGAAGAAGAGCTCTGAAAAGAAGCAGGAGTGCGGGATTGGATAGAATCCTTGCTCACTCTGGCCTCCTCCTCAACAAACAGTGTCTCAACAGGAAGAGATAGAGGTCATAGGTCTAGGGGAATTTGAGTTTTCTTGATAACCTCGCAAGAAGGTCTCTCAAGAGGAGTCATCAAAGGCACCCATAAACCCTCCTGACGCACCCACAAAAGGAGAGGCGGGTAGAGCACCTCAAGACTAGGGAGGAAGCCTTGCCAATAGAAGAGATACTCGCTGGCTGGACGGAGGAACGCATTGGTGATTTCAATCTGGACAACACCCCAACCCATGAACCCTTCTCTCTCCATCAAGTAGAACTCGGCACAGCTCCTCTTCCACCCACCACTTACCACCATGAGGAGGTGAGAGAGCTGAACCTAGGCATAATAGAGGAGCCACGCTCCATCTTGGTGGCAGCTTGGATCTTGGAGGACCCTTCCACTCTTCATAGAATCACCAAATTTTTCAAAGAGCACCAAGATGTGTTTGCATGGACTTACAAGGATCTCCCAAGGATAGACCCAACCATTTGCACTCACAAAATTACACTAAAAGAAGGCAGTCAACCAGTCAGAAAGGGCATTTATTGCATGAACCCAAAATATTCAGAGGTAGTGAAGAAAGAGTTGGACAAGATGGAAGAGGCAGGTATCATCGTTCCCATTGAGCACTCCGAGTGGTTGTCACCTATAGTGGTGATTCCAAAAAAGAAGACCAACAAGATCAGGATATGTGTTGACTTCAGACCCCTCAATCAGTGCACAATCAAAGATGGGTTTCCCTTGCCTTTCATAGAGCACGTTCTAGAAGATGTGGCAGGCCATGTGCTCTATTCTTTCATGGATGGATTTAGCGGCTACAACCAAGTAGTGATCGATGAGAAAGATCAGCTCAAGACAGCATTTGTCACACAGTGGGGAACATATGCCTACAAGATGATGCCCTTTGGTCTTTGCAATGCCCCAGCCTCATTCTAGAGGACCACCACCAAGATTTTCCAAGATTATTTGAATGATTTTTTATGCATCTTTTTGGATGACTTCTCTAACTTCAGTGGGGAAAAAGGCATGCTTAGTGTGGTGGTTCTAGAGGAACACCTGCCTCAACTCACGTTGGTGTTTGTGAAGTGCAAGGTATCCAGTCTCCGCGGCCTTAACCCCTTCAAGTGTGCCACTTCCTTGTGGGTCATGGTGCCCTTCTGGGTCACATCATTTCAGCCTGATCTCGACAAGATCATTGTTATTCTTAGGTTAGGCTCCCCGTCCAATCCTAACGGTGTGCAAGAGTTGCTCCGGCGGCATACAGGCTACCAACGTCAGTTTGTCCGCACATGTATGCAGATATTTGTTTTCCACTCAACCGCTTGCTCCACTTGGATGTTCCCTTCCATTGGGGCCTCGATCAAGAGAGATCCTTCACTTTTCTCAAGTACATGCTTGTGCACACTCCGGTACTCATCACTCTCAATTGGGAATTGATCTTCCATGTGCACATGGGTGCCATTGCAATAGCAGTAGGAGCAATACTAGCGTAGCTAGATGTGGATGTAAAGATGGATAGTCCTATTCACTATGCAAGCATGAAGCTCAATCGAGCCGAGAGAAACTACTCCACCACAGAATGGGAGGGTTTGCTCATTTCAAAAATTCAAACATTGCTTATTAGGGCATCACTTTGTGGTGATCACGGACCATCAAGCACTGAAGGATTTGTTGAATAAATCCCAGGTCACCGGTAGGATCTGGAGATGGCTCCTTCTCTTTCAAGAATTTGACTTTGAGATTATGGTCCCGCCCAGGGAAGGACCATGTCATGGCTAATCATTTGTCTAGAATCCCAAGAGGGGAGCCAACCTCGGATGAGGGGATTTGTGATGATCTCCCAGACAGCATGTTGTTTGCTGTGGATGCCACCCCTACTTGGTATGAGGACATTGTGATGCTGTTGAGCACAGCTAGGTTTCCCCAGAATGCCGATTCCAAGACAAAGAGGAGGCTTTTCCTTAAGAGTAAGCCTTATCTGCTCCTTACTGGATAGTTGTACAAGAGGGGCAAGAATGAAGTGTTGAGGAGATGTGTCAACCCTCATGAGGTTCCCCTCATCATGGAAGATGTGCATTTCGGACCAAGTGGTGGTCACTCATCTGGCCTTGTCATCGCTCGAAAGATCATGCAGTGATAGCCCTCCCTATTCTCTGACTATAGAAGTGGGTGCAACAATGCCACATGTCAAAGGTCTAGACCCAAACCAGATAGTAGGCACTACTTGCCTCTCCATGCTTCACCACCCTAGGAGCCCTTCGAGAAGTGGGGCATTGATTTTGTGGGCCCCATCACCCCAAAGTCCCACCCCACTAGCTGTGATGTACATTTTGGTGGCCAACTGACTATGCGACCAAATGGTCAAGACAACATCGCTCTTACAGTGGCCAAGTTCTTGTATGAGAGCATCTTCACTAGGTTTGGGTGGCCCATAGAAATCATCAGTGATGATAGAGGGGAACATTTTGTGAATGAAGTCATAGATACCCGGCTGGCACGTTATCAAACCTTCCATCGGAGGTCATGTGCATACTACCCCAGGGCTTATGGGTAAGTGAAGAGCACCAACAAGGTCTTGTGTGTTAAATTTGCAGCAATGTGATGAGCTATGATGGATCAAATGCTAGAATCAACGTCATTAACAAAGAAATTAGATGATAATTAAGACATGATTAGTGAGCAATTAACTGATAGATTAATGTAGGCATGGATTATCAAAAACCAGCAAATTTTGATTAGGCCAATGCCTCAATTTATAAGTTTTACATCCAAGCATCTAATCCCACTAATTTCTCCTTGATTCACTCCACCTCTTTTGTTTGATTCTCTCCACCTCTCCCAGAACATCTCCACACCTCCTAAACCTCCTCATGCTACCCTTTATTCTCTCCCAATAGATACTTCTCACCTTTTCATAGGTTCTCTCACATTTATAGATTCTCTTTTACAGCCTCTTGCTAAGGGCTTGTTCCCACACACACCCTATTCACTTGTATATTTCAACATCTCCCCTCAAGTGAATACTCCTAGCACACCTGGACCCTATACCAAGTTTCCCTCTTACTTGATAGTCCGTGAGACCGGTGCCTCAAGTTCCTAAACTCATAGTCCTTGACACTCTCTCTCTCTATGTGTCCAAGGCTACTATAAGTGCCTGTGACCTTGACTAAAGTGCTCACACATACATCTACCACATGGCCTACATCATCGGTGGCTCAGAAGTGGTTTTACTCTGTTGGGGTAGGTTACATTGGGTTGTGGGGTTTCACTCTCTCTCTCTCTTAGAAAAGATAATCTGACTCCACTTCCTTAGGAGCCTCCATGAAGTTTGCTGATGTCGTTCCTTCTCCACTGGGTTTGTTGTAGCAGTCTTTTGCCATGTGTCCTGGCTTTCCACAGTTGTGGCAAGTGAAGGTCCTTCCTCCTACTCTACCTCGTCCTCATCCTCATCCTCGAGAGAATCCTCCTCGGGTGAAGAATGCTTCTTCTTCTCCTGCAGTTGAGTCCAGCCATTTCTTCTCTTTGCCTCTGGTCTCTTGCTCTAATAGAGCTCCTTCTATCTTGTGTAGCTTCAATTCAGGTGCATTATTTAGTGTTGCTACAATGTTTTCATATTCACCTTTGTCCACACTCTTCAGAAGCACTGCTAGTGCTTCATCATCTTCTACCTTTTTGCCAATAGCTGCCAGTTGTTGCTTAATGCTTTTATATCTGTTCAAGTGTGTGATTAAAGGTTCACTTTCCTTCATATCCAATTTGTAGAATTGCATTAACAGATTTATCTTTGAATTTTTAGCTTGTGTGCCAAATAATTTATTGAGTTCATCCCATGCATCTTTTGCCCAATGTATCCCTGTGTGATGTGATGAATGATTTCATCATTTAAACTGAGTGTGATAAGTCCCAATGTATTTTCATTCGTGCTCTTCCACTCATTTTTCCCTCTCACCTCTGGGCACTCATCTCTTCCCTCAAACTGGCCCTCATAGATTTTTCCTCATGAGCAGATACATGGTTTTTGTCTGCCATGTGTAAAACTGCTCCCCATTAAATTTGGCTATCTCTTGTGTCGTACTCATGATGATGTGAAGGGGGTCTTACCTCTTGATCAAAAGATGTGATTAGATAAAAATGGGGAATGCTTATGAAATGAATGTGGATTGATGTAGATGAAGGTATGACTAATGTGATTTGATGTGGATGGATGTATGGATAATGTGGTTTGATGTGGATGGATGTATGGATGATGTGAATTGATGTGAATGAATGTATGGATGATGTGGATTGATGTGGATGATGTGGACTGATGTGTGGATGATGTGGATTGACGTGTGGATGATGTGATTGGATGTGAATTGATGTGGGAATGATGTGATGTGATAGGGATCGATGAAGTAAAATTGTGGTAAGATGAGAAAAGATGGGGACTAATATGTAAGGATGTGGAGTGATTGAGAAAAGATGGAAATACTGTTGGGACTGTAATTGTATGTGAAATCTATTTTTAAATGACTGTGTTATGTCAAGAATGCTGGGGTAGCATTTTGACCGTCTTGTGAATGAGGTTGTGGAGATCTATCTATTAAAGTTGCAACTGCTGACGAAAAGTCAATGGAGGACGTCTCGCATAGCAAGGTCAACCGAGGTCTTGACCAGCCTCGGTTTGATTAAAATGGTGAGCTTCCGGTACAGTGGATGAGGGACCAAGGAAGCGGCCTATGAGTGAAGCACTAGGTGACCTGCGAAGGATCCTAGAGGGTGATTAAAATGGTGAGCTTCCGGTACAGTGGATGAGGGACCAAGGAAGTGGCCTATGAGTGAAGCGCTAGGTGACCTGCGAAGGATCCTAGAGGGTGCTGACCATAAAGTGCTCGGGCTCTGGGTCGCTAAAGATACCTACAAGTACGTCGGGGAAGATATTGGATCAAGGAGTAAGAGTTGTTTTCTGAATTTGGGTGTGGATCTGGTTGATTGATCTTGCTGGTCCTCAACGGATGAGTCCATGACTTTTTTATATGGATCTATTGATTGATCTTGCTGATCTTCCATGGAGATTCCATTTTGTTATGTGAATATATTGCCGGTTACTATGAGCTAGGAACTATCGGAAAGGCTCCTGAGTGAACAGGTGGTGAGCGTTCTGGTTACCAATGATGCCATAAGTACACCAATGAAGGGATGATTGGAAATAAGGATTCAACCAGAGAATTTGAGGATTATAATTAGTGACACAATGGTTTCATTAAAGGATTGTTTATGCTGAGAGAAAGGCAATTTCATATTGGGTGTGTAAGTGGTGTGACTAGTTTTATGTTTGCATGAACATCCGGCTAGGGGGCCTAGGAACTCTTTTCCCTGGTACCCGAGAGAAAACCTAACCAAATTCCTAATTGGATCCCATCACTACAGTGGTTGGGCGGTTGGCTAACCCATGGGACTGGTGGATGGGTTAGGCTGGACTGATGGATCCGTAAATCGAGACTCAATTTCTGTTTAGTTCGATAGATGATGTAATTCCGGACAAAATTTGTTCTATGGAAAAGAATCAATGGCTGTGCCTCTCAATGAGGAAAAAAGCGTTGGTCTCTATGATCCAAGTACAGTCTTTTTCATTGATTCGACTATGGGACTTACGGGTTCGATCAGATGAGCTCAACTAGTTAAGGCTTTTGACTACATTAGGGAAAAGTTATCCTGGCAGAATCGCCCGTGCTTTCTTCTATTCTCATCACATCCATCCATCCATTCATTCCCATCTATTTGATTGGCATCCCATCTCATCACATCTATTTACCTCTCATTCTCATCACTTCTATTCTCATCACATCCATCCATCCATTCATTCCCATCTATTTGATTCGCATCACATATCATCACATCTATTTACCTCTCATTCTCATCACTTCTATTCTTATCACATCCATCCATCCATTCATTCCCATCTATCTGATTCGCATCACATATCATCACATCTATTTACCTTTCATTCTCATCAATTCTATTCTTATCACATCCATCCTCTATTCATTCTCATCTATCTGATTCATATCACATCTTATCACATCTATTTATAGAATGTAAGAGAATTCTTATTTTTTATATAAAGATTCTTTACGCATCTATTTATGCATAAGAATAACTTCAGTGGGAAATAACATTTTTATAAAAATTTGTTTATGCATCTATTTATGCATAAATTCAATTTTAAGGAGAATAACACTTTCGAAATAAAAATAAATTTCTTTATGCATCTTTCTATGCATAAAATCAAAATTGATGAGAATAACTCTTTTGAAATAAAAATAAATTTCTTTATGCATCTTTCTATGCATAAAATCAAAATTGATGAGAATAACTCTTTTGAAATAAAAATAAATTTCTTTACGCATCTTTCTATGCATAAAATCAAAATTTGATGAAAGTAATGCTTCTATAAAAAAAATCTTTTATGCATCTATTTATGCATAAATTCAATTTTAATGAAAGTAACACTTTTATGATAAAAAAAATTCTTTTATGCATCTGTTTATGCATAAAAATCAATTTTGATGAAAGTAACACTTTTATAATAAAAAAATTCTTTTATGCATCTATTTATGCATAAAAATCAATTTTGATGAAAGTAACACTTTTATAATAAAAAAATCTTTTATGCATCTATTTATGCATAAAAATCAATTTTGATGAAAGCAACACTTTTATAATCAAAATATTCCCAATATGCATCTTTCTATGCATAGAAATTAATTCTAATGAAAATAACACTTTTATTATAAAAATATTTCTAATATGCATTTTTTAATGTATGGAATAAAAATAACACTTTTATAATACACAAGCGGTGGGGATTACTCTTTTTGAATAGTAAAAGATAAAACTTATTTCACAAAATTTTAAAAAAATTTGCCATAACCTCCTTTGTATGGCTGACCATTTTTTATTTTTTTTCATTCTCAAGTTACTTAGAAATTATCCCAAATGGTTTAAAGCATTCTAAACTAATCAAATTATCCCAAATGGTTTAAAGTATTCTAAACTAATCAAATTCCACTTTTTAAAGAGAAACAATATGAAAATTTTAATTCTAACAATTTGATTACACATCTAGGATAAAGAAAGGCTGACTTCAAGAATGAAGATAGGGGGAAAGCCTTTCCAACAAGGCATAGCATCATTTTTCATTTTAAAGAAAACAAAAATTAGAAAACCATTAAATGGAATAAAGAAAAAGTAGGATTTCTAGCTTACATGAATTTTTGTGAGCTTTCCTTTGGCTTGACGGTTTGAGGGATCTACTCTTGTTTGAAACAAGAAAGGCCACCAATTATTTTGAAGAGGAAATGGTGAAAAACTAATGAATTATCCATAAATTCACTGTTTTTGGCTCTGGGGAGGAGTAGAGTAACAATACATAAAATACTATTAACCATTTACAAAGGGGGAGGCTTCATTTATAGGAGCCTCTAACCAAGCAAACTGATTCTAGAATTTTTCGGATCAGTTTGGTCAATTTTTGACCATTTTTAGGTCAGTTTAGCTTACTTTTTGGATCTAGTTGAAGATGAAAATATCTCATTATTTGTGAGTTTCAAACTCAACCACACATGTGAAATAGGTGCCTCATTCATGAGGGGAATTCCCCCACACCGAGGTGTCAAAAATGCATCATTTCTTCTAAATATCTCTTCTTTTTTAACCTAATAACTTTGTCCTTAATCAACTCTTCATCTTATGTGAGTATTTACTTATTTTTGGGGGGATTTCCTTTTATTCTTCAATTTATCTCCTCCTTACATTTGGATTAATCTAATTGGTCCATAGGAACCTTAATTCAAAAATCTCAAAAAATCTGGACCCTTAGACTAAGGTCCTTTTACCTTATTTCAATTTATTCCAATTGCACATTGGGAAATTTCTTTTTAAATATCTGTTTGAGGGGAAACCATTTTAGACACTAGGAGGTTTTTTATATCCAAAAATAACTCAATTTTGAATTACCTCACTCTAGACATTTTCTCTCTCTAGGCCAAAATAGGGTAAAACAGGATCTTTCTTTTATTTCAGAGAGGGGAATAATTATAAGATCAAAAGGGGAGGTTTTTACACCTGCACACCTCAAAAGCCGAAGGGAGGAATCTTACAATAAGGGGAGCACTCTCTGGGTATAACAAGACACACAGTCTGGGACACACTCTCACAGAGGAGGATACTCTCTCGTGTATTACCTTCATTCTAGCACATTCATTCTATTGGAGCAAAGTCTCTCTTGTATCCTTCCTTTTGGTATCATGATATGCAGTGTTGCACTCTATTGGTGTTTTGTCTGTCTCTTTGTGTGAGCGAGGTGAGTGAGGTGTGAGAGGTGTGAGAGGTGTGAGAGGTGTGAGTGGTGTGTGTGGTGTGAGTGAGAGGCCTATAGGGGTCCTGCGGTGCTAGGTGGTGGTCGGAGAGCACGATAGATAGTGTAGAGCATAGGTCTTGCATGTCTTGCCAGTGAGGTCGACTCATCCTTGGTGGTGGGTATACTTCCCTGAGAGGATCCACGCTCCCTTCTCACCCAACCATAGTGTTTGTGTCGGCGGTTGCCCTCGAGTTCCCTAGCGAGGACCGCTGGAGTCATCCACACTAGACATGGTGGCCAGCGTCTGGGGAGGATGATGTGAATGCGTTTTTAAAAAATGAAAAAAAAAGTGAAAATTGTTTCCATCGCCTGTGTTTTTCTAGGAGTGCTTAAACATCATAGAATCATTAATGATGTCAATAAGCAAACCATTCCATCACATCGGTCAATGAATCAATCTTAGCTCTCAAGAGTGGGAAAATGTTTGCCAAGAATCAATCATTTCTACTTTCTTAAGGAATATTGTAATTGATTTCATGCATTTGGAAGCCCTATTTGCCTTATGACTTGTCAATGGATGCTTCATATGGTTAATTGCATACGAATAGCACGTCGTATGTGCTAAATCCTTATAAATCCACATGGTATGACAAGCATTTAAGTGCATTATTGATGCTAAGCAAGGCAAAGGTGTTGAACGATTGAATATAATTGCTTTTGGATGTATTGAGATTTTTGGGAGATTCATGGATGAGTATGAGTACATGCGTGAGCATATGAGCATTTTTAAGAGCATGAGTCATGTTAAATCAACTTGTAAGTGATTGCAAACAACATTTATTTGAGATTCAATCACTCTCTACATCACATTATACTACAGTTTTCATTTCTAGTCACTAGTGATGTGTGAGGGTACCCCGGTATGTGGAGGAGAGACTAGTGATGTGTGAGGGTACCCCGGTATGTGGAGGAGAGACCAAGGGGAGCATGGCTTGAACTCATAGTGCTATGAGTGCCATGGTAAAGTGGTACGGTGAGGGATTAGGTACTTGGTGAGAAAGACATGGACCAAACCCTTGCTCTTGGATTTCAAACTTGAGTAAGGGGGTTGAAAGAGCTTGGCTGAGAGATTGGCAAGCTTCAACGCGCTTCTCCGGCAACGATTCAATTCAAGTACATTGGCATTGGATTGGCAAATGCATGGGTAAGGCAATGGTGAATGCATTGATACAAAAGTGAATTATATGCAAATTTAAGTGATTTAGAAACACTTGCATTATGGTAAAGGTTATGCATAGTTGCCTATGCATTGAGGCATTGATTGACGATATGTGTTGGATCATTATGGATTGAGATTAGATTGCACACACCCAAAGGTCATGCTGGATTTTTGTCAAAATTAAATGTCAAATGCTACACTTGGGCATATGGAAATGAGACTTGGGATTTAGTGCAATTGCCTGAAGAGCAAGAAAGCCATTGGATGCAAGTGGGTGTACAAAGTAAAACATAACAGTGATGGAAGCATAAGCAGGTACAAGGCTAGATTGGTAGCCAAAGGATATGCGCAGACATGGCATTGATTATGAGGAAACTTTCAGCCCAATTGCCAAGATGGCAACAGTGAGAGTTGTGATAGTAGTGGCTATGTCAAAGCAATGGTCTTTACATCAGATGGATGTAAAGAATGCATTCTTGCATGGGGATTTGCAGGAAGAGGTGTATATGTTACAGCCACCTGGTTATGAGGATGTGAGTCACCCCGAGCATGTTTGCAGGTTGAAGAAAGCCTTGTATGGCTTAAAACAAGCACCAAGAGCATGGTCTGACAAGATTTCTGAATATCTTGTCACTATTGGCTTTCATGTAGCAAATGCAGATTTCTCGCTGTATGTGAGACACAGTGGATTGACAAATGAGGAGAAAGGTAAAACTAAGGTGATAGATGTGGTCACCCTTGAGAAGACAACGAAGGAGACAGAAGCTGATGTAATGCCTTTGGGGAAACGAATGCCACAGGAAAGGGAAAGCAGGGATGCTACAGTGCCTAGCAAGAAGAAAGGTAAAGTGAAGCAAGGAGGGGATGTAAAGGTCAAACAGAAGCAAAAGTCTCGTAGGAAATTTCAAGTGACTGATTTTCCGCTAGGGGTTGGGCAGGATAGCTACAATTTGCAGGAGGACATGGCTGGAAGGAAAGCTAATATTACTTTTGGGCAATTAGAGTTAGCTCCCAAATTGAAGCGTCAGTGGAAAAGATTTGTGAACCCGAGAGAGAAGGAGCCTGCCAGAGGGATAGTGACTGTTTTGTCTGTTGAGGAGTTGCTGATATATGTCCTATGTGGTGAATGTATGGTACAAAGGGAAGAATCTGGGAGAGGCATACATAGATGGTGGTGCACAAATTTGTGTAATCACACTAGCAGCTATGGAGAGGCTTAGTCTTAATATTATTGAAGCGTCTAGTTTCCGTATTCGGTTGGCCAATCACCAGAAGGTCAAATGCTTAGGTATGATCAAGGAGTTAGAACTGAAGGCTTTTGATGTAAAGGTGCTTGTGGATTGTCATGTTATGCCGGCAGGAATGGGTGCATTCCCCATCATTTTGGGAAGACCATGGCTGAGAGCGGTGAAGGCTGTTCAAGATTGGAGGAAAGGGGTCATTACTCTGTATGACAGGAGAGGAGATAAAAAGCAGTTTAATATGGATAATTAAAAGCCTGTTCATGATGAAAGGGAAAGTGAAGCTGATTTAAGTGTTAAGATGACATGACTAGTAGCACCACTACTAGTGAGGGAACAGAAGACACTTCATCCAGTGAGGAGGATGCAGAGATGGATGCCCTGGTTATTGATGAGAAAGTGCTTGGTGATGAGGTTGCCCTGGTTATTGATGAGAAAGTGCTTGGTGATAAGGTTGCCCAACAAGAAGAGGCCATACAAGAAGAATGCGAGGAGGTACAAGTGAATCATGAGTAAAGGTATGCATGTGATGTGAAAGAGTATGCTTTAAAGTCTTTGGATGATGAACCTTTGTGGGATGAGTGGGATATAGAAAGTCTGCAGGATGATGAACCTGAGTTGGAGCTATGAAGGAGGAGCAACACCAGAAGACTATGAATGATGTTGATGCTATGGATGAGATTATGGATGCTGTGATAGATGAATTTCTTATTGGCCTTGATAACGGTGAGCATACAGGAACTGAGGTGGATGCTTTGGCAATGGTGCCTTTTGAAGGGGAGTTTGTTTTGCCTGTAGTGGTTGGCTTTGATGGTGATGTTTCTCATGTTAATGGACAAGAAAGTGTTATAGCACAGCAGGTCTTTCTTGATGAAGCTTTCATCAGTTATTACCCTCAGAAGGAATTGCTTCACTAGTTCTCCAATATTAGTGTTGACCATATCAGTGATTTTGGAATTGAGATGAGGCAGGATGGTATGTATGTCAAAAGCTTTGTTTTCAAAAGTTCTTATGTTATGTTGTGGGATGTGGGATGGCAAACTATGCCTTTGGAAGATGATAGTGTTTCTCTGATCACGTGGAATAGAGATGTTTTGGTTACTTTGTATGATGTTCAAAGGATTGATGGAGGGAAACGTGGTTGTATGTTTTTTTACTGCTGATCATGAATGATTCAATAGGCTAGGGGTTGGGCAAAGTATGTCAGGTAAAAATCTGAGAAGTGTTTTGGGCTTGTGTACATATGGGATGCATGGTATGTAATAAAACTTTGCCCTAAATGCCCTGGCAAATGTACAGAGTGGGTGGTTTTATGTTTTTTTTTACGAGCTCTTGGTGATGCCTTCATATGAAAGTATTACAGGAACCCTGAATGTGATAATGGTTGGTCAATGTGGGCTGATTCTAGATGCAGAGATGGCGCTCCATTTTTAGCATGAATGTGATGATGACCGATGTCGGAAATTCCGGACACGGAATCACCTGCCTCTATAGCTGTCCACTCCAACAGCCTTGGAAATAACACCACGAACGGGGGCACCACCAGCCACCGGCTGGAATACTTCTCTCAAAATTCACCATACCACCCACACCAAAAAGACAGCACAAAACAGGGGCACCATAGACAAAGTAAACACCCAGCAACTAAATTCCCAATCAACAGTTCATACAAGCTTCTCCCGACACAGAAGCCTTTACTCACACAACCATACAAACACTCAGGCCTGGATTTACTGCCAAGGGAATTCGACCATGGCCACACTGCCTCAGGAATTACAACCTTGTGTCTAACGACCAAGCCTCTTCAACCACACGACCCATCAACACTTCTGTGCACTGCACTCTCTCTCCTGACGGCAACCATACACGAAATGACCAGCCCACTAGTAGCGTCCGTGGCTACGCCAACCACACCAGAAAGAACCCAGCCACTCTCTCTCTTCAGAGGACGCCCCACCAACAACCCTCAACTCTTCTATAGCCCATCACTTCTGTGTGTGTCACCAGCACTCTCTGAAATGGCTACCTCTCTTACCTTCGTCGCTTGCGTCAGCCCACCGCCACGACCACTCGTGCACCAGTGACCAACTCCCCTTCTATCAACAACTCTCTTCAGAGGTAGGGCGCCCCACCAGCAAAACCCCCTAGCTCTCTCTCTTCTCCTGCAGCCCTTTCATTCCCATAGTCGGCGCTATCCACACACCCAAGGCACTCTCTATCTTCACACTGTCGCCAACCCTCTGTCTCTGAACAGCTTCCACGTCAAGCTTGTCACCAGCGGCTCACCAAAACCCTTCATCAGCACCTGTAGCTGCGCCAACCACGCTTCCCTCTACTTCTAAAGCTGGCGTCGCTGCAGCAGCTTCTCTCTCGCTCCTGCTTCCAGCTTCCAAGCTTCCACCGACGACCTCAACTATGTCTGCCCACGCCAAGCTGCCACCAGCCACCAACACACACGCTGTCACCAACCGTTTGTCTCCACAGAGCGGCTGCGCCCCACCTTCACAGGCGGCCTCCGAGCAAGGTCACCTCACCCATGCCTCTGCTCTGCGGCGGCCGCTCCCCCTCTGCTTCATGTGCTAGCCTCACCTCTCCTTCTTTGCAGCGATCCTCAACTGGCCGCCTTCACACACATTGGTCACATCAACCCGCTTCTCTGCCTGTCAGCCACGCCGTCCACTAGACCCTGTGGGCGTCACCTTCAAGGCGGCTCCCTTCTACAGTCGGCACCCTTCACCAAGGCGGCTTCTCCAACAGCTCTCCAGTCCCTCTGTGCTCGCCAGCAGCCTAGCTTCATCCACATTGCTAGCTACTGCTAGCCATCACCTTCAACCCCTTAAGCTTTGGTCGCTGCGGCTCTCCTCTCTACAGCGCCTGCTCTTCACAAGAGAAGCCCCCCGGCGTCACAAGGCGGCCACTTTTCCCCCAAAACGACTCGACTTCACTCTCCTCGCTTTTCCTGCTTTCGCCAACCTTCTGGCGTCTCCATTCATGTGCTGGCAAGGTGTTGGCTGCAGTGCAAGCCTCCAAGTGGACATTGCTGTGTTGGGGGCCACGTTTATGGTCATTTTATTCTTTATTTTTAAAGCTTGGAAAATGGCCACCATCACCTTCCTTTTCACACCATGTTCAAGGCAACTTTGCCCCTTCAATTATTAATTGCTCCCATGCTTCCACACACTCTTTCAAATACAATCTTCCAGTGCCCATTGATACTTGGGATGCACATAAACAAAGCGGCCGAACAGCTGATACCACCTCCAGCAAACCACACTCCAAACAAGCCTGTACAAGCCTACAGCAAAACCATCCACCCTGTACATCTGCCAAAGCATTCCAAAGAAAAACTCTTCACATGCCATGCATTCCATATGTACACAAGCCCAAAACACCTCTCAGAAAAACGCCTGACATACTTTTCCAACCCCCCGTCTGCTAGAGATTTATGCTCAGTAGCAAAAAGATAAATCCAATAGCTATCCACCAGGATCAAAAGGAAACTGCTGTAACTCACCATCCCACTTCCCAATATCTGTGAAAACCAATGGCTGCATCACTACATACCAAACATCAACCATATGGGCCACAAAATCATTTTCGTCCACCATCTGATAAGCATTCACCGACTCTGACCACGCAGCATCATCCTCAAGCCTTTGCTCTTCAAATAAACCATGAAAGAACACTTCACCCACAACAAACCTCATCGTCTTGAAAACCTATAGCATTGCAACATCTAGCATCCAATTCATCAATACCAGTGAAGGCCAGGTTCCAACATTTTGACCTTTATGCACACAAAAATCTAGATCCTTTCCAACAGTAGTGTCCACAAACACTTCCAGCTCTTGTAAAATAGGCATCTCTTCACAACCATACAACTCAACTAGTTCAGAACCCTTGTCATCCATGGACTTTGCCTTTACCATTTTAGCAACACGCAAAGAAGCCTTAGTTACACTCTCAACCATGTTTGCATCCATGTCTATCTCTGGCTCCTGTTCATCAAGGCTAGCAACTTCCCACATATCACCCTCAAGACTTCCCAGCACATAATGCATCAAATGGAAAAACATCCACATCGTTCATCGCAGGTACCAGACCACTGTGAGGCGGAAACAAGGAAACAAACACAGGGCCTCTATAGCCTTCTACCTCACAAACTTTAAATATAACAACAAAATGGGGGCACCAGAGACGATATCATACACGTCTCACCGCATCTCTCTCTTATCCCACACAAACCAAAGAAAAGACAACTTCAATGGCTCACACATCTCATTATCAAGGCCTTTTATCTGTCGGCAAGGCTAAGCCACTCACATATCATTAACACAAACCCTATTTGTCCATTTACAAGGGGTCATCCATCACACATAGCTTTTTATCAATTGACAAAGCTTCAACCCACTCCTCCTCGCACTCTCTTCACTAACAGTCGACCCGCCAGCTTGTTTTCTTTGTCCGCTGCAGTTGGCGTCAGCTCATCTCCCCTTTGCTCTTCCTGCTGGTTCCCCAGGCGATTCCTTGCCTAGTCGACGCCAACAGCTTTGCTCCCCTTAGCTCTCTGTCTCTCTGTCTCTCTGTGCTACTAGCAACCACATCGAACTAAACTTCACCACCTTCGCAACGTTGGCCACTGCCGGCTTCACAACGGACACCACCTAGCGGTGCCTTCCATCACGAACTGGCCGCTCTCTCTTCACTGCGCTCCAGCCATGCGCACCGCCCTCGTCCTTGTCAGCCTTTCACGCACACAAAGGGAATCTCCTCTCCTTTGCTCTGGTCGCTGACACAAGAAAAAAAACAAACAAGCATCGCCGCAGCTTCTCTCTCCATCCTCTGCACTCTCCCGAAATCCTCAGTCTCCAGGCGGTAACTCCGTAAGCTTTTTTTTTGTAATCAGCCTTCACTCACACAAAAAACATCCTCTGGTCATTAGCTCTGCTCGCTCTAGAAGTATCCTCTGTCTAAGCGGCAACCGCCCTCTAAACTCCTTTCGCCAACCTTCATGAAGGTTTCGCTGCTGGCGAACAAGCTGGCAACCAAAGGAAGCACCAAGTGGCTTCTTTGTTACTTGCCACTTGGTGGTGTTATATATATATATATATATATATATACTTTTTAAAGGTGGTTCCCATGCCATACTACAATGCCTATTTAGGCCTTTATCAAGATTTTTTGAGCACCGGAATCCACACACATACTACGTCTCATCACCATGGCTATCATGCCCAGACCCCCTGCGATGTGGAGACATACGGCCATTCCAAATCTGCATAGTACATCCAAACTCGAGCACAAAGAGCAATTTATATTTAACTGGTGTCCCTTGTAGATTTCAGTATTTACAGTCTAGATTGGGCTCTTTCCACATAACCAACATATGTACATCTATTTCCACCAGAGGCTCATCAAAACCCTATCATTGCTCTTTCCACATAACCAGCATATGTACATCTATTTCCACCAGCAGAGGCTCATCAAAACCCTATCATTGCTCTTCCACCTCTTATTTGCACACATCCAAGACACCCTCTTGACAAATGGAAAGCTCATACAATAAAAAGTTCAAGTCTCAAGCAGCTGCTTCAAAGAAAAATGCATGTACTAACTCACTGCAAGCCAGGCATTTTTCTTTCAAGCAGCTGCTTCAAAGAAAAATGCATGTACTAACTCACTGCAAGCCATTCAGTCTGTACATTTGCCAGAGCATTCAGGGTAAAGTTTTATTGCAAACCATGCATCCCATATGTACACGGACTCAAAACACCTTTACAGAATTTTGCCTGACAACCACCATCCAGTTGTTCAAGAAAATCCATAATAATAGGATCTTCCTCCATGCTCTCCACATCCGCATTGCAAACCGTCTTCACTTCATCACAAGTCGCTACCCCATCCTCCGCCCTTGTAGCATCTGGCAAAGAATCTTCCTCAAAGGCTACAAAATGTGTGTTTATTGGGTATTCCCTTGAGCAAAAGGGATACAGGTGTTATAACCCTGCTACACGTGAGTTGAGGGTAAGCAGGGATGTTGTTTTTGATGAGATGAGCAGCTAGTATGTCGCTGAAAAAGAAGCTGTTGGGGCTGATGTGAGTGGAAATGTGGTTGCACAGAATGCAAGTCAGCAATCACAGTCTTTGAGTGGACCAGGAGAGTCCTCATCTAGTGGTTCAGTTAACAGACCATGGAGTGGCAAGCTGCGTCATAATACCAGTCCTGCAAATGTGATTAGTACATCACATAAAGGCAAAGAGAAAGTGGCTGAGTCCCTTAGTATGCCTGACATTTCTGTAGGGCATTCTCATGTTGATGGAGAGTCTAGTGGCTCAGAGATGAGCCTTGTATGCTATTTTCAAACTAAATAACTCTAAAATAAACTAATTATGCATTGATTAAACTAAACTAATAAAACACTAACTAGGTTGTAGACACTAGTTAGACATAAATTAGAATCTAAACATTAATTAGATTTTAAACTAAGTAGAGAGAGAGCGAGAGAATTGTATGTGAGATTAATTATATTTTAACTAGAGAGAGAATTGTGGTGTGAGAGATTAATTAGATTTTAAATTAAACTAATTAGGGGTGTCTGTGGGTGTTTGAGAGAGAGAGGTCGTGGAGCACAGAGAGAGAGAGAGAGAGAGAGAGAGAGAGAGAGAGAGAGAGATAGGTGACCCTTTTGTCAAGAGCCAACAAGTTGCTGAAGATAACCAAGAAATGAAATTTTTGATTGGCCGCAGCTGCTTCCAACTCTACCTTCTTGCTTGCTTATGTGCCACAGATATAGGTGACTACACGAGAGCTATTCGAGAGGGCTATGGCCAATAACACATACTAATTAATCCTACTTAATGGAACTTCACTTACATAATAAAATCAAACTGGAAGGAAGTGCACCTTTCATTTTTTTGGTTGGATGTTGACGATGCCGATGCTTTGCACGGGAGGCTTGGGAGGGAAAACTTATGAGCCCAAACTGCGGCGGCAAATTTTGAAATATTGTGAATTTGAAATTGGGTGGAAAACTTTGAGAGAGATGGGCTAAAGAGTTTAAATAGAGAGTGGGAATTTAAAAAATTAGGTCTAAACTTTGGGGGAGTTGGGCTAAATAGACTAAGACAGTAGATTGGCCCTAGTTACATCCTCCAATTTGAAATTTGAATTTCCCCCCAAAATCTCAAATTCGAATTTCCTCCCAAATGCTTAAAGATGGTGTTGCTTTGGTGATGGTAACCTGGCCCTAGGGGCCAAGGTGCTAGCAAACAGGATGTTAATTTATTATTGGAAGCTTAGCCTTAGGCAGCTTGGCCCTAGGGCCAAGCTACCATGAACAAATCTTCATCATCTTTGCTGGGAGCTTGGTCCTAGGGCCAGGTCCTAGGGGCCAATCTCCCAGCAAAGATGGTGTTGCTCTAGTGATGATATCTTGGACCTAGGGCCAAGATACCATCAAAGAGAATGTTGATTTATTCTTGGTAGCCTGGCCCTAGCGCCAAGCTAGATTCTTGGTAGCGCTCCAAATGTCGATTAAGCGAACACGTAGCGTAGAAGCGTTGGACGTATATGGGTGGGAAAATTACGGATGAGGGTGGTTTAAAATCCAAATTTCAAAATTGATATAGGGAGAGGGGGAAAACATTATGCACGAAAGAGGAAGGTGGAAATATTATAATTTGAATTTAAAATTCAAAATTCAAATTTGATTTGGGAATTCAACAAAAAAATTCTAGTTAGAAATTCAAATTTCAGATTTGGGAATGCCCCTAGGATGCCAAAATGGCCACAGGGCTATTCTTCTCATACACAGTATGAATGGCCCTAGGGTATCCAAGGGCACCTAAGAATGGCCATAGGGCCATTCTTTTCATGCACAACATGTGGAAGAATAGCCATAGGGCCATTCTTGCATGACACCAAGGCCTCAAGGTCATTTTGGAATGGCCATGGGGCATCCCAAGAATGTCCATAGGGCCATTCTTTTCATGCACAATATGTGGAAGAATGGCCCAAGGGCCATTCTTGCATGACCTCAAGGTCTCAAGATCATTTTGGGATGGACATGGAGCATCCAAGAATGGCCATAGGGCCATTCTTCTCGTGCACAACAACAGGTGGAAGAATGGCCCTAGGGCCATTCTTGCATGACCCCAAGGCCTCAAGGTCATTTTGGAATGGCCATGGGATGGACATGGGGCATCCAAGAATGGCCCTAGGGCCATTCTTTTCTTGCACAACATGTGGAACAATGGCCCAAGGGCCATTCTTGCATGACCCCAGGGGCTCAAGGTCATTTCGGGATGATGGACATGGGGCATCCAAGAATGGTCCTAGGGCCATTCTTTCCATACACAACATGTGGAAGAATAGCTGGAATAATGGCACAAGGGCCATTCTTGCATGATCCTAGGGTCTCAAGGTCATTTTGGGATGGACATGGGGTATCCAATAATGGCCCTAGGGCCATTCTTTTCATACACAACAAAAGTGCAAGGACAATTCTTGCACTTGTTGAAAAGAATGGCCCTAGGGCCATTCTTTTCATGCACAACAAGTGCAAGGACAATTCTTGCATGACCCCAAGGCCTCAAATATCCACTATTTTACTTTAAAATGCATCACAGTTCCTGAAATAGTGGCCATGGGGGCACCCAAGAAAGACCATAGGGCCATTCTTGCATGACCCCAAGGGGCAATGGGGGCATCTAAGAATGGCCATGGTGCCATTCTTTTCATGCACAACGTGTAAGGACCATTCTTGCATGGCCCCAAGGCCTACGTGTCATTGTGGGATGGCCATGGGGCATCCAAGAATGGCCCTAGGGCCATTCTTTTCATACACAACACATGTAAGGACCATTCCTACATGACCCCAAGGCCTCAAGTATCTATCATTTTACTCTATAATGCATCATAGTGCATGAAATAGTGGCCATGGGGGCATCCAAGAACGGTCCGAGGGCCATTCTTGCATGACCCCAAGGCTCCGTGGGTGCATCCAAGAACGGCCAAAGGGCCAATCTTTTCATGCACAACATGAGGAATAATGGCCCTAGGGCCATTCTTACATGACCCCAAGGCCTCAAGGTCATTTTTGGGATGGCCATGGGGCATCCAAGAATATTAGGGAAAATGTGGACTCGTTTTTGGGCCCTCTAAGAAATGCCAAGTCATCATTCTATTACGAAAAGAGGGATGGATAACTCTATCCATAGTACCTCAAAACTATATCATGTAACATATCATTGGAAAGATCTTTATGAGCTAACACACTAACCTCCGATAAATTTGGAGTTTTTATGCTCAAGTTATGGCCTCCCCACCAAAAAGTAACCTCAAAAGTTTCAGAAATAACGAAAGCCTCACCCTCATTGGTCCTTATGGAATATTTTCTAGAATCTCAAAGTGAGTCCAAATTTTCCCTAATGAGGGCCATTCTTTTCATGCATAACAGGTAGAAGAGTGGCCCTAACATTACCCCAAGGCCTCAAGGTCATTTTGGAATGGCCATGGGGCTCCCAATAATGGCCTCCTTCCATGCACAACAAGTGGAAGAATGGCCCTAGGGCCATTCTTCCATGACCCCAAGGCCTCAAGGTCATTAAGAATGGCCATAGGCCATTCTTTTCATACACAACAGGTGGAAGAATGGACCTAGGGCCATTCTTGCATGACCCCAAGGCCTCAAGGTAATTTTGGGAATGGACATGGGCATCCAAGAATGGCCCTACGGCCATTCTTTTCCTGCACAACATGTGGAAGAATGGCCGAAGGGCCATTCTTGCATGACCCCAAGGCCTCAAGGTCATTTTGGGATGACCATGGGGGCATCCAAGAATGGCCTAAGGGCCATTATTTTAATGCACAACAGGTGGAAGAATGGCCCAAGGACCATTCTTACATGACCCCAAGGCCTCAAGGTCATTTTGGGATGGCCATGGGAGCATCCAAGAATGGCCTATTGGCCACTCTTTTAATGCACAACAGGTGGAAGAATGACCCAAGGGCCATTCTTACATGATCCCAAGGCCTTAAGGTCATTTTGAAATGGCCATGGGGCATCCAAGAATGGCCCTAGGACCATTCTTTTCATACAAGGCCATTATTCCATGACCCAAAGTCCTCAAGGTCATTTTGGAATGGCCATAGCACATCCAGGAATGGTCCTAGGGCCATTCTTTTCCATGTACAATATGAGGAAGAATGGCCCTAAGGCCATTCTTGCATGACCCCAAGGCCATTCGAAATAGTGGTCTCATGGAGGCATCCAAGAATGTTTGAAGGGCCATTCGGAATAGTGGCCATGGCGACATCCAAGAATGGCCAAGGGCCATTCTTGCATGACCCCAAGGGGCCATGGTGGGTGCATCCAAGAATGGTGCTAGGGCCATTCTTTTCCATGCACAACATGAGGAAGAATGGCCCTAGGGCCATTCTTGCATGACCCCAAGGCCTCAAGATGTCATTTTTGGGATGGCCATGGAGCCTAGGGCCATTCTTTTCATGCATAACAGGTGTAAGGACCATTCCTACATGACCCCAAGGCCTCATATATACACCGTTTTACTTTAAAATGCATCCCTGTGCATGAAATAGTGGCCATGGGGGCATCCAAGAATGGCCCAAGAGCAATTCTTGCATGACCCCAAGGGACTATGGGTACATCCAAGAATGGTCCTAGGGCCATTCTTTTCCATGCACAATATGAGGAAGAATGGCCATTCTTGCATGGCCCCAAGGCCTCAAGGTCATTTTTGGGATGGTCATGGGACATCCAAGAATGGCCATTCTTTTCATGCATAATAGGTGTAAGGACCATTCCTACATGACCCCTCCTACATGACCCCAAGGCCTCATATATCCACCGTTTTACTTTAAAATGCATGACAGTGCATGAAATAGTCACCACATGAGGGCATCCAAGAATGGCACAAGAGCCATGCTTGCATGACCCCAAGGGGCCATGGGTGCATCCAAGAATGGTCATAGGGCCACTATTTTTCATGCACAACATGAGAAAGAATGGCCCTAGGGCCATTCTTGCATGACCTCAAGGCCTCAAGGTCATTTTTGGGATGGTCATGGGGTATCCAAGAGAATAGCCCTAGGGCCATTCTTTTCATGCACAATAGGCAGAAGAATGACCCCAAAGGCCATTCTTGCATGACCCCAAGGCCTCAAGATCATTTTGGAATGGTCATGGAGCATCCAAGGATGGCCTCTTTTCATGCACAGTAGGCAGAAGAATGACCCCAAAGGCCATTCTTGCATGACCCCAAGGCCTCAAGATCATTTTGGAATGGTCATGATCATTTTGGAATGGTTATGGAGCATCCAAGGATGGCCTCTTTTCATGCACAACAAGTGGAAGAATGACCCTAGGGCCATTCTTGCATGACCCCCAAGCCTCAAGGTCATTTTGGGATTGATATGGGGGCATCCAAGAATGGCCATAGGGCCATTCTTTTCATGCAAGGCCATTATTCCATGACCCAAAGGCCTCAAGGTCATTTTAAAATGGTCATGGGGCATCCAAGAATGGCCCTAGGGCCATGCTTTTTATGCACAACAGGTGGAAGAATGGACTAAGGGCCATTCTTGCATGACCCCAAGGCCTCAGGGTTATTTTGGGATGGCCATGGGTCATCCAGGAATGGCCCTAGGGCCATTCTTTTCATGCACAATAGGTGTAAGGAACATTCCTACATGACCCCAAGGCCTCAAATATCCACCGTTTTACTTTAAAATGCATCATAGTAGTGCATGAATCAGTGGCCATAGGGGCATCCAAGAATGGCACAAGGGCCATTCTAGCATGGGGCCATGGGTACATCCAAGAATGGTCCTAGGGCCATTCTTTTCCATGCACAACATGAGGAAGAATGGCCTTGGGGCCATTCTTGCATGACCCCAAGGCCTCAAGGTCATTTTTGGGATGGTCATGGGGCATCCAAGAATGGCCCTAGGGCCATTCTTTTTATGCACAACAGGTGTAAGGACTATTCCTACATGACCCCAAGGCCTCATATATCCACCATTGTAGTTTAAAATGCATCACAGTGCATGAAATAGTGGCCATGGGGGCATCCAAGTCCTAGGGCCATTCTTGCATGACCCCAAGTCCATTCTTGCATAACATGAGGAAGAATGGCCCTAAGGCCATTCTTTTTCATTCACAACATGAGGAAGAATGCCCCTAGGGCTATTCTTGCATGACCCCAAGTTTATTTTTGGGATAGCCATGGACCATTCTTTTCATGCACAATAGGTGGAAGAATGACCCCAAAGGCCATTCGTACATGAACCCAAGGCCTCAAGGTCATTTTGGAATGGCCATGGACCATCCATGGATGGCCTCTTTTCATGTACAACAAGAGGAAGAATGGCCCTAGGGCCATGCTTGCATGACCCCAAGGGGCCATGGGTGCATCCAAGAATGGTCATAGGGCCACTATTTTTCATGCACAACATGAGAAAGAATGGCCCTAGGGCCATTCTTGCATGACCTCAAGGCCTCAAGGTCATTTTTGGGATGGTCATGGGGTATCCAAGAGAATAGCCCTAGGGCCATTCTTTTCATGCACAATAGGCAGAAGAATGACCCCAAAGGCCATTCTTGCATGACCCCAAGGCCTCAAGATCATTTTGGAATGGTCATGGAGCATCCAAGGATGGCCTCTTTTCATGCACAGTAGGCAGAAGAATGACCCCAAAGGCCATTCTTGCATGACCCCAAGGCCTCAAGATCATTTTGGAATGGTCATGATCATTTTGGAATGGTTATGGAGCATCCAAGGATGGCCTCTTTTCATGCACAACAAGTGGAAGAATGACCCTAGGGCCATTCTTGCATGACCCCCAAGCCTCAAGGTCATTTTGGGATTGATATGGGGGCATCCAAGAATGGCCATAGGGCCATTCTTTTCATGCAAGGCCATTATTCCATGACCCAAAGGCCTCAAGGTCATTTTAAAATGGTCATGGGGCATCCAAGAATGGCCCTAGGGCCATGCTTTTTATGCACAACAGGTGGAAGAATGGACTAAGGGCCATTCTTGCATGACCCCAAGGCCTCAGGGTTATTTTGGGATGGCCATGGGTCATCCAGGAATGGCCCTAGGGCCATTCTTTTCATGCACAATAGGTGTAAGGAACATTCCTACATGACCCCAAGGCCTCAAATATCCACCGTTTTACTTTAAAATGCATCATAGTAGTGCATGAATCAGTGGCCATAGGGGCATCCAAGAATGGCACAAGGGCCATTCTAGCATGGGGCCATGGGTACATCCAAGAATGGTCCTAGGGCCATTCTTTTCCATGCACAACATGAGGAAGAATGGCCTTGGGGCCATTCTTGCATGACCCCAAGGCCTCAAGGTCATTTTTGGGATGGTCATGGGGC
Organism: Cibotium barometz; assembly: GCF_041138505.1. NCBI lineage: Eukaryota > Viridiplantae > Streptophyta > Polypodiopsida > Cyatheales > Cibotiaceae > Cibotium > Cibotium barometz. The sequence continues at coordinate 44,188,896 of NC_141077.1, forward strand.
ATCCAAGAATGGCCCTAGGGCCATTCTTTTTATGCACAACAGGTGTAAGGACTATTCCTACATGACCCCAAGGCCTCATATATCCACCATTGTAGTTTAAAATGCATCACAGTGCATGAAATAGTGGCCATGGGGGCATCCAAGTCCTAGGGCCATTCTTGCATGACCCCAAGTCCATTCTTGCATAACATGAGGAAGAATGGCCCTAAGGCCATTCTTTTTCATTCACAACATGAGGAAGAATGCCCCTAGGGCTATTCTTGCATGACCCCAAGTTTATTTTTGGGATAGCCATGGACCATTCTTTTCATGCACAATAGGTGGAAGAATGACCCCAAAGGCCATTCGTACATGAACCCAAGGCCTCAAGGTCATTTTGGAATGGCCATGGACCATCCATGGATGGCCTCTTTTCATGTACAACAAGAGGAAGAATGGCCCTAGGGCCATGCTTGCATGACCCCAAGGGGCCATGGGTGCATCCAAGAATGGTCATAGGGCCACTATTTTTCATGCACAACATGAGAAAGAATGGCCCTAGGGCCATTCTTGCATGACCTCAAGGCCTCAAGGTCATTTTTGGGATGGTCATGGGGTATCCAAGAGAATAGCCCTAGGGCCATTCTTTTCATGCACAATAGGCAGAAGAATGACCCCAAAGGCCATTCTTGCATGACCCCAAGGCCTCAAGATCATTTTGGAATGGTCATGGAGCATCCAAGGATGGCCTCTTTTCATGCACAGTAGGCAGAAGAATGACCCCAAAGGCCATTCTTGCATGACCCCAAGGCCTCAAGATCATTTTGGAATGGTCATGATCATTTTGGAATGGTTATGGAGCATCCAAGGATGGCCTCTTTTCATGCACAACAAGTGGAAGAATGACCCTAGGGCCATTCTTGCATGACCCCCAAGCCTCAAGGTCATTTTGGGATTGATATGGGGGCATCCAAGAATGGCCATAGGGCCATTCTTTTCATGCAAGGCCATTATTCCATGACCCAAAGGCCTCAAGGTCATTTTAAAATGGTCATGGGGCATCCAAGAATGGCCCTAGGGCCATGCTTTTTATGCACAACAGGTGGAAGAATGGACTAAGGGCCATTCTTGCATGACCCCAAGGCCTCAGGGTTATTTTGGGATGGCCATGGGTCATCCAGGAATGGCCCTAGGGCCATTCTTTTCATGCACAATAGGTGTAAGGAACATTCCTACATGACCCCAAGGCCTCAAATATCCACCGTTTTACTTTAAAATGCATCATAGTAGTGCATGAATCAGTGGCCATAGGGGCATCCAAGAATGGCACAAGGGCCATTCTAGCATGGGGCCATGGGTACATCCAAGAATGGTCCTAGGGCCATTCTTTTCCATGCACAACATGAGGAAGAATGGCCTTGGGGCCATTCTTGCATGACCCCAAGGCCTCAAGGTCATTTTTGGGATGGTCATGGGGCATCCAAGAATGGCCCTAGGGCCATTCTTTTTATGCACAACAGGTGTAAGGACTATTCCTACATGACCCCAAGGCCTCATATATCCACCATTGTAGTTTAAAATGCATCACAGTGCATGAAATAGTGGCCATGGGGGCATCCAAGTCCTAGGGCCATTCTTGCATGACCCCAAGTCCATTCTTGCATAACATGAGGAAGAATGGCCCTAAGGCCATTCTTTTTCATTCACAACATGAGGAAGAATGCCCCTAGGGCTATTCTTGCATGACCCCAAGTTTATTTTTGGGATAGCCATGGACCATTCTTTTCATGCACAATAGGTGGAAGAATGACCCCAAAGGCCATTCGTACATGAACCCAAGGCCTCAAGGTCATTTTGGAATGGCCATGGACCATCCATGGATGGCCTCTTTTCATGTACAACAAGAGGAAGAATGGCCCTAGGGCCATGCTTGCATGACCCCAAGGGGCCATGGGTGCATCCAAGAATGGTCATAGGGCCACTATTTTTCATGCACAACATGAGAAAGAATGGCCCTAGGGCCATTCTTGCATGACCTCAAGGCCTCAAGGTCATTTTTGGGATGGTCATGGGGTATCCAAGAGAATAGCCCTAGGGCCATTCTTTTCATGCACAATAGGCAGAAGAATGACCCCAAAGGCCATTCTTGCATGACCCCAAGGCCTCAAGATCATTTTGGAATGGTCATGGAGCATCCAAGGATGGCCTCTTTTCATGCACAGTAGGCAGAAGAATGACCCCAAAGGCCATTCTTGCATGACCCCAAGGCCTCAAGATCATTTTGGAATGGTCATGATCATTTTGGAATGGTTATGGAGCATCCAAGGATGGCCTCTTTTCATGCACAACAAGTGGAAGAATGACCCTAGGGCCATTCTTGCATGACCCCCAAGCCTCAAGGTCATTTTGGGATTGATATGGGGGCATCCAAGAATGGCCATAGGGCCATTCTTTTCATGCAAGGCCATTATTCCATGACCCAAAGGCCTCAAGGTCATTTTAAAATGGTCATGGGGCATCCAAGAATGGCCCTAGGGCCATGCTTTTTATGCACAACAGGTGGAAGAATGGACTAAGGGCCATTCTTGCATGACCCCAAGGCCTCAGGGTTATTTTGGGATGGCCATGGGTCATCCAGGAATGGCCCTAGGGCCATTCTTTTCATGCACAATAGGTGTAAGGAACATTCCTACATGACCCCAAGGCCTCAAATATCCACCGTTTTACTTTAAAATGCATCATAGTAGTGCATGAATCAGTGGCCATAGGGGCATCCAAGAATGGCACAAGGGCCATTCTAGCATGGGGCCATGGGTACATCCAAGAATGGTCCTAGGGCCATTCTTTTCCATGCACAACATGAGGAAGAATGGCCTTGGGGCCATTCTTGCATGACCCCAAGGCCTCAAGGTCATTTTTGGGATGGTCATGGGGCATCCAAGAATGGCCCTAGGGCCATTCTTTTTATGCACAACAGGTGTAAGGACTATTCCTACATGACCCCAAGGCCTCATATATCCACCATTGTAGTTTAAAATGCATCACAGTGCATGAAATAGTGGCCATGGGGGCATCCAAGTCCTAGGGCCATTCTTGCATGACCCCAAGTCCATTCTTGCATAACATGAGGAAGAATGGCCCTAAGGCCATTCTTTTTCATTCACAACATGAGGAAGAATGCCCCTAGGGCTATTCTTGCATGACCCCAAGTTTATTTTTGGGATAGCCATGGACCATTCTTTTCATGCACAATAGGTGGAAGAATGACCCCAAAGGCCATTCGTACATGAACCCAAGGCCTCAAGGTCATTTTGAAATGGCCATGGACCATCCATGGATGGCCTCTTTTCATGTACAACAAGAGGAAGAATGGCCCTAGGGCCATGCTTGCATGACCCCAAGGCCTTAAGGTCATTTTGGGATATATATGGGGGCATCCAAGAATGGCCATAGAGGCATTCTTTTCATACATACCATGTAAAAGAATGGTCCTAGGGCCATTCTTGCAATACTCCAAGGGCTCAAAGTCATTTTGGGATGGCCATGGGGGCATCCAAGAATGGCCATAGGGCCATTCTTTTCATCCACCAACAGGTGGAAGAATGGCCCTAGGGCCATTCTTGCATGGCCCCAAGGCCTCAAGGTCATTTTGGAACGGCCCTAGGGCCATTCTTGCATGACCCCAAGGCCTCAAGGTCATTTTGGAATGGCCATTAGGGCATCCTAGAATGGCCCAAGGGCCTTTCTTTTCATGCACAATACGTGTAAGGGCCATTCTTGCATAACCCCAAAGCCTCAAATATCCACTGTTTTACTTTGAAATGCATCTGAGAGCATGAAATAGTGGCCATAGGGACATCCAAGAATGGCCAAATGGCCATTATGCTCATGCACAACAAGTGGAAGAATGGCCCTAGGGCCATTCTTGCATGACCCCAAGGCCTCAAGGTTAGGGTTGGCCATGGGGGCATCCCCCCAAGAATGGCCCTAGGGCCATTATTTTTCATTTGTGCATGACCCCAAGGCCTCAAGGTCATTTTTGGGATGGCCATGGAGCATATAAGAATGGCCCTAGGGCAATTCTTTTCATGTACAACAGATGTGAGGACCATTCCTACATGACCCCAAGGCCTAAAATATCCACCGTTTTACTTTAAAATGCATCACAGGGCATGAAATAGTAGCCATAGGGGCATCCAAGAATGACCTAAGGGCCATTCTTGCATGACCCCAAGGGGCATGGGTGCATCCAAGAATGGTCCTAGGGCCATTCTGTTCATGCACGACATGAGGAAGAATGGCCCTAGGGCCATTCTTGCATGAATGGCCCTAGGGCCATTCTTCCTCATGTTATGCATGACCCCCTGGCCTCAAGGTCATTTCGGATGACCCCAAAGGCCATTCTTGCATGACCCCAAGGCCTCAAGGTCATTTTGGATTGGCCATAGGGCATCCAAGGATGGCCTCTTTTCATGCACAACAGGTGGAAGAATGGCCCTAGGGCCATTCTTGCATGACCCCAAGGCCTCAAGGTCAGTTTGGGATGGATATCAAGGCATCCAAGAATGGCCGTAAGGCCATTATTTTCATACCCAACATGTGGAAGAATGGCCCTAGGGCCATTCTTGCATGACCCCAAGATCATTTCGGGATGGCCATGGGGACATCCACCAAGAATGGCCATAGGGCCATTCTCTTCATGCACAACAGGTGGAAGAATGACCCCAAAGGCAATTCTTGCATGACCCCAAGTCCTCAAGGTCATTTTGCAACGGCCATTGGGGCATCCAAAAGGATGGCCTCTTTACATGCGCAACAGGTGGAAGAATAATCCTAGGGCCATTCTTGCATAATCCCAAGGCCTCAAGGTCATTTTGGGATGGATATGTGGGCATCCAAGAATGGCCCAAGGGCCATTCTTTTCATGCACACCATGTGGAAGAATGGCCTTAGGGCCATTCTTGCATGACCCCAAGGCCTCAAAGTCATTTTGGGATGGCCATGGGGACATCCAAGAATGGCCATAGGGCCATTCTTTTCATCCACAAAACATGTAGAGGATATTAAGAGACTAAGGTTATGTAGAAGGGGAAGAGGAAGGTGTGAGTGTGAATGCACTTAAGGTCCACTAGCTCATCAATTTAAAGATGAGGCCATGAGGCATTTTGTATGTGAGCAAAGCCTAGTTGTATTCATAAACAACTTAATAAGCAAGAGTTTGTTCTTGTACTTTTTGAGTCTCTCCTCTCCACACACTTGATCTAGCATGAGCACCACGTTTTCTCAACATGGTATCTAGAGCTTAGGTGATTTGAACCACTAGTGGTGTAGAATAGGTCAAATATCTCCAATTTTTTCTTATCTTTCTTGTGTGGAGCTCAACCCTCTTCCATTGGAGGCCTTCCACCGATAGAGACAATATCTCTCTGAGATTCCAACTAGGAAAGTGTAGAGGGCTCGTGGGCGCATCAATTCGTACAACCAATTGCAAGGATTGGTGCTTCTCCGCGATGGCATTGCGTCTGTAGAGCAGCCCGACATTAATTTCCAGCAGCGCGGTAGTTCGTACGTCTATTCTCCGCCTGTGAGCCACCATTAGGGATGGTGTTTGAGGGCTTTGGTAGTCCATTGAGTAAGGACTCCTACAGCTCAAATCTGAGCCCATTTTATCCACTGAAAGCGCCGGCTACAAGCAAAAGACCAGGCGCCCCTTCTTCTTCACCTTCAAGCTTCCATTAAAGCTTCATTTTTGGTGTTTTTTCTTGCTCATCTCATTCCCGTCAAGCTTCAAGGCCTCAAGGTCATTTTTAGGATGGCCATGGGGCATCCAAGAATGGCCCTAGGGCCATTCTTTTCATGTACAAAAGGTATAAGGACCATTCTTACATGACCCCAAGGCCTAAAATATCCACCGTTTTACATTAAAATGCATCACAGTGCATGAAATAGTGGCCACAGGGGCATCTAGGAATGGCCCTAGGGCCATTCTTTTATGACCCCAAGGGGCCATGGGTGCATCCAAGAATCGTCCTAGGGCCATTCTTTTATGACCCCAAGGGGCCATGGGTGCATCCAAGAATCGTCCTAGGGCCATTCTTTTTCATGCACAACATGAGGAAGAATGGCCTTAGGACCATTCCTGCATGACCCCAAGGCCTCAAGATCATTTTTGGGATGCCATGGGGCATCCAAGAATGGCCTTGGGGCCATTCTTTTCATGCACAACAGATGGAAGAATGACCCCAAAGTCCATTCTTGCATAACCCCAAGGCCTCAAGGTCATTTTGGAATGCCCATGGGGCATCCCCAATGGGGCATCCCCAAGGATGGCCTCTTTTTATGCACAACAGGTGGAAGAATGGCCCTAAGGCCATTCTTGCATGACTCCAAGGCCTCAAGGTCGTTTTGAGATAGATATGGGGCATCGAAGAATGGCCATAGGGCCATTATTTTCATGTACAACTTGTAGAAGAATGGCCCTAGGACCATTCTTGCATGACCCCAAGGCCTCAAGGTCATTTCGGGATGGCCATGGTGGCATCCACGAATGGCCCTAGGACCCCAAGGCCTTAAGGTCATTTTGGAATGGCCATTGGGGCATCCAAGAATGGCCTAAGGGCCATTCTTTTCATGCACAACGGTGTAAGGGCCATTCTTGCATGACCCCAAGGCTTCAAATATCCACTATTTTACTTTGAAATGCAACATAGAGAATGAAGTAGTGGCCATGAGGACATCCAACAATAGCCAAATGGCCATTATTTTCATGCACAACAGGTGGAAGAATGGCCCTAGGACCATTCTTGCATGACCTGAAGGCCTCAAGGTCATTTTGGGATAGCCATGGAGGCATCCAAGAATGGTTGTAGAGCCATTCATTTTCATGCACAACATGAGAAAGAATGGCCCTAGGGCCATTCTTGCATGACCCCAAGGCCTCAAGGTCATTTTTGGGATGGCCATGGGGAATCCAAGAATGGCCCTAGGGCCATTCTTTTCATGCATAACTGGTGTAAGGACCATTCCTACATAACTCTAATGCCTCAAATATCCACCATTTCATGCACAACAGGTGTGGAAGAATGGCCCAAGGGGCATTCTTACCTGACTCCAAGGCCTCAAGGTCATTTTGGGATGGTTATGGGGCATTCTTGCCTGACTCCAAGGCCTCAAGGTCATTTTGGGATGGTTATGGGGCATCCAAGAATGGCCCTAGGGCCATTCTTTTCATGTACAACAGGTAAGTACCCATCCTGCATGACCCCAAGGCCTCAAGGTCATTTTGGAATGGCCATGGGGCATTCAAGAATAACCATAGGACCTTTCTTGCCATGCACAACATGTGTAAGGACCATTCTTGTATGACCCTTGGGCCTTACGGTCATTTCGGAATGGCCATGGGGCTTCCAAGAATGGCCATTGGGCCATTCTCTTCATGTACAAAAGGTGGTAGAATGACCCAAGGGCCATTCTTGCATGCAAGGTCAATTTTGTGATGGACATTGGGCATCCAAAAATGGCCCTAGGGCCAATTTTTTATGCACAACAGGTGGAAAAATGCCCAAGGGCCATTCTTGCATGACCCCAAGGCCTCAAGGTCATTTTGGGATGGCCATGGGGCATCCAAAAATGGCCCTAGGGCCATTCTTTTCATGCACAACACATGTAAGGATCATTCGTGCATGACCTCAAGGCCTCAAGGTCATGTCTTAGCATGCACATGTGTAAATGACGATTCTTGCATGACCCAAGAGCCACTCTTGCATGACCCCAAGGCCTCAAGGTCATTTTGGAATGGCCCCACTCTTGCATGACCCCAAGGCCTCAAGGTCATTTTGGAATGGCCTTGGGGCATCCAAGAATGGCCCTAGGACCATTCTTTGCATGCACAACATGTGTACGAACGATTCTTCCATGACCCCAAGTCCTCAAGGTCATTTTGAAATGGCCACATGGGGCATCCAAGAATGGCCCTAGGGCCTTTCTTTTCATGCACAAGTGGAAGAATGGCCCTAGGGCCATTCTTGCATGACTCCAAGGCCTCAAGGTCATTTTGGGATGGCCATGGGGCATCTAAGAATGGCCCTAGGGCCATTCTTTTCATGCGCATAACAGGTGTAAGGACCATTCCTGCATGACCCCAAGGCCTCAAGGTAATTTTGGAATGGCCATAGGGCATCCAAGAATAGCCCTAGGACCATTCTTGCCATGCACAACATGTGTAAGGACCATTCTTGTATGACCCTTGGGTCTCAAGGTCATTTTGGAATGGCCATGGGGCTTCCAAGAATGGCCCTTGGGCCATTCTTTTCATGTATAACAGGTGGAAGAATGACCCAAGGCCATTCTTGCATGACCCCAAGGCCTCAAGGTCATTTTGGGATGGACATTGGCCATCCAAGAATGGCCCTAGGGCCATTCTTTTCATGCACAACTAGAAGAATGGCCCAAGGGCCATTCTTGCATGACCCCAAGGCCTCAAGGTCATTTTGAAATGACCATGGGGCATCCAAGAATGGCCATAGGGCCATTATTTTCATGCACAATAGGTGGAAGAATGGCCCAAGGGCCATTCTTGAATGGCCATGGGGAATCCAAGAATGGCCCAATAGGTGTAAGAACCATTCTTTTCATGCACAACTGACCCCAAGGCTTCCAAGAATAGCCCTATGGCCATTTTTTTCATGTAATTTTAAATTAATAATGGCCCCATAGTAGCATTCAAGAATGCCCTTGGGGCATGCTATTCTTTACCTAAGACCATTCCTTATGGTGATATGCATGAAGTTATCTTTTTTAGCTCTTGTGCGTTGTTGCTTTATTTATTTTTGTAAATATGTTAGAGCTATTTTTAAATTGTCTTACAAAAATCACTTTTGCATAGGAAAAGATGTCAAGCAAAAGGAAGCTTTCATTTCCCTCAAGAATTGACATGGCTAGCGAAGACTCAAAGAATTGGTACCTTGATCTCTATGACCTTCAAGGCAAAAAGCTACATCGGATCCATCTCTTCATTCAGACGGAAGACAACAAGGAGTCTTTTGAGGGTAGGGGATAGGTCAAGGCAATCAATGTTTCTATGGTTGATTTGCATTAAGAAATCAAACGCATTAATGTTGAGACCCGTGGGGATCTCACATACCAACTCTCTCCCACTGCATATAGGAGGGATCGTATGAGGGTTGATCACCTCAAGAGGACTCTATGTTCTCCAGAGGGTGGAACCTGACTATAGAGAATGTCTTCGACGTTACTTGTGAAATGCTATTCAATGCTTTTACTATGATACTACAAAAGAAAGTAACAAAGAGAGATGCGGTTTTTCTTGTGGTGTCTCATCAGAAAGATCAAAAAAGGTCTCCGACATTACTTGTGAAATGCTATTCAATGCTTTTACTATGATACTACAAAAGAAAGTAACAAAGAGAGATGTGGTTTTTCTTGTGGTGCCTCATCAGAAAGATCAAAAAAGGTCTCCGACATTACTTGTGAAATGCTATTCAATGCTTTTACTATGATACTACAAAAGAAAGTAACAAAGAGAGATGCGGTTTTTCTTGTGGTGCCTCATCAGAAAGATCAAAAAAGTCAAAGGTACAACAGGTGGCCATAACTTTAGAGACTAGGGGCTCCACTCTAACCATTTCTAACCATTTCTAACCATTTCTAACCCAAAAGATCTAGTTAAGAAAGGAAAAAAGTGAAGGATTCCCCTTTAGGAGGGATGGAGAAATATGCACAATATTTTCTTGTGGGTTTATATACTGAGTACGAATACTAAGTACGAAATCCCCGTGGAGAATTGTTTGGTAGCACCCAGCCACACTATATGTTGTCCCATGGACATTATCAAAGTGAGGAAATTTGTGGATGGTTTGTTGGAAAGACAAACAATCCTTTTTCATGTGCGTACCTAATGCCTATCAAGCTGATTTCTGAAGGGATACATGAGCCACTAGCCAAGGAAGATCTAAGGGCAGGGTATGTTAAAAAATATTCATATTGGATCATAGATGGCCAGCATTCTATCTATGCTGCAAAGGCAATTGTATCAGAGGATAATCTTGATCCAAGCTTACTCTACTTGAAAGATGTTTATAGGTATTGAAAGGCTCGGATTGTTGTAAATGTACCTCCAACAGTGACGGTGGCCATCTCCAAGATGGCGAATCTAGAGGCACAAGCATTATTCATGAAGTAGCCAAATGGAGTTGGTCACCCAAATGCATCAAACTACCAAGGGAGATTTAAAGACGACATGGTTTTACTTTGGTCATGTGCAAAGAGTTCAAGGCTGGACCACTATGGCCACTCACGTGAACAATCCTTAGTGAGGGGAATAAGAGATTACTACAAGTGGTGTCAATGTTTAATACTATTTGGATATGCAGTGTGCAGGAGCTCATGACATTAGCAACATGCGAGATGAAGGAGGAGGATATAGTTACACAAGAACTATTATAAAGACTCCTAAATGAGACAATGGAGGAAGGGGCATAAGAGATTAGTACAAGTGGTGTGAATGTTTATGTTAAAAGAAAAGTAATAGTACTTGGAGATGTAGTGTGCATGTACTTATGACATTAACAACATACGAGATGAAGGAAGAGGATACAGTTGCACAATAATTATTATAATTAATCCTAAATGAGATGGTGGAGGAAGGGATTTCTAGTGTTAGATTTCTTTGGCTTCATGGGCTGACAAGGTGGGTGTTGATTAGAGGTTAGTTCGAACTGTGTACAACAATGGTCTTGACAATAAGATGGAGGGTAGGGAACGATCATATCTCTTTCATTGGGAGCATGGCCTACACATACACGTAATGCAATATGTTATCAAGGCTTTTCAAGATCAACACAAGATTCTATGTAGAAGATGGTGTCATGCAGTAACAATTGAGGATGATGCACTATCACAGTACATGTATATAAGATGATGAAAATATTATTGCCCGTGGATTGTTGGTTGAATTTGTGGGCTGTGAGATTTTCCCATTGGAGACATTATGCAACTTCCAATTTTTAAACCATTTAGTGACATTTAACGATCAATGCATTAAAACACTTGTTTTTTTTTCACATGGAGGAGTTTGATGAGAAATCCTTGGATGTGTTACTCATGAACCACCTAGTGGAGAGTCAAAGCATGCTAGCTGGTAGGTGAAGGAATTAAGGATACATTAACCTTGTATAATGTAACAGTGTGACCAATCTCTTATAGAGCAAAAAGAAGCATGCATTCCAAGTGGGAAAGCACCTCGGCTTGGGTCCTAGCACTGTAAAGCTCATTGAGAGGGACACGATCACCACTACTATTGCATCTCCTAGTCTAATAACCATGAACAAATTGGTCAAAGAAAACTTGCGAGAACACCAATGTATCATGTTCCCAATGTAGTGTGCAACAATAAGATAGTATAACAAAAACGCTTCCTGATAACCATCATAATAGAAGATGATAATAGATCTCATCAGCTGGTATGTGAAGGATTTAAGGACACATTAACCTTGTATAATGTAATAGTGACCATCATCTTGTAGAGCACAAAGAAGCATGCATTCCAAGAGGGAAAGCACCTCGGCTCGGGTCCTAGCATTGTAAAGCTCATTGAGAGGAACGTGATCACCACTGCTACTGCATCTCCTAGTCTAACGAGAACACCAATGTATCATGTTCCCAATGTAGCGTGCAACAATAAGGCAGTACAACAAAAATGCCGCCTATAACCACCATAATAGAAGATGATAATAGTTCTCATCAGCTAGAGTACGTGATAAAGAATCAACCTCAAAATGTTCGTTGTCATATATGTAGTTCAACCGTCAAGATAATGAGGAGGAAAATCAACCTCTTTACTTGGACCAAGGCATCCAAAGGGTCAGAGAGGTCGAGATTCATGATACCATGTGGACAATCCAATGCACATGTACTAACAGCAGGGTTACACGATTAGGAAGGCAAATGGGTAAGTGAAAGAAACCCATCAAAGCAATTAATAAAAGGAATTCCACCCCACCGAGCTTCTATGGCTTGCAAGAATGGAGTGGTGAACAATGAAGTTAGTTCATGTGGTTGTGCAATACTAGTGTAGACCACACATGTTGGATCTACACAATGACAAATGCTCTAGTGAAGTTGCCGTCCATGTGGCCATTACTAAAGGGAACTAATCTAACAGAGATAGAGGTAGCCACACTAGAGAGGGCATGTTTCATGTTGGAGATGAAAGGCAGTGTAGGGGAGCAAGATGCTAGACATACGCAAATCAATCTTGATCCCAATAAAATAAATAAAAAACAAATTAGAAAATCAATCTTGACCCCAACGTAAAAAAAAATACGAAATCTATGTAATGTCATGCAAATGCAAGCTAGTAATTGCACATGCGGAGTGATAATTAGAGACCATTAACTAACCCTAAGTCATTTCAAATACACAAAATCTCTCTTTCTCACTTCTCTCTCTCTCTCTCTCTCTCTCTCTCTCTCTATATATATATATATATATATATATATATATATATATATATATCAAATGCATTGGCATCTGATTATTAACAAATTAAAAAATTAGATTAGACTTCAACATTAGAATGTTTGCAGACCATAACTATATACACGAGCTAATCATAAAATGAAATAATAACCATTGGCAAGCCTCCCATCATGATGAACCAAGATTGAAATTCTTAAAAACTAAACCCTAAGTCATTTTAAATGGACGAAATCTCCTTTTTTTTTCATAGTTGTAAAATCCCTAACCCCACTGCGCAACGAATTCTGGGGTGCTAGCAGCGGAAGTAGCACTTCTTGCGTGGGGCAGGGTCCTACACTCGGGGCCTCGCCCACGGATATCCGGACAAGAGACTAATCCGTCGGTTTTTCCAAAACCGAACCCGAAAAAACTTCCTTTGCCCGAAAAGCACGGGCGATTCCACTAGGATAACTTTTCCCTAATGTAGTCAAAAGCCTTAACTAACTGAACTGATCTGACCGAACTCGTAAGTTCCATAGTCAGATCAAGGAACAAATTGCACTTGGATCATAGAGACCAACGCTTTTTTCCTCATCGAGAGGCACAACCGTTGATTCTTTTTCCATAGAAGAATTTTTGTCTGGGATTTACTTCATCTATCGAACTAAACAGAAATTGAGTCTCGATTCACGGATCCATCAGTCCAACCTAACCCCATCCAGTCCCACGGGTTAGCCAATCCCAACCATTGTAGTGATGGGATCCAATTAGGAATTTGGTTAGGTTTTGTCTCGGGTACCAGGAAAAAGAGTTCCCAGGCCCCCTAGCCGGATGTTCATGCAAACATAAGACTAGTCACACCACTTACACACCCAATATGAAATTGCTTTTTTCTCAACATCAACTATCTTTAAAACAATCCTTTAATGAAACCATTGTGTCACTGATCACAATCCTCAAAATCTCTGGTTGAATCCTTATTTCCAATCATCCTTCATCGGCGTACTTATGGCATCATTGGCAACCAGAACGCTCACCACCTGTTCACTCAAGGGTCTTTTCAATAGTTTCTAGGTCATAGTACCCGGCAATATAATCACTTATAAAAGTAAAGATGGAATCTTCGTTGAAGATCAGCAAGATCAACCAACAGATTCATACGAAAGAGCCATGGACTCATCCGTTGAGGACCAACAAGGTCAATCAACCAGATCCATGCCCGGTTTAAGAAAACAACTCTTACTCCTTGTTCCAATATCTTCCACGACGCACGTGTGGGTATCTTCGGCGACCCAGAGCCCGAGCACCATATGGTCAGCACCCTCTAGGATCCTTCGCAGGTCACCTAGCGCTTCACTCTCATAGGCCGCTTCCTTGGTCCCTCATCCACCGTACCGGAAGCTCACCATTTAAATCGAACGAGGCTGGTCAAGACCTCGGCTGACCTTGCTACGCGAGACGTCCTCCGTTGACTCTCCGTCAGCTGTTGCAACTTTATCAGGTAGGTCTCCATGACCACATACTCAAGACAGTCAAAATGCTTCCCCAGCATCTTTGACATAAAACAGTCATTTGCAAATAGTTCACAAATACAGTTTCAATAATGAACTCACATGTTTCCAGATTGTTTCACATCAATCCATATTACTTAATCCAAATCCAAATCATATGTGCTATGAGATTCTTCACCTGTTACCGGTTCCAACACATGTTCAATATATACAACAGTGTGGGTAGTGGTCTTTCCTGGTGTGCATTGACCTTTTTGAGATCAACATAGACCCTCAATTTCCCATTCTTTTTGTCACGATCACGATTGGTGAGAGACAATCTGTGTGCTCAATGCATACTTTTATGCATGAAAATCAAATATGATAAAAGTAACACTTTTATAATGAAAAAATAATCTTTTATGCATACTTTTATGCATAAAAATCAAATATGATAAAAGTAACACTTTTATAATAAAAAATAATCTTTTATGCATAAAAATCAAATATGATAAAAGTAACACTTTTATAATAAAAAAATCTTTTATGCATACTTTTATGCATAAAAATCAAATATGATAAAAGTAACACTTTTATAATAAAAAAATCTTTTATGCATTTTTTTATGCATAAAAATCAAATACGATAAAAGTAACACTTTTATAATAAAAATAATAATCTTTTATGCATACTTTTATACATGAAAATCAAATATAATAAAAGTAACACTTTTATAATAAAAAAAATCTTTTATGCCTAAAAATCTATTTTGATGAAAGTAACACTTTCATAATAAAAGAAAATTATTCCTTTATGCATGAAAATCTATTTTGATGAAAGTAACACTTTCATAATAAAAGAAAATTATTCCTTTATGCATGAAAATATATTTTGATGAAAGTAACACTTTCATAATAAAAGAAAATTATTCCTTTATGCATGAAAATAATAATGATCAATATGCATCTTCTATGCAGGAAAATGACACTTTTAGAGTATAGAATTGATAGGAATTACTCTTTTAGCATAATAAAAGATAATTCTTATTTCCAAAAATTTCGCCATAACCTCCTTTGTATGGCTGACCATTTTTCAAAATTTTCTACTTAATTTTGACTTAAAAATTAACTCTAATTGATTTAAAGTAATCTATACTAATCAAATTTCACTTATAAAAGAGAAAACATTATAAAAAGTTTAATTCCAATAATTTTCACTTAACTAGGATAAAGAAGGGTTGATTCTAAGAAGAGAGAGGGGAAAAGCCTTTCGATCAAGACATAACATCCATTTATCACTTCAAACAATCATAAACATTAGAAAAACATAGAATCAATAAAGAAAATTACAAGAATCTCTACTTACATAATTTCTTGGAGCTTTCCTTTGGCTTGATGGTTTGAGGGTTCAACTCTTGTTTGTAATAAGAGTGGCCACCAATATTTGGAAGAGGGAAATGTCAAAAACTAGTGAATTATTAATAAATTCACAGTTCTTGGCTTGGGAGGAGCAGAGTAACAGTGCATAAAACACTATTACGTTTCAACAAAGGGGAGGGCTTCTATTTATAGGAAAAAGTGAGCCTCTAACCAAGCAAACTGATTCTAGAATTTTCCAGATCAATTTGGTCAATTTTTGACCATTTTTAGGTCAATTTTGCTCACTTTTTGGATCTAGTTGAAACAGGAGAGATAAAAATATCTCATTATTTGGGAGTTTAAAGTGAAATAGGCACCCTCTTCATGAGGAGAATTCTCCCATGCAGAGGTGTCAAAAATGCATCATTTCACCTAAATATCTATCTTTTTTAACTATTAACCTTGTCCTTAGTCAACTCTTCATCTTAAGAGTATTTACTCATTTTTGGGGGATTTTTCTTTTATTTCTTCATTTATCTCCTCCCTACATTTGGATGAATCTTATTGGTCCATAGGAACCTTAATTTAAAATTTCGAAAAAATCTTCACCCCCAGGATAATGCCTCTTGAATAGATTATACTTAATTTCTAATGCACCTTTTGAAAATCTTTTTGAACTTCTGTTTCAGGGGAACTTATTTTAATAAGATGAGGTATTTTTCTATCAAAAAATATTTAAAATCTGAATAACCACTCTCTAGAAGATTTTCTCTCTCTAGGCCAAAACTGATAGAAACAAGATTCTGAAAAGGAAATTGATTACAGGGGAAGATACTGGACATCATGAGGGGCTGGGGGAGGAATCTTACAATAGTATTGTAAGTGGCGTAGCGGCATGCCACTATTGGGACTCGTCGTATCCCATCACATTGGGGGCAGGCAATTTATGACTAAGCACACGACAGCAGGGATCGAACCCGCAACTTTGGAAAACCATGCGATCACCTTAACCACCTAAGCTATCACGTGATGGTCATGGACGAAATCTCTCTCTCTCTTTCTCTCTCATTATTAACAAATCGAAAAACTGAATCAGACAATTAATAAATCCAAAAACTAAATTAGACATCACATAAGAATGTTTACAAACCGTAACAATATACATGACCTAATCCCACTCATTAAGAACCAAGATTAAGAAAATTCAAAATAGCCAATGCCAAGTCTCAAGATTGAAATCTAAAAACAAAAAACATCTAGTAGACCATCAATAATCTGAAAATATGAAGAGCAAGATCAAGAAATCTAAAAGCAAAAAGCGTGGAAACCTACTATAATGATGACTACCAAGCATCCTCTTATTATCATGACACATTGGGAGCCATAGCCTAGCCATTAAAGGCAATGCCTAGGTGTGAGAGGCACTGAGGAGTAGATGCCATAAGAAGCACCGAAGATCTAGGCCAAATCCAAGACCGTAGCACGGCACAAGACCACAACACCGACAACCAGGCCAAGACCACATCACACAATGGGGCGTAAGAAAGGAGGGCAACAATAACAAAAAAAACCACCTAATAAATGGCAGGCCAAAAACCCTAGCCTAGCTAGTTGTTTCACACCACACGGCCCCTCTCTCTCTAGGCGCCTCTATCTTTTTCTCTCTCTATCCATCCACATGACCGCCTCTCTTTCAACCTCTAACTTGAAAAGGAGCACTACCCCACCTGTGCAATGTATACCTTAGAAACCTCGGCCATGCTTAATAGAATAGACGACAGAAGATGAACGAACGGAAGTTGGTGTACTGGGTGTGTGTGTTCTGTGGTGGAACTTTGCCCAGCTCCCCGCGGTTACCTGGATATATCCTTCCGTCTGCGTGAGTGCAGGTCTCCCCAGAAAAAGAATAGAAGAAGAAGAAGATCCACGGTAACTCTTTATAGGTGACGACTCCCCGATCGATTCCGTTCTCTTCCGTTTGTCCGCTCCCCTCCTGCCCCCATTAGCCTTGGCGAATGCTCTTAGCGGATAATTTTGAGTATGCGTGAATATTTGGATCTCAATCTAATGTCTTTCTCGTCGCCTGAATATGTGAGCTCTGCGAGCTTACGAACTCTAACGACGCAGAAATACAGAATGGTATTTTATATCGGTTAACTTTCTACTGGTATATGTGTAGATGAACGGGGCTCTGGCCAAAGGGGTGGTTTTCAATCTTCAAAGGAGCTTGCACACTGCTCCACTCAAATTTCCGCCCTGGACGTATGGGAAGAGACGAAGCAGCAGCCACACCACAGCAGTAGCAGCCGCCGCCTTTCAGATCGATCTGGTAATTCCTTTTCAAAAACTGCCCTGCATCCTGATAGCCGTCATCGATTGTGATGCGAGAGATGGTGTCCTGACCTGCCCAACGATGGTAGGCTCAAGCTTGCTTACAGTTTAGCGTTGTATTTATTATTACAACTTCTCGATAGGTCAGTCGTCTATTCTTTCACAGACTAAGCATTATATATTAAGGGGCCGTGCTATCCTTTAGGGAAACCAGGTTTGCCAGACCCAAACCCTCACACGGATGTTCACCCATGCTGCTATTTATGCAAATAGGAACCGAAGTGGTAGAGGGCCCAAGTTCCTTCATAGATGACCACCTTTAGGTGCTATATAGCATGTTGCCTTTGCCCTAAAAAGTGCAATTGCAGAGAAAAGAGAGAGAGAGAGAGAGAGAGAGAGAGAGAGAGAGAGAGTATTAAGTGTCTACTAAAGACCCAATGAGCCTATGAGACCAAAGTGATACAATGCCCATCTCATCATGGAACTGAAAATAAAATAGAAATGTTTGTGTGTGCCCGTGTGTGTGTGTGTGTGTGAGAGAGAGAGAGAGAGAGAGAGAGAGAGAGAGAGAGAGAGATGAAATGAAATGTTATATTAACGTCTTCAAAAGGCCAAAGTGACCTATGAGACCAAAGTTACAACCATGTGACATCTGATACACTGTCTAGAAAAGAAAAGAAAGAACTGAAGGTAAGTATCTAGCCCTACAATACATCAGTAGGGAGCATCCGGAAGCAGCAACTAGGGAGAGTGAGAAGCTAATGCTACTAGTCAAAATGGGGTACATGAGTACATGGATACATGAATAGGGGAGTACAAAAGTGACAGTGAGTACAATAGTATATGGCTGGAGTGGTAATCATCCTAGGAGCTCTAGCATGGGTCTTTGCCGGATGGCGTGGATATCTGCCATAGTGGGATGCTTGGTCGGACGAGCCCAATGCCTTGCAATGATGCTCTGAATCCTCCGGTGTAGGCACCGTCTCCGATGTGAGGATCCGCGAATCCTCGGGCGTGTGGATCTGCCCAACTAGATAGCTCTCTCAACTAGAGTCCCACAGGGTGCCCACTGTTGGGCTGTCGGCTGTGTGTCCTCTCGGGTAGTCCCTCTAAAGAAGTCAGTAATCTGTCTCTGTGTGGACTATTTGCCAGTCGGGCGTCTGCTCCCGATAATGGACTCTGTGAGCCTGCGGATCTCCAGGAGATAAAAACCCAAGCATCGCTTCACAATAGTCCATGACTATAGCCAATGGTCCAAATCCCTCTCTAAAAAGGCAATGGTAGCGCCCTCAAATCTCATAATATGCTGTGCAGCGACAGATGTAGTGCTCCTCCGTCTCTGGCTCTATCCAACAAATCTGACAAATCCTGTCCCCTAGAGGTATGCCTCTAAATCTGCCTGTCTCTATCTCTAACTGATGTGAAGAGGTGCGGATCTGCCCAATGGCGCACCTCAATCCATGAGACAGATGGGTATCCATGTAGCTCGGTCTAAGTATAAAGCCATCCTCAGTGGTGCGGAGAAGATGGTCTCTATAGAAAGCCATCTTCGTCCCCAACTCCTGTGAGGGCTCTAGCCATGTCCTCCTAGTGTCCAACTGAATAAGGTCTTGTCTCATGACTCTAATAATCTCAGAATGTTCCAAGGTGAGAGAGGGTGCCTCCAGAGAGTACTGGAAGGGTGGAAGTCTGTCTAAACTGAACCCGTGGAGCTCAAACCAGGATGCTATCTGCACATACCAACATGAAGTGTCTCCCTCCATGGCTAGCTGATGAGAGGACTCTAAAGCAAGTTGTGCATACCGGTGTCGGGGAAGCTCCCAGGTGCTATGAATGAAGGACACTGATTTAGCAAGAGCCTCGACTACGATCGGTGGTGCTCCCATCTCGGCTCTGATAATCTCATGGGGTACTGAGGCCTTAGCCTGAATCATCCTGGAGATCATGGACACAAGTGGTCTCTCCATCGATCTCCATCCATCGTATGTGCGTCCTGATCGACTGTGACGATCTAGGCTAGGCCCCCAGATCTGTACTCCATATAGCATAGCCGATGTGACCAGCGTGTCAAAAAGCCACAGCTCAGTGCGTGGCTCCTGAAACTGTATCTGTGAGCACATCCTCTCTAGACCTCCTAGTGCTGCATATCCTCTACACTGGCCTCTGCTGCCCCCTCATGGAAAATGTGGGCCCAGTGAACACCACTCCAAGATATGTGTATGAGTCAACATACTCCACTGTCTCTCGCCCATATGTGAAAATAGGCGTTGATCTCCAGACCCACTGAGCTGTAGTGTTAAACACCATAACCTTGGTCTTACGAAGGTTAACTGAGAGCCTACTGTCCTGTGCATAAGCATGTAAAGTATCCAAGTGCCTCTGCATACCCTCTGGTGAGTTTGCTATATAAGCACAATATCAGCAGCATATAAGAGCAGAGGTATCCAAGACTCAAGTGCCAGCCAACTGGGCTCCTCTGTCCCCTCGTGTCCCAATATAATTAGAGATCTCATCAATGTATAGTCCAAATAGAGTCGGAGAGCGCGGGCAGCCCTGTTTCACCCCTATAGTGGAGTGTACTAGTTGGGAGAGACCCTCTGAAGTCCGCACTTGCCCAACTACTGTCTCATAAAGTGCCATAATACCCCAAATGAGCTCACATGGAACCCCCAAGTCTTGCAACCTGCGCATCAGTCTAGCTCTGGGCACTGTGTCAAAGGCCTTGTGGAAATCCACAAAGCCACAGTAGATCCTCCTCGCATGTGCTCTGCCCTCCTCAATGATAGCCCTGAGGGTAAAGATATGATCCAAAGTAGAGAATCTCCTCTTGAAACCGGCTTGTCCCTGAGCTCGGACCCCTTGTCTCTTTGCCTATCTGCTCAACTCTTGCTCAAGAATAGAGGCATATAGCTTGGCCAACGAGTGACCAATCATAATGGTGCGGTAGTTAGTCGGCAGGCTCGGATCTCCAGACTTGAGTACCGGCACAATCGTGGAAGTACTCCAAGTCCCAGGAAACCCCTCACACATGGCTCTATCAAACATGAGAGCTAGCAAGTCTGCAATCATATCTCTAGCATGTATGAAATGCTCGGCTGCAATGCCCTCATGATCCTGTGCCCTCCCTGTATGCAATCTGTTGATGGCCCTCCTCACCATCTCTGTTGTGAAGAAGGTAGAAGTGGGTGGACAAGGCTCTGGAGGGTTCGGTAGTGGTGGCTGCTTTGGTACTGTGTAGAGGGAGGCTGCATACTTGCCCCATGTATCTGGAGAGGTAATGGCCGGAGGCGGGGGGTGCTCTCTAAGCAATCTCCAGGCCTCCCCAGAATCGTGACTCAAAAACAGCTGATACGTGTCTCTCTCCAACCGGGCTAAGAATGCTCTCTTCTTCTGTTGAATGAGGCATCGGAAGATGATGCGTGACTGTCTATATGTAGTAGCACCTATGGCCACCTTTGTCTGTAGCTGGGCTTTGTGCTTCCTACAGTCATCATCATACCAACTATTCTGGGGCATGCTCCCAGGACGTGGTCGTACTGTGGGCTGCGTGTGTGGGAAGGCCGTCGCTGCAGCTCTATGTAAAGCCTCTGTTAGGATCTGTGTGAGCTTTGCTAATGGCCTCTGTGGATCCTCTGCACTCAACAAGCTGGAGATCTCTGCGGTGTATACTCCATTAGTCTCTCTATAGAAGGTATATCTCGGGTGATAGGAGGACTGCCCAACCTGGCGAGTACTGTAGTGGAAATCCACCGTAAAGGAGAGAAGTGCATGATCCACCGTAACTCCGATGGGCCTGGGGCCAATCGCAAAATCCTGGATACTCGGGATGAAGGTTGGCGAGGCTAAAACATAATCCAGTGTGCTGGCCCCATGTCTGTGTGGAAAGCAAGTAAAGCCACTGGCAAGTGACCTCTCTAGGCCATTTAAAATGGCCAGCCCATGTGCAGTCCCCATCTCCAAGAGGTATCTCCCATACTCAGTACACTCCACCTCATCCTGTGATCTCTGGGTCAAACACATCTCCTCCACATCTATCTCTCTCAACATCTCCTCCGAAGTGTCAAAGAAGGAGGTCTGGTACTGAGCCGTTCGAGCATTAAAGTCCCCAAGTATGATAACATCTCCCTCCCTGGAGAACTCCCATATGTCCTCATCTAGAATCATATATGGAGATTGCCGCTTGGGCGCTGCATAATGAGATGTGCTGGGTGGAAAGTAACATATAGCAATGTATAGGGGTCTACCCTCATCTGCCCTCACTCTGACCCACGTGTACCTCGCGCTCTCATCACGGCGCATAACATGGATGAGTGGCTGAAGCTCCTCTCTAAAAAGAACTGCAACTCCTCCAGATCCACGACCACCATGCTTCGAACGGGCCTCCTGTCTACAAGTCGTCTCCCATCTGTATCCCGCCACTCTCGGTAATGTGCTGCCTGGGGCCTGATGTGTCTCCGAGTAGAAGATGATGTCCCTATCTCTGAAGCTGTCCTCAAAGCCTCAAAGGTCCCCACATCCAGTCTCAATGCTCTCTTGCAGTTCCATACTGCAAGTCTCAGACTGGTCCCATAGGACTCGCACCGTCAGGTGGTGCGTCTCTCTAGTATCACCACTCTGCCTCCTCTGTAAAATGCTAGCTTCCCTTTTTCTCTGGCTGCCCTAATCTCCGGCATGCACTCTGTGAGGATTACTGTTATTACTTAGTATTTCATCCACTATCTGTGTATTAAGACTTAAACTGAAAGTAGACTTGAACACAGATGTTTGATTGATTGATTGAAATTGTGATACAATAGGCTCCTTATATAGGAGTTCAAGAGACACGAATGAAAAGACACATCCCATGACCAATAGTCATGACTCTAGGCGAAGGGTCACATCCTTTGGATGAATAGCTGCAACCATTGGGTGAAGAGTTGCAACCCTAGAGCGAGGGGGTGTGACCAGTCGTCGAAGGAGTGTGGCTCTTGATGAAGAGGCATGTCTCTAGAGCGAATAGTCGTGACCTTCTGAGTGTAGGGGTCCTCTGTAATCATGTCTCTTCAATATCTGTAACCATAAGGAGACTGTATAATGAACTAAGTCACAATCGTGACATTCCCTCCCATTTAAAATAAAACCCTTGTGATTAAATGAGAGTCGGTCGTCTGCCAAAGAATTCTTGGAGGAGTTGAGGATATTGTTGCATTTCTTCATCTGTCTGCCAAGTAGAATCTGACTCATCCAAGTCCATCCACTTAACAAGAAATTCTGTAGTAAGCTTCTTTCTTGTTTCTTTCTGACGAACGTCAAGAATCTTCTCAGGAACAAGAATAATGTGATCATCTTCAATCTCAGGAACATAAGAAGATAACTCCGGAATAGATGAATCTCCTTGTATGTATTCCTTGAGCCAAGAGATGTGAAATGTCGGATGAATTTTTCCCCAAGATGGTGGAAGATCCAACTTATAACTGACAACTGAAATCTTCTTTATAACTTTAAATGGACCATAGAAACGCGGTCGCAACTTCGGAAAGACTGACTTTACTGTCTTATATCGATGCGGTGCCACATAAAGCAAAACCAAGTCACCTTCTTGAAACTCAGTATGCCTTCTGTGCTTATTCGCATACTTCTGATACTTCTGCTGAACATGAATCAGTCTGTCTCGAACTTGTACAAGAATATCTTGCATTTCTTGAATCAACTGATCTGCTAATGCCACCTTGTGTTGGAGAACAAAGTTTGTGGGCACAAGCGGAGTGTGACCATATGCTGCTTGAAAAGGAGTCATTCCAGTGACTGAATGCGGAGAATTGTTGTAAGCAAACTCCACAAGAGGCAAATATTCTTCCCAAGAAGCTAATCTTGTCTGAATATAATGTCTAAGCATTTCTTCCAAAATTTGATTTACTCTTTCTGTCTGTCCATCTGTCTGAGGATGATAAGCAGAACTGAACAAGAGACTCGTACCAAGAGATTTGAATAAGGAAGTCCAGAAATGTCCAGTAAACTTCGGATCTCTGTCAGAAACAATAGATCTTGGCAATCCATGGATTCTGAAAATATGCTGTACGAACAACGCTGCAAGATCTGGAGCAGAAACGGTCTTCTTGCAAGGAATAAAATGTGCCATTTTGGAAAACCGATCAACCACTACTAAAATTTGAGCATTGCCTTTCTGTGAACGCGGCAAAGTAGTGATGAAATCCATGCTTATACTTTCCCATCTTTCCTGAGGAACTGGCAAAGGCTGAAGCAATCCTTGAGGAAGTTGTCGTGAAGCTTTCATAATTTGACAAGAGTGACAAGCTTTAACATACTTAATAACATCCTGTTGCATCTGAGGCCAAAAGTATGTTGCTGATAACAGACGATATGTTTTGTTAATTCCAGGATGAGCTGCAAAGGGTACTTCATGATGCTCTTGAATAAGGAGTTTCCGCAAAGATGCATTGTGAGGAACACAAATGCGATCTAAGTAATAAAGTAAATCATCTGTAATTGTATATGCGGCAAACATATTCATTTCTGCAACAGTAGGATGAAGAGATTTGAGAGCTCGAAAGACATCTCCAAAGTCTCTATCTGTCAAATACTCATGCTTAAAACATGCTGGAATCTCCATCTGCACATTTGAGATAGCAAAGTTCGTAGCTCGAGGCATGCGGCTCAAAGCATCTGCTACGACATTCTGTAATCCAGGAACATAGAGTATCGCCATGTGAAAATTCGCCAAAAATTCCTTGTCATAAACGGGATATCGCATTTGAATAGCCGAAAATTTATGACTATCAAAAGCAATAACACGATCATTCTGTATAAGAACGCCTCCAGATGCTCTATCCGAAGCATCGGTCATGACGTCAAACGGCTGAGTTGGATCCGCAATAGCCAAAACAGGCGTATTTGTCAACGCATGCTTAAGATCATTAAAGGACTTTTCAGCTTCAAGTGACCATTGCAATTTATCTAACTTTGTAAGGGCCGTCAAAGGAGCAGCAATATCTGAGAACTTGTGAACCTTGGTGTGGTAAAAATTTGCTAATCCCAAGAAAGATCGCACATCTGAAATGGTAAGTGGCAAAGGCCAATCAACAATGACCTGTATCTTCTTAGGATCAACTGCAATACCCTGTCCAGAGATGATATGTCCAAGATATTCCACATGATCTTTGAAAAATTGACTCTTCTTCTTGTTGATGTACAAGACATTTGTACGGAGTACGTCGAAGACAATCTGCAAATGCTTCTTGTGATCTGCTAAAGTCTTACTGAAGACCAAAATGTCATCCAGATAAACGATGACAAACTTATCCAAGTAAGGACCAAAGATGTCATTCATCAAAGTCATGAAAGTAGCTGGGGCATTGGTTAACCCAAAAGGAATGACCAAAAATTCATAATGTCCATACTTTGTTCTGAAAGCTGTCTTATATTCATCTCCAATTCGAATCCTGATTTGATGATAGCCTGACTTCAGATCAATCTTCGAAAATACCTTTGCACCAAGCAACTGATCAAAGAGCTCATCGATGCGAGGCAAGGGAAACTTATTCTTGATTGTCTGCTTATTAAGGGCACGATAATCAATGCAAAGTCGCATAGATCCATCCTTCTTCTTGACCAATAAAACTGGAGCACCAAAAGGACTTTTGCTTGGACGTATATGACCTTTATCCAACAACTCTGCCAATTGTCTCTGAATTTCTTGAGATTCTGAATAAGAAACTCGATAAGGAGCTCGAATTGGCGGTGGTTGTCCAGGAATTAGATCAATCATATGATCGACAGAACGTCGAGGAGGCAATGTCGTTGGCAGCTCGTCAGGAAATAAATCCTTATAAGGTTGAAAGAAGGGCTGTTGTAAATAAGAAATATCTGATGGCGAGGATTCCGATTGATCAACTGTATTGTCTTCTGCTTCTCGCAACATAACTAAGGCAGAAGTGTTGTCGCGTTTACGCACTAAGCGTTTGACTTGCATAGCAGAAACCACAGTAATCGGCTTAGAATTAAACAGACCTCGTAATTCCATTTCGCGATGATTATGATAAAGTCGAATGGAATGATCTCGAAAGCTGATCAAAGGATCATACTCATATAACCAAGACTGTCCAAGGATCATGTCATAGTGTGACAAAGGCATAATAGAGAAGTTCAGCTGATCCTGATAGTCCTGAATCTGAAAATGCAACTGCTGAATCTGTTTGCTGCAATGCAAGAAAGAACCATCTGCAAGTTCCACTTGGAAAACTTCCGCACTCTGCTGAGTAGGTAATCGCAACTTGCTGACGAGAGTAGTTCCCACAAAATTAGTTGAGCATCCACTATCAACAAGAACATTGATAGGATGCTGGCCAATAAATCCCAATAAGCTCAAAACTTGATTGGAAAGGTTAACAGGCACTGAAGTATGGTTGTGGGCATTTAGCATCAAAGCACTAACAACTTTAGAAACTCGCACTGCATGAACCACCTGCTTGCCTTTTTCTGGCGCAGAAGGATGATGATGTCCATGTTCACCTTCTGGGAAACATTCCATGTTCGAATTCTGGCGAGAATTACGTTTGGGGCACTCATACCACCTGTGTGGTCCATGGCAAATTGTGCAAAGACCTGAAGGGTTGGCCTGAGAGGTTGAAGGTGCCGATGTAGAGGCTTGCTGACCTGCTGAGGTATCGCGGCGAAAATTGCGGCGATTGTTGGGTCGGCGATCTTGCCAGTTGCGTCCTCGATTCCGATTGTTGTTGTTGGAAGAGGATCCTGTTTGTGAGGCTGCTGCCTGACCTGAAAATCTAGGCCGAAAGGACTGTTGCCGAGTAGATTGCGGACCAAAGGATTGGGAATATTGAGACGCAGGTTGAGAAAAATTTCCTCTGCGATTGGGCTGGGAGAAACGAGCACCGTTTGAGGACCAATTGCCAAAGAAGGATGTCCTGGGTTGTCGTCGTAAATCTCCAAGGCGCTCTACGTAGGCAATAGCAGCATCTATGGTGAGAGGGTTAAACTTCTGCACATCTTCCTGTAAGTTGGGTTCAAGCCCATCGATGAAGCTGTGTAGCTTGTCAGCGGGGTTGAGGCTCTCAATTTCCAGAGTTAAACGTTGGAACTCTGTGATATATGCGGCTGAGGATCCTGTTTGCCTCAGACAGCGGAGAGCAGACCGGGCATGGTAGTCCGCACTGGCAGGTTCAAAGGCCTTGCGGAGGGCGCGCCGGAATTTATCCCAAGTAGGAGTGTGTTTACCATCTGCAACACGTCGTTGCCACCATAGAAGTGCTGTATCCTTGAGTAGGGAACTGGCTAAAGCAACCTTCTTGCTTTCGACCAAATCGGTATTGGTCAAATATACCTCCATTTTGAATATCCATTGGTCAAGCACGCGCTTGTCGCGGCGACCATTATAAGGGGCAGGCAGTTTGACATCGAGTTTCTTTTTTTGTGCAGCAGTTAATATTTTATAAAGAAGTTGGAGTTCTGCATTGTTTACCTCGGCAGTTGGATCTGGTTCATCTTCATTGTCTGCTACCGAAGTCTCTGAAGAAGATGGTTGTGGATCACTGGCTGGTGTGCGCGCTGGATGGGGCCGCTGCAACTGGTCGAGGCGTCTGCTGATAGTAGAGAGACTTGTCGAAAAAGTCTGCTGAAGTATCGCCATCTGCTCGCGTAATAATGTAATGGCCTGCATTTGCTCGTCCTGTTGCGGGCCCTCTGCCTCTGAGATAGATGCCATGTTGGATCTGCTAGAGGGAGTAGCGCGGAGAAGCCGGTGAAATATGTGGTACTGCTGGAGGAGAGAGTGACAGTGAATCGTCTCCCAATTCGGCTAAGAAATCGGAGCCTAACTCTGAAGGCTCGAAGTCTTCCACCTCGTCGAGAGGAGGTGTCTCTGCAGGGGTTAAGGGAGTGTAATCGGGCACAATGAGCTCGCTGTATACTCGAACCAAGGGCTGGAGCGAGATGATCCGGTTCACTGCATCCACACGGCACTCGTCCAGGAAATACGCCAGATGTGGGTACCGTCCCAAAATAAACTCGTAATGAGCAAGATGGTGTGCTGGACACGTCAAATAAATATGCCAGATCACCCACGCCTGGAACTGAGTGGCGTGGCGGTGACTGATGTATAATAAAAAGTCCAGGGGACCTGGTACATGAACTGCAGCCGGAACAGGTTCTGCAACAGGTTCGGGTAATGGGGCGGGCTCCGGTGTGGGTGTCTCGCGAGAGTTTTCGGGCAATATGGCCTCCGGGACCTCGTCTATGTACGAGATGTAAGGCACGGGCTGATTGCTGTTGGGTTCCATTGGACACCTGGTTGAGAATGGAAATGCGTGCCAGAGTGGATAGAAGTCCCTGGCGTGGCAGCGTGAGAGAGGAACGCTCTTTCTTTCGAACGGCGTGCGAGTGAAACGAATAGGCTGGCTGGCGGATGAAGTCGTTGCACTGGCCCCATTCGCTCGTTTATTTTTTTATTATTATTTGTTTTAAATGCGCTGGTCGGCTGGTGGGCGCTGGTCGGCGGCAGCAGCGGGTGTCCTTGCGCTGGCGGCCGTTGGATGTTGGCGCCCGAATGCTCATGTGGCTGACGAAAGCCACGTGGATTAAAGGCTTAAGTGTATAAGCCTTAAATTAATGAGGCTTTTGGTATTAATTTGAAGCGTTACGTTTTTTTTTTTTTTTAGTAAAGGTGACGCTTCGCCGACTGGAGAGATGCGCCGTTTCGAAAGTTGGGATCACATCGCCGACTGGGGTACCTCTTCGAACAGTGCTGAAACGCCGACTGAAGATGCCACCAGCAGCAGTCGCTGAATAGATTAAGGCGGCTCACAACGTAAGCTGGTGGGTGGCGGGGCGGTTCAGCGCCCTACTCTCAAGGAGTCATGCGCTTTGAGCAATCAAAAGGCACGCTGGCAGCCAACAAGGCGAAGAGAGGGGGGCTCCAAGTTCAGCAGCGAAGGGGTGCCATGCGAAGAGGTGCCATCTCTTGGTGCCATCGTTCGTGTGAAGGGGTGCGAACCCATGCACGAAGGGGCACAACCCGATGAAGAGGCTCACGAAGGGCTACCAGCAGGAGATTGCTGTATACTCACCGGGTACGCCACACACACATCTGTGCATCTGTCTTCTATATGTGAATTGAAAAAGAAGGTTTAGGTTACCTCATACTCGTAGATGCAGGTTCCATCTTTCTTCTGCTTCCATACAACGCCGGGTAGGGGAGTAGAGCGGAGAGGGTGAGAGGCTCACAACCGTAGGCCCGGGAAAAAATTTTGCTCTGATACCACTGTGAGGATTACTGTTATTACTTAGTATTTCATCCACTATCTGTGTATTAAGACTTAAACTGAAAGTAGACTTGAACACAGATGTTTGATTGATTGATTGAAATTGTGATACAATAGGCTCCTTATATAGGAGTTCAAGAGACACGAATGAAAAGACACATCCCATGACCAATAGTCATGACTCTAGGCGAAGGGTCACATCCTTTGGATGAATAGCTGCAACCATTGGGTGAAGAGTTGCAACCCTAGAGCGAAGGGGTGTGACCAGTCGTCGAAGGAGTGTGGCTCTTGATGAAGAGGCATGTCTCTAGAGCGAATAGTCGTGACCTTCTGAGTGTAGGGGTCCTCTGTAATCATGTCTCTTCAATATCTGTAACCATAAGGAGACTGTATAATGAACTAAGTCACAATCGTGACACACTCCCTCATATGTGCTAGCTGTGCCAAGGTGAGGTTATCTCCTAAAAAGATGCCCGTTTTCTTAAGGGCGGAGCGCTTGGCCAAGAAATCCTTCTTGGCCTCCAAGGTGGGAAAGCGTAAAATGAGAGCTCTCTCCTTCGAGCTCTCTCCTCCATTCTTGTCTTTCTTGCCCACTCTCCAAGCCCCCGTGTGTGTAGGCCTTGAAATGCCCATGCGTGTATAAATCTTTGGCTTCCTCCTCTACATTGTCACCGTCCTTAAGACCCATGATCCGCACATGAAGTTCCCTTGTCTTTCTTCTTTGTTCCTCCTCAATGGTTAGGTCGATAATCTTCGAGGTAGATGTGCTTTTGGCCTCCTTGTTCTTACCTTTCTTGACCACTTCTATCCATTTCTCCGTTTCATCTACTTGCTTTTGCGTCTTCGTGAGCACCTCCACCCACGAGGAGGTCTCCCGGGCCTTCTTTTCTTCTCCCTCTTGAAGTGTTCTCACTTGGGCCTTGATGGTGTTCAGCTCCTCCATCATGACGGGCTGAATTTCACCTTCCTCGAGCTTATGTTGAGCACGTGCTTCTTCTATCTCCTTCTTGAGATTTGCGATCTCTGCATTTGGGCTGCTATCCGCGCTTCAAGCTTCTTGACTTTGTCAAGAAGGCTCCGGTTGACCATATTAATTGCATTGTCCGTCTTTGTCTTGTGTTGTTGGATGGCTGCCTTGATCAGGTCTTCAATGTCGATCCTCTCCATCTTGTCTTGGGCTGAAAAAGGCTGGTTTCGGGTTAAAAATTAATTAACCCTTGGCCATAGGAAGAAGGGTCACACCCTTACACATGGGTCACTATCAAAGGACATGTCTATTCATTAAAAGATAAGTCCAAAGGACATAACTGTTGACTCAAGAGCCACACCCCTTCCCAGGGATGTGTCTCTTCACTTGTACCCTTTCGGCCTCTATTTAAGAAAGGCCCCTGTCTCAATGCAAACAACTCAACTCAATCTTTCTATCAGCATTTGTCTTATGTTTGTTAATTAAGTCTTAAATCATGTTAATAAAGCTATAAAAGCTTTACATTGTTGATTCACAGAGACATGCTTTGGCTTCACATAACACATTTTGTTGATCTTGTGTAAGAGTTTGAAGATGGCTGAGCATCGTGAGTGATTGGATTTGTTGCTTAGCCATTTCAACTCTTTGCCTAGCATCAACAATATAGTGTCTGCCATAGTCGGCAATGACTAGCTGCATTCATTGAACAAAACGAAACCAAGCGGTGTCAACATCATCTAACGACTGAGCAGAGAGTGGAGAAATGGCATCATGTACTAAAGCTTTGAAGGCATCGTGTGAAAGATAGCTGTTATTTATATGGAACAGTCTCTGATGCTGTAAAGAAGGGCATATAAAAATATAAAGCCAACCATAGCCGTGAATGATCAGAGAGTGTTGAGGCATGATCAACCCAAAGCTTGCATGAAAAGGAGTCATACTGTCGATTATTTAACAAATACCATCTATCCAATCAAGCCCAATGTTGAGTGAGAGCATTATGGTGATAAGTGAATCCTGGCTTTCTAGCCATAGTAGAAAGCCAAAGATCAGAGGCGTCTGCTTGCAGAATGAAATTGTCTCAAGCTTGACGCTCAACATGTAATATATGAGAAAAGCCAGATGTATTATCCTCCCTTTGTGGAGAGTTGTTAAAATCTGAACACAAGCATTTGTCAACCAGGGATAGGAATTGAAGAAATTCCAAATCCTTTGCTGCTCATGGAAAGATTGAGATGCATACAAAATGAAAAATTTCACCCTACAAAATACATTGCACAATCATACATTGGCCCAATGAATCATTATATTCCAATGCTAGCTCCAATTCATGTGGCAAAAGAAAAGCAACACCCGAGAATTGATTGCTTCCGGCATAGAAAATGTCATATCCAGCAAAATGGCCAAAAGTGGCCACCATACTCATGTTGATTGTGTTCTTGCAAACAAACTATATTTGATCTTGTTGTATGTACATAATCCCATAAACATCTCCATTTATGAGGATTGCAAATACCTTGTACATTATAGGTAACACACTTTATTGGAAGCATCTTATATACATGACAGGGAAATGAGGAGATTTAACTCTCATCCATATGCGCAGACCCCCCCCCCCCCCCCCCCCCCCCCCCGCGATACACTCCAAATAACATCATGCTTATCAAAGAGCTGAGTACCTCCAGTACAAACTTGAATCCAATTACGTGAAACTGCATTAGGAGCGGGATTCGCTTTTGCATTGAGAACATTAGCCACCAAAGAATCCACATTGTGAGCTACATTCTCTTGAGTTTGTGTCCAATTACGAGTTTTGTACAAAGGCATCTTGAAAGTTTTTTTGGGGCAATAAACCCATTGTGATCCACTTTTCCCCTTAGACTTGGTAGATGGCATAGCCTTACTGGTGGAAGCTTGTTGATTAACTACAAGCAATGAGCCTTTCAGTTTTTCTTGTTGCTTAGCCAAAGTAGCAGAGGGCGACACAAGAATGGCATTTGTAAGGGAATGGGAAGGTGAAACTGATGCCACCTGGGGCTGGGCCATAGCTGGTGGTTTATGAATGACAATAGGACATTTATTGGAGATATGCCCAAACTGCTTACATTTAAAGCATGCACCAACAAAAGTGCCCCAAATAAGCTCATAGTTCTGATGGCCAATCCCAAGTTGTCTATCATCAGTACATTTCACTCCAATAGAGATTGAGGGAACGATAGGCCTAGTTGTGTCCCAGAGAATCATAAAAATCAAGCAGCCAACATAGGCACATGTTCACGAAAATGTTATGGGAAATGCTTCATTGTGACCCACACTGGGCATTTATGCTTAATGACACTTTCATAGTCCTTATTTGCTGACCACGGCAATACATGAACCAACTAAGTGCCAAACATGAGAGGCAACTTTTCCAGCAAAGCTACTTTGTATTTAGGCTCTTTAAAAAGAACCTCATAAAATCCTCTGGCAACCCAGTACACACCATCAACTACATTTCCTTGCAATTCTGATTTTATATATTGTTCCACCTCAGTCGCAAGAGGCATCTTGCCCGAGAAGAAGACCACTGCAGCATTTGACTTGGATTCACGTGCTAGAAATGAAGTCGGCGCACAGAAGAGAAGATGGCATTATACAATCAATGTTGCACAGACAGGACTGTGCAGAGGTGGCATCAGCGTTGCATAGAGGCTAAGGTGGCGTCAACCACACACACCCCCCACACACACACGCGCGTGCGCACACATTGGTGCACACACAAACATGTTTACACACACACACATGACGGGACACATGATGGACACATACACATACGACTCTGAATCCCAACGAACTCCCTTCGGAGCGAAGGTGGAGTGACCTGAGAAGAACCTTCAGTATGATGATTGGGCTCTATGACTGCAATTACGTGATACAAAAGAACACAGTAATGCCAACACCTAAACTCTCATGTAAGGCCCACTAAAGAGCTCTTGATAAAGAGCTTGACCATTCATATGTCTACATTAGCTCAACCAAAACACTCCCCCCCCCACCTTTTCCCACTAGAAACATGGATCAACGTATGAGTGGAGCCTTTTAGGCTTACAAAAAGAGAACACACAAGATTATTTTTCAGATTTTGCGGGACATCCCGGGCAGAGAACCTTGACTCACACACATAACATGGAAATTACAAATTCTAGGGAAATCGGGGTTAAATCCCCTCTTGATACCGGTGGTGTTGCCTTTTCTGGGGTCTTTTCCATGGCTTCATTATTTGGGGCTTGAACACGAAGGATATAAACATTGACTCGTTCAATGAAGCCTGTGTAGGTGGGACCTATAAGGTGGGCGGTGTAGAAAGTTGAAACTAATAATGGAAGAGGTTAGGCGCTTTCGAATGTGCATGAAAGACCCATCTGCCATCCTCATGCGAACAATCTCTTGTACGAGTCACTTTACATCTGCTTTATCCTTTTAAAGACTTTATTTTTTCCTAAACTCTATCTCTAGGTGCATGTGGAAGAAATGGTTGTGTCACTAGCTTGGACATTTCCTAGTATGAAAGGGGTTTGGTGGACTCCAAGACGTCTAAATATTTGGAAAGTACAAGCTTTGGAAATGGGTGATTATCCTCGAATACAAAGGATCGCAATCCTAAAATTTAAAAGGGTTGCTATTTTTGGCCCGACTCTGATGGAAATTCTGTTTGCGTCATTACGTGTGGAATTGAGTAAATACCCAGAGTTGTAGAAGCACCTATGACAAATGGGCTACCAGTTGGGATATTTTTAGGAATAAAGTTTATGGAAGGATCCATCTCTTAGATTGGGACATATGGCAAGAAAGTGGGTCAAAGTGAGACAAGTGGCCTCACACTTGTCACTCCAGCTATTGTGTGGCTTTCCACTTGTCGTTTAGCCTTCTCTTGCAATTATAGCTCATGAGCAGATGACACCACAGATATGGGGAAAGACCAGATGCACAAGCTCACTAGATGAAGCTAGTATCTTGAAACATATGGATGTACATGATGTACTTGGAACATATGGATATACTTAGAACCTGCGGAACACTTGTATTGTGCAGTTGAGGACAATTGCGATATAAGAGGGAGGGAACGTGACTATTTGGCCCTCCTAGCTCTTTTCACATGATGGAACCATAGTCACCAGAAACGGGAAACGGAAACAAAAACGACACCCCCCTCGAAAACGGAAACGGCAACCGATGGGAAACGGAAACGACTAGGAAAAGGCACATATACTTGAAATTAAATTACAGAATCAAAAACTAGTAATTACAAACTCAACAACGAGACTTTCTCAAATTTGCATAAAGGACACCTCAAGATCAAGTCAATTTCTTATTGAATTTAGAATAGAAAGTATAATGTAAATACATTAGCCAAGTTTGGAACTCATGTTCTTGAAGTAGAAGCTACGAGCAGCTTTAAAGGTAATGGCATCATGGTAGAAGAAGCGCGCAACACTACCATCCACGTCCTCATTCTTCTTTGGGTCCCATCTACTTTGAAGTGTACTCTGCCTAAGCGAACAATACCCTTCGCGCCCACTGGTGGTGGTGGTGATCCAAATGGACTTGTAGTGGGGTCCAAAAAATGATGGCATTCCACCAAATGAAGACCTAGTGGTTCTAGAGGTTTGTCCTGAAGTGCCCACATATGTGGAAGGATCCAGTCCCACCCCTGCTCTTTGAGCCGATGAAGATGGCTGCGTTGCTTCGTCTTTCTGACGAAGCTCCTCTCGTGCTTCACTAGTGATATTAGTACAGAATGCAATGTCTTGTCCATGCTGATGAAACAGGTGTGCTCGAATACGAGTTGCACTACCTGACTTCGTAAGGAGAATATATTTGCATGTCCACTTTTTTGTGCCTCCTATTTTGTAGGCACCCTCCACTAGGACCTCATCCCACCAAGATTACTCTGTAGATTTAGACTTCTTTGAGGTGGAATGAGACCGATCCATGGAGGCCATGAAGGCCATGGATGCAATGACTGCAAAGAAGGAATGATGAACATGGGTCCTTGCAATGGACAATAAGAACAAGGTGCTAGGAGATTCTGAAAAAAAGAAAGTACACAATAGAGCAGACAGAGTTAAGAGAAAAATAAAATTCTTTATTCATTCAACATTAGCAATAGTTTTTGGCAATACAAGTTACAACAGGTGACTTTCTACATGGGTTTATTGTCCTGATCCTCATGACTAATAGGTGCCTCAGCATCAACTAGGGCCACAACAGATTCTTCTATAAGCTGCAGGTTTCGCCATATGGGGACTCGTCTTCGAGTGTGTCTTGGGACCATGTGGTTTTGTGTCATCCCAAAACCACATGGGAGGGCAATGACATCGTCGAGCCCTCTTAGAGATTGCCTCTTGCAATGTCAGGCTCTCTCGAAGAGGCAAAGGGCATCGACAAGGAGTTGTCTCGATGTATTGTTGCTCAGCCACGCATGAACGACAACCACGCCGCCGCTCATAGAATGTCGTTAGTGCAAACTATTGAATGCAACACAATAAGAAGAAGAGAGGGATTAATTGAAAAAGGACTTGTTATACTATAAAAAAACGTGCAATTTAATTAAGATGCTTCCCATCTATTTTAAAAAAAAGTCAATGATCATTAAAAAAAATAGGTCCATTTACAAATTTACAAAAAAAAAAACTTACTGATTAAACTTTATTAATTTTAGAGGACCAAGTTGAGAAATGCCTTGCTCCGACTTTAGCCTTGCTCCGCACGGAAAGAGAGAGAGGGGGAGAGAGAGAGAGAGAGAGGGGGGGGGGAGAGAGAGAGAGAGAGGAATGTGCTGGAGCTTTGGGATTTGAATCTTAGCTCTAGGGACTTGTGTACAAGTACACTGTACAAAACAAGCACTGTACTACAACTTATATGGTGTGTTGAGAACGAAGCTGTTGTGGTTCAAGAATCCAAGGTGGCCGTTGAGGCAACGAGCTCTGTAAATAGCGCAACGGGCAGGAAGCAAAGGGCTGCAATGCGGCATTTTTCTCAACGGGCCAGCAAACGTTATTTTTTTTTTGTTTTCTTTTATGCCACATGGGCAGCCAACCCTCAAGGAATTTTTTTTTGGGCGAAAAAATATGCAGCAACCTCGTTTCCCTGTTCTGGCCGTTTTCGTGAAGTTGACACGGGGAAACGGCGTTTCCTTGTTTCGGAGCGTTGTTTCGCTCGTTTCGTGTGACTATGGATGGAACACTTGCTTGGACACTGGACATGTTGAAGAAGGCATGGGGAGAGGAACCATAACGTTTACTCAAGAGTCAAGAAAAAGCACCAATCTTGGTGAAAAAGCAGTTGACCGTGAGCCAACTGGCAAGAGGAGATTGACCTAGACCAAAAAGCTAAAAGCCGCTTTCTCAAAAAGCAGCTCTAAGCCAAAACGCCAGAAAAGCAAAGCACAAGAACTTTATCAAAATTTGAGTAATATTCTATTAATAAAAGTAAAAAGAGCAAAAGCAAAGGCAAAAAGAGAAGAGCAAAAGTAAAGGCAAGCTTTTTTAGCAAAAGGCAAGGCTTCCCCAAGCTGATTATGGTATCTGGACTTATGGGACTATTTTCTCTCGCCCATTTATTTTGGGATATGATAATGCTATCAAGGGACTGTTTTGTCTCGCCCATTTATTTGGAACATGGATTCTTATAGTTATATTGGAATTTTGAGACTGTCTTGTCTCACTCACTTGATGGGACATGATTATATCTTGGATATATGTCTTGAAGCTTAAAGCTGCAGACAACTTTTAAGAAGCTGGGGAGGATGTCACCAGCCTGGACATTTCCCAGTATGAAAGGGGTTTGGTGGACTCTAGGACGTCTAAATATTTGGAAAGTACAAGCTTTGGGAACGGGGGGGATTATCCGTGAATACGAAGGATCACACTCCTAAAATTTAGAAGGGTTGCTGTTTTTGGCGTGACTACAATGGAAATTCTGTTTGCATCATTATGCGTGGAATTGAGCAAATACCAAGAGTTGCCAAAGTACCTTATGACAAATGGGCTACTAGTTGGGATATTTTTAGAGATAAAGTTTATGGAAGGACCCATCCCTTAGATTGGGACATGTGGCGACCCATCTCTTAGATTGGGACATGTGGCAAGAAAGTGGATCAAAGTGAGACAAGTGGCCTCACACTTGTCACTCCAGCTATTGTGTGGCTCTCCACTTGTCATTATAGCCTTCTCTTGCCATTAGAGCTCATGGGAGGCCCTAATCTATCACTTTGGTGTCATAGGCCCATTGGGTCTTTAGTCGACACTTAATATATCTTTCTTTCTTTCTCTTCATTTGGAGTAGGGTCTCTTGCTGCAAGCTCTCTCCTACCATGTTGGCTGCTCACATTCTTGTGTACATCGCCTTGTGGAGAGTCTCTACACTACTTCACTCCCCTCTACAGAGGGTTTCTCTATTTCGTTAGTCTCTTTATGGCTGTATGCATGCTGTACAAGCTGAATCAACCATGTACCAGCCATTGTACGTGTTGTACCGGCTGAGTGGAGGGCTGTACCTGCTGTTTTCAGATTCTGTACCTGTTGTACCAGCCATTGAACATGCTATACTGGCTGAGTGGATGGCTGTACCTACTGTCTCAGATTCTTTAGCTGCTGTACCAGCTCTATTGGTCCTGCCCTGACCTTTTTTGGTTGCCCATGGTGCTGCTTGACTTGTTCATGGTGATGTATATGCTATATTATTTGCTTCAGCCGAGTTTTTCTCACATATGGCATCTTGAAGACCCGTGGTGATGGGGAAGACCAGTATCCTCACGGGAAGAGGTGGTTTACACACATTCATGGTATTTAGGGGTTTCTTTTGATGATAGCCCTTGTGTATGGTCCAATGATGGTTGTATATGGATAATCCGGCATCTCCCATGGGGAGAGTAAGGCCCTCAAAGCTTGTACATGATATTTTCTCCTTGGGTAATAAAATACTCCAAGGGGGGGGGGGGGGGGTCGGCCCATTCCGGCCTCTATGCAGTGTCAGGTGTGCGCATCTCTCTCTTTTACGGTTATGTGGATTAAGTGGCGTATGTGTTAAGCGTATGTCTAAGGTTGTGGTCAATTTCAGTGTTTGATTGCATTAATGGTCAAGTGTTTTATGAAAGCCCTGGGCCCTCTGGGAAGTTACAGGTTACTGGACTAGTTAGTTGTATTTGTTTTGTTTTCCTTTTCCATTATGAGACATACCATGGATAACATTGTATCGCTTTGGTCTCATAGCCCCATTGGGTCTTTAGAAGACGTTTAATATAACTTTCTTTCTTTCTTTTTGCTCATAATAATGTCATCTGCATATAATAGAATGGGCACCATTGCCTGAGCTAGTCGTGAGTGTGCACGCCCAAATCTGGCCACAAAGAGTGAGATCTCATCAATATACAACCCAAATAGTGTAGGAGAGAGTGGCCAGCCGTGTTTGACCCCAATAGTGCTGCAGATACTGCAGATATTCAAACGAATTTTACCACAAACCAAGAGAAATCGGCTTTGAATTTCCTTCACTTTATGAGAAAGACATGAGCTGAGTGTTGAGTAATGTGTGTACATATCAAAAGTCTGCACTATATATTGTTCACTGTAGTTCTACAAACCATGTATTATGATAGATAGAGAGCCTCAAATTATGGCATACTTAGATAATTTCATTAAGATTTCTTTTGGTGGTTCCAGTGGCTATAATAATGCAAAGTTGCATGGAAACATTGAGCTGGTTTAGCTTGCAATGCTAATGTGCTGAGGGTGATCTTGAACTATTGGTCTGCTTTTAGAAATTTCTCGACTGATTTCAAGCATTTTCTTGGCAGATACCATGTCTGAAAGACAACTATGCATATTTGCTGCACGATACAGAAGCAGATGTTACTGGTGTCATTGATCCTTCTGAATCTGAAACAATAGTGAGAGCTTTGAAAAAGAAGGATCTTCATTTGACTTACATTCTTAATACACATCATCACTGGGATCACACTGGAGGCAACATGGATTTGAAGAGCAGGTACAATGCAAAGGTGAGGTACTTTTGAAAATATGTGCTCATAGTCAGGTTCGGAAAATTACATGGTCATTGACACATAATTAGAATGAAAATCTTTACTAGAGCTTAAAAAACATATGTGCACTGGCATATTGGAAGATGAAAATAAAAACATGAAGAAGAGCAGGATCTCTCCACTATTGAGAGAAGCCTCCTACAAAACCGTAGCGCAGGCCCTTCCCCCTTGGCATGTACCCCTTCTCTAGTGTCGTCCCTTTCTCCTCTGTTCTTGCTCCCTATCCCTCTGCCCTGTTTCTCGGATCGCCCTTCTCCCCCACCCATTTCCCCTTTTTCTCCCATTTCTTAGTGCCCTCGCATCTCCCCTTTCCCGCCATGTTTTGTTGCTCTGGTCCTATTTTTTCGTCCCCATGCTGTCTTCCCTTGTCATGTGCATCCCGCACTTGGATGCCATGTAGACATATCTGTACAGAAGGTGCAAGACCTGGGGTGGAAAACTGGTCCCATGTGAGCCTAGTCCGGGACGAGTTAGCTAGGGTTCCACTCCAGTCGTCCGAGGTATGGTGTGCATTGTCCTGGACATGCGTCCAAGGTCAGGCGTGCATTGTCCTGCACATGAAACAGTGCTAGTCTGCGTTGTGAGTCTCCCTCTGGAATGATGTCAGTTGTTCTG
Source organism: Cibotium barometz (assembly GCF_041138505.1). Lineage (NCBI taxonomy): Eukaryota > Viridiplantae > Streptophyta > Polypodiopsida > Cyatheales > Cibotiaceae > Cibotium > Cibotium barometz. The sequence continues at coordinate 44,228,468 of NC_141077.1, forward strand.
TATGTTTGGTCTGTGACCAGATGTTAGGCGACTGTGTAGACAGTTAGGGTTTGCATATAGGAATGGGGCCAGCCCATAGGGCTGCCCCAAGAACAGATATGTGGGCATGGGGGAGGTGTAGAACCACCCCCATAGGGGCTAGGAGGGCCCTTGACTGTGCCCACCAGCCATGGGATGGGCTGGAAGGGCTGTAGGCCAGCCCTAGGGCCCCTGGACAGGCAACCGACAGGGCATCCAGCCCTTAGAGGGCTGTTGGCCAGGTGTGGGGAAGCCCACACAGGCTGCCCAGCAGCCCATAACAGAAGCGCATGCTGGCCAGACAGCCGGGTGTGAATGCGCATGAATTTTCCAGCATTTAATCCTATTTATGCAGTCGTGGGGCTATTTTCGGCCAGCCGCTTGGGTTTAATACAGCCGACCAGCACCCAGTAGAGGGTATAAATACCCAAGGCATAAATCATTCCATTCATCTCATATTTCACCAAGTGCTGAAGCCAATCAAAGGGCCAGGACAGCCAAGGAGAAGCTAACGCAAAGGGGTGAAGGATTGAAGGTCCAGGGCAAAGGATTCTCCTTAGCCAAGAAGGTTCAAGTTTAGTCTTTTATTTCAGTTTTGCATCATTCTAATAAAAGCAAATACACCATTCGTGGTGGGGGCCCTACAGAGGGTATTCGGGACCCAATACTGTGTCCTCTTCTCCCTCTCTCTCTCTCTCTCTCTCTCTCTCTCTCTCTCTCTCTCTTTCTATTTTTCTGCACATCTACATTCAATTTTGTGTGTTAATTTCGTCGCGACAAGTGTGCTAATTTCTGAGCATTGAAGTCACCCATCTCCCCCGAAGCTTCCGCATGTTACAGTGGTATCAGAGCCTACTTCAAGTGTAAAGATTCAACAAGAAACCAATTTTTTTTTCTCGCTTGTGTGGTTGGTTTTCAGACTCCGGTGGACCACCCCTTTTGGAGTGACTCCTATTCCTGGAAGGATGGTTGGTTTTTAGCCTCCGGAAGTCTCCCGCACACATAGTGGATGGTCGGATTGCGCTCCGGAAAGGAGGTGCATTTTCCTGCTACGACGAGCTTTGATGACGAGAGAGATACCATACCTTATGTTTGGGACGAGTTTGTCCGTGACCTTAAGCAACGGTTTCTACCGCTCCATTATCTTGAGCGACTTGAAGACGAGTTCGGGGGAGCACGTCAGAACGTGCAACCAGTCCTTCAGTTTGCCGATAGAATTTCGAACTTATGTTTGCAATTAGGCTTATCTGATACATGGACAAGAAGGGGCAATTTTTGTATGGCCTTGACACGCAAATCCAATGGGAGGTGCGTATGTTTAGGCCAACCACCTTCGAAGATGCACTCTCGCTTGCGCAGAGTGCTGAAACAAAACACAATGGTAGCAAGCCCAAGACTTCCCAGCCGGCTACTCCTAAGGCTACCGCCTCGGGGGGAAAAGGCCAGAATCAGACGGGGTCTTTCCCAAAGACAGAGCACGGGAGTCTCTGGCTCCAAGAACTCGAACAATGCGTCCAAGGGTACTCCAGACCAGAAAGCAGAGGCAGGCAAGACAGGTGGAAAATTGAGTGTTGAGGAGATTGCTTAGTACAAGGAGGGTAGGTGTTTCTTTTGTGATACAAAAGGACACTTCTCAAAAGTGTCCTAAGAAGACTACCGCTCCAAAGACCGCCGCCTCAGCCTTCACAGCTTCTGTGGTGAGCCCAGCTCCCACACAGAGTCACAGACTCCAGTGAATGCCCCTAGTTCTTCAAATCCCAATGCTTGAGTTGGAGCAATCATTAGTTGGGAGCTCGAAGATAAGCAGCTGGACGCCCATGACTAGGAGTATGAACGCAATGAATTGCTCAAGACCTTTGGCTACATAGGTGGCCAGAGAGTTGTCGTCTTGTTTGACAGCTGCAGCACGGAGGACGTACATGGTCACGAAACAGGCCGCTCGGCGTGTCCGTTTCGTCTTGACTTCGGTGGACGAGCAAGTTGAGGGTTTTAGCACAGGCATGACAACGAGTGTCAAGTATGAAGCTCTAGGTGCTAAGTTAGTTATTCAGGGCATAGAGTTTGTGCGTGATTTTATGGTTACCCCTCTTGTAGGAGCAGGCATAATATTGGGCATTCAGTGGTTTCACAAGTTCCTTCTTGATGTCAAGTGGACAAGCACACTTTCCAAATTAATCGGAATGTGTCAAACGCCCCAGTGACCATGAAGTGTGAGCCCGGAATTCGAAACTTTCCGCTCATAAGCCACTTGTAGGCTAAACAAGCAATCAGGAAAGGCGCACATTGTGCGATGATATATATCCAGACTGCCTAGACGGTGGCCAGTACTTCCGAGAAGTATTTGGCTCTCCATGAAGCGTTCAAGAAGATTTTTCTTCGAGACAATCTCCCTTTCTAGCTTCCCCCTTCCAGACCGGAGGACCACAAGATCGATCTCCTCCTAGGCTTGGAACCCCCGAGCAAGTTTTCATATCACCTTTCCAAGGCAATGGAATCGGAGTTGGACCACCAACTCCAAGAATTGTTGCAATCTGGCTTCATCCGTCCCAGCGTGTCGCTGTTTGCAGCACCGATCCTGTTTGTCAAGAAGAAAGATGGGTCTTCTCGTTTGTATGTTGATTATCGTGCACTCAATAAGTTGACTATCAAGAGTAGATTCTCGATACCTCGAATAAGGTGTTCTCGAAACTCGATTTAAAGAGTGGGTACCACCAGGTGAGGATTGTGGAGGGGGACATCCCCAAGATAGCCTTTCGTACGGAACGGGCCCACTATGAATTTGTGGTCATGTCTTTTGGCTTGACGAACGCCCCAGTCACATTCAACCGCATGATGATGCGTGTGTTCCGGAAATTGATTGGAAAAAGTGTGCATATTTTTGGACGACATACTAGTATTTTCAGCTACGGTTGAGCAGCATGACATTGATGTGGAGAAAGTCTTGAAGTTGCTAGAAAGCAACGAACTCTACGTCAATGAGAAGAAGTCAGAATTTTATTTGTTCGAGGTTCATTACCTTGGATATATAATTACTGCAGAAGGCATTTGACTTGATCACCAATCATAATAGTCTTGTAGTTATTGGGATCCATGGGGTCATCTGCTTTCAGAATGGGCACAATGATATTAGAAGACCAATTGGGGGGGGCGGGGGGGGGGAGGGGCACTCGCATAGTGCCCTACTAAACATATGAACCAAAAGTGGAGCTAGTACATCCCTTGCATGTGAGAAGTGCTCGGCAATCAGCCCATCATGATCTTGTGCTCTCCCAATTTGCATCTTGTCAATAGCATCTCTCACCATGCGCAGATGGAAGGAGGAGGAGGGGGGGGGGCGTGGCTCAGGAGGGTTGGGGAGAGGTGGTTGTCCGGGGACTTGGTAAAGGGAGGTGGCGTATGCATGCCATATGTTGAGTGAGGTGATCGGGGTCAGTGGGCGACAATCCTGGAAGAGCCTCTAGGCATCGTTACAGTCCCATCCCAAAAACAACTGGTACAACTCCTGCTCGAGGTGAGCAAGGTAGGCTTGCTTCTTCCTCCGTACGAGACAAACGGATGATCTGTCGTGCCCGCTGGTGAGTGGTGGAGCCCAGAGCAACCTCTTGCTGTAGGCGGGCACGGGTCTCGCAGCACTCCTCATCATACCAAGTGATCTGTGGAACAGTCCCTCCAGGTGGTCTGGCAGTGGCTTTGGTGTGAGCGAAAGTGGCTGCGGCAAGAGAGAGAGAGAGAGAGAGAGAGAGAGAGAGAGAGAGAGTTGTATTAACGTCTTCAAAATGCCAAAATGACCTATGAGACCAAAAGGTTACATCATATCCATGAGGTACATCATCTTGGGTACAAAATAATAAAGAAAGATAACAAAAATCTAGAACTAGAAAATCTGATCTAGGTACATGAGGAGAGAGCTCTCATATCACCCTAATACATCCCTCATGGGCTGTTGTGACATGGTGCTCAAAGCGGTAAAACTGAGCCGGCGTGAGAAGGTCCTACAATGATGGGAGATGATGGCCCGAATCCTCCCGTGGTGGCATGGCCGTGGGCGAGGGCGATGGGGTCTGGGGTGTCGAGCTCTCCATAACTTAGTGGCTCTGTCAAGTGTCACACCTCTCGGCCGAGCTTCTGCACTAGCTTGTGGTCTGGGTATGGTGGGTGGATCGGTCCTTGGAGATTAACATCTGCAAAAGACCACAAGGATCTATGAGACCAAAAAGTTACAATGAGCAACTGAATCATGGAATGACAAACTGAAAATGAAACAAGAACTAAACAAAAAGTGAGCTATCACTCTCAAAGTTGTCAAAGAAAGCCCTATGTGCTACAGCTAGGCTCAACTATAGAAGTGCAATACATCCTCATAAATAGAAATACAATCCACGGGGGCAATAAGTGGTCTAGGAAGTCCATAATCTTGGAGAGTGGACCAAAGGCCTCTTGGAAGAGGTTATGGAATCTCCCCCCAAATCTCATAGTATATTGGGCATCGGCAGATATAGCGCTCCTTTGTCTTCACCCCTATGTGGCATAATCTGCAAATCCTGTGCTCTCTCTTCACTCATGTGGCTGTCCCAGGCCCTATGTGTAGGTGATGGGATGAGACTCTGATGTGGCCTATGGCGATCCTCGTGGCATGTTACATGTGGACGTGAGTCGGAGGAGATGATCTCAGTAGAAGGCCATCTTTGAGCCAAGCTCAGCTGGGGCTGTGTGTGTCAGTGTCCCGAATATGCTGTCTGAAGAGGTCCAACTAGGTGAGCAGGTTCATCTATCTGTGTGTGATCTGTAGGAGAAGGGAGGCGAGGTCATAATATAGTGGTGGGAGGCTGTCCATCTGTATACCATGTGATGTGAATCATACAAAGACTTTCGCAAACAAAGTGTCACGCCCTTTTTTTGCTAATAGCCGTGAAGACTGCATGGCTAGATGGGGGTACTTGTGTGGGCCCATCTCCCGCACTCAGCGGATGTATGAGATGGTTTGGAAGAGGGCATCTACCTCCATTGGTGGTGCGGCGAACTCTGCTCTCACAATTTCATGTGGCATTGATGGTTTGCTGCGGATCATGTGTGAGAAGATCATGATCTAAGGCCTCTCAATCTTCTTCCATCTGTTTGGTGATAGGTCAGGTCCCCAAAAGGTGGTGCCATACATCAATGTGGGTGTGACTAGTGTGTCAAACAACTAGAGCTTCGTCTTGGGCTCCTCGAAGTGTGCTTGGAAGCACTGCTGTTCAACAAGGTTGGCCGTTAGGTCCCATTGTGTATAGAACTCTTGTAGATCGTCCAGATGGCTTTGCAATCCACGCATTGAATCTGAAATGAGGACTACGTCATCTGCATATAGCATTAGAGAGATCAGTATGCCACACAAGTTTCGTCCTGGTCCATCGAAGCTATCAATGAAGTCCAAGGACTCATCAATGTATAAGCCAAACAAAGTCGGAGAGAGCGGGCAGCCCTGCTTTACCCTGATCGTGCTAGAGATCTCAACTAATATCCCACCAGGTGCTCTAACTCATCGAATGATGGACTCCTTTATAGGGCAGTGATGCTCCATGTCATCTCCGAAGGTACTCCCATGTCCTATAGTCTCTTTGTAGCAAGCGGGCGCGGGGCACCCTATCAAATGCCCTGCGGAAATCCACAAAGCAGCAGTACATCTTCTTATTGGATGCCTTTCCTTCCTTGATGATGGCTCTGAGTGTGTGAGATGTGATCCAGTGTCGAATGTGCCTGCTGAAAGCGTGCCTACCCGCGGGCCCTCCATCCTTGAGTCTCCTTTTCACTAGCGTGGACATTTCCCAATATGAAAGGGGTCTAGTGGACTCCAAGACATAAATAATATTTGGAAAGTACAAGCTTTGGGAATGGGGGATTATCCTAGAATACAAACGATCACACTCCTAAAATTTAGGAGAGTTGCTATTTTTGGCCTGACTCTGATGGAAATTCTGTGCGCGTCATTACATCTGGAATTGAGCAAAGACAAAGAGTTGCTTAAGCACCTTTGATAGAATGTCCACGAGTTGAGATATTTTTAGAGATGAAGTTTATGGGAGGAACCATCTCGTAATTGGGACATGTGGCTCCCACAGTGAATTATGCTCTTATGAGTACTTTTTGCAGACGATTGATGAGCCCGAATCTCCAGAGGAGGCCCTTGCCCAACCACAGTGGTGACAGGCTATGGAAGCCGAGATGTCCTCTATTGAGAGGAATCATACATGGGATTTAGTACCACGGCCTTTACATCGACGAGTCATCGGTGTCAAATGGATCTTCAAAGTCAAGTTTCATGCAGATGGTACTTTGGATAAGTACAAGGCCCGTCTTGTTGCTCGTGGATATGCTCAAAAGGCCGGCGAGGATTTTGATGAGACATTTGCTCCTACAGCAGGTTTACTTCCGTTCGTATTGTTTTGGCTCTGGTTGCTCGTTTCAGATGGCCTGTGTTCCAGATGGATGTTAAATCTGCCTTTCTGAACGGTGATGTAGAGGAAGTTTATGTGGAGCAGCCTCATGGTTTTGTGATTCAAGGACATGAGGACCATGTTTACTTGTTGAAGAAAGCTCCTTATGGTCTCAAACAAGCACCTCGTGCTTGGTATCAAAAGATTGATGCTTTCTTGTTATCTCTTGGTTTTGAGAGGTCATATGCAAATCCAAACCTCTATGTGCTTCTTTTTGATGGGGATATATGCATCATTGTGCTTTATGTTGATGACCTCATTCTTGCAGGCTCACAGATTGAGTTGGTCACTTAGGTTCAGTCTCAACTTTCCCTCACGTTTGAGATGATGGACCTTGGCTTACTTCATTATTTTCTTGGTCTGGAGGTTTGGCAGAGAAATGATTGCATCTTCATTTCCCAGGAGAAGTATGTGAAGAAGTTACTTGCAACTTATGGTTTGACAGATTGCTCTCCTCTCTCTTGTCCTATGGATCCCAATGCGAAATCGTCTAAGGAGGATGATACACCTTTGGTGGATTCCACAGAGTACCAGCAGTTAGTTGGCTCCTTGCTTTATCTTGTCAACACCTGATCGGATCTCTCTTATGCTATGAACGTACTCAGCCAGTTCTCTTCAGCAGCTTGGAGATCTCATTGGCAGGCAGCTTTGAGAGTGCTTCGGTATCTTCGTGGCACATCAGATTATAGCATCACTTATTCCTGTGGTTCTTCTTTGGTGGATATGGATGCTGATTGGGCTGGTTGCATTGATACTCGGAGATCTGCTACGGGATATTGTTTCATGCTTGGTACAGGATTGGTCTCTTGGAAATCTCAGAAGCAGAGGACTGTTGCTGCTTCTTCTACCGAGGTTGAGTACAAATCCTATCTTCTCTCCTTAGCCGAGGCGTTATGGATACATCAAATTTTGGAGCATTTATGTTGTTCAGATGATTCCCCTGTTGTCATCTTCTCGGATTCTCAGAGTGCCATTGCTTTAGCTCAGAATCTTGTGATACGTGGCCGCTCCAAACACATTGAGGTTCACTATCATTTTGTTCGGGATTGGATTGAGCTTGGTCTTCTTCGACTTGAGTATTGTTCCACTCAGGACAATCTTGCTGACCTCTTCACCAAACGGCTCCCTCGAGCTTCTTTGGAGGTGGTCCACCCATTTGGCACTGAAGAGGAGGTGTTGGCATTATCATCTCCAGATTAGGCATATATGTGCATATTTCATGCTATATCTGGCGAGATTTATGAGGCATGCATTCATCTTATTTTAGATATTTTTCTGCTATTTTTGTGTATTTTTTAGACATTATTTTAGTATTTTTTGCATAGCTGGCCAGCCCATTGTTTTTATACTGGGCGACCAGCTCTTGTCCAACCTATAAATAGGTGGCTTGGGTTAGCATCATTAGCACTTCATTATTCAGCCATTGCTGTTGGTTGTATGCACCTACGGGCAGCCCTCGTGCTCTACTTCAACAGATAACAAGTTTTCTACTTTAGTTCTTTTGCACATGTGTTTCTTTGCAAGATCTAATTGCTGGTTTTTTTTAAATTTACAGTCATTCTTTCACCAACACCTCCTCTTTAGCGCCAGAGGGGCGGTCTAATACCAACACGCTGAAGTAACACCTCCAAAGTAGCTCTCGGAAGTGGTTTGGTGAAGAGATCAACCACACTGTCATTGGTAGAACAATAGGCTAGCCAAAGAAGTCCGAAGTGTGCAATTAGAGCCAAAACAACCCTAATGGTGGTACACCTGGCTGTAGGAGCAAATGTCTCATCAAAGTCTTCATATGCCTTGAGCATATCCTCGAGCAACAAGGTGGACTTTGTACTTATCCAAAGTACCATGTGCACGAAACTTGACTTTGAAAATTCATTTCACACCAATCACACGAAAATGTAAAGGTTGTGGCACCAAAGACCAAGTGTGATTCCTCTCAATAGAGGACATCTTTGCTTCCATGGCTTGCCGCCACTGTGGCTTTGAAAGAGCCTCCTCTGGACTCTCAGGCTCATCGATCTCCTGGAGAGAACTCATGAGAGCATAATTCATTGTGTGATGAGATGTAGAAGCCTAAGATGAACGGCGAGGTCCAGGTGTGGTGGTAGAGAATTGGTTATGGAGTTGTGCATTAGTGAGACCAGAATCTCTAAAGAGTTGCTGAACCCACCGAGGTAGGCTAGCCTTCTTCTCAAAGTGTGAAGAAGAAGAAGATATAGTTGCAGTAGAGGACTCATCTGATGCTGCTGGGAGAGGTGATGAAGTAAGCATTGGTGGGAGTAATCTTGGAGTCAAAGTAGGACTCGTAGAGGGACTGGTGCAATAGGAACTGGTGGTTGTAGAGTAGCAGCTGGCACCGGAGCCGGAGCAGGAGCAGGAGCAGGAGCAGGAGCAGGGGCAGGGGCAGGGGCAGGGGCAGGGGCAGGGGCAGGGGCAGGGGCAGGGGCAGGGGCAGGATGTGGAAGAGGTATAAGATCACTAACATCCGCCGGGAATAGATCATCCAGAAAGTCGGAAGATGCATCAGGTCGGAGATTAGTCGATACCAAACAAGCTCTCATCAAACTGAGCATCATGGGAAATGATGATGTCATCAACCTCAGGATCCTAGAAGCGGTACCCTCGGGATCTCAAACTGTAGCCTGTGAAGATCATCCTCTTTGACTTCAATGTGAGTGTGGTCCTCTTCTGATCTGGGACATGCACATAAGCAACACAACCGAAAACACATAGATGAGAAACAGAAGGCTTGTGTCCTGTAAAAGCCTCCTCCGGAGTCATCCTCTCAACCGCTTTTGTGAGAGAGCGGGTAATGAGATAAACAAACTGAGGTAGTTGCAGCTTCTGAAACCGATCCCGTCAAGTGGGAAAGACTCCGTTGGACACCCACACGCTTAATAGCACAACTTTAAAACCACAAATTTGAAATGGACAACTTAATACAACTTGAAATTGAAATGAAATGAAATGGAAAGATGGACACCAGCACTGGGGCCGGAACGGGCCGACCCCCCCCTCAATATATGATATATTTATTGGGAGTATTTAATGAATACAATGCTCCATGGGTTCCAAGAACCAGATGATGTCCATGTACATATGAAAACAGTACCAAACAAATAGGCTCGAAGTCGAATTTCGATGTAGAAGCTTGAAGCAAAACGACCACTAGTGTGGTCCAATCTCTACGGTCTTGTGCTTTCACTGGACTCCGCGGAGAGCGCCTCATTGGTGTTCCGAGACCACGCACAAACAGGCGCTCTCGTACTAACGCTTGGCTCTCCCGATCTCAGCACCTTTGGACCGAGGTTCTCCAATAGAGCTTGGACAACCCGGCACCGAACAGGTGTTGGCCGTATAGAGAGTCGGGAATCCCTTACCAGATTTAAACACAAAGTACTTTACTTAAATCTGAAATTCACTTACTTGTGGATAGCTGATAGAGAATCCAATACCCGTGGTATGATGAAGCCACCCAGGAGATGCAAAGTCCCCTTGTAGAACGCCAGTGAAGAAGATGTGCCACCTCACCGCAAAAGTCCACAGCCGCCTGCTGTGAGAGGAGGAGTACCCACTTGCAAGGGAAGAGAGAGACCTGGCTGCTGTGTGGAGGAGCAGCCTGTTATGAAGAGAGTGTACACCCACAGTTGCCTGCAAGAGTAAAAGGGAAGCGTGCTGAAGAGCAAGTGCAGCCACCTTGTATGGAGAAGAGGGATACTTGCTGCAGCCGCCTGTGGCGAGTAGAAGCTGCAGGCGAATAGGTGCAGTCGCCTGTATAGGAGGTGAAGCAGCCGCCTGCAGGAGAGCTCACGCAGCCTGCTGAGAAGGGGAACCGGTAGAGGGTACAGCCGCCACAGCTGGTCCAGAAGCGCAGCCTGGACAGCATACAGGTGAGGTTGCCAATAGATGGTGGGCAGCCTGTAGCATGTGCAATCGTAGAGCAGCCAGCCGCCTGGGAAAAGCAAGCGCAGCCTGCTATGAAGAGAAAGAGCACACACACACACGCCTGTATGGGAGGTGAAGCAGTCGCCTGCAGGAGAGGAGGCAGCGCAGCAGTGCAGCCTTGTGGAGGTGACAGCCGCCTGCAGGAGAGCTCACGCAAGAGATGGTCGCCGTCTTTGTTTTTACGAAAGAGGCTGAAAGCGGTTCATGCCCACGCTTGAAAGGGAAGGGTCTTTTTTATAAAAATTAAGGTGTAGTTTACTCTACGCTTGCATGTGGGTGGGGAGTATGGGTAGGTGACCATGCCCACCCCCACACTCACTTAAGTGGGGCTCCCCACCTTGGCCCCTAAGTGGGTGCCCACATTTAAGTGAATGTGAACACTTAACCTTATAAAACTAAAGGTTAGAAATAAAATAATAAAAACAACATGTGCAACATACTTACCACCTGTTCACATGCACCAAAACTCGTCAGAATACAGAGCAGACTTCACAACTCACTGGCAGGCATCCCCGCTCAGTAAGTAACACGTCAAGCAGGCAAACACAAAAATACAAGTCATGCGAAAACAGTTTCAAACATGCAGAACATGAGTGCATGTGCAAATAGTATCATGGATATATCTCCCGTTCATGGAACAAGTACAAAATATCTGTCGGCACAAAACTGGCACGACATAAAAACATAAAAACCTGGTCTTCCTATGGAGTGACAGTCCCATAGGTAAGACACAGTTCCAGGCACGAGTTTCCCTATGGTGTGACAGTCCCATAGGCAAAACACGGCACGAATACTGGCTCTTCCATGGCGTGACAATCCCATGGGTCGAACACAGTCCAGGTCATACACGGGTGGCACCAGTCTGGCTCCCATCCATACGACACCATCCTGCTAACACACGGGTGGCACCAGTCTGGCTCCCGTCCATGTCAGCAAAATACTGGCTTCTTCACATGAGACACCGGCCTGCTGGCCTCAAGTGAACGAGACGCAAAAACTGGAGATGGACCAAATGGTCGGCCAATTGGTGACATCCCCCTGGGCTTCTAAAGAGTTGACCTCAACTGAAAAGCCTCAAGATATGCCTGCAACAATTGCGGATAATCTGCAAAATAATCCTCATTTACCCATTTGGCATCAATAGGCAAATAATTCTTAAACTTCACAAGGTATCTCCTGGAAAGCTTTTCTGCTGGTAGCTTTCTCTCCTTGTGAAAAACAATCTGTTCTGGCTGGAGGATTTCCTCAAGCTCTTCAATCTCTGGTGGATCAGGCTCTTCAGGATCTGGCTCCACATATTTCCGAAATAGACTCACATGAAAAGCATTGTGAATCTTCCAATGACTAGGTAAAGCAAGTCTGTAGGACACTTCATTGATCTTGTGAATCACCTTGAAGGGTCCATAATAGCGAGGAGAAAGCTTAGGATATGATCCTTCTCGTCCTGGCCTCTTCCGAAGCCTAGCCTTCTCAAATTTCAGCAATATCCAATCACCTTCTTTGACTTACATGTCCCTTTTGTGCTTGTCAGCAGCCATTTTATGCTTATCCTGAGATCTTGCAATGGCTGTCCGCACCTGACCAAAGGCAACATCCAAGTCACGAACATATTCATCAGCTGGAAAAATCTCATCCTTTGTACGAAGGATGGGTGGCAAGGCCACTCTGCCATAAATAATCTCAAACGGAGCCTTTCCTGTGGAAGCATGGATCGTATTGTTGTAGGCAAACTCAACAAGTGGAAGATACTTCTCCCATGCAGTCTTTTGATCTGCCACATAACATTTCAACAAATCCAACACGACTGAATTTGCAGCTTCACTTTGGCCATCCGTTTGGGGATGAGAAGCTGATGAAAACTCAAGTTTAGTACCCATATTATCAAACAAAGCCCTCCAAAATAGGCTTGTAGTCCTGGGATCTCTATCCCCAACAATGGATTTAGGCATACCATGATGCTTGAAAATATTAGCAAGAAAAAGCTTTACCATATGATCAGCTTTGATGGTTTTCTTGACGGGCAAGAAGTGAGCTTGCTTGCTAAATCTGTCCACAATAGTCCAAATAGCATCATTCCCATGCTGGGATCTAGGCAAATCCATAATAAAATCCATCGTGATACTTTCCCAAGGTTGCGAGGGAATAGGCAATGGCTGAAGCAAACCTGGAGGCTTTTGCCCATCAAATTTCACCTTTTGGTAAGTAATACATGCACGCACATAAGTCTCAATGTCTTTACGCATGCTCGGCCAAAAGAAATACCTCTGAATAATGTGTAGTAGGCATAATACCTCTATGACCAGCATAAGGTGGAGCGTGACATTCGTACATAACCTTTGGACGCAAATCCTTCACCACACATAGGCAATTATCCTTCATGAGATAACCCTCGTTGATAACATAAGAGGCATGTGAATGACCAGCCATCAAATCAGTCCATATACGGCAAAAAATCAGCATCCAAATGATACAAATCTCTCATAGCAGATAAATCTCCATGAGAGGCCACTGAGACTGCAGCAACATAAGGCCTTCTAGATAGTGCATCGGCCACCACATTTTTCTTTCCTGGAGTATGCACGATCTGAAAATGAAACATGGAAAGAAAGTTTGCCATTCTCATCAGCTTCTCTGAAAGCTTTGTTTGAGATAGAAAGTATCTCAAGCTTTGATGATCTGTCTTGACGACAAATTCAGCCCCAAGAAGGTAATGTTTCCAAATCTTTAAGGCGTGAATTACAGCCAAGAGCTCTTTCTCATAGATATCCATATGAAGCTCAGCATCATGCAAACGACGGCTCTCGTATGCAACTGCATGCCCTTCTTGATTTAGGACAGCTCCTATGCAATCACCACAAGCATCACATTCAACCACGAATGACTTGTGCAAGTCAGGAACAATCAATACTGGACCACATATGATCGCATGCTTGAGCTGCAAGAAAGCATCCTGTTCCTTTGAAGTCCATTTGAAAGCAGTTTTCTTCTTCGTGAGATCATGTAGAGGAGTGGCAATCATAGCAAAATGCCTTATGAAACGCCTGTAATACGGACATAATCCCAGAAAACTACGTACTTGATGTATGTTTTGCAATTCGGGCCAATTCCGAATAGTCTCGATCTTTGCAGGATCCATTGTAACTCCATCTTTGGATACAATATGACCCAGATAATGAATCTCTGAAAGGAAAAACTCACTTTTCTTGGCATTGACGAAAAGTTTATGCTTCTGCAACTCTTCGAACACTGTGACTAAATGAGTTCTGTGTTCCTGCTCATTCTTGGAGAAAACCAAGATATCATCAAAGAAGACTCTTGTAAACTTGCGATGGGGTCGGAATATTCTATCCATCATACGATTAAAAGTAGCAAAAGGCATTACCAAGAATTCATATAATCCGAAGGCTGTCCTGAATGCAGTCTTATGGACATCTTGTGGCACCACGCGTATCTGGTGATAACCACTCTTCAAATCAAGTCTGCTAAAGCAAGCTGAGCCATCAAGCTTATCCAAAATATCATCAATTCGCGGAATTGGGAATCTGTTCTTGATGGTAAGCTTGTTCAAAGCTCTATAGTCCACACACATACGGAATGATCCGTCCTTCTTTTGAACAAGAAGCACAGGAGAGCAGTAAGGTGAGGAACTGGGCTGAACCAAACCTTTCTCTAAAAGCTCGTTTACCTGCTTCATGATTTCTTCTTGTTGTGCAGCACTCACTCGGTATGCGGGTTTGTTAGGTGGAGAACTACCTGGCACAAGATCTATGCGGTGATCCTCGGGCCTTTGGGGAGGTAATTCACCTGGCAATGAGTCAGCAAAACAGTCGTTGAATGCATTAAGAAAATTCAGCCTATCATTAGACATAGCATCCACATTATGATGATTTGGCACAAGACTATCACGCACAAAAACCAAGTACGCTGAAAGACTCTTTTTCATTGCTTTATTAATTTGGATGTGTGATACAAGTGGGATGGAATCCCCTTCTTTGCCAGCATCAATAAAATGCATGCGGCCTTTATGCATAAAAGAAATCATATTAGACTTGTAGTCTTTGCGGGGCTCAAGCCTATGGTGCCACGGCTTGCCCAACAATACATCACATCCATTCAGTGGAGCAACTAGGAAATGCTCATTATCAAGGTAGCCCTGGATATGGATACACAACTTCCCTATCAAAGGGGTAACCTGCACCTCTTTACCAATAAATGCAGCGTCGGCTTCAATCTGAGGTCCCATGTTTTCAACCTCAATACCCAATGCAGCTGCCATTTGCATAGAGATGAAATTGTCAGTTGCACAGTCATCAAACATGAAGAGTGCGGGCTGATCCTTGATTTGTCCCCAAGCCTTGCAAACCATACGCTCTTTTGCATCATGACCTGTATTTCCTTGCACATTAGGAACTGCATGTACATTAGCTTTGGTGTGCTTGTCTTCGTGCTTTGGTTTGCGATCTGGGCATTGTCGAAACATGTGGTCTTTGCTACCACAAGAAAAGCATTTTCCATCCTTGGCATATTGCTCTCTTTGCTCTGGGGTTAAGCCGAATTTGTTCTTTCTTGGGCCCTGTTCTTTAGATGTGTTATTTTCAGCTTTACCACCCTTGTAAGGCTCCCGAAAGTTCTTTTTAGGTGGCTGTCCACCCTTTTGCTGATTTGGGGCAGCCTTGTCCTTCCCCTTGGAACCTCCTTGATCCTGTTTGATCTTGAGCACCAATTGCTCCGTAGCAAGAGCAGAAGCTGTGAGTTGTTGCAACGTATGTTTTGGGTGCAATTCAATGCCCGTTCGATATGCTGGTTGTAGTCCAGAACGAAACTTCCTCTTTCTTTCATCTTCAGTGATTTGCATGAAGGGAGTCACTTCCAGCAACACTTTCCAGAATTTGTTAACATACTGTTGCACACTTTCATTATCTTTTTGCTCCAACCTGTCCCACTTTTGAGTGAGAGTTTGCTCCGCATTTGGTGGCAAAAACTGAGCATAAAATCTATCCTTGAATTCCTTCGAAGTAGAAATGGGATCCATGGTGATCTTTTCAGTGATCCACCAATGAGCAGCAGTCCCTTTCAAAAACATGCTAGCATGGCGTACCTTTGACTTTTCAGTAAAGTCCTCATCGCTAAAAGCAATGTCAAACTGTGCCACAAATGCTAACACCTTAGAAGCATCATGTTCACCATGAAAGACATCAAATTTGACAGATTTGTCACCTGCTTTGAATTCCTTGAGCTTCTTGGCATGAGGCTCATGGTCTTCTCTTTTTCTTTTCCCCTTATCCAACGGGGTAGCCCTGTCTGCATGGGCTCCATGGGCCGTCATAGAAGTTTCATGGGGCACGGTGGCATGTGCTCCATGAACTCGAAACTCAGATGCATGTGACTTACCTGCATATGGCAATGTCTCTCCATGAGACAACTGAGAAGGCAAATTTTTTCTAGAAGTAGACCTGTCACCATGGGATACATGTCTTGCATGCATGTGACTTTCATGCCCTCCATGAACACTGCCATACATATATCTGTCAGGGTTAGTGCCTTGTGGAGAGGATGCATGTCGAGAGGTGATTGCCACCTCTTCCTTTTGCATAAAAGATTTCAGCCTTTGGGATGCGGGATCTCCATGCTTCAAACGAGGTGGATTTCTGAATTTTAGCTCTCCGTCATCCCCCTCTTTGATATCACCTTTGCGGAGGAGATAGGCAAGTGCCAACTCCCTTGGTTTCTTGCCCACTTCGCGAGCCATTGATTCGAAAGTTACACCTACCATTGCATCAGCCTTCCTGGCTTCAATAGCACTTTGTAGATGGGGATCTTCATGTAAAAACTTTAACTCTTGCTCTTGAGCCTGCAAAAGTTTTCTCATATGTTCCATTTCAGCCCTCATAGCATCAGGCTCTTGTTCAAGCATAACTGTCTTTCCTGGAGACAGTTGACCCTTTGATTCACTATCAATAACCCTTTCAAGGGGCTTGTGTCTACCTCGCAGGGCATCAGACCCACGAGAGGCACTAGATGGACCCCTCGAATTTGGTACTTCCAAAGGGTTACCTTGGCTGTCCATTGTGTTTTAAGTTTGCTAAAAGCGAGATGTCCAGTACACAGGTTCGTTTCCCCACTAGGAAGAGGGAAACAACCGTGCTCTGATACCAATGAAACCGATCCCGTCAAGTGGGAAACACTCCGTTGGACACCCACATGCTTAATAGCACAACTTTAAAACCACAAATTTGAAATGGACAACTTAATACAACTTGAAATTAAAATGAAATGAAATGGACAGATGGACACCAGCACTGAGGCCGGAACGGGCGACCCCCCCCTCAATATATGATATATTTATTGGGAGTATTTAATGAATACAATGCTCCATGGGTTCCAAGAACCAGATGATGTCCATGTACATATGAAAACAGTACCAAACAAATAGGCTCGAAGTCGAATTTCGATGTAGAAGCTTGAAGCAGAACGACCACTAGTGTGGTCCAATCTCTATGGTCCTGTGCTTTCACTGGACTCCGCGGAGAGCGCCTCACTGGTGTTCCGAGACCACGCACAAACAGGCGCTCTCGTACTAACGCCTGGCTCTCCCGATCTCAGCACCTTTGGACGGAGGTTCTCCAATAGACCTTGGACAACCCGGCACCGAACGGGTGTTGGCCGTATAGAGAGTCGGGAATCCCTTACCAGATTTAAACACAAAGTACTTTACTTAAATCTGAAATTCACTTACTTGTGGATAGCTGATAGAGAATCCAATACCCGTGGTATGATGAAGCCACCCAGGAGATGCAAAGTCCCCTTGTAGAACGCCAGTGAAGAAGATGTGCCACCTCACCGCAAAAGTCCACAGCCGCCTGCTGTGAGAGGAGGAGTACCCACTTGCAAGGGAAGAGAGAGAGACCTGGCTGCTGTGTGGAGGAGCAGCCTGTTATGAAGAGAGTGTACACCCACAGTTGCCTGCAAGAGTAAAAGGGAAGCCTGCTGAAGAGCAAGTGCAGCCACCTTGTATGGAGAAGAGGGATACTTGCTGCAGCCGCCTGTGGGGAGTAGAAGCTGCAGGCGAATAGGTGCAGTCGCCTGTATAGGAGGTGAAGCAGCTGCCTGCAGGAGAGCTCACGCAACCTGCTGAGAAGGGGAACCGGTAGAGGGTACAGCCGCCACAGATGGTCCAGAAGCGCAGCCTGGACAGCATACAGGTGAGGTTGCCAATAGATGGTGGGCAGCCTGTAGCATGTGCAGTCGTAGAGCAGCCAGCCGCCTGGGAAAAGCAAGCGCAGCCTGCTATGAAGAGAAAGAGCACACACACACACACGCCTGTATGGGAGGTGAAGCAGTCGCCTGCAGGAGAGGAGGCAGCGCAGCAGCGCAGCCTTGTGGAGGTGACAGCCGCTTGTAGGAGAGCTCACGCAAGAGATGGTCGCCGTCTTTGTTTTTACGAAAGAGGCTGAAAGCGGTCCATGCCCACGCTTGAAAGGGAAGGGTCTTTTTTATAAAAATTAAGGTGTAGTTTACTCTACGCTTGCATGTGGGTGGGGAGTATGGGTAGGTGACCATGCCCACCCCCACACTCACTTAAGTGGGGCTCCCCACCTTGGCCCCTAAGTGGGTGCCCAAAGGGGGTGCCCACATTTAAGTGAATGTGAACACTTAACCTTATAAAACTAAAGGTTAGAAATAAAATAATAAAAACAACATGTGCAACATACTTACCACCTGTTCACATGCACCAAAACTCGTCAGAATACAGAGCAGACTTCACAACTCACTGGCAGGCATCCCCGCTCAGTAAGTAACACGTCAAGCAGGCAAACACAAAAATACAAGTCATGCGAAAATAGTTTCAAACATGCAGAACATGAGTGCATGTGCAAATAGTATCATGGATATATCTCCCGTTCATGGAACAAGTACAAAATATCTGTCGGCACAAAACTGGCACGACATAAAAACATAAAAACCTGGTCTTCCTATGGAGTGACAGTCCCATAGGTAAGACACAGTTCCAGGCACGAGTTTCCCTATGGTGTGACAGTCCCATAGGCAAAACACGGCACGAATACTGGACTCCATGGCGTGACAATCCCATGGGTCGAACACAGTGCAGGTCATACACGGGTGGCACTAGTCTGGCTCCCATCCATACGACGCCATCTTGCTAACACACGGATGGCACCAGTCTGGCTCCCGTGCATGTCAGCAAAATACTGGCCTCTTCACATGAGACACCGGCCTGGCCTCAAGTGAACGAGACACAAAAACTGGAGATGGACCAAATGGTTGGCCAATTGGTGACAACTTCACCCCGGAAAGCAGGAGGGAGACATGCATGATGCAACAAAGAACGAGCCATCTCTTTTACGGTCCGGTTCTTCCGTTCTGCAACTCCATTCTGTTGAGGAGTGTAAGGAATTGTGGCATGTCGGTGAATGCCCTTTGATGCAAGGAAGTTATCAAACGGTATAAACTCGCCACCATTATTAGTTCGGAGAAATGAGACTATACTCCTAGATTGATTTTCCACCATCGCGATCCAAGTCTTGAAATTGGCAAAAGCATCTGACTTGCGAGCTAGAAAACATACCCAGAGTTTGTGTGCGAAATCATCCACAAGAAGAAGAAACTATGGAGTCCCTCCAAGAGAGTCAACCTCCATGGGTCCAACAAGATCTACATGTATAAGCTCTAGTCTTCGGGTTGCTCGATGATTGGCCTCCTCTGGAAATGCATCTTGATGATGCTTGCCCATCATGCAGGATGAGCAAATGTGTGAAAGAGACTTGAGTTGAGGTATTCTGCTGACAACCGGCAACCTACTGAGAATGGAGGGGGAGTGTCTTGGTAAGCTGATGTAGGCTGCCATGTGTGGTCAAGCTCTTCTATCAGGCCTGACCAGAGGGTTTCAGGTGCTGGCATACTATGTTCTTTTGTAACACTTGTTGCAGTTTAGAGCCCAAATTCCCATGGCTATGGAATGTATTCTCAAGCATCTCCACTTTTGCTCTAATGGGGAAGGGGGGTTTGTTGGGATTCGGAGTCTTATGAGTGTGTGTCCTTATGTGTGTGAACCTCTGTCTGTGTCCGTATATGTGTGTTCGAACAGTCCCTAAAAGGGTTATTGTTCTAATAGTTTGTGAACATGCTCTTTTGAGTGGATAAGTCTGCCTTGTGGCATACACTTTTTAGAGTGTGATATACTGGGAGTACAAGTATTACCCATCACTAGGAGTCATCTTTAGCCAAAGGTCTGTAAAGTCCGAGTAACCTTAAGAGTCACGCAAGCTCTCTAAAAGGCAGGAAGCAAGTAGATGCCTTAGAATTCACCATAGAATCTGTACAAATTCAAGTGGGGATAAGAACAAAACAACCCACTGTGAATCTAGCTTCTGGCCTACAATCAAGGGAGAAAAAGGTGGGTCAAATGGAGAGAATAGTGGAGAGAATTGGGGATTTTGGCTTGGTTCCATATGCTTGTACTTTGCCTATAGAAAAGAGGCACCATTTTATGAATAAAGGAGAGTGGTTTATGCTCTAATCAAACTCGTATGCTATTAGCGTTTTATTAAGTTCTAATCTTCATCATTAACCTTAATCCATGTTGCTAATCATCCTTTCATGTTATTATCCAGCATAGCTACTGCATACTTGCAATGCTATGCTTCACGGTTTGTATCACAGCTCGGTTTCCATCCTAGATGAGCTCAATCATCCTGATTAAGCACCTAGATTAGTAACTAATCACTCAAGCCAATTCTGATTTTTTCCCCCCTTTTACGTCTAGACCTTAATGAGCTCAAATCTAGAGATTGAGGCATTTCTACGTTTTTAAAGCATTGGATGAACTTTCCAGCATGCAGAAGACTCTCTATGCTTCACAATATCTCTCTTTCTCTGGCTGGTCGCCCAAAGGAGTCTTGTGGTGGGTACCCGGCTTATGACCAGCCGTCCTGCAATCTATTGTAGATACAGTGCTCCCAAGAGTCCTATTGACCTTGCCTCTGGGATTGCCAGAAGGAACAACATGTTTGGTGGAGGATTCTTTGCCTTTTCATGATGGATATAGTGGTGATTTGCTTCATTACTTGGGGCACCAAAGCCTGGGCCATGGAAGGAGGAGCGCTCCCTCCATAGCTGGCAGCTCTCGGAGGGAGAAAACATCCTTGGGGGTGCGGAGAAGAGCCATACGAGGGGCTTGTAGTGCCAGCAAGACAATGCCGCTCTTGCCTCGGGAGAGAAAAGTCTAAGGCTCGGCTGCTGGACACTGCTACAGCATGATGTCTGACTCATCTTGTAGGTGCACCCAGCAGCGCTGTAGATGTCATGTGCACACATGGACATGGCTGGTCTTCCAAGGCTAATCCATGATTAGGCAGAAGATAAACAATAGGATTAGAGCAGGAGCAGTTGACAGGCACTGGAAGGCAGCTTTGTGGACCAGTATCAGGTCGGCCAGGCATTGCAGGAGGTTTACCTCAGGTCAGCAGTTTTTACGTGTTTTTGTCTACACTGGAGCTTGCGGACAGTAGTCGGCCAGAAGAAGTGGCTTCCAAGAGCCTATAAAAAGGCACAACATAGATTCTTTTGGAGTCATCTGACCCCCACTTTGGGGCAGGTCAAGAGTCAGTCCCTTAGGTTACCCCTTTTGGAAGGCCAAAGGCCACAGAATCTGTACACCTTTACCATATGAATAACACAGCCATCTCTCTCTCTCTCTCTCTCTCTCTCTATTTGTGTTTGCATCATGATGTTCCTATCTTAGTGTTTAGGGATGAAAGAAGACACAGAGCTTCTGCTCATGTGATAGTAAAGAGTGAAATATGTCTGTCCAAATGGAGTGTATGCTCTCCCTCTACAGGTGGGGGTTTAAGGCCAAAAGACCATTCTACTTTGTGGCTAGGTATAAAGGCGTCACAGGCCTTGAAATGACTTGGAACTTCTTCGGTTCTGGGCATGGCAAGGGTGAGCACGATGGGGTAAGGGCCGTGGTGAAAAGAGTTTTGACACAGGATCAGTTGAAGGGAGATGGAGAGAAATTGAAATGTGCATCAGATGTGGTGGCATGTCCAAGCCCACCACTGAGTGAGTAGTATAGTAAGCATGAATATTGCATGAGGGACATAGCAGACCTCACAACCTTCTTATCCTTGCAAGTCTCAATAAGTTCTCTTTTACAAGGAAATTCTCAACTTTGGGAAGACTAATCCGACTGGATGAATGGGAATTTAAGAGCCCACACAATTGAACTTGAACCTGAAGAGGAGGATTATTAGTTGTGCCATAGTGTGAACACTGTCCTTCCATAACCTGAAGAGGAGAAGGATTAGTTATCCCATTCATCAAACTAGATGTCCATGCCTTTAGTAGCATTACTACAACATGCTTGCTAGGTATGCCAGGTTGCTATGCTGCAAATGAGCTCCCACTATTGATTTGTGGGGTTAGAGATGTCCATTCACATGTTGCCGGTAACATGGGTTCTTGTGGAAGCGTGTTTATGATTGATTGATTGGGATCAATGCCTAGTCAGACTCCAGAGATTTAAACCCATGCAACAAATTGCTTCTTCTTTATGCTCAATATACCGTAGAGAGAGATGACCTAATCTACCATGTATTACTAACATGAAGTATATACAATGCTAGCATTGCTCTTGAGCTCTCAATGACTCAATGATGCCTGACTAATCAATGAATGAATATGACTAAGGCCTAGACTCCTATTTATAGTGTCTAATGTTGGTGAGTTAGCTACCAACCCTACCAACCCTAATTGTAATGTCCAACTAAGTGCGTTCACACAATAACCCAATAACTATGTCCACACTTGGCTTCCCATTGGCCGCTTGGACAATATTGCAATGAATTGGCAGAATAGTCCTTACATGCCCACGTTCTCGACCTCTTAGCTGGCCAATGGATAGAAGCATGTCCACATTAGAGTCAGGAGAGAGTGCACGTGACAAGAAAAAATCCAATCGTAGGTGTTTGATTGGACTTTGTGTGGTTAAACTCTTTCATGAGGCTTTGTTCCTTTTTGTCCTTGGGGAGGAGAACAGGGAGGGGTTTCCAGGGATTTGCCATGAAGGGTCCAAGTTGTCAACCATTCTCGAAAGTGGTACAAACTATGGGAATTTGTGAACTTATTGTGGTGGTTACAAGGCTTACATTTTGATGTTATTCTTGTTAGCATTGGAACTTATCCTTTGTGAAATGCATGCAGGTTGTTGGTCCATATGCCGATAGAGCTCGAATTCCAGGAATTGATATTGAATTGAAGGATGGCGATACATGGATGTTTGGTAACCAAGAAATGGTGGTATTAGATACTCCAGGTCACACACGAGGTATTAAATATGTATATACATACATATATACATAAATAATTAAATAAACGCGCACACACACACACACACACACACACACACACACACACACACACACACACACACGCGCGCGCGCGCGCCTTTTCTGGTACTCTTATCATGGTTAGACATAAATTTTAACCTTATTTGGCATACAATGATCGCAATGGCAGAGGGATTGTTCTGCAATGTATGATTGCTGATGAGCTGTATGAATTTTCAAGTGTTTATGCCTCACAAACTTCAGTGACCAAGGGTGCAATGTGGTAGTCTTTTCAAACACATCCATGGCTATCAAATGCTTATATTATAGGGGATTTTAACAGTTCACCTACTTATGCTGACGATTCGATCTCATATGATGCGCATTTAGAAACAAATGTGGGATCAAACCTTGACTCTTTTGGATGCATGTAATTTGTGGACACATCTCATGCCTCAACAGTTGGGCTTTACTTTTTATCATAATGCACTTACAGACTACTAGGTAAGCAATCTTCTGTCATGCAAAGCATGGTCATGAATCGACATACCAAAATATAACCCAAGCCATATAGGCGTGTGATCCGAAAGCCTCAATGTATGATCAATCCACATTTTGCAGGTATATGCTCATATTGGGCAGCATACAAAAGATACCATCTGTCCAAATGGATGCTGACAGCAATTATCTATTGCATACTCACTTTATACAGATGGTACATGTCGTTGTCTATCCTCTTATACTTCACATGAGAGAGGATTTGGATGTTGCTTGGTATGGTTTTGTGATGTGCATGTAGGCATAAAAATGTATTAGTCAATCTCCCTTTCATTTAGCTTGTAACAGGTGGTTGTTCTAGGGCAATGATGCTCTTTGGACCATTGTTGATAGGTTTAGCAAGTAGGTACACTTCTTGGGACAGTAAGGCGAAAAAAGCAAGGCAGAAAATGGGGATGGCGGAATGGAAGTGGGGGCAAAACAGAAGAGGAGGCGACAGAGCTGGAAGGAGAGAAGGCGGGAGCTCAACTTGGCGCAGGAGTAGGCAGGCGAAGAAGGAGGACCACCAGGTGAGCTCAACAAAGAGCTCAAATGAATCTTGGTTAAGACTAAAGTCCATCTTTGGTTAGTCCAATGCAGTTGCAAGACTGCTCTATAGATTACAGATGAAAAATGGTGTTTACATTGCTACACATCTCAATGATGTGAGATGCCTTATAGACCAGCTAGGAGGAGTCGTTGTTGTGGTTGATGAAAAAGAAGCAGTCTTTGTTTTATTACCAAGCATGCTTGCAAGTTATGAGCATTGCGTTTCTGTTATAGCTAATCAAACAAATCTTACTATGATCTTTGTTGGAATATCCTTCATTTTAGAGGAGACCAGGTTGCAAAAGCTTACAAGATGGATAATGAGTTCTTCAAAGAAGAGCCTGCCTTTACTAACAATTACTGGCGGTGGAGCCAATGAAGAAGACGGTAATTTTAGGTGATTCGTGCTAGAAATACGAACTTGTAATTCTGTATGGAAAAAGGAGGCACATCGTTCTTTGTATTTCTGTGTGGTTGAGGATTGTAAGCTTATTTGCAAGTGATGGAAGTCTCTGGAGCCATGTGGAGGTGGACAAATGGGTGTGGAGGTGGCAATGAAAAGGTCTTTGGGTGACGCAATAGAGGGCATCCTTAAAAAAGGTACAGTGAAGGACTTTATAGGAAGAATGGTCTTTGAGATCATGCTCAAGAGGCAAGGTCTTGGGCTATTTAATACGCACTTGCACTTACATTTTGTGAGCGAATCTAATGCAATTAGTCTGATGCTTTAAGTCTTTCTATTTCTCATTGCGCTGATTCGCTAGTCAGCTTTGATCCACCATGGGTATTAGAGATTGATTGGGTTAGTTGAGCTCGAAATTTATCCTTCTCTTCTGTCTTTATTTATGGGTTAGTTAGAGAAAGAACACTCCCAATCATTTTATAGGGGTATCAGAGGTGGTTCCTTGAAAGTTTTTTGTTTCAAACTGCATGATCTTATTTGAATTAGCAGTCTACTTATGTAAGTCAGCTAAGGTTAAATCATCATGCAATGTCTTGCAGTTGAGCATGCTCGTATGGTGGAGGTCTATGCCGTCATGGAAGAGAAGTTACTTGTATCATTTGAAGATCATGAATAAAGTCGTTCCAGATGATGGGTTGTCTATCCATTTTTTGCAAGTTCCAAGAAATCCTTATGTAATTTATTGTCAATTTTCCTACGGGAGACTTTGATGGGCTTCCATGCGCCCATGGAGTGGGTGGGCACCGGTCCCTAGATGACACCCATGCCCAAAAAAGATCCTTCAATTAGTAGAAAAATGTACATTGAAAAATAGCTTGATCCATCTATAAACTTACAAGTCTAAGAGAAGGTGGAGCTCTTTTTACGTATGGTGAAGATCACAGATGAGGAGGTGAAGAGCCACACTAGGGTCTATATGTAGCATGGGTGCTTGTGGAAGCGTGTTTATGAATTGATTGATTGTGATTAGTGCCTAATTAGAGAGCTAAACCCATGCACAGACTGCTACTCCTTCATGCTCAATACATAGTAGAGAGAGATGACTTAATCTACCATGTATTACTAACATGAAATATATAGAATGTTGAATAGAGATACTCAATGGTAGCATTGCTCCTGAGTTCTCAGTGACTCAATGATGATCAATGAATCAATAAGTCTAAGCCTAGGCTCCTATTTATAGTGTCTAATGTTGGTGAGTTGGCTACCCAACCCCCAACCCTAATAATAATGTCCACCTGAGTGTTCGCATAGCAACCCAATAACTTTGTCCACACTAGGTTGCTTATTGGGGGCCTAGACAACATTACAATGATTTGGCACAATAGCCTTTACAAACACATGAATCTGGCCTTTGTACTCGACCTATGAGGTGGCCAATGGGTAGAAGCATGTCCATGTCACACTTCGGGAGAGTGTGCACGTGACACTGTAGCTTGCATGGTCCTTGAGCTATTGGGGAGGTGCTACCATGGACGGTGAAGAGCGTGAATGAGGTCTGTTTAGATGGCACTAATGAACCCGATTGGCTATCCCGTCGATGGGCTCATGGCAATGTTCCAGCCGATTTGCCAGGTTGTGTGGCCATTGATTAACTCCCAACAACAGTCTTGAGGCACATGTATCTTTCATCCCTCAACGACTTTGATCCCTTGAAAAATGAGGTGGATTGAGGGCCTTTAGTGTTCTTCTTAGATAGAAGCGTGATGCCTATCTCCATTGGTAATCCCAAAGGTGATGTGCTCAAACTTTTCTTGCACACTGGAGTGCTGACAGCTCCAACCACAAACCCTCCCCCCCCCCCCCCCCCCCCCCCCCCCCCCCCCCCCCCGGCAGGGAGGTTTCCAATGGTTGTTGATGCGGATGGTATCATGGCCCGTAGGATCCAAAAGCCTTGGCTCAACACAAGCTTTCTTGCTTGATCTGACTCACCCGAAGGCATGTCGTCACGGATCTTGTTGAGTCAACCATTCGCTAGCAACTGTGTATTCTTTGAGGTCTTCTCAGCAACAAGATTTCCGGGGCACCACCCAACAAAAGAAAACCACCTAATTAACACTTGTGTGTACAAGAAGGTTGCAAAGGGAACATCGTTTCGCGATGAAGCGAGGGTGGGAGTGGCCTTAGTGCTCGTCCTGCTATCTTCCACACGCTTGAATACTTTCTTCCACATGCTTTAATAGTGCTTGGCCCTTTTATAAAGGTTGGGCTCCTTTGTCCTGCATTTTTTAAATATATGTGGCCTATAGTTGTTTCTCATACCAGTACGAACCTATTCGTACCATACGGCTCGTACGATACGATTTCGTATGATATTGTAAAGTACGAATTGACCGTTGGCAGTTTTTCGCTGTGGGCAGTTTTTGACCCTTCCAAATTTAAAATATCTATGTTTGGAAGTGTAAAAAAAAACTGTCCCAAGATTTCATATTGTACCAAAAATTCGGGTATGGTAACCGTACGGTATCGTATTTTTGTACCGTGACAACTATGGTGTGGCCCCACTTATAAATACAAGTGAACACACATAGTATTAAACCTTGTGAACATATTTAAGGTTGCAAAACTCATAAAAGTTGCTTGTTAACATTAGATTAATGTAGCACTCCCCTTCTTGGGCTTAAACGCATCCCCGATCCTCGGACACATACATACTATAACACCATGCTCACGCATTGAGTTCTATGTATTCAAAAGTTTAATGTGCTAGGGATAGCTAAACTGTGCATCCGTCATTTGGCACCATAACACCATGCTCACGCATTGAGTTCTATGTATTCAAAAGTTTAATGTGCTAGGGATAGCTAAACTGTGCATCCGTCATTTGGCACCATAACCCCAATCCATCAAATTCACACAAAATACGCTAACTCTTAATAATATCAGAAATATGTGCATATGAGGAAAGAATTCTGTTATATCTGTCCTCAAAGACAAGTATTCCCGTCATTTGTATTCTCCAGAGGCAATCTTGCCATGTCATCTGATTCCAAAAGGATCCATTAGAACACATGCGCAAGTCCTAGAAGTCGGCAGAAATATGTGCATATGAGGAAAGAATTCTGTTATATCTGTCCTCCAAGACAAGTATTCCCGTCATTTGTATTCTCCAGAGGCAATCTTGCCATGTCATCTGATTCCAAAAGGATCCATTAGAACACATGCGCAAGTCCTAGAAGTCGGTAAAGTGGAGAAGTTACAAGAGCTGGTGACATGGGAGGAGGGGGAGCTGCAGTTTCACGCCATAGGGAGTTACGTACTGTAATGGCGGGATTCTTCTAGTGACGGGTGCATGTTTAGGGAGTCTAGAGGGCTTCACGAATTCTTGAGGTGGGCAATGTGAGGTAGAAAAGCTAAAGGAGATGCCCAAAGGCACTAAATTAAACAAGGTCCAAAAGGGTTTACACCTTAGAGAAGTAGTTGGCCACATGGCAAGCTTTTGAAAACTGGTGTGGCCTAGCATGTGAAAGTAGCCACAAATTGTGTGGAAATGCTATTTCCGGCTTCAAGGAAAGTGTCGTGCATGAAGAAAAGACTATACTATGGTTGGGTAGAAAATAAGTGAAGAAACTCTCTATTGATTTATGGTTATTCCATGAATAAGCTAATGTGTTTTTAATCTTTAAACTGCCCTAATAAGGGTTTTAAGGACAGCATTCTTGTGAGTAGATGATTATGTTATAGGTAGGGCAGGGATAAGGGAGTAGATATTGGTGGAGAACCAGGTAGCTAAAGAGTTGTTTGGGGGGGGGTGGGGGGGGGAGAGGGCGAGGGGGGTGCGGGGCGCGTTGCAAGGGAGCTGCAGTTTTGCATCACAGGCAATATTACATCCTATATTGATGGGATTCTCTTAGTGATGGGTGCGTATTAAGGGAGTCTAGAGTGCATAACCAATGCTTGAGGTGGCCAATTTGAGGCTGCAAGGCTAAAGGGGATGCCCAAAGGCAAGTGTCGTGCAAGAAGAAAAGACAACACTATGGTGGGGTTGACAATAAGTGAAGAATCCCTCTATTAATTTAGGGTTATTCCATGAATTAGCTAATGTGTTGTTAATCTTTAAATTTCTGTATAAGGGTTTTAAATGAGGACAGCATACTTGTGAGTAGATGATGTTTATGTTATAAGTAGGGCAGGGATAAGGGAGCAGACAGAGATGGAGAAAGAGGTAGTGGAACGGTGTGTGTGAGAGGGGGGGGGCGTGGGTGGGTGGGGGGGGGTGAGGGACAGCAGTTTAGCGTCACTTTGTCGTCCAAGGGCTCAGAGATAGGGTCTTGAGAGACCAAAGCTGAGTTATTTCTAGTGATCGCAGTTCTTGCCCTTATATATTTAAGGCATGAAGCATCTTCCTTTAACGTCCAAAATTGTATACTCATAATAAATAGTATGAGAAAAAGATCAAATAGTTAAAGAATTATATTTTGTAAAAGGACTGCTTGTGCAAAACATAAAACATATTGAATTGTTACCTTGAGTGTCTGGGATGCTTCATGTTTGAAAACATTATGGCGTATTTTACAGGGCATGTATGTTTCTTTTTCCCAAGCTCAAAAAGTATCTTTACTGGAGATACCTTGTTCTCACTATCATGTGGAAAGCTTTTTGAAGGGACACCTCAACAGGTAACATATTTGGGATATTAAGACTAGATGAAGCTCAGGTGCATAGACACATGCATGTGGATATGAATTACAACTTATGTATGGAAACATGTTTTATGGTTTCATGGATATTTTTTTTGTATCCAAAAGAACTCCATTTACAAAAACGTTTACATTTTGAAACGTAGTATGTGTTTGTTTACTTTAATGCATTAGCATGTAAAAATGCACAAGGAGCCACGGTAAATTCCATGCAAGTTGAAAGCTGTTTCTTGAGTTATGATGCATTTTTATTGAAAAGTAAGCCCGTGTAGGAACAGGATTAGGGTTGAATCATTTGCACACTTTTCTGACTTTCTCATTGTCAATACGGAAACTGCTTAGATTCCTCGGGATACAGTGAGCTGGTACATCCCCGGCGTTTGACTGTCGTCCCCCTCCCCCCTGTGCCTTCTCATCACCCCTGCCTCCTTGCAGATTTATTCAGGATAGGAGTATCTTGGATGATATCTTTACCTTTTGGGAGGAACTTGCCTTTGCCAGGAGGATATGACAGTTCTCCTGGATTTTGAGAAAGATTACGCCTTCAGGGCACCATGCTTCGGATGGGATTCCCAGATGGTTAGATAAGAGGAGTCTCAGCCTTTATTCTGCCGTCCACAGCCAGGTCCTCATCCAGGGGGCCAAAAGCCCCCTCGCCCCTTCCTCTTCCTCTTTGTTGCAGAGAGGCGACGATGAGAAAATATCTGACAGGTCAGGGGACAGGGCTCCAGGGCCTTCGTCTCCCCACGAGATCCCAGGTGGAGCTTCTTGACTCAGAGTTTGCATATGACACGGCTGCCTTTCTCTTGGAGGAGGGCAATCTTCAGAGATTTGCGTTGCCATCGAGGACTTCTGCCTTGCTTCAGGCGCTCAAATCAGTTGGCACACATTGTGTGACTTCTGGGTTAGATCATCCACCCCAGCTTGGCGACCAGTTGTGTCTTTTCAGGGGATTCCCAACTGCATCCCGGTTAGGTATTTGGGATGTTAGGTGGGGATTGATATCTCGCCAAACCAGCAACGTGCCCCTCTTCTTCTGAGCATTCAAAAGAAGCTTCTTTATTGGAGCACTACCTGACTCTCGCTCACCGTCGTGGTGGTGGTGCAAACGAGGTGCTCATGGCGATGATGTGGTACAATATGTCATGCTGGGTGTACTCCTGGGTGTGCCTCGGACAGGTTTATTGGCTGATCCAGACTTTTCTTTGGGCAGGGACAAACAATCGGTGCGCCCGGGCCAAGGTGGCCTGGATGTTGATTATCCAGCCTCGTCATCATGGTGGACTGCACATCATTGATCCAGCTAGCAAAGCCCTGTTGGGCAAGCTGATCGTTCAAGGCCTTGAGCCAGAGGGTGAGCCCTGCTTTTCTTCTCGCACGGATTTCGGACCGCAGTACCCCCTCTCTTGGTGGTCTCCCCGGACCCTTAGTGTGCGCTAGATATTCATGGAGACCTGTGCTTGCGGCCTAAGCTCCTCCTTCAAGGACCGTTGTGCAGCCAGTTTGATCAGAGCTTGGGCTCACCGCAAGCCAACCCTCTGTAAAAGGCCTCCTAGGCTTGTCTAACCAATATCTCCTAAACACAGTCCAAACAAGATTAGAGAAACCAAATAAAAGGGGTGCAGGCAAGCTCACCACCCAACTGTAGAATCATTACTTCGATCCACCCCCGATCCAGGGGCCAAGGTTACACCACATAGATACATGCCAGTGAGTACTGGCCTCCCATACCATGAGTGCGTGCCCACAGGTGCTCTCGGCAAGATTATCTATGATCTGCCATGTCCATAGCAGGAGTAGAAACTTTGGTCGAGGCACAAACCCATTAGAAGTACAGTGCAGAACTGACTACATAATAATAACCCCACGGCATCACTTATATAGTGATAACTACGGCTATAAATAGTTAACCTGCTATATATAGTTGACATCCCATACCAGCAATGCTTGGTGACAGGGGCCCTTGGCAAGATTATCTGTGATCTTCCATGTCCACGACAAGAGTAGAAACTCTTGTCCAAGCACAGACCCATCAAGATTCAAAAGTGAACCAAAGAGCTGACTACATAATAATAACCCAAGGCATCACTTATATAGTGATAACTGTCGTTATAAATAGCTAACCAGCTATAGATAGCTAGTAGCCTAGTTTTATTAATTTTGAACCTTAGCCCTCTACATGTACATGCTATCTCCTAGTCCCAGGGTCCCCTAACCCTGCTCGAATAGGCATGCTAATGTGAGGATTAGCTCTAGGTACATAACATACTTTCCCTCCTTAGACATTTCCACTCTAGGAAACAAAATCTGTGTAAGCAAGAAAACCAGGGAACCTATGTTGTATACTAGCAACTGTCTCCCAAGTCGAGTCCTCCTATGCCCTATCTTTCCACTTAATTTTATACTTAGGGATCAACTTATTTCTAAGTTGCCTTTCCATGAAATCCATAACCTCTTCCAGTTCATGTGGAACATAGGACAAGTCCTCAACCTCAACATCATCGTGAGGAGTCACAATGCTATCCTCAACTCCCAGCATCTCTTTCAGTCTACTGACATGAAAGATTAGATGAAATTTCACATTTTGAGGTAGTTCTAGTTTATAGGTTGCCTCTCCGATTTTTTTAAGGATTCGGAAAGGTCCACACTACCTAGGGGATAGCTTCCCAAACTTCCTTGTCCATAACGTCTCTGAACTCTTTGGTATTTGCAAATACACGAGCATTCCCTTGGATAACTCCCTTTGCGAACACTGTCTATCTGCATAAAACCGTGCTTTATCGTGAGCACTTTGGATAGAATAGCTCTGGCTAGCATCGCTTGCATGTCTGGCAAGAAATCCCTAGCCGCTTAAGTCCCATAGTTATCGAAGATCTAGGTTGCTGGCTGTACATTAGCATAAATGGGCTGTAACCACTGGCCGCATGCTTAGCACTATTATGGGCAAACTCAATCATCAGGACGTACCTCTCCCAGCTTGATGGGCTCTAGGTTGGTATCCGTACATTAGCATAAATGGGATGTAACCAACTGTTCGTATGCTTTGCACTATTATGAGAAAACTCAACCATCAGGATGTACCTCTCCCAGTCTGATGGTCTCTTGGAGACTTATGCACGAAGCATATCCTCCAAAACGTGAGGATAATTAGAGGAGCTGAATCTCCAGTTTCTTGGTGCCTGAAGTGTCCGGTAAACTTCGAGTCCCTATCACTCCCTCTATCACAAGGTAAACCATATAACCTGAAAAGCTTCTCAACAAACTTTTATGCCAATTCAGGAACTGCTATTGTTTTCCTTGTGGATAAAAATCTTGCCATCTTTGTTAATTTGTGTCTATCACCACGCAAATGGCATCATTCCCTTTGCGAGTGCGGTAAACTGGTGATAAAGTCAATGGAAATACTCTCACATTCACTATAAGGGATCTCTAGAGGGTGTAGCAATCTTGCTACCCTAAGGTGCTCAGCCGTATGGTCACGTAACATTGATGACACTTTACCGCTATGCCCTAATCCTGGGCTAGTAAAAAAACATACGTTTTACCAAGTCATAGGTTTGTTGTACCTCTAGATGACTTGCCGCTGTAGGAGTGTCATGATAGTCATAAAGGATCTTCCTCCAAATCTCAGTACTATCTGGCATGCAAACCATATTATTTTGGAACAAAAATCCGTTCTGAATAAGATACTGACTTCCAGCCACCTTGATAGGTGGAATGATCCCTGAGCTCTGGTCTCTAATAATGGAGCTCCTTGCTTGGACTTGTTGCCAAAACTGTCCAAAATATCTATCGGTCTCACATAGCCCTCTCAGGGTATCATAAAGGGTAGCCTAAATCTCAATGAAACTCAAAAGATTCACTTCCCCAATCCAACTCAATGCATCTGCTGCAACTCTATTCAAGCTACCCTCTTGATATCGAATTTCCATGTCAAATCCTGCAGCAACTTTACCCACCGCACGTTCTTCCCCCTCAACTCAGGTCTATCATGAAAATACTTGATCGACTCATGGTCGGTCAAAGTGACAAATTTGGGTCCACACAAGTAATGTCTTCAAATGTTCAATGTGTGAAAAACCGCATGGTAGAGGTGGGTAGCATGAACAATGCATAGAACAAGGGCAACACCCTGGTGGTATGCTTAGAAGAAAAAAGCCAGCACAAAAAGCACGCGCAAGAGAAAAAAGAATGTGTATTCAGCAGAAAAAACATGTCGTCAATTTTAGGAAAAGCCGCACTGGTTTTTTTATTAAAAAGAAAAAGAAGATACTTTTTCTCAATAAATATTCGATGGCCTTTTTTCTAAAAAGAGGGGGGAAAGCTATAAGTCAATAAAAGCACATGTGGGTTTTTAAAATTAAAACTGAAAAGCACATTGGTTTTTAGGAGAAAACCCAAAAGCAAACAAACTACTTGCAAAATTTTTGCAGCAGCTCGTCTCAACACGTGAGTTTTCTTTGAGCAGCAACAAACTACCTTGGGATTGTCAAGGGGGGACTTGCTTGTGAGTTCTCTAGATCCAAAGTCCATATCCTTGGTTAAGAAATCTAAAAGTACTCCGCCAGCTTCCAAGAGCGGGATTGGTAATTGAGTTTGTGGGAGAGCAGAATTTTTGCAGCAGTTCATCTCAACACGCAAGTTTTCTTTAAATTAAAATTGAAAAGCACATTGGTTTTTTAGGAGAAAACCCAAAAGCAAGTAAACTACTTGACGCTTTAGATAAAAGGGAGGACTTGCTTGTGAGTTCTCCACATCCAAAGTCCATCTCCTTGGTTAAGAAGGCTGAAAGTACTCCGCCAGCTTCCAAGAGTGGGATTGGTAATTGAGTTCGTGGGAGAGCAGAATTTTTGCAGCAGTTCATCTCAACATGAGAGTTTTCTTTGAGCAGCACC
This sequence comes from Cibotium barometz, assembly GCF_041138505.1. Classification (NCBI taxonomy): domain Eukaryota; kingdom Viridiplantae; phylum Streptophyta; class Polypodiopsida; order Cyatheales; family Cibotiaceae; genus Cibotium; species Cibotium barometz. The sequence goes on from NC_141077.1 coordinate 44,262,335, forward strand.
AACTACCTTGGGATTGTCATGGCTGATGAATTACAGAATGATCGTGTGATGGGGACGAGAATGTTCAACTCGACGAAGACCATCATGTTGACGATGTGACGGTCAATGACTTGGTCACTAAAGTTGACTTCGATGCAAGGATGACCAGTAGATTAGGGACCTTACCAACACCATTGTTGTTATACAAGCAACATTGGCGGGTTTGGTGACATGAGGGGGAGGTGGGACAGCTTTAGTTGCACCCTCTTTTACTCCGGAACCCTATATGGGGAGTGGAATCAGAAGACTCTGGAGACAATTGACACTTGGCTTTATAGATGGGGTACACAATTCGAGTTCCACTTTGAGTTTCATCCTTTCCTAGAGGATAAGAAAATACAGATGGTACATGGATTCCTGACAATGAAAGCCCTTACCTGGTGAAAAGAATTACGAGCTAAGTCCACGGCGTGGGGAGATTTTGAGAGAGTTTTTCAAGAAGAGTTCTTGCAGGCCGAGGACGAGTACAACATTCTATCCAAGCTTAAACCTTGGAAATGAAGAATATTCCTTTCGACACATTCACAAACATTTAGAGAGTTTTAGGCATGGGAAACGCACATGGATCTTATTAGTCAATCTAAGTCCCTTAACCCACGTAAAGAGACGCATTCATGCATATACAGTCAGTAGAAACCTTAGGGTTTGCATCAGAAAGCATTCTGCGTATTGCACATCATTCATCCATTGTATCTAGACCATGGCAAACACCTCAGATATCATCTAGTATTTATCAGGATATTTACTAGGATTTTTCCCCATCATTTTCAGCATTTTACACATCATTTATGCATTTATGGTGGACATGAGCAGTCGGCCAGCTTTGTAGCCAGCCGATTGACTCATTGTGCCCATATAAATAGATCCCTAGCATATTCAGCCATTCATTCAATCATAAATCAGCATTGAGCATTTAAGCACTTGGCATCTTCAGGTCAAGGAGCAAAGCGATTGCAGTTTCAGTCACTAGCCCTCAGCGTTTATCTCCTACAGCCATAGGCGCCTCAAACGCATGAGCATTCAGCACTTCTTCATGAGCAAAACGCATCAGTTCAGCATTCAGCCATCAGTTCATCTAGCGTTTTCTGCATCGATACGGTTTTCAGCATTCATCTATTCATCGTTTTGCTCCAACCACTTGGTGAAGGTAAAACACAGCATTCATAAGCATTTTAAGGATTCATATTATTCAGTCTAGAACAGTCCCTCTCTCAGCCACAGCTTTGCATCCCCTTCTCATTCCATTTGGGAAGAGTGCATAGGCTTGAGATTGGACATCTTTGGTGCTTCTACAGCAGTGTACAGTTCAGCCCAACACTTGGTCGTCTGAGGTCTTGCGTTTGGCTTATCGTCAGTCACACCGTCAGTCTCGTTAAAGATAATAAAGCAAATACTATCTCGGTAACGGGATAGGGGGCCTTCAGTGTGTAATTCGGGACCCCATACGGTGTACAGTTCTCATCTCTCTCTCTTATATCTCTTTAAAGTTTGAAGTCATTAAAGTGGATTGCTAAACTCGCGAAACTCAGGATACAGAAGATGGTGTGAGCATTCGTGTGACAGGATCCTCCAATACGAATACTTCCGCTGCATGTTACATTACTATTTTGGGATTCTTTGTGGATGGATTGCCTGATGAACATCAACTCTAGATCAGGAATAATCAAAGCAAAACATTGAATGATGGCCATCCGATATGCCAAGATTTTTAATGAGCCAGTGGTGGCAAAAAAACAACCAAAGGATCCCCATTAACCCTCATCGACAGACTAGGCAGGATCCCAGTGTAAACGAAAGTTTAAGCATGGGAAGACTTCACAGTTTCCTGGAGAAACCCAGAGTTAGTCACAGACTATGGGTGACCCCAATTCGAAGAAATCAAATAATGTAGAGCAGACTCTTCAATACATGAAAGAGGGTCAGTGCTTCACTTGTGGTCAACAAGAGTACATGAGGATGAACTGCCCACAGTCGAAGGGCAAGTCAGAATCAAAGGGGGCCCATGCAACATAGGCTAAACGTAAGATTACTTCCGTACATACTATTGTTTTAGATCAGAGTTCTTGCAAAGGTTGTTGCTTTAGTATGAAAGTTTCAGTCCTATGGACCTAATACGGACGTATGGGTCAGTCGTAATGAAAACTGTACACATTCTTGAGTACTCAACTTCATGAATGCCAAGCTTGTGTAGAAGTTGGGAGAAGCCACTAGATTTCATGATTATGAAATCTAGTGGATAGAGCTACTTGGAGCCACTTGAATTCATGATTAGAATGTGGATAGGGTAGTGCTATTATAAGAAGACTGGTTTCATAGCCGTGATGTACGGATAGACTGGAAGTATCATAAGCTAGCTTTTGTCATGGATGGTGTCCATTTTTGTCTCCAGGGTGATTTTGATGTCCCATCCATGACTCTTGTAAAATCAGTTGAACTTCATAATATAGTAAAGAATTCTAATTATGAAGTGTTTCAATGTGTTCTAGATACCATGTCATCTAATACTAATTAAGATACGGATAGCTGAAGAAGACATCTTTAAAACGGGTTGCAAAATAAAGTATTGGAAGGGTTGCTTGAATCAAGTGGTGGATGCCTTGAGTAGAATTGGGGAGGTGAACTCTTTAAGCTTCAAGGAGATTAGGACTGACCTTTGTGACTCTCCGAGAGGGCTATGTGAAACCGACAGTCATTTTGGTTGGTATTGGTAATTTAGTAGTGTCACATGCGTGGGAGCTTTGTGTGTCTTCTTTCAGCCCTAAGCAACTGAATAGGAACCTTGATGCAAATCACCAACAAAGACACAGAGAAGGAGAGAGAGATAGCTGTATTTTCAGTATATTATATAGTACAAAAGACCGTACAAGATCTGTGGCATTTGGCCTTCCAAAAGGAGTAATCTTAATACCTAAGAGTCCTAATCCTTGACCTGCCCCAAAAGGGGGGAGATGACCTACACTAAGCGCAATCCCTTCCTTTTATAGGCTCTTGGAAGACTAAATGAACTGGCAGACTGCTGGTTGGCCAGTTCCTTGGACAAGGAATACTACATATGCTGCCGATTGGAAGTATATCACCTCCTAAGCTTGGCTGACAGGGTCTTGGTCCACCAAAAGCCTTCTCATGCCTATGAAAGCTAATACTAATGCTCAAACTCTAATGCTTTATCTGCTGCCCAATCATGATTTAGCCTGGAAATCAGCCATGTCCATGTTCAACTCAACAAGGCTAACCAACATGTAAACTTGCATACTACCACACCAATTAATGAGGGAAAACTCCAAGCTTCAACATCCTCTCCATCCATAATGGAGTTGAAAGAGGGCATAATTTAGGTAAACCCACTTTTTAAGCGAATTGTAGGAGCTTAGTAACAGAAAAAAAAAACCCACTCTTGGGGTAGCCAGAAGAATACAACTCACATTAGGCAAAATTTGGACTCAAAAGGGCACTCTAAGAAGAGCTACTTTATCACTTTGCTAGACAAAGCCTTGTCATGCCTTCGACAGCTGCTAATGTTCCAACCCTAATATTTTATCTGCCGCCCAATCAGGATTTAGCTTGGAAATCAGCCATGTCCATGTGTGCACATGACAACTAGACAGTTTTTTGAATGCTCCACATCCATGATGTTATTTAATTAGTTCAGGCCTTACCAAAGTAATATTCACTTTCTTTTCGGGTGGGCCTGGGTATGAGAGATCTTTATGGAAAAGTTTCCTATCATTAGTATGTGTGGGTAGTTTGCCTTTTCATCTCCTCTACTAAGCTATGGAGCACCAAGTTCTCACATAGCTACTAATGTGTTGTAACCTATTATTTCTGCTCATGCTACTTGTCTACTTTATTCATTCATGTGTAAATTAGCTCTAATAATCCATTGAATTGCATCATTGGTTCTCTGTATATGAAATCTTATTCTTGGTTGCGATGGAAATGTTTCTATGGATTCACTTTTTGATCGTGCTTTAAGTAAAACTTGCTGTACTCCTGTGTACACTGCACTCATAATTGACCTTGTTATTTATACTGCACACAATACTATAGCACCAGTAGTGGAAAAATTCCATCATTATAAACTTCATAGTTTCATGCTTGATCTTGAAGTATCAATGTATGTGATATGTAACATGTAGCCATGTATTTAAGTTTTGTGATTCTGAAGATTTTGTTAGTATAGTGAAAAAAATCATGTATGTGTATAGCTGGAGAGGGAGGTCCCCCTTTTCCGCTTGTTTCTTTTTTCGCCCTCATGGGGATTTTCTGCATTGCTTTTGCCTCCACGGAGGGTTGTAGTCTGTTCCATGCAGATGTTTTCTTTTGACTAATAGGAATATTTTTTTTTTGGGGGAAAAAAACTATATATGTGTATATACATGTTTGGAAAAAACAAGTATGACTCCAATATCTATGATTGTCTCAATTCAGATTGTGTATAGGCGTCCACTGGTTTTGTAATATTCCAGTGTATGAAAGTTTTATTGCTCTAATTGTTATTTAGGTTCTCTTATGTATGCCAGTTTATGAGGTTTATTTTATGCACACGGTTTGTAAATTGTTGATTAGGTTCTCTTATGTATGCCAGTTTATGAGGTTTATTTTATGCACATGGTTTGTGAAAGGAATGTACCTTATTGTAAAACTAGTTCATTTTCAATAAATAAAGAACTACATTGCTGACGACTTTTAGTTTTCTATGGTTTTAAACTTTATAAGTGTGGAATCTCGAAGGCTTTTGTAATCTTTTATGTATTTTTATCAAACCAGAAATTTTTGGAATTGGTTACAGATGTGGACTTCTCTTTCAAAGATAATGTCACTGCCAGATGATACGTTGGTCTACTGTGGACATGAGTACACTATTGTAAGTTCTCAATGTGATCAAAACTGGTTTGCTGCTTGGGATCATTAATTGTTTTTCTACACAGTTTACTAAAGCATAGTTTTCTTGTATATGTTTAAGTGGCCCAAAAATATTTTCTTGTAAAGCATAGTTTTCTACACAGTTTACTAAAGCATAGTTTTCTTGTATATGTTTAATTGGCCCAAAAATATTTTCTCTCCATCTGGTCACTTGAAAAAAGAAATGGTTGGCCTTGGTGGAGCTGCAGAACATTAGATAAAAAAAGGTGATCTGTTGACACTCGGTAGTTGTATTGTGTGCTTGCACTTAAACAGTCATATGTTCTATCCACAAGGGTTGAATTCAGGACAGAGGACTCATGGGCCTTGGCTTTACAAAAATTTTCTCTACTCACTAGGATTGGATTGGTGAAAAAAGATTGAAACATCTTTTTAGCCAGATTATGACCCTCGTATGGAGGGAATACTGGAAATGAAGGGGGGAATTTCTCCATAGTTGGATGGTCTGGGAGGGAGACATCATCAATGCACATGTAACCCAAGAGAAAGGGACCAAGATGGATGATAAGGCCTTGAAATGCATTTTTGTGGGCTACAGTCATGAAAGTAAGGGTTATAGACTCTATGATCTCTCTACTAACAAGATTATCATTAGTAGAGCTGTCATATTTGCTGAAAATTCAGTTCAGCCTCTTGCCTCTTCCCATAAGCAAGTTTTTGGTGACCCGGATGACTTGTTTTGTCATCATGTGACATTTCTACATTCTGAAATTTCTGGACAGCAGCGTTTGGGACAGCAAACACCTCCGGATGGGCTTGGAATTCAGCCCATAAATGAGCCCTATGGACATACATGTGTTCGTGCTGAAGTTGTAAGGGATGAACGGACAGCCATACAAGAGGCTAGAACAGTCCCTAGATGGCTGATCTGTACCCTTGCAGAAAGCAAGCTTGGTGCTGCTTTTGAGAGTAGGACAAGGGCAGCAAGAAGAGGTGAATCTAGTAGGTATGAAGTGGATTGTGCTTGCATGGGTAGCGTGTTTGATTATGAGGAACCGTCCTCTTATGAGTAGGCTCATGGTAATGAAGCATTGGAAGACAACCATGTAGGAAGAGTATAGTTCTATATAGAGAAACTATACATGGGAACTAGTTGACTTGCCTCCAGGAAAGTATGTGATTGGTACGAAGTGGGTGTACAAGATCAAATGCAAGCAAGATCGATCCATTGACAAGTACAAAGCAAGACTGGTTTCTAAAGGCATTCCCAAGAGAAGGGGATAGATTATGATGAAACCTTTGCCCCAACTTTAAAAATGACAACCGTTCGAACAGTCACTGCATTGGCAGCTCACCATCGTAGGAGTACGCATTAGTTGGACATAAGAAGTGCATTCTGGAATGGGGTTCTTTAGGAAGAGGTGTACATACAACAAGCTCTAGCTTTATGGTTCGAGGACATGAAAGCAAAGCGGGTCTTTTAAAGAAGGCACTGTATGGTCTTAAGCAAGATCCTCGAGCTTGGTATGAGAAGATTCATGCACATTTGGCGAGCTGGGGATTCCAGAATAGTCCCATTGAGAATATGGTTCAAACATTGTCTTAATCATCCTATATGCGGATAATGTGATCTTGATAGGCAATAGTGAGCTGAAAATTTCAGCTTTCAAAGCAGAATTACAGAAGGCCATTTGAGATGTCAGATCTTCGTCGGTTGCATTTCTATTTGGGCATACAGTTTATGCAGCAAGATAGTGGCATTGTTATGTCTCCATCAAAGTATGTTCGAGGGTTTTTGAAAAGGTTTTGCATGGAGGATTGCAAGCCTATTGCCACACTGGTTGAGAGAGTATAAAACTCAATAGCTTTGATGCAGGTGAGTCTTTTGATGCTACCATGTAAAGCTAGGTTGTGGGATGCCTTATATATTTGTGTTCGACACTTCCTGATATAGCTTATGGTGTTTCCTTGTTGAGCAAATTTATGCATAGCCCAGGGAGTACACATGGCAGGTTGTCAAGCGGATTTTCAGATACCTCTGGGGTACACTAACTTATGGATTGTTCTAAGCCGGGGGCGCTGCGGGGGGGAGGGGGCGCAGCTTTGTGATTACAAAGATTCAGACTCGGCTGGTGACTTTGATACACGACAATCGACTAGTGGTTTTTGCTTTTTGTTGGGGAATTCTTCCATCTCAAGTGAGGGATTTACTCATTTTGCAGGAAATTTGTAAAAAACTTTAGTAAGATTGCAGCTCCCCTCACATGGTGCTCCCATGGGGAGCTTGTTTGTACCATATTGTATGCATCTGTATGGGAGATACCTTTGAGGCGGAGTAACGTGGCCTAGTCCAATCTCTCCTACCTACGTTTTGATACATGCCGTCTTGTGGGCATGGGGAATTCTTCCATCTCATGGCTTAGCAAAAAGCAACCTACAATGGGCGACATCTTCACGGTTGAGTGCATATGGCGAAGGAGGTTACTTGATGGCCTATATGCATGCCATCAGCAGGGTGCTACTCCCTTGCTTATAGACAGTCAGAGTGTAATTGCTATTGCGTGGAATCCAGTTTTCTGGGCACGGACCAAGCACATACAGGTACATTATCATTATGTGTAGGAGAGGCTTCATGCAGGTGATATTAGCCTTATCTATTGTCCATCACTTGGTAGATCTCTGGCGTTTCCTTGTGAGAAGCTTGAAGCTTTTCGCAAAGCTTTGGTATTGATTCCTTTTGGGGATTGATCTACTCCGAATATATATACATTTTCACTATAGGGGGGATTTGTAGGAGATGTGCACATTTGTATGAAGGAGTTAGGAGGTATTAGTGCTAGGCACATTAGGCCTTCTAGAATTTAGTTTTAAACCTTAGAGTCACTTACACTTTTGTAGGGAAACTTGGCACATTATGCTTGGACTCCATTGGGCCTTTGATTTAGGGGATTTTACTTTAGCTAATGAAACTCCTCCTCACTCAAGACACTTACGTGAGGTTTCCACTGTCATCTCCCCATCTCTGTGTACTCATCATGTTCTGCTCTGTGTGCGTGCGCGTGTGTGGTAGCTACTGGCAACAAGGTATTCTCAGCCCTACGAACCCCAACATGGAGGGTTTACTCTCCAGGATACAAGCGAGAATCAGTACTTGTAGGTTTGTTATTTGGCTTCACTCAAGCTGAGGGAGATGCGTTGCCACTAAGAATGTCTGCAAGAGAGCACTAATAAACCTAAGCTCAGTAGTGATTAAAAATTTGTCTAGAATCATTTTATGGATAGCTCAATATAAATTTATAGAACCTTAGTTATATGGTTTATGAGTTGCAAAGGTGGCTAGTTCGTAGGGGTGGACTTGCTTTCCACACAAGTATATGAGCTCAAGGAATGATTTACACAAAAGTTTTGGCCTATGCTAATGTGGAAAGTAACACGTGCTTTTAAAAGTCCACGAGTCAAAGTAACAGAAATTTCATACATGGGAAAGGAGAAAATGGCAGCTCCAACGTCATACTGTGTGGGACGGGAGTTGTGAAAGACCATGTGGACACGAAGGCGGGCCACCATATGGATGTAGGAGCTTGTCTCGACGGAAGGCACTTGAGGAAGGTGTACTCCACCGGGTGCTTGTGACGCGAGTGGAGTTACTGGGGGGAGGGCTGAGACGAGGGAGGATGCTGTGAGTGTCTCCACAGCGGCGAAGCACTGGATTGAACGATGCCTGGTGCCCATTGTAGAGTTGCGAGCTGCAAGCGGCCCGGGGGTGTGGACGGCTGAGGAGGCATACCATGGTTCCTTACTCGTTGGAGAGAAAGCCGGGGTGGGTCCCTCCGTCTGGTGGCCTTTGACATGTGGGCAAGAGTAGTAGTGCTGTGGGACCCCGTTGAGCCAGTTGGGGCAGCCGACTGGCCCATTATATCCTTTAGATTCTTTGCTGGAATATGCAGAGATAGATGGGAGTAAGGTTCTCAGGGGGGTCTGTTACCTCAAGCTCCATGCATGGGAAACGGCAACCATACACCGGGCGCGCCTCCGTCTTTGGTGGCGGCTGGGGGTCTTCCACTCCTCGGGAGGGCATGCCTTAGGACTCCGCAGTCAGCCGGGATTACCTGGGGCATCACTTGAAGTGGGTTGCGTCTTTGGTGGCGGCTGGGATCTGCCACTCCTTGGGGAGGTCTATGCTGCGGCTGCTCATATTGATGCTGCCACTCCTGGTGAGGCTACCTGTCCAAGGGTATTGGGGGGAAGAGGCAGTCATGACGGCAGGGCTGCTTATGCCCTAGCACTCCGCAGTCAGCCGGACACGCTAGGGACTACCTGGGGCATCGCTTGAAGTGGATTGCGTTGGCTGTGTTTTTCCAGAGGGGCACCGGGGGCAACACCATGCAATATGACCCATCTGATTGCAAACAAAGCCATATCCGCCATGTGGGTAGGCAAGAGAACTCAATCCACTACACGAAATGTGAGCCATCCAGTCAAGGAATTACCAGTTTCTTGGCTCTTTTCTTCTCCGGGGAAGAAATGAGCACTTTTAAAGTCAGGAGACCTGCTGCTTGAGCCATGATCATGGCCATGGCCCAAGCGTTCTCAAGCACTTAGTCTAGTGGGCGCTTGAACATTGGGAGAAGCTCATGGTACTCTTTTTGAGCAGGAAGCATAATCTGATTGGGAAGTGCGCCGTAGCCCATATTGGGCTAGTGTTGGGTGAGAAACCGTGGTGCCATTAGGTGAAATACTTACGTGCACTGGGTAACGTGATGTGGCTCTGCGGCAGGACTCTCAATCGGGCGGATGAGTTAAACTCAAGCTTGGTGTAGTTGTTTCCAAGGAACTGGATGTCTGCCCTCTGTCGTCTTCAGAGCTGCTGACTATCTTGCAAACCAGCACCTTGGCTTCCAAAGAAGCACCAATAGACAAGAACAGGATGTTTTCTTCTGAAAAATGACAGTTGAGGGTGGCCTCAGGCAGGGAAGATGGAGCGGCTGACATGGAGGATCAATGCTGATTAGAGGCAGCCAGGAAGGGAGGGTGGGAGGATAAGACAACCGGCGTAGGTGGGTAGGGGGGGGGAACACTGCTGTGAAGGGGTGGAAGGGGTGCAAATTGGAAGGAGGGGCAAAGAGGAGGAAAGGGAGCGCTGCAGAGAAGGGGAGGGAAGGGGGGCATGAACAGGAGGGGGGGAACTATATTTGATGCAAGGTTAGGCCCCTTTCACTGCAAATTTAGTAAATAGTGATAAGTGCCGTCATGGGAACAGAAATCAAATATCAACAAGAGCTACCTCTGATACATTGATATGGCTACTTCTAGAAAGTATAAAAATGGGTAACTCTTTTATAAACCACTGGCTCCTGGGAGAACAAGGCAGGTTTTCGGTGTCCTCGGTCAGATTACTAGCCATTGTCCTCCGTTCTCAATATGGAGTGCTGGTAGCAACATATTACTTGCGAGAACCAGCCAAGTAACTGTGCATTTCTAGCTAAGGGCAGGGTCCACAGAACACATTATTTTCTGCCAATCATTTGGAATGAGAGGTAATTAAATCAAGACGATACAGACCTACAGAATTTCTCCATTATTTGGTTATGAATCAGTTTCCGAGCCTTCACAGAGGCATGTGGGATGTGGACATAGTTGAACACTCCGCAATTTGGAAGTGTACCTGTGTCAAAGTCCCACCCTGATTCCATTATTTGGCTCAATTATTCGTTAATTGTAAGAATCAAAGAAGAATAATATAAATTTGAAGTATCCCCAAATGCACCCTGCCAGGCCCTTGAAAGTCCAGGATTCTTTTATCAACTGTAAAAACCTGTAATCCCTATGTTTTCAGGCACATCTGTTCTCATGCCTTAAATAGCATTTGCCATTGTATTTGAAACTTTGGTTGAGCACATTATTATGTATTTTCTAAGCCATTATTATGTCTTTTCTAAGCCATTATTTTGGATTATAGTCCAATGCAGAATTTTCTCTTACACTCGAACCCAGCAATGAAGCTCTTAGAAGTTATTATGTGAAAGCAAAGGAGCTTCGGCAAGCTGGCCTTCCCACGGTCAGTATACATGAACTGGTTGCCATGCATAACTTTTTTCTCTCTCACAACAGTAACAAGCATTTTTTCTTTCTTGAACTAATAAATACATTTTCTCCTATGTTTGTCGCTCTCTATGATGGTCCTCGTTTTCTGCTGCCAGATTCCAACAAATGTGGGGTTGGAAAAAGCATGTAACCCATTTCTTCGTTTGTCAAGTGCTCAAGTAAGAGCATCCGTAGGCATTCCTCCAGGTGCAGATGAAGTGCAAGCACTTGCTGCAGTGCGTGCTTACAAAGACAAGTGGTGAGTAGTTATGCTTTTTGGCAAAGAAAGCAAGTAATTCCACTGAATGAAGTGAATGCTTGTGTTAATGAGACCAGAAACTCAATCCATGAGGAGGATGGCACATTATGAGTTCAGACCAATGATGCTCTTATGTTGCCTATTATATTGTACTTCAGGGGTGACAGAGTAGGTTGAGCAACTAGTTTTTCTTTTCATATGTTGTCTTGACATTCAATGTACTCATGCATCACATTTAGCGTCCTTGTGGTCTCATAGACTTTTTGAGTCTTTCAATAATCTCTCTCTCTCTCAAATTGCAAGGCGGCCAATTGTGATCCCATCACTTGTTTATTCTTGGAGAGGGGAATATTGCACTATAGTTTCCCCCTTGTGTTGTGTGTAGTACTTAGAAGCTGTTATATTATTCATTTTTATGGAGAATGCTACGGTCATGAGTCTAGGTATATGTTGTTTTTTTATTGTCAATGTGCAATGTGATGTTGATACAGCCATGCATATGATGCATGTATTATAGCAAGGCATGCTATACTAAACATGGAGATTTAGGGCATGGTTGTGTACTTGTATTGTGGATATAAATCTCATGCCTTTAGTGGCTTACGTGGCAAATGGTTTAAAGAGACGACTTGGATTAGATTTGGCACACTACCAGATAGGCTACATGCTACACTAGACCAATGTCTCATAACGGTCCACACATGCAGTAGGTCGACTTTATTCTTGGGCATACTATCATGACATTGTGGGGTTCGAATGTTAAGCTCGGATAGTTGTGGAAGGTGGGGCAACTGCTTCGTAGTTTCTAGTATATCTTCATGGGCTGAGTCTACACCGCGGACGGTGGCACTGACTATGACCACAGACGTATGTGGTTATGTCATGGTTCCCCCGCATATGCAGGTCTATATAGTCACAAGGCCAACTCCTTCTCTAGAGAGTTCATAAGTCATCATTGTGAGTTTACTCCCTCGCTTGTACTAGCATGCAACCTCCGTCTTAGCAATTCCAGATCAACCATCAAAGCTCCCTTCACAAAGGCACACGTGTTTTGGATATTTGTTATCTATTGTATTACTTTAGTAATACAATATTCTTCTCTATGTGTTATTGTGCAATTTGAGTTTAAAAGTTTTGTATTGTGAAAGATCCTCCTTGTGAGTGTTCTTTTGTATATACCACACATTGTAACCTTGTACATGGTATCAAAGCTTTGCCTTTGAACAAAACTTCTTTGCTATTTGTTATATAGCAGTCCCTTAGAAAAATGAAATCTTTCGAAGGACCTTGCCTCTTACCATTCGGTGTTAATGGAAAGTTTAATGGCACGAATTATTCTTTCTAGAAGTTTAAGCTTAAGGCTAATGTTTCCTCTTATGAGCTTTGGGACATCATTGGTGTTGATGTTTACGCGCCACCACCAAGGAGTGTAGACGACAATGTTGTACTACTTGTTGTCGACCTTGTCCAAGATTTTAGAGATGAAGGGATTCAGATACTCTTTGTGCTTTTGTGACGAGTGTGGACGATAGTGTGCGTGGAAGATAGTGTGCTAACCATGGATTGGCATGTATCACAGTTTGCAGAAGTTTGGGTCTTCTGCCAGAGCTAGTATGAGACAACAAATCCTTGAAGGATTCAGAATCTCGAAAATCGGCTCCAACAAGAGAAGATGAATGAAGATCTCTATGATCAGATGATTGCAATTGGCACAAGTCACAATGGTGGTGACCGGGCTTTCTTTGCTAACACAAAGTAGAAGGTAACGATTCTAACACTTCAAATCATAAGAAAAAGGTTAAATGCTTTTGCTATTATGAGATACGGTGCATTGCCAAAGAATGCAAGAAAAAGGAAGCAGATGCCAATAATGACACTGTAATACCAATGAAGTATCCAATCATGTTGTAGAAATAGAGTTGTTTGATGCCACCATTGAAAAAGTGTGCAATGAAATAGCTAGTGTTGTAGCACATGATTATCCTTGGATCATCGAGAGGGGGGCTTTTAGGCACAAGACCAATCTCCAAAGCTTATAGGAGATAACATCATGGTGGTTATGGGAAATGAAGCTAGGTCTCAAATATGAAGAGAAGCCTTCTTTCTATCTCGGCTATCATGTACCATGACTTGCAGGTTCACTTCGATTGGTGCAGTCAGTGTTGATGGGGATGATAAGGTCATTGCAAAGGGCATTTAGAGAAAGAACTTGTACGATCTTTCAACATTTGTAGTCGAGATTGGGTTGGTACTAGCAAACTTTGACATGAGAGATATGGGCATCTCAGTATGTAGACTCTTTCAGAGATGCGGAAAGGTAAGCTAGTTAAGCATTTGCCACCAATTTTCAACCGTTCGGATGTATATGAAGCTTGTATGATGGGTAAGTAGCACCATAAATACTGTCCTCAAGAGGTGAGTTTTAGGACCAAGGCTCACTTTAGCTCAAAAACGCTAATCTTTGTGGAAAGGTAACTATAATTGCACTTTGACGTTCTTCTTATTTTTTAACATTGATAGATGATTACACTATGAAGATTTGGGTGTAGGCTTTTGGAAAGTTTAAGGAATGGCTTGCATTGGTTGAAATTGAGACATGAACAAAATCGAAGCAATTCAGAAGAGATGGAGGAGAAGAATTCATGTCTGATGAATTCTTGGGTTGTAGAGCACAAGAATCCTGCCACCATCATTGAGATGACAAAGAGTATTGCTTAATAGCAAGAGCATATCTAATTGTTTTGAGTCATTTAATATGGTTGTGTACGTTCTTAATAGCAGTGCTACAAAGGTCTTCAAAGGGATGACTCCATTACAAGCCTACTTGGGTAGAAAACCTTGAATTGCACACTTGAAAGTTTTTGGGTGTGAATGTTATGTGCATGTTCAAGATGCTTAGAGTACCAAATTGGATACCAAAAGCCAAAAATGCATCTTCTTGGGTTACAGCATGGAGGCGAAGGGATATCGGCTCTATGACTCTTAGACAAAGATTATATGACCCGCGATGATGTATTTTAGGAACATGCACACTTGATGGAGGAGGAACTTTCTTCATCATGCAATAAGGGAGGCGAAGGGATATCAGCTCTATAACTCTTAGACAAAGATTATATTGACTCGTGATGATGTATTTTAGGAACATGCACACTTGATGGAGGAGGAACTTTCTTCTTCATCATGCAATAAGGAAGGAAATCATCAAAGCAACACAACTTGTACATGCAACATGAGCTTCCTCACATTTTGATGGAGGACAGTTTGTCCCATTTCCTATGGACATGGATTTTGAAGATGAAGAACTAGAGCATGATGTGTCACAAAAAGGGGAAGCCATTCCCTTAGTTGTACAAGAAACTTTTGAATGAAGTAGAACCTCTGGCCATCGAGGACACGTATCCATAAAGTTAGAGAAGCAAAACAAGGCTCCGTAGAATTTTGTAAAATTTTCTCCTATGGCAGAGGTACCCAAGATTCAGGAGCCTATCATCTTTGTTGAAGCACAAGGGGATTCGAAGCCATGCTAGAAGAATATGACTCCATCCTAAAAGCCACACTCGGGACCTTGTAGATCGTCATCCAAAACGTAAGGTAATTAGTACTAAGTGGGTTTACAAAGTGATACATATTTGATGGTCCTTTGGAAAAGTACAAGACACAGTTGGTTGCCAAAGGTTTTGCACAAGTTGAAGGTTTTGACTTTCAAGAAACTTTTTCTCCTACAGCTAGGTTAACCATAATCCTGACCGTTCTTGCATTGGCAAAGTAAGGGAGATGGCATGTTCAAATGGATTTCAAATATGCTTTTCTCGACGGAAAAGTTGAGAGAAAGGTATATGTAGAATAACGACCCAGGTTCATGGTTCTTGATTTTGAAAGACCTAGGTTCATGGTTCTTGATTTCGAAAGCAAAGTTCGCAGGTTACGGAAGGCACCCTACGAGCTGAAACAGACCCCTTGAGCATGGTACTCCAGGATTGATGCTTACTTTGTAAGTATTGGTCTCTTACATAGTCCTTCATATGCAAATTTGTATGTCTTTTGGGAGGAGGGGGAGTATATGGTCATTGTTCTCTATGTAGATGACCTTATCTCAATAGGGAATCACCAAAAGAATATATTACAAACACATTTGATGCTTAGTGCAGAGTTTGAGATGACAGTTCTTGGGCCCTAATGCATTATTGTTTGGGGATTGAGGTCTAGTCGAAGCTAGATAACATTTTCATCTCTTAACAGACATGTAGGTGAGATACTCAAAGCGTTTGGCATGACCAAATGCAAGGCAATTGAAAGCCCAATGGTTGAGAAATATGTAGGTTGACTTGAAGTTGTCCATCAAAGATACCTCAGACTTTGTGGATACAGGAGACTGGTTGGTAGTCTTATCTTCTTGTGTAATACACCAACCAGTCTTTCTGTTGAATAAACTTTAGTTTTGCTGTTGGTGTTTTGAGCAGGTTCTCCAACAAGCCTTGGGAGAATCATTAACAAGCAAGTATGGGGTGTCACGATACATTCAACAAAGTGCTCAATAGTATGGCATCACCTATGTTGTGGGTAAGTCCCTCAGTAACTTTTGTATCTCATATTGGGTGGGTCATTCGCACACTAGATGCTCACTAGCAAGGTATTATTTTTCTCTTGGTTTGGGATGCATTTCTTGGATTAGTAAGAAATAGCCCGATGTTGCATTGTTGTCGACAACAAAGCTCAAATAAAAAGCTGCATGCTTTGCATCATGTAAGGCATTGTGGTTGAGGAGGATTCTATAGGGTATGGGAGTGGTGCAAAAGCAGTTACAATGTTGTAAGTGAGAATCGGAGCTGCATGGCCATTGCTTAAAATTCTATTTTTCATGCTTGCATGAGACATGTTGAGATTCACTTTGTACGTGAGCTCAGCATGTTCAAAGATGTCTAGATGGTCTATTTCCTGATGACAGAATTATGCATATATCTTCACAAAGGCTCTTATAAGGGATAAGATGGAGTGATATCTTCATCGACTCGGCATTGGATGACAAAGGTAGTTCACCTTTGGAGTGACATTGAGGGTGGGGGGGTTTGGATATCAATGCTCCACCCTGATATTGTATTACCGGCTAGGTCAGTTTGTAGGGTTCCCATTATGAGGTGTAGGCATGGTTGAGCAACCTAAGTGCTCGACATCCGGTCGAGGAGGCCAAATTATTTAGAGATGGCTTAGATTAGATTTGGCACATTGCCAAATAGGCTACATGCTTCACTAGGCCGTTATCTCATAATGGTCCACACATGGAGTAGGTTGACTACACTAGGCCTAGGATGAGCTTGGATGGTCGTGGGGTAAATTGCTACGCAGTAATTCGTACATCTTTATGATCTGATTCTACACCGCAGACGGTGGCACGAACTATGATCGTGGACCTAAGAGATCATGTCATGTTGCCCCGTGTATACATGTCTATGTAGATACATGACCAATCCGTTCTTTAGATAGTTTGTCAGCCATCATTGTGAGTTTACTCTGTATCTTCTACTAGCACATAAGCTCCCTTTTAGTAGCTTTAGATCAGCCATCGATGCTCTCTTCACGCGAACACACGAGTGGGGATTTTCCATCTATTGTATCACTTTAGTAATACACATTCTTCTCTATCATATTTTTAAGCTTTATCCAATGGTGGTGTCAAAATGCAAGTTAGAGATTATAAGAGCGATAGAGCAAACAATTTTCTCCCTCACAATCTCCAACTTTTATTTTTGACACCACTGTTGGATAAAGCTCAAACAAACGATGCCTTTTGCTTTTTATAGCTTGGAAATCCAAGCTATAGTTTGTGAGATACAGCTATTTTGGTGTAAGGAAGGAGGAGCAAAAGCACTGAGTTCTATTTCTCCCTCTCAATCTCACACCAGCATTCGATAAAACTCAAAAAGTTGATCACTTTTTCTTTTTATAGCTTTGCAATCCGAGCTATGGTTTGTGAGGTATGGCCATTTCTCCTTTCTACATTGTTTTCTTTGTCTTGCACCCCATCTCCTCCCCCAAGGCCATCTTTTTCTCCCCCTCGTTTAAGAACATGTACACTATTTTCTGTCTTGCACCCCACCATCTCCTCCCCCAAGACCATCCTTTTCTCCCCCTCCTCTAAGAACATGGAGAGAGAAAGAGAGAGAGAGAGAGAGAGAGAGAGAGTTGCTATAATTCTTTTTGAAAAAAAAGGATGGTAGGGAGAATAGTAGTGTCGATGCTACTACTATCGCTCAGTATTTTATTTTGCAATCAATGGGAGATTATGGAGAGAGAAAAAGTGAGACAGGAAAATAGAGAGAGAGAGAGAGAGAGAGAGAGAGAGAGAGAGAGAGAGAGAGAGAGAGAGAGTTGCTTCAAAAGGGGGACATTAATTCCCCTCCCCCTCCCTCCCTTTACTTTGTAATCAAGCTCTTATAGATCCAAGGGGGTTATGGAGTGACAGAGAGAGTTGTTGCAACTTTCTTTTGGAAAATAACCCATCACAAGAATTTATAGGTCTTTGTGAGTACATACAACATGCCTCAAGAAACAACAACCCATTAGCACATACAAGCCATGTTAAGTACATACGACACACTTGAGTATATATAGCCCATCCTAGGAACATAGAGGCCATCCTGATACATACAATAACCTCAATCAAAAGCAATCCATTGTAAGCACATCTTGAGCACATGCAACACATACAATAACCTCAATCAAAAGCAATCCATTGTAAGCACATCTTGAGCACATGCAACACACTTCAAGCACAAACATCCCATCATAAGCACATATATGACATCTTAGGCACATACATAACTTTTAGTGTGAGGAGAGATGCTACTAACTCCTCTCTCTCTCTCTCTCTCTCTCTCACCAACACATTTCTTCAACTTGAAAAATAAAGAGGTTGGAGTAGATTAGTGTAAGTGATTTAAACAATTATAAATATATGATTATATTTATATGCTTATATTTCTCTTTCTTTATATTATTTATAATACAAACATACATATATTATGTGTGTGTGTGTGTGTGTGTGATCATATTTATGGATATTAATATAAAAATGTCTTTCTCTATTATATTAATAAAGCTATTTATTATAAAAAATATGAATGTATATTTCTATTAATATGTATATAAATATGTGTGTGTACACACACACACACACACACACACACACACATACATACATACATACATATGTATGTATGTATGTAGAGAGAGAGAGGAGAGAGAGAGAGAGAGAGAGGTGCACACACACACACACACACACACACATGTGGATAGTTTTTTCGGTGGGGGGATTCTTTTGGCACATAGACACATTGCTTCAGCCTCGTGTAGGCGATGCTCTCACCCATGTGAGACAATGCCCTATCTTTTATGGTACTGCTTCCACTGTCGAGCCCTCCTAGATAAATTGTCAGGGCACCTATGGGCACTATTTTCAGGTAGAATTTTTGGCTTTTTGGCTATCCTCTCTACCATTGTTAGCTTATCTAGTCTTTCTGGATTAGATGAGATTTTGGGCGCTCTAGATTATCAACCATGTTCGAAACTAGTTTTGTTGTTGTTGTTGTTGTTGTTGTTGACTCTTTTTCCTTCTTCTGTAGATCACTTTACCAATCTCTCAAAGATTCTTTTGATCTTGGAGAGCTCTTTTTTTCGTAGTTCGAGGTGTTTTCTCATTGTTTCTTATCTAAGTCGTAGCTCTTTCGTTCTGGGATAGCTATGAAAGTACATTACTTTTAATAATGAAGCGGTGGTTTCACTTAAAAAAATGTATATGTATATGTATATATATGTATACGTGTGCGGTGCGTGTGCGTGTGCGTGTGCGTGTGTGTGTGTCCATAAAGGGTGTGAAGGAAAAGTAGTAGCACTCGAAGAAATAGCACTGGGCTATCCAATATATTATAAATTAGATATATATTAGTATTGATCTAATGTGTGTGTGCATAAATGTGTATGTAAGTAGCTAGCAAAAACATCATCAAAAGTAAAAGGCAGATTGAGTGAATCCATACCCTAGGCCGTAGAATCAAAGCTAGGATTTCAGGCAAAAAAAGTCCAAAAAAGGGAGGGAACCATTTTGGTAGATGCCATTATTGATTAGCAGGCAACAAAGCACTTAGAGGATCAAGTGACCTGTAAATCGACTCCTTGTAAAGGAGTATAGACATTCCAAAGAGAGATGCCAATTCAGTACCATAATGGACATTAGAAAATAGACCCATAAAGTATGTACCAAGTCTAATATGCATGTCAATGGCACCTCCTGATCATCTGGCCACCAAAAGGGCGCATTAATATATTCCCTAGCCAACCAACATAGACAGCAAGTCAATGAAAGCAAATGTGTAAACCCTCGAACACCTCATAAATGGGTTCAACAAGTAGAGAGAATTATCAAGGTTCTAGGAAACTGAAATCAATAGAGCTGCTAAGTTTAGTTAAAAATTGTCAGAGGTGGAGATAAAGCAACACCCTCATTGGGAAGCCCAATATATGTAATACAAGGTTCATATTCTCTATTATTAGATATAGATATTAATAAACAACAACCATAGGGAATGCCTTATCAGCAGGAGTATATTAACTCAACTCAGCCTTGAATCAGATAGTACCCAAAAAAATAAGTCCATCCAAGCTAGTTATTTATGAGCTGTTTTTATAATCAAAGCCTTATAAGAGGATGTAGATCTCCAAAAGAGATAGAAGCCAACTTAATTCACAGTTTGAGATTAGCACTATTCAACATGTCTAACAAGTCCTAATTAGACAGTAGTGACCAGAGCTTTATTGTTCCCTCATGTCCAGTCAGTAATAGGTGTAGCATATCAAATCTTGATTCATCTAGGGTGCTTATTTACAGCCATTAACGTGTTGCCCAATATGCTGACAAGCAAGACAACAATCCCAAAACCTCGGCGGCGACAGAAATTAGCCACTCAGCAAATTTGGTGGTTTTTTATCATCTGATCTCTATGTATGGATGCGACACCCTGAAAGAGTTAGGAGCCAAGTTGGGAATGTCAACAGTGTGCCATAATTACCCATAGGACAAAACCTGTGTCCAAATCAGAATACCAACAAATGCCAATGGTGTGAAGCTTCTAAATACAAGGGACCAAATCCAAATTTCAGAACAGAAAGAGCACTCAGTTAGTCCAAGCATCCCAAAAGGATGATTCCAACAACAACAAGTATATGCAAGCTTGCCCAATATATCATCCATCTTTAGTATGTTCAGCAAACTAGCTATAGATCAAAACCAAGGCTATTGTATTCATCAATCAGATCCCTAGTCATGAAAACAAGATAGGTTTGATGGTTTTTTATGCTGACCTATGAGTTACAAATCTAATCAAGTAGTAGTTTCCTTGTCTTCATAGTTCCCTAAAGTCCAGTCAATAGCAGATGTAAATATCCTACATGACATGCATATTCATTATTAATTCAATCGCAATATTTAGAAAAGCAAGTCTATAATCTCTTATCAGAGTCTTTACGGGACAGGTGTGGCAGCAAGATGCCCATGCCATAGAATAATAGATCGTCAGTACCAAATACTCTTTCCAAATGGGATTCAAAAAGTCCTTATCCCATGAAATAAGAAACCGCCCTGTCATTTGTTTATGTAGCTAAGCAAGTGCAATAAGTTCATGTAATAGTTATAGGTAGCTAAGAGGATGAGCTCCAAGCCAAAGTAAGCACAATTGACATTGCCAAAAAACCTAAGATACACCACACAAGCTAAGTGAGTTAGTTCAACTCACCTGAATGTTCGCCTTTTTATAGTTGAAGCAGAGCAAAGTGCTCCATCTACCACAACCGTGAGCCTTCATGAAGGATCTGTGTGAGATCTTGTGCAGAGCGACTTTCTGTATACAACTGGGTTATTGGTGTGCGGTTACGTCCAATTATGGTGATAAAGCCAAAAATTATAAGGTTGAAATTAAAGCCATTGATAACAATTTTTTTTTCAAAAAAAATATATTGAGTAGGTTATGTTAAATAGACCACGTGAGTGTGCATGCGCGTGCGCGTGCATGTGTGTGTGCGTGTGTGTGTGTGTGCCCACCCTTACTACCCAACACCATACTCATCAATATTGAGGCAATAGGTCCCATGAGTATGGGCCTATTTCCTCAATAAGTTGATAAGTAGAGATGGGTTGAATTTAACACCATGCCATTTGTTGTTCGCCAGACTTTCGACAACAATCCTGAGAACATTTTTTTTGAAGCCATTGTTACAAAACTTATTGATCAGTTTAGAAACATCCTTAAAGGCAACAAAAGGGTTAGCCAAAGAGTACATTACCAAGTGAAAAGGCTTGAGAATGGTGTTTAAGGCTTGAGTAAAGGGACGATTACTTTTCCTCTTTACAAATTCTAAGGGTGTAATTGATAGTTTTTCTTGTTTCCAAGTGTAACGTGTAACAAAATCACTAATGAAAGGGCTTGTAAGGGAGAATTCTATATTCAGATAGTTAGTTTTGGTGACAAAGAACGTTTCCTCAATGTTTAACCTATTTATCCAGGTGGGTTCGATTGAAATAAGTTTAATTGTATAAATTTCTTTGAGTGAAGCAAACTCATGACAATCAAGATTAAGAATATCATCCATATATCTAAAAGAGTGTTTGATGCTTTCTAGTAGTGATTTATGTGTGCTATCCACATGAGAAGCATAAAAATAATATTTGAAATAAGCAAAATAGATGTCACACATGACCAGAGAGCAGGAAAATCCCATGGGAATACCCTTCAATTGTTTAAACACTTGAGTGCCCAATTGAACAAAATTGATTAAAAAGCCAAAAAAGGAAATGCTGAATTTCTCCACCATCTATTGTCATTGGAAATCTAGTAGATGGTTTTTTAACCATCGCACATTACCATGACTCAGAGAAACTTTAGAGAATCCATCCAACCTTCTTTTCTCAAAAACCATATTAAATACCATGTAAAGTATGTTCATAAGACCAGCTTCACCAATCAAAGGATATTTTCATAGCATTGTGTGATGTACATAGTGAGTATGTGAAAGATAGATTCTCGAAGGTTTAGAATAACCTCAATTGAGTTTCTTATGATCCAAAAAAGGTTAGAATGGATCCCTGGAAAAACTTTAATTTCTCGGTGTTTAATCCCATAGATCATGTGAAACTCACAAAGAACCAAGTTAAGGACATTAGTGATTGAAGTATTTTTTGTGAAGATACATTTAGCAACATAATTAGAAATCCATCTAAATTTTTTCTTATGGATTTTAAAAGCAGGGACAAGCATAGGTAGTCTAATATTAAGAAATTCAATATTCATTCTCCTAAGTTCTTCTTATATACCATTGGCAATCTTGAAAGTATTGTCTATAATCCCATAGAATTCTTCTCCTGATAATCGTTTCCTCCTTGCCTCATAAGCAAGATGTTTACAAATGATGGTGGACACATTATTAGGTGCTTTATCAAGTCCTATCACCATGAATCTTTCTAGTAGTTATGATGAAGAATGCATAAA
This sequence comes from Cibotium barometz, assembly GCF_041138505.1. NCBI lineage: Eukaryota > Viridiplantae > Streptophyta > Polypodiopsida > Cyatheales > Cibotiaceae > Cibotium > Cibotium barometz. The sequence goes on from NC_141077.1 coordinate 44,285,114, forward strand.
ATAAGAGTTAACCCAAGAATTCTCATTTGAGAGCCATTCCTTGGGAACTCCTTTGATTTTTTTATAAATATGTGAGGGATTGCCCCAGTAATCGCATTAAATTGTGAAGACTCCAATTGGAGTTTATTGGCAATGTTTTTCAGACAATCTAATAAGGCACCGATTGCCAGATGTGGATTTAGAGGTTCTACCAGGATGTGATTTAGCCCCTTTGCAAGGAAATTTCTAATAGTCTGATTTGACATTATATTCAAATCCACCATGCATACATGTGAACCAAAATTAATAAATTCTTTAGCAAAAGTCTTAAAATCAGAGCAAAAAAAGGAGCCTTTACTTCTCGTATAAAAAGTCATGCCTGCAAAATATTTTCTTTACACTTGCAGCCATCCAATTTTGACATTTTGTAAAACCATGATTTCCTAAGATTAAATCAAAAGCTACTAGTAATACCTCCTTAGGTGAAGCATATTCCAAAAGTTTTTTAATAAATAGGTAGTGAAAGAAATTATCTTTTTGAACTTCATCATTGGTATAAAGAATCTGTCTTCTAGTGGGATTTTTTGAAATCTGTTAACATGAAATCAAGAATTACAAATCATGTAAATTACGGACGGGGAAACCACGCCCACATCCCTTTTAATAAGTAAAGGACTTAGATCTACTTCTAGCAGAACTATAGCCAAAGAAGGGGGAGAGAAAAGAAGTAAAAGTGCTTGGGAATACCAAAGGATATGTTGGATTTCTTTCTCGGGGGGGAGGAAGAGGATTCAATATCAATACAAGGGTTCAACAGAGAATTTATAAGCTTTATGTCTTTAAATTGTCCATATCTAGTAAGTATGGTACCTGGCTCTGTACCTTTGAGTTCAATGAGCACGTCCAACATAATCTGTGTCTAAACTATAAAAAGGCAATTTGTGCCATGACCAAGTTCCTGGCTTGTCCACCAAGCCAAGACCAAAGAAGAGAAAGATGGAAGAGCACCGGCTTATTTGGAAATAAGTCCTCCAAGTGATTCAGAACAAACCATATGGCATGGTCAAACCATATGATACTGGAGTCACAAGGGACATTAAGATCAAGAAATTTGCAGGCACACTTTAGATAGGGTCTATAAATAGTTTCTGAGTAATAATTTACATTGGCTTTAGTAAAGTTCATAGAACCTTTTGTTCTTCCATAGATGTCGACTAGCCGATGAACATTTATAAGGGTCCAAGAGGGAAAGGTGATTTCAGCAACTCTCCCCTTTCCATATATTGAACTCCTTTGATCGCATGGTTTTTGCATTCTTCGAGAGTGGACACCAACGGATTAACAAGGTAGATCCAAGTTTCTGCTTGGATAGGTGCAAGAAACTCTTTATTTGCTAGAGTCCAAAGATGATGCGAAACCCGAGTCGATTCTACCTCCACTTGTTGAATAGGTAGGAACGGGTAGACTTTAAACACCTTCGGTAGTACTGGTTCTAACAGCCACGAATCAGACATGGTGCACATGAACGACTTGATTTACTCCCCAGAGCAGCAGGATCCCTGTTGAAAATATTACCTGTTAAGGAAACATTTGGTGTGGAGGGAGCTGCCAGAAAGGAGGGCTTCAAAGCACACTGCTTTCTGAGAAAATTAGAGATGTCAGCACCAGCCGTAGCAAAATATGTGAGATCTGAGTGGTAGGTCTTTGTAAGAATAGGAATTTGCGAAAGTAAGTCTGTGATGGTTTGATTGCCATCCTCCTTATTCTTGTCTAAAGTTGTCAAAACTCAAACCCAGTCATTGAACGAAAGAAGCTGCAGGATAGACCCTAAAGGGAAAGCCTCGGAATCGATATAGAGGATATAATTTTGTTTTGAGCTTCTTCATCCTCTATGATGCAAGCCAAAGCATGTTGGCACGCTTTTGAAGGAGTATGTTTCGGGGCTATTTCAACCCCTTTGAGAAGTGGTAGTATCTATAACGATTAAAAAATTCCATCAGTGTTTGAAATGGAAATGGAATGAGATTAAGACTTCCTTTAACCAGCACGCAAAGCATTATTTTTGTGAGCCATAATTTTGACCTAGGTGTTAAGCCACTTGCTTAAAAACTATCGGCCCTAGAGCATTACGATAGTGAGGGAAGATAAACTCCGAGGTCAAAAAGTCTCGAACCAAGGGTCCCATATATCCTTTTTGTGAAAAAAGGTATACACTGTAGCTAGTGTGTGTGTTTTTGATCTACATTTAATAACATATCCAAAACCGAACAAAAAGTTCAAGAACCCAAATAGTCTTGATAAATGAAGTGTTTAACATGATTATAAAACAATAATATTGTTTACAATAATCATGCCATAAATAAAAGAGACAGTGTCTCAAACAACAGTGAAGTATGCATTGTAAAGCTTAATCTGCAAGACATTTGAGAGGGTAGATCCTGTTACTTACATCCATTCAAACGGACAAATAGATTGTTAGCATGTATGTGTATTACAAGTGCCCTATTACAAGTCACATCTATAACAAGCACCACATGTTATAGATGTCACTTAAAGAACCCCAGATTTAAGCTATAGATGTATGTGTATTACAAGTGCCCTATTACAAGTCACATCTATAACAAGCACCACATGTTATAGATGTCACTTAAAGAACCCCAAATTTAAGCTATAGTTGGATCAATTAATCCATTTCCAATGTTAAGGTTAATTTTAGTAGTCAATCCCTATGTTTATATATCAAATTCCAAGTTGACAACCAATTTTTTTTTTTGTTCATAACTAGTAGTGATAACACAACCAATAGTAGTGATCATACACCATATATTTTAACCAATGATGTACCCTATAAACATCCTCTAAATCAAAGAATGTAAAAACAAGTAGATGGTAGAATAGTCCCATAGTGGATAGACTAATAGACCTTGTATGTTTATGTCATGGCTAATAGAACACCCTGACTTGTATCATCTACTCAGTTTGCTAGTCATTCAAAAGAGGTTCACCCCATTAATTTTTTGCTAGCAAAAACATCATCAAAAGTAAAAGGAATATTGAGTGAATCCATACCCTAGGCCGTAGAATCAGAGCAAGGATTTCAAGCAAAAAAAGTCCAAAAAAGGGGGGAAACCATTCTGGTAGATGCCACCATTAGTAGGCAGATGATTAGCAAGCAACAAAGCACTCAGAGGATCAAGTGACCCTGTAATCAACTCCTTATAAAGGAGTGTAGACATTCCAAAGAGATAGATGCCAATTCAGTACCATAATGGACATTCACAATAGACCCAGCAAATATGTACCAAGTCTAATGTGCATATCAATGGCACCTTCTGACCATCTGGCCAAAATGGCGCATTAATATATTCCCTAGCTAGCAGAGACAGCAAGTCAAAGAAAGCAAATGTGTTAACCCCTGAACATCTCATAAATGGGTTTAACAAGTAGAGAGATGTAATACAAGGTTCAGATTCTCTATTATTAGAGATAAATATTAATAAACAACAACCATAGGGAATGCCTTATGAGTGGCAGAATATTAACTCAACTCATCCCTGAATCAGATATAGTTCCAAAAAAAAACCAGTCCATCCAAGCCAGCTATTAATGAGCTGTTTTAATCAAAGCCCTATGAAACAGGATGTAAATCTCCAAAAGAGATAGAAGCTACCTTAATTCACAGTTTGAGATTAGCACTATTCAACATGTCTAACAAGTCCTAATCAAATTGTGGTGACCAGAGCTTTATTGTTCCCTCATGTCCAGTCAGTAAAATAGGTGTAGCATATCAAATGTTTATTCATCTATAGTGCTTATTTACAACCATTAACTCATTGCCTAATATGTCATCAAACAAGACAACAATCCCAAAATCTCAACAAAAATTAGCCACTCAGCAAATTTGGTGGTTTTTTATCATCCGATCTCTATGTATGGATGCCATAGCCAAAAAGAGCTAGGAGCCAAGTTGGGTATGTCATTAGTTTGTCATAATTAGTCATAGGACAAAACCTGTGTCCAGATCAAATACCGACAAATGTCATATGGTGTGAAGCTTCCAAATACAAGGGACCAAATCCAAACTTCAGAACAGAAAGACCACTCAGTTAGTCCAAGCATCCCAAAAGGATAATTCCAACAGCAAGTATATGCAAGCTTGCCCACTATATCATTTATCTTTAGTATAATCCAGCAAACCAGCTACTATAGACCAAAACCAAGGCTATTGTATTCATCAATCAAATCCCTAGTTTATGAAAACAAGATAGGTTTGATGGTTTCTTATGCTAACCTATGAGTTGCAAACCTAATCAAGTAGTAGTGTCCTTATCTTCATAGTTCCCTAAAGTCCAGTCAATAGCAGATGTAAAATATCCTTTTTATGACATACATATTAATTATTAATTTAGTGGCAATATTTAGAAAAGCAAGTATGTAATCTCTTATTAGAGTCTTTATAGGGTAGGTGGCAGCAAGATGCCCATGCCACCATAGAATAACAGAGCGTCAATCCCAAATACTCTTTCCAAATGGGATTCAAAAAATCTTTATCCCATGAAATAAGAAACCACCATCAGTTGTTTATGTAGCTAAGCAAGTGCAACAAGTCCATGTAATAGTTACAGGTACTTGAGAGGATGAGCTCTTAACTGAAGCAAGCACAATTGACATTGCCAAAAAACCTAGGATACACCACACATGCTAAGTGAGTTTGTACAACTCAGCCGAATGTTAGGTTTTTTTTAGTTGAAGGAAAGCAAAGGGTGCCAGCTACCACAGTCGTGAGTCTTCATGGAGGATTTGTGTGAGATCTTGTGCAGAGTGACCTTCCGCATGCAACCAAGGGTTATCGGTGTGGTTAACCCTTGGTGTGGTTACGCCCAATTATGGTGATAAAGCCAAAAGTTATAAGGCTTAAATTAAAGCCATTGATAACAAATTTTCCCATTTCCCTAAAAAATATATTGATTAGGTTATGTTAACTAGACCACGTGAGCATGCGCTATGTGTGTGTGTGTGTGTGTGTGTGTGTGTGTGTGTGTCCATAAAGTGTGTGAAGGAAAAGTAGTAGCACTCGAAGAAATAGCACCGGGGCTATCCAAGATATATTATAAATTAGATATATATTAGTATTGATGTAATGTGTGTGTGTATGTGTGTTTGTGTATAAATGTGTGTACGTATGTATATATGTATTAGTACTTTGATATATTTATGTATATATTAGTATAGCAATATATATCTATGTCATGAATATATATGTATTAATATAAATACATATATATTGCATGTTTCTTTTTAAAAAAAGGACAATTGTATATATTTATATATTATATGATCAAAAAATCCATATTTCTTAATATGTATGTATGTACATATATATATGTATGTGCATGTGTACGTGTATGTGTGTATATATGTGTGTGTATGTGTTAGTATATGCATAAATGTATACACACAATAGGATGAGGATTGGCAACAACAACAGCACTTGTAGACATTGGAGGAGGTGGGAAGACAAGAAGGATAATGGACTTAAAATTCAAATATACAAAGTCGTATGGTTTATAATAGAGTGCATGTAGACCATACATAGCACATATAGTCCATTGAGAGCATATACATACTATATAGACCATACATAGCACATACAGTCCATTGAGAGCATATACATACTATATAGAGCACATGTGGACCATATAGAGAACATACAGTTTATATAAAGCACCATGTAAAACATACAAAGCGAATATAGTCCTTACACAGTATATATGGGAGCACATGTAGACCATAAAGACTATGTAAAGTACATTCACACCATATAAATAATATATGGTACATATACAACACATGTGGATCATATAGAGTACACCATACATATACGGTCCATATACAACACATGTGGATCATATAGAGTACACCATACATTCATACCATATAAAGAATATACGGTCTATATACAACACATGTGGATCATATAGAGTACGCCATACATAGCACATACAAACACCACCAAATATAGGAAAAATCTAGCATCTTTCGATTTGATACACTCCCATGATCTTATGCGCATTGACATACCTGTATTCTCATCCGCGCCCAATAGGTTTCTTACTGGGTGGGATTCTAGTTGCATCAGCAAAGATTTAATTCCCGGACTTCCTCTGTCCAGATTGTTTTCATCCCACAAGGTATTGTAATGTGTTTTATGGTATCGTGGGCCTCTTTCTCGGATTCTACCCATGGTGTACCGAATTTTGGAATGTGGGCAGTGGATACAATTTATTTGATAAACGGGAAGGAATCTTCTCAATTACCTTACACCAAGCATCTTCCATACATAGTACATAAAAATAATACATAGTATATACAATCCATGCTTATCACATGTAGACCATATAGAGCACATATAGTCCATAGATGGCATATACATATACTATACAAAGCACATAATGTCCATAGAGAGCACGTGATGTCCACATAGAGCCTACATAGCACATACATAGTAGACATAGAAAAGACTCACCATACAGAGCATACAAATCGCATACAATGCACATATAAATCATATAGATCATGCATGACATACAAAACATGACATACAAAACATGTATAATATACATACATATTATACAGAGCACGTATAGCCCATACAAACCACATACGGTCCATAGAGAGCACATGCGATCCATCGAGATGATAGAAAGTACATGTAGTCAATATATATACAAATATCTAGAACACAATATGTCCATATAGAGCATATATAAACTATAAGTGCACATATATGTCGGTGTTATAAGAATATGGCACAACGGAAAGAGATAGCAAGACAAAGCACAATAGACAATGCAATAGATACACAATGGAGAGAATTTAAAATTCTGATTATACCAAAGAGGTACAAGTGATGGTGCTATCCACCTGTGCGCTCTCAAGTAGCTTAGATGGCGATCTAGACAAAATCTGGATGGAGTATTTACGAGTTGTAGAAGGGAGTGGATACTCACAAGCATTGGATACCTTAGCTCATGGCAACCATGTCCATATATAGTATTGTAGACGGTGTGGTAGACACGTATACAACGACGACAGTTACACTACATAGACATGGTCACTGCCCTCGTATCAAGAACGTGGCCCATTGACCACCGCCCACTCATGATGGACCTGGTATCCGAGAGAATATTCCTCATATCGTGGCCTCGAGAGCTCCCGCCCCCGAACCCCCACGCCAGGGGGCTGTTAGTCCCCTTGGGACCCCCAGCCGAGGTGATGCCCCAGACCCCAACTAATGCTCATACCCCTGACCATCTCCTAACCATCATCAATGGTCACAATAATGACCCCATCGGCGTCTAAGCCGAGCTTCCCACTAGACATATGCACCATGGCTACTCCTCATAGTGGGGGCCTAACAAATGTGCATTATACGTCAAAGTGAGATACATGATGAGAGGTGGGCATTGAGTGTATACTAACACCCCCCCTCAATGTCCAGAACTAGGTTTTTGGCCGAATGCCAAGTCGATAAATCGATGCAGTTTTGCTCTGTAGAGCAATACTCCAGCTCCACTATGTAATCCTCTATCAACTCCCACACATAATGATCTTGAATCTCAATGTGCTTCGTGCGAGCATGAAACACAGGGTTCTTGGAGATAGCCATGCAACTCTGATTGTCACACCACAAGATTGTAGCCTCCTTGATCTGAACTCCCATATCAACCAAGATTCTCCTCAGCCATACTACGTCACATGCAGCAAAGCAAGCTACCTTATACTTAGCCTCTGTGGTGGAAGAAAGTGCCACTGTAGGTTACTTTTTGTTGGTCCAAGAGAAAGCACCGGAACCAAGTGAAAAACAATATCCAGAAACTTCCTAGAATCACAATCTCCTACCCAATTTGAGTCACAATAACCTGTCAGAATGTCACCCATGCTGTAAGTGATGCCATACTCAAGAGTACCTCTGATGTACCTAAGTACCCTCATCCCTTCCTTCCAATGACTCTCATGGCTTGTTGGAAAACCTGCTCAACACACCAACTGTGAGTTGATATCAGGTCTAGTGTTAGTGAGAAAAAATAAAACTCCCCACCAACTTCATGTACTTCCTAATGTCAACAAGTGATGAAGAATCCTCTGCAGAAAGCTTCATGCTCACTTCCATTGGCGTAGACACAGGCTTGCAGTTTATCATCCCAAATGCTTTGAGAATCTCCCAAGCATACTTTTGTTGCGAAATGAAGATTTTACCTGACTCTTGCCAGACCTCAATTCCAAAACAAAAATGCATGACCCAAGTTTGTTATCTCAAACTCATGGCTCAGCATATCCATTGTCTTTTGGATCATCTCTTTATTGTCACCTAAAATGTTTAAGTCATCTACATACAAGACAACCAAAATAATCTTACCATGACTTTTTAGAACATACAAGTTAGCATCAAAAGCACTTCTTATGAAAAATTGGCCTATCGTGTGATACCATGCCCTTGGGGCCTGTTTCTGTACAATGCCTTCTTCAGCATGCAAACTTTGTTTTCTAATTTGGGCATCTCAAAACCTGGTGGTTGAGCTACATATACCTCCTCCTTGAGAGATGGCCGTTCAAAAATGCTGATTTGACATCCATGTGAAAGACTGGCCACGTTTTGTGAGCAGCCAAGGCAAGTACCGCCCTGATAGTTGTCATACGAGCTGTGGGAGCAAAAGTTTCATCAAAGTCGAAATCCTCTACTTGTGCAAATCCTTGTGCAACCAACCTAGCTTTGTATTTTTCAAGTGAGCCATCAGCCTTATACTTAGATTTCCAAACCCGTTTGCTACCAATTACCTTTCTGTTTGGTGGTCAGTCAACTCACTCCTAGGTTTTGTTCTTTGTGATGTCATACTCAGACTGCATTGCGGCTTTCCACTTTGGATTTGCTAAGGCTTCATCCAAGGTGGCTGGCTCCTTCACTGTTCCCATTATCTCAGCCCCATGAAGGCCATATTGACAATGAGATCAGGTGCTCTTCTCTACTCCTCTATTCTCCTTGATCTGCGTGGTCCATTTGCTAAAGATTCTTACTTCTTAGGTATTGGATTACGCTCATCAAAGAGCTGTTGTGCCCACTTTGGAAGTGGCTTTCCTTGTGGTGCAGGAAGAGACTGTTGTGATGTGTGAGAGTCTTCATCCTTTGAAAACTCCTCCTCCTTTGAGAGGAAATCTAAGTGGTGGATTGGGGCTCATGGTGGACTATTTCTCCGGCTGATGATAGAGTGGACATACCTCCTTCCTCCCCACTGAGTGTGGCTGTTCTGCAAATACCACATCTCAGTTGGCCACAATCTTCTTTGCCTCCGTATCATAGAGCCGATATGCTTTTGACTCTTGACTATATCCAAGAAAGATACACTTCTTGATTTTGGCATCTAACTTAGTCTTGGATGCATCTAGAATATGCACATAACATTCACAGAGTCAAATGTTCTGAAATGAGAAATTGAAGGTTTCTTACCAGAGTAGTCCTCTTGAGGTGTAACATCCTTGAGTGCCTTTGTGTAGCTCCGATTGAGTGCCTTTCAGGCCTCGGGTGCAAATATGCCGGTGCCAGCTACTAAACCTGCCACAATGATGTAAATGTCGAATGGTCACGTAGGCGCCTCGTGAGTGTTAGCTCACGTTGAGCTTGACATCTCAACTCTCCCCCTCAAGCTCAACTTCAGCGTGTGAACAATAGCTTTCTTGCCTTCTTCAGGCAATGGCACCAAATCCCAAGTCTCATTTCCATACAATGCATCCATATCCTCAACCATAGCTTTCTCCCAATATACATTTCCAATAGCCTCATCAAAACATGTGGGCTCTACAACCTACGCACAACTTTTGCCATATAAGCATAGTTATATGCTACTTAACCATCATAATTCAACCTCTGCACAAGGTTTTTGACTCTTTTAGATCTTCATAACTTTGCATTCATAGCTTCCAAAGCTTTCTTTACACCAGGTGTCCTCATTTTTGCTGGAATTCCAAGCTCCTCATCAAGGCTCATCTCCGAGCCACTAGACTCTCCATTAACAAGATAACGCCTTGCATAAATATTAGGCATACCAACAAGGGACTCAAGCACTTTCTCTTTGCCTTTATGTGATGTACCTACATTTCCAGGATTGGTATTATTGCATAAATATTAGGCATACCAACAAGGGACTCAAGCACTTTCTCTTTGCCTTTATGTGATGTACCTACATTTCCAGGATTGGTATTATGACAACCTGCCACTTGATGGTCTATCAACAAAACCATTACATGAGGACTCTCCTAGTCCACTCAATGAATGTGATTGTTGACTTGCATTCTGTGTAACCACATTTCCACTTACATTAGCCCCAACAACATCTTTTTCAGAAGCATACCAATTGCTCATCTTATTAAACACAACATACCTTCTTATCCCCCTCAATTCACGTGTGTAGCAAGATTATAACATCTATATCCATTTTGCTTAAGGGAATATCCAATAAACACACATTTTTAAATCTTTGGATCTAGCTTTGTATGCAACTCATCTGGCACATACACATAGGCAATACATCCAAAAACTTTCAAGTGAGACAAATTAGGTTTCTTGTCAGTAAACTTCTTCTCTGCGTTACATCATGTATGGCTGTAGTAGGAGTCCTATTCATGATATAAACTGTTGAAGACAGCCTCAGCCCAATAGCTATGTGGCATATTCTTCTCTGCCACCATCCATGCTTACATAATCTTAGTAGTGTGTTTGTTTTTCTGCAGCAACTCCATCTTTCTATGGAGTGTATCTACATTTAAACTGTCTCTGAATGCCATTCTTTTGCAAAAAATCAAAGAACTCATTGGAGAATTACTCTCCCCCTTCATTTGACCTTAGGCACTTCACATGTTTCTCTGTCTGCTTTTCAGCCGTTACTCTAAAACTTTGAAAATGAGTAAAAACTTCACTCTTCTCCTTTATGAAATACACCCACACTTTCCTCGTGTGGTTATCAATGAATGTTACATAATACCTGCAGCAGCAGCCACCCACGGATGTAGTTTTTGTAGGATCCCATACATCTGAATGCACAACATCTAGCACATTCCTGCTCACATTTATGTCATGTGGAAATACATGCTTTGTTTGCTTTCTAAATTGACATGCTTCACATACTTTATGTATACCTTTAACCTTAAACTCAGGTAGTCCTGTCACAATTTCTTTAGTTTGCATAGAATTCATTCTTTGCACATTTACATGTCCAATTCTCTTATGCCAAATGTCTATATTTGCAGCAACTCTTGGTCCATTTACAAACATTACAGCACTCACTTCAGGCTTTTTTACATTCTTTGCACATTTACATGCCCAATTCTCTTATGCTAAATGTCTGTATCTGCAACAACTCTTGATCCATTTGCAAATAGTGTAGCACTCACTTTAGGCATATTTACATTAAGTGTAAACATTCTGCCCACTTTGTTATCTTTTGCAACCAACCTGCACTTATCTTTAAAGTCTTCTTCATGATAATCATCAAGGTCAAACTAAACCTGCAAACCCTGCTTAATCATCTAGCCAAATTAGATTCTTTGTAATGTTCAGAACATGAAGTATGTCTGCAAGGTACTTCACCTTACCATCGTGCATAGACACTGGCACATCTCCAACATGGGCAATCGGATGAGCAGTTTCATCCCCTGTTTCAACAAAACTTGGTCTTTTAAGACTCTTCATTTCCTTGAACCACTCACCATGACTTGTCTTGTGGTCTAAAGCACCTGAATCAACATACCATACATCATCCTTACATGCTGCTATATCATTTCCAGACACAACATGAACTACATGTTGCATAACTAACAACCTCTCATTATCCTCATTATTTCTGCTAGAGGACGCATAGCTATTTTGCTACACTTTTCCATTTTGCATGTCATTCTGCTTCTTATAGCAATTTACATGCACATGTCCTGGCTTACCATAGTAAAAATAGCCTCGTGTATCATTATGTTGCCTTTGCCAATTTCCACAACCTCTTTGACTCCCCCTGCCTCTAAACTGGCCTCTTCCAACTGTGTGTTGTTGTTGTGATTCATTGGACTGTTGTTGCTGACCATAATTTTGACTCTCCAGCCACCACCTTGACCATGTGCCACGACCTCTACCTTGTCCTCTACCTGAACTTGTGTAGAAGGCCTACTACTCTGAACTATTTTTGTTTTGTGAAGACTGTTGATCTTCACCCAAATTCTTCTCTCCAATGATCAACATTGACACCAAATCTGTAAAGTTGGGTATGTTCTCCCGAGTCTGAATAGACGTCTTCAATGCCTTGTATTGTGGCTTGAGACCACATAGACATACTTCCACCTTATCATCATCATCAAAACTGTAACACCAATAGATGCAAGGGATTCCACAATGCACTTGATCTTTAAGGCATAATCATTCATCACAAACATATTCTTCTTCTCCACAGTATGAACTGAATCTTCCATGCCTTGGTGTTAGTTTTATACAGCTTCACCAAGGTGTCCCATGCCTCCTTGGGTGACTTAGCATCCTGTATATACCCAATCATAGTGTCTTGTATGCTAATAGAAAGCCAATACATGACTTTCCTTGCTCCTCTATTCCAATCCTTGTATTCTTTTACATCTGCAACAGTTGGATTAATCTCTGGTATCTCTAGTGCCTCTTCATGTTCACCTTCAATATAGTCCCAATAGTCTTTTCCCATCAGAAAATTTGTCAATCTAAACCTCCAAGCATGGAAGTTGTTCTTGTCAAGCTTCTCTTCAACAATCTGGTTAATTCCATCATTTGACATCTTGTTTGCAACACAAACTCACCAAAATAACACTCTTGTTTGACCTGCACAAATTGCTGTATTCTTTGCAATGGTACTATTCTACACCAAATTGTCACAACAACCAATGATCTCAACTTACATATATACACCTAATAGCATCTGTAAGACCTCTTTGCAGTACACACAATGTGCAACCAATCGCCCTTCTTAGAGTACCAAAAATTGAATTCTATAGAGAATCGTAACTTACCTGCTGCAGTGCCCGTGTGAACGCCTATGAACTGAAAAACGGAGCATAGCACAAAGAACTACTTTAAAGCACAAAGAGCTACTTTCATCCAAAACTAGTGTGGAAGATGTTGACCTTTAATCATGCATCTAACTGTCTCCATAAGAGTCCTTTTTCTTATCTTGGCAATAACATTTTGGTGTGTTGTATAAGGAGCATTGATGGGAAGTATCCAACCATCAATAGGGTATATACAATCATCAATAGAAAAATAGTCCACAGTTATTCCATGGAATTATTATACATTCAATAGTGTATCCACACCTCCAAATAAACATTTAAAAAAGTACCCATGCATTCAATATGAGTGCCAATCAATTTAAGGCAATCTAATCATCAATTATGAGTGTCCAACATTAAATAGAGTGGTCTAACATCAAGTATGAATGACCAACATTAACCTAACATCAAGTATGAATGACCAACATTAACCTAGCATCAATTATGAATGCCCAACTTCAATTAGCGTGAGCCAACCTTCAGTATTAATGCCCAACAACAACCTAACATCAAATATCAATTCCCAACTTCAAATAGAGTGAGCCAACCTTCAATATGAATGTTCAACAACAACTTAAGTTCAAATAGAGTGAGCCAACCATCAATATGAATGGGAGATACATTCTTCTCCACTTGTAGGTCATCTTGGTGTGCTAAAGACCTATGACAAAGTGAGAAAGTGTTTCTTTTGCAAAGGCATGTGGAGAGACATCAAGATGTTTACGATGGAATGTTCTTCATGTCAAAGGAACAAGAATAGTGATCAACTACCCAATGGTTTACTTTATTCTTTACCCATCTATTATCGAATATGAATACCTAACTTCAAATAGGGTGAGCCAATGATCAATGTGAATGCCCAATATTAACCTAATTATCAAATATAAATGCCTAACTTTAATAGAGTGAGCCAATGATCAATACGAATGCCCAACCTTAACCTAATCATTAAACATGAATGCCCAATTTTAATAGAGTGAGCTAATGATCAATATGAATGCCTAACATTAACCTAAAGTCAATTTGAATCACCATATGCTTAACCATAGTTTCAATCAAAGCATTCCGTCATTAAACATCTCTTATCAAAATTATTGGCATTCTTTTTAATGCAAAATTTAGACAATAATTGAATATTGAGAGCTTTATTCTACCACAATGGCTACCATTGGCAAGCCCATAGCCTACGGTGTAAGCCAAACATTCTATAAGGCACCCAAGAGAGGGACTATGGTTCAAGCCCAACCCTCAAGAAGCCTAGACCATGAAATAGGCACCAAAACTACCTCTCATTGTGAGATTAATCAAGCCATAAATCAACCCCAGAAGCACAAATACACACCATAACAAGCTTAGCAATTGAGGGAGGAAGAGAAAGAGCCTTACCTTGCTTGATGTGGTGGAGGGATGAAGTAGCAATAATCTTTGCCTGGATTTGATGTGAAGAGGATGAGCCCAAGAGGAGGTGAAAGAGAGGGAAATTTAATTTACAATAATGAGTGAGAGAGATGCCAAAAATTCTTACAAGAAGGCTTATTTAAAGGATGAGCCCAAGAGGAGGTGAAAGAGAGGGAAATTTAATTTACAAGAATAAGTGAGAGAGATGCCAAAAATTCTTACAAGAAGGCTTATTTAAAGGAAAATATTGAATGAGTATTACCTTCCCCACTTCTTTACTCTCTTTACTTGGCTCCTTCACCTCCCACATGTGCCAAAAATGTTATCAAGAGTGAGAGCTCCTACAACCTCATTAAAAATCTTAAAAAATGTTTTTTTTTCAAGTGAGAGTTCTCACAATCTCATTAGCTTCAAGTATGAGAGTTATTACAACCTTATTAGGTTCAAGTATGAGATTTCTCATTAGCTTCAAGCATGAGAGTCCTTATAATCTCATTAGCTTTAAGGATTATTATAATAAAGATCTCAAAAAACTAACTTTGGCCTACCTGCATTATTTTTCCACTCTAGAAGGTGATAAATTTATCCAATTTCAAGGTGCACACAACCAAATTATTATTTTTTCATTAATAATTTATCATTCCCATGTCAGTTTCTCCTAGTTGATGAACAAGAATCGTGGTAATAAGGCCAATTTGGGAAGTGCAATTTTTACACTATTACTGAATGGACAAGTTTGGGGACTTATCTTTAGAATCCATAAATCCTACTATTCTTAAAATATTCAAGAGACACATTTTGATGCATTACATGACCCCGTTTGGGTCTTGGATGATCATTTTTGAAGATTTCAAGTCTACTTTTCGTTTTGCGTGTAGTGAACTTGTTTATGGAAAAGCTTACTCCTATGGCATCCAGACACAGTTCTAATTTCATATATGGGTTCTTAGGACTAAATAGAAATTTTCCATTTAAAGGAACGTCCAAGGTGTAACTTTCTCTCTTGACTTATTTTCTCTCTCTATAATTTAACTTAGCAAATAAGGAGATTTCGATCATACTAATTTAGGGTCTTTAGAGAGGGATCTTACATCCTCTCCCACTTGAAAAATTGAGATGCCCTCATCTTGCAAATAGGAGTTAATATTTAAGTAGATTCTCCCACTTCGCTACATTAGGACCTCAATGGAAGGCTTCTTGGGCCCTTTTATTTGGCAGTTTAAGGGAGTCAAAACTTTTCTCTTAAGAAGAAATGTTTTCTAATTAGAAGCTTCAAAACGGCTACTTTATTCGAATTTGAATTTTGGAGGGAAAATGGAATTTAAAATCTAGCGGATAAAACCATATCATGTAACATATCTATGGAAAGCTCTTGATGCATAGATCACGGATCTGTAATCTCCGCTCAAATCGGAGCTTGTATGTAGAAGTTATGGAGGTCCGAAAATTGTAAAATCCCCCCCCCCCCCTTTTGGGGAAAAAAGTGCACCCTTTGACCACTCTTACACCTCTCTTAAAAACCCAACATTTCAGTCCACATGGCAACCCCCCATTTGGCTATTCCTTAATCACCTTGATTAGGCTTGGGCAAATTAAAGGGCCCAAGAAGACCCCATTCACTTCCTAATGAGGGGAATTCTCCACTACGTGAACTTCCATTTAACCAAACACTCTCTTAGGATCATGTCCCTAAGATATGATTCATGATGTCTCTTAGGGTAATTACTTAGACAGTCATGCTGATGACATCTAAGAAGGGAAAAAAAAGGCTATGGCATTACCCATGCTTATTCTTGATCTTGGATGGTTAGGATAATCTTTAATTTGATGATCCTAATGTTGGAATTTAAAAAACAAGTTTTCTTAAAAACGCTTGAGGTGTTGTTCAAGAGTCCGAGAGAGCACTTCGTGTGATGGATGCTTGAGAAAACTTCCTCTTCTATGGTTCAATTGCCCTTGATTCATGACTTTGACTTTATTTTGATTTACAATTCCTTTTAGCTATAGTTGTACTAGAAATGTTTCTCCTTCAGATAGAGTTTCCTCTTATGCAAGTTACGCTTTGGCTTTAGTGTGTAAAGATCTGGGCATTGTGACTAACACATTATAAACATGAACTTTCACCCTTTTCACTAAGAGATGCAAAATCTAATGTGCTCTTCATATCTGTAGAGCCTTGTATAATATGAGCTTCACAAATAATATAAGTGTACCCTTAAATCTACATAGAATGATGATATACCAAGGTTGTAAAAAACCCCTTTACCACAAAGGTTTTGTTAAATTGTTAAAGCCACTAAGGTTTAAAAGAGGAAACCTTTATTTGATTTAGAAAAAAAAACAAAAGAGGAAACCTTTATTTGAAGCAAGAACGGCACGTTGTTGTTGTTGCAAAGAGAGTCACCTTCTAGGTACTGCAAAGAGAGCTCCTCTAAGTTGAGAACCAAGGCTCACTCAAGCCCTATTAAGATACAAACTATGAATACACAGCCCAAGCAGATGTATCTACCTATATATGAAGACCCCATCTATTGCTGCACCAGGGCAAGCTTGACGCCTATTGCTAAGAACTATGCCAACGACTGATCATTTAGTGCTAGCTATGAGTTGAGGTTTTAGCTGCCTTTCACACTGAGTTGCTCTTATAGCTTTGATAGTTAGATGTGATGGTTTTACTGTTAGATTGATTTCTCTCTCTCTCTTTTACTTCTCTCCCTTCTCTCTCTCACTTTTACTTCTCTCCCTTCTCTCTCTCACTCAGAGATGCTTGCTCTTACTACTCAAAGTTTTACAAGCATAGATATCTCTTTCATAGAGACAATGAGGATACTAGTCTCTCAAACCTCTCAACAGAAGCTAGTCTCTCTTAGACTTTCACAAAGTTAATCTTCTAACATAGATTTAGACGCTAGTCTCTTTTAGACTTTCACATAGTTAGTCTTCTAACATAGATTTTGACTTCACATAGTATGATCAATCACACAAAATTTTGTAGAGAAATTTGTTAAAAAACACGGATCAAGCTCTCCTAAAGATAAGAAAACTACTTAATTAGATGTTATTTCTACTCTAATTACAACACAATTAACATGACTACTCTAATTACAACACAATTAACATGACTAATCTAAGGTGGGTGATACGTAAGTGAACTCATGATGATGAGTGTGTGCTAATTAAATTGCACTCAAGTTAATTACACTCCAAGAGAGATTAACTTGGACACATAGATAAACTTGAGATAAGTGTAAGTGATATGATTTCATTGCTTGAAATGGTCCCCTTTTATATGAGGAGGTACACCCTTGGGCTTGTACATCAATATATGATAAATCCCTTGGCTTAAGTGGCTTCATGATAGGCTTTGAACTTTCTTGGCTACTCATTCTGACTCCCTACCTCTTCCTTGTGCTCTTTGGCACCATGTTTCTCAACACCCCCCCTTGGTTCCAAATCTTTGGGATATGCAAGGTGATTGGATGTTGGTTTTTACAGCGTATTTTCACCCCCCTCATTTCTAACTTGGTCGGGTAACTCGGAGGCTCTTTGGCTTGGTTACTCTCTAGCTCAGAGGTTCCTTTAGAGATGGTTGGGTTGATTTTTACTCCCCCAGGGTGCTACTTTGGCTACTCTCTGGTGGTTGAGTGTTTTACATTTGCATACAATTTATGTACTCATTTGGTGGCTTTTACACCATATGAGTACTCATTTGGTGGCTTTTACACCATATGATTTTGGTTAGGGTAGTGGTTAGTAGCTCGATGATGCTTAGTGCTGCTGGGCGGACTTGAGATCTCCTTGCTTTTGCTTGATGAAGATCCCTTGTTGCTTCTTTTATTCTTCATTTCTATGACGTCTTCTTCTTCACTTTGTTGAATGCTTCTTGGATCTTGGTCTTTGATAGGCCCATTGTAGATGTACTTTTCCTTTTATGGTTTATACACATACGCTCGCATACTCATGTGGTTGCCGCATTATTATATGGGTCGCATTCTTCTTTTTCATATGCACATGCCTAGCTTGCTCATTTGGCCACTTTTACAACAAGGGTTACACAATTTTTGACGAACATTGATGATGATGAGACGATTGTTATCTTTTGAAGAAAGCCATTTTGGTAAAATCCATACCCATGAAAACATAGTTTCCAAACTCTATGTGAATAGCTTCTTATAAAAGGTAAGGTTTATGAAACCTTAGTTTTAAATAAATAACACAACCTTATCTCCTCACGTCTCTCTACTCACAAGGCGGCCGCGTGTTAATTTTATTCTCGACCAAAGCCTGTTGTTGTCACAACTTAATTTCTCTAGCTTCTTGTTGCTGCTCTGTTTGAAGGTGCCCCGACAACAAGCAGAACTGCTTTAGACTCTTTCTCCTACTTTCTTTGTTGGTGCCAATAGTGTTTTATTTTCGTGTGCTGCCTTGTTGCTGGTCTGTGAGACTGTGTTGGATGTGTGCTTATCTATGTGTCTTCTTCAAGACTCTCGTGCCATTGTGGGCATTGTTGAAATTCTCTCCCTCTCAATAATGAAACTTTTAGATGCTTGTGCTCTCATAGGAAGAGAGAAATTTTTTTCCCATAACCTAATGAACATGATGGAGTAAAAACTTAGAATGAGAATAAATCCTAATGCCTTCCTAATCTAAAGCTAAGCTAGGAGAGCTAGACCTTAGCTATGATACCATGTTGAAAAACTTGGATCAAGATCTCCTAAAAAAAAGACTACTTAATTAGATGCTAATCTTACTCTAATTACAACACAATTAACATGACTAATCTAAGATGGGTGATACCTACGAGAGCTCATGATGATGAGTGTGTGCTAATTAAGTTGCACTCAAGTGAATTAGACTCCAAGATAGATTAACTTGGACACAAAGAAAGTTGAGATAAGTGCGAGTGATATGATTTCATTCCTTGAGATGGCTCCCTTTTATATGAGGAGGTACACCCTTGGGCTTGTATATCAATGTGGGAAAAGTCCCTTTGCTCATGTGGCTTCATTCTAGGTTTTGCACTTTCTTGGCTACTCATTCTCACTCCCTACCTTCTTCCTTGTGCTCTTTTGCACCAAATTTCTCACAAAATCTCTCTCTCTCTCTCTCTCTCTCTCTCTCTCTCTCTCTCTCTCTCTCTCTAAAGAAACAAACACACCAATGATGGGATACCTCACATAGTCTACTCAACAAGCATATATTTCCATACTCTTTCTCTTGCTCATAAAAAGTGCTTAGAGTATGTCTTACTTTCTCATTGAGACAATGCAAATGCATAAATTTTTTGATGAAATGAGGGATGAGAAACACACTCCTATGTGCCACACAATGAAGTAATGAATCCGCCCAATAAGTAAAAATTTCAAGTAATAAATGCAACAATGAATCTCTCACCAATTGCCATTTAATGATAAGAGAAGAATGCTTGTGAACAAATCACACATATACCCATAAACACTAAGATGTATCCTATCAACACATGAAGGAACACACTCCCATGGAAAGGAGATCTAATACCATGTTAAAAGACATGGTGTGAGCTTAAGCTTGGAATAATGAAGTGAATCAAACAATGAAGATGATTACCACATAAGCTAACTCACACCAATGAAGCAACACATGAAATCACTTATATTAAGATAAGGTGTGACCAATAAGTGTGCTTAAGAGTCACCACATAAATATAAACATAACCATAACGAAGTAAACCACATAAAATAAACAAGGTGTGACCACTGATGCTCTTAAGCAATGGAATGTGCTCAAGTGTCACCACATAAACATAAACATTAACCGTAATGAAGTAAACCACATAGCAATGTAAATGTAGAAAGTGTATTTCCACAAAGGACCACTTAGTATATTATACACTAAGCAAGTACACAAAGTAGGCTCGTCACACTCTCCACACTCTCTTCTAGAGGATGCGTGAGACCTTGTTTATATAGACTCCATGGAGGGGGGGCATGTAGAGCCCTTGAATCTCTCCACCTCCCTTATATTTCTCATGTGACTCACTTAAAAGGTGATGCCTACATCAAGGGAATGTACCTATTAGACCTACATTTAGTAACTCTAGTAAATGAGCCTTCTAACCTTAGGATAAGGATTCTAAGGTACCACTAAAGATCTACTAAGGTTTACACTGATGCTAGATCACTTAAATTTTAATAGGATCGTCAGTAGAGTGGAATCACTAACCAAGTGGAATCATTAAGATGGTTAGATCGCAAATGATCCTAGTGCACAATCATCCAAATGGGAAGGTTATTGTTTTAGTAGGGCATTTTTCTAAAATCTTCTTCCTAGTACCCACAAGATCATTTCATTGACATTGAAGGTAGCAATATGTGCGTAGAGCCTTCCTCATATTGGGATATTGATGGAACGAAGCATTTTGTACTAGATTCTTCATTAACAATTAGGTATGTAATGGTGCATGAGAAAATATAAGGCTACAATATCCACTTGAAGATAAAGCAGGGCCATCTTGTGCTGTTTATGATGTTTCATTAGAGGAGCTAGATGTTTCGTCAGAAAAGCTAGAGATAGAACTCCCCAGTGTCAATGTTGACACACCAAGTGATCTTGAAGAACCTTTCTCAAAGAGTCGAACTCCCCGGTGTCAATGTTGACACGTAATTAGTCCAAGGACCTCATTCAACGGATCTTGATCTTGAAGAACTAGAGATAGAAATCCCTCGTGTCAATGTTGACACACAATCAACCCAAGGACCTCATTCAACTATTCTTGAAGCAAAAGGTAATGCTATGAGCATTGTACCTTGGATCACAAGAAGTACCAATTTTAGTATTAAATTCAAGAATTGTAGTAGTCATACTACAATTCTTGAATCACGAGGAGTACCAAGGCCAGTGTATTACATTCAAAAATTGTAGTAGTCATACTACAAAAGGTAATATAGGTTTCAGAGATTACAAGGGAATACAATGGGAATGTGATATTTGAATTCCCTTCTACATTTTGCAAAGTCAAGGGCATAGACAGTATGGAGTAGAAATATGATGGCCACCTTTGGACAAAGCCTATGACCACTAACATGTCTATCCAATGCACTGCTAGGTTGAGCTACTATGTTGGTTTATTAGAGTGCCATAGAAACACTTATCCATTCTATCTCAATCACAAGAAATTAAAAAGGACTTGCTTCAAAGTATATCTCCAAAGAAAGCTTACTCTTCAAGTTGGTCTATTGGTTGAGAAAAAAACCAATAAAGTCATTTGCCATTTTTGCTACTAGAGGTTTGCATATTGCCTTAATACTTGTAAAAATGTGGGGTGTATTATATGTAATTCCCTTTGATACCACTATGAATAGGCTCATGGTCCATTATGGTGATCATAAGCATGCAGTACAACCAGAGACCTCCAAGGCAATGATCGAGAAAACAAAGAAATTGTTGGTAGATGTCATCAAGGTAGAGAGGAATATAGGACCTTGGAAGGTTCAAATGTTTGTTTGCAAAGGAGCTAATGTCTATAGTCCTTGAAGATGATAATACGGTTGGATCACATACTATAGGGGATGTTAATCTCACCAAATTTTTAGAATAATTGGTTCCACTCATGAAAAATCAAAAGTATGATATGACAATGAATGGATGTCAATAGTATGATATGACAATGAATGGATGTCAATAGTATTATATGACAATGAATGGATGTCAATAGTATTATATGATATATATGTATGTGTGTGTGTGTGTGTGTATATAATTTGTTTAATTTTTCTTCTCTATGTATGGGTTTAGAAGTATTTTTGCCCAAGAAAAGAAGTCCCGAATGCTAGTGGGAGAAGGGTTTGATAGCATTTTATTTTTGAAAAGAAGATCAACCTATCCATTTTTCCATGTAGGTCACTTTCGAGGTCAGTGGTTACATGTGATGATGAAAGATGTTACATATTTAAGATGTCTAGGAAAGGTCATGCATCATGTGTGGATTTAGTTACTTGAATGAGGCATGGAGGAAAAGGAGATTTGTGCAATTCTTGAGTGCAGTTATCATCATATCGAGTAGTCAATTAGAATACGATGGCATATCATGTGTATAATCCCAGGTATAGCATGTATGCTTGAGTTTCTATATTACACTAGTAGTAGGGTTTTCCTGAAAATTGTGCTTACCTACTAGTTTGGCTAACGATAATGTGTAGAAGTTACTCACAATTGCAACATGTGAAATGACGGAAGAGGGCACAAAAAGTCAGGTATTATTCTTGGAAATGTTGAATGTAACAATGCACCAATGTGGCCATCCTCCTATTTATTTCCACGGGTTCATGGTAGATGAGGCTGGGGCCAATTGGAAAGCTATTAGAATAGTTTTCAATGGTGTTCAATAGAAGGTGATGGTAGATAGGGAATGCACATGTTTGTTCCATTGGGAGAAAAGCCTTCACCAACACACCCACAAATTTGTGAAGCTTGAAATGAGAGGTGAACATTTATCACTATGTGAGCAGTGGCACTTGAATTTAAAAAAAAGGATGAGGCTTCCAATCAATGCAAGATCATTAGACAGTGGTGGCAACAGGGTAATGTGGCTAACAACAACATCTCATCGATGGAGATTTGGTTGAGTTGGTGGGAGGTGAGGGTTACACATTGGGAAACCTTATGACTATGGTGAGCATACATTAGATAAACATTTCTCACATGCTTGTAGATATGCAATGTGTTTTTTAATGTTACATTGTTTTTAAAAGGTAGAGAGGAGTACTTCACTCTCTATTATGCTTGCATCTCAGATATGTTAAAATTACAGCAATGTGATGAGCTATGGTGGATCAAATACTATAATCAACATCATTAACAAAGTGATTAGATGATAATTAAGATGTGATTAGTGAGTAATTAAAAAATAGCTTAATGTAGGCATGGATAATAAAAAACCAGCAAATTCTCATTAGGCCAATGCCTCAATTTATAGTGTTTACATCCAAGCATCTAATCCCACCGATTTCTCCTTGATTCACTCCACCTCTTTTGCTTGATTCTCTCCACCTCTTCACTTTTCCCAGAATATCTCCCAGAATATCTCCACTTCCTAAATCTTCTCATGCTAACCTTTATTCTCTCCCAGTAGATTCTTCTCACCTTTTCACAGTAGATTCTTCTCACCTTTTCATAGGTTCTCTCACATTTACAGATTCTCACCTTTTCACAGGTTCTCTCACATTTACAGATTCTCATTTACAGCCTCTAACCAAGGGCTTGTTCCTGCACACACCCTATTCACTTGTATATTTCAACACCTCCCCTCAAGTGAATACTCCTAGTACACCTAGACCCTATACCAAGTTTCCCTCTTATTTGATATTCCGCGACCAGTGTCTAGCATACCTCCCCTCAAGTTAACTTAGCACACCTGGACCCTGTACCAAGTTTCTCTCTTACTTGATAGCGTGCGACCAGTGCCTCAAGTCCCTAAACTCATAGTCCTTGACACACACTCTCTCTCTCTCTATGTGTCCAAGGCTACTACAAGTGCCCGCGACCTTGACTAAAGTGCTCACATATACATCTACCATGTGGCCTACATCATCGGTGGCTCAGAGGTGGTTTTACTTTGTTGGGGCAGGTTACATTGGGTTGTGGGGTCTCTCTCTCTCTCTCGCTCTCGCTCTCAGAGATTTTCACATGGCTCCTCACTCTTTGGAGTCTCACATCTTCTCTTGTCTTCAATCTTCTTGTCGTGGCAGCTTCTCTTCACGCGTCCATGTCTTCCTCTTCTTTCAGTCTTCTTGTGGTAGCTTCTCTTCTCGTGTCCATGTCTTCCTCTTCTTTCAGTCTTCTTGTGGCAGCTTCTCTTCTTGTGTCCATGTCTTCCTTCAATGCTTCCTTTAGATCTTCTTCTCGGTGTGGATCCTCTTCTTGGAAGAGATGTTCTTCTTTCATGGCTGGGGCCATGAGCTTGTCCGTCAGTTCTTTTTGCTCCATGTGAGCAACATGTTTAAATGTTTGTTTGATAGTTCTTTTGGGATTTTGATGTTTATCTTGTATCATTATGCAATGCAAACCCAAATTTATGCGGGAGGTCTTACCTCTTGCCTTATTCTAGACAAGGGCAGTGTCTGATCCCATATTTATACTAATGTAATGTGCCCAATACATAATGCATATAGCATTCATTCTTATGCACATTCCCAAATGCAACTCTGGCTGTGAATAATCTTGAATTTGAGTGTAATTTGCAGGCATTAACCAAGGGTTAAATACAAAATGATGATTATCACAATTTTATCAACACAATTTTACCAAAAATTACATTAAATCAAGGGTAACCAATTTGTACGGAATGGTTGGAGTAGCAAACCAACTCCGAATTGCAATCTGAAGTTATAGGGATCTGTATCAAATACCTAATGGTTGATTTGAACCCTCAATTGTACCAAAATATAGTGATTAGTATTGATTAATCATTGATTAGCAAATTAATCCTCTATTTTGTGTGCAAAAAACAGAGTATGCAGGGAGTCCAGATCTGGGACCTTAGACTTCAAATGAGCTCAAATGCTTTCAAGGCCATCAATAGCAAAATGAGTCTAGTAGAGGATTAAGCCAAGAAACACAAGATTTGACCAAACGTTGAATGCTTAATCTCTATTTTACCAAAGTCACCTGCAGATTTGATGAAGAGCTTGGATCTCACTGTAGACTTGATCAAATTAAATTCTGACTTCACCAGCTTGTAGAGAATGCTTGAAAACCCCTGGAGCTATGAGGAATTAGAGAAATTTGATTTGGAGCAGCTGGAATGTCAAATTTTCTCAGAAAAAACGTGCCTTCAAATCGAGCTGCCAGCCGACGTTTTGCGCTAAATTAGCTCAAATCCCTTGGGTTGTGTGTAGCCCCTTGAGTCTACTATGAGTACCTAAAAGGACTTGGGCAATGGTTGAGTGTGCAAGGAGATAGAGCTCCTCCACCAACTGGGGGTACAGAGGCTAGTTGAAAAATAACTAAAATTTTTGATTATTTTCTAATTATCTACTAATCCTAATTAATTAGATAATGGGCTCATAAACTTGATGGAATCTAGGCATGGCTGTGATACCAGGTTAAAATTACAGCAATGTGATGAGCTATGGTGGATCAAATACTAGAATCAACATCATTAACAAAGTGATTAGATGATAATTAAGATGTGATTAGTGAGTAATTAACAAAGTGATTAGATGATAATTAAGATGTGATTAGTGAGTAATTAACAAATAGCTTAATGTAGGCATGGATAATAAAAAACTAGCAAATTCTCATTAGGCCAATGCCTCAATTTATAGTGTTTACATCCAAGCATCTAATCCCATGATTTCTCCTTGATTCACTCCACCTCTTTTGCTTGATTCTCTCCACCTCTTCACTTTTTCCAGAATATCTCCACACTTCCTAAATCTTCTCATGCTACCCTTTATTCTCTCCCAGTAGATTCTTCTCACCTTTTCACAGGTTCTCTCACATTTACAGATTCTCTTTTACAGCCTCTAACCAAGGGCTTGTTCCCGCACACACCCTATTCACTTGTATATTTCAACAAGATATGGCAAATGCCTTGCTTTAAAGTGCAAAAAAATATGTTTACATGCTAGGTAGGAATGTTGGTGGCGGCCCTAACCCTACAAATAGTTTAAACCATCCATGGGATTATCGCAGGTACCCCTACATATGAGCAACCAGGGTCTCTCCATAGAGATAGAGAAACAATGTAGCAAAAGAAACAAAGATCAATAGGTGTAGAGGAAAATAGCTCCCATGCCTAGGGTATGTTATGGAAAACTGAGATAGAAAGATAAAGGGTAAACAAAGGAAAATTGACTTGTAGCCACCACAAAGTGAAGATACTCCAACAAGAGATGGTGTTAGTCATCCTCTAGTTCATCCACAACTTTTGGCACACAAATGATGTTAAAGAAGAAAGAGTACATAAGACATTTTTGGCCATCAAGAGGATTCCTGTCAACTTAAAATTGAAGTTCTTTGGTTTGCTAGATGACGCCTCAAGTGGAATCGGCACCTCCGAAGCTCTGGAAAAGTTGTGCCAGAACCTTGCTTTTATTCAAAGTATAAACACCTTGGAAAAGGAGGTCCAAAGATGCACATGATGTGGTTCTGCAATGATGAAATTACACATACATGGCACATAGATCTACTCTTGAAAAGGTTCCCCATGTGTGGATGGTGGAGGAAGGCACTAGGCTTACAACCATGTGTGGAAGATGGAGGAAGGCACTAGGCTTACAACCATGGAAGCAAGGACATTAATTGTTGTGCTAGTTTTATACTACATGCAACTATCCCTCCAACTCTCATGAGGGAGTCAACAATAACACAAGGGGGGATAACAATTCCTACAAGCTCTTTGCATTCACCTTCATAGTCAAACATGAAACATGGACCCTCAAGATTTGGAAGGGATCATAGCTATTTACGTTAGAGATGGCATCCTTTTATATCAAAGGTTGTTAACAAAAAAGTACATAATGCTCAAGAAATGGAGGCTATTGTTTTGGAAGAAAATTACAATGCAACCTTGTAAACATGTTATATTGCATGTTGCAAACAGCAGGCTCTGAGGGGACTGTTTATGGGGTGCATATAAAAAGTGAGCCACAATGTACTTGCCCAGACTTCCAGAAACGAGAAGTTGCTAAAAAAGCGTATCTTGCATATACAAGAGTCTTTATTGTGTTTCTCTATGTGTGGGGCTTGATAAGAATGAGCAGATGTTCATGCATTAACCTTCATTGAATGCTTTTGACTTGCTGCACTTGTCAATCCTAAGACGAAGGTGTAGTACTACCATCATCTTTTATGGTGACCATCCTTTTTTATATACACCTCTATAATCCTTTTTTGAAAGTATGTGGTTGCATAATCCTTAATGGTATGTAGTGCAAAAATTTTGTATTTAATCTATCATTATGGATATGGACGCATCGATCAAACTTTATGTTACAGATGGACATTTTACATTTATAGAATCTTTCTGTTGTTTATATATGACATGTCAATAATTTTATAGAATCAAATGGTGAATCCTTTTTTGTATACATTGTACTATTTTATCATACTTGGACATTCTTTTAGTTTCTTTAGGATAACACTAAACCTTCCTTCTATTCTATATGCTACATACCATTCTTGACCTTGGGATGAAGAAATGCCCTAAAGTGTGAAGATATTCGATGGAGAATTGAGTGTCCTATTGTTGTCCAAGGAATCAACCCCTTAACATTTTTGAACAGTAAACAATGGGATTACAAAAAAAAAATCACTAATTTTTGGGATTGCAAAAAATCTCACCCACCACCAGTAAAGCTCACAGAAGTTTTTCTCCTATATTAAGGTTGGATATACCTTATTTTTTAATCACATGGAAAACATGCATTTGAGGCTAAAATTCTCACACGCCTTTAGATACATTTATGTCTTCGCATCTTCTTAACTTAAGGATATTCCATCTAGTAATATATGATAACAATTCTCTTTATATCCCAATATTATTTCTTCCATATTTATTATTTTAATCTTAGAAAAATATATGATAGCAATTCTCTTTATATCTCTTTAACTTAAGGATATTCCATCTAGTAATATATGATAACAATTCTCTTTATATCCCAATATTATTTCTTCCATAATCATTTATTTAACCTTAGAAAAATTCTAATGATCACACATTAGCCCATTTTATTTCCAAGGGAATTTCTTCTAAATCTAGGAGGAAAACACTTTCCATTAATGAGAAATCAAATTATTTCAAAGGAAATTTCTTCTAACTCTAGGAGGAAAACACTTTTCATTAATGAGAAATCTAATTTATTATTGCCTTGCATTTAATTAATCTATAATTTAAGTACTTCACAAGACTTACTAAAGTAATTTTCTCTCTATAACCTTTTCGTGATGTCCATGCTTGGGGGTTCACCTAAAAATATGTAAGTATAGCACGTGAGTTCAAACAAAGGGGTTTTTTAATTCAAAAATTTAAGGTAAATTTATAGAAATACATTTACAAAAGGGTTTTTTTAAAAATCAATTTTGGGAGAAAAAAACCCGAAAGTCTATAAAGAAAAAGGTCCCGAGTGTGAATGTAAGTGAGTTTCATTTTAAATTTTAGACACACCAGTCTTGACCAGCTTACTTGGAAAATAATCCTAGATAATTATTTAGCCTTATTTCCAAGGTTTATCATCCAAATCAATATTATCATGGGTGTGCCTCTTTTGACCCTTGTGTCAAAATTACGGAGGAAATGCGACACAACGACCAACAGATTGAATGAACAAGTTGAAACCAAATCAGCACTATTTATATTACTGAATCGGATGAGATACAATAATGATAAATTATGACTCTAATCTAGAAGGTATGATCCCTAAACCCTATCCTAATGCTAAGGAGCTCAATCAACTCAGATATTAAAATCAATACAATGTTGTGAGTGTTAGGCTAGACTACACACTCAGCACAAGTGGCTTCTGTTCACTATTGTTCACTATTTGCAAGCATACGAGATGGGATTTATAATGATCCATGTAGGTTAACAGCTCATCGCCATAGATAGACATGTCATGATTTCAGCTTCATCTCCATAATCTTGCTTCTAATCCAATTAGTTAAATTGCGTCAGTTAGCTCTATAGAATTGTCTCCTGAGAAGACGACGACCTATAATTTTTCCTTTGATGTAGGAATTATTTCACCTAACAAGTGGCACGTTTCCAAGGCTTTGCAAACCTTAGATGGTGTGAACTTGAATCTTTTAATACCTTCCCTTAAGATCAACAACATCTCTGAACTTTTGTTAGATAGCTGACTACAAACTGAATCAGTTAGCTGACTACAAACTGATTCAGTTAGCTGACTCCTCAGATAGTTGATTCAATCAGTTGATTTAGTCAATTGATTCAAAAAAAGAGACTTTGACAAAAGTCGTAGGTTGGAACTTGACTTCAGCACAACTCAACTCAGATAGTTGATTCAATCAATTGATTTAGTCAGTTGATTCCAAAAAAGAGACTTTGGAACTTGACTTCAGCCCACTTTACATCACATAGCAACCAATTCTTCCTTTGCTCTACACCGAGTATTATTACGTAAGGAGTTCCTTAGACTATATTTATTTAGTCCTTTGGCCTTTGGCAGCTCCTCCTATGTACTCTTAGCCTCTCCGTAGGCACATTTTTCACTTGACTGTATAACAGAAGCATAAGGGGAAGTCAAAGTGAGGTTTATCAGCAAATCTGTTATAGATTTCTGCATCCAACTGCTCTGCCTCATTTTTCCTGGGTAGTTTATATGTATTATAAATGGAAATTCCTTGGTGCCTGAGATTTTTAGAGTTGCATATATGGCTTCCAAATGCCAAGGGGATGATATACTGGGCTCCCCACAGCTGGGGTTAGAGGCTCTAACTGTAATTTGAACTAAAATTTTCTAAAAATAGTAGGTTCTTGATGCCAGATGAGGTTGTTGTTGCACATGTGTATTCTTCCAATTGCACTTCATGCTTGTAACAAAGATTACCCTTAATACATTTGAGCTGATATTTGGTATGCCTCTAGTTCCTATTCTACTAAAACTACATGTAGGACATCATTGGCTTCTGACCTTATTTGAACTAGGTGTGCTTTTGAATTGTCCAGGGATGTGAACCCAATTCAACCTCTCTGAAAACATGTCTCCACTTTCCGGAATCATACATGGATCAGAATGCCTATTGTTACCGAATTGTCTGTATATACCTTATATGGCATACTTTGGGGCATAGGAGGCCTATTTTTGCATCAGGCAGCTCCTCTACATGCATGTGATGTCTGAAATACATGTGTGTTTCCGAAATACACCGGGATGGCCAGATTTGGTCAAATTTTTGATCCAGAATGCTCCGATTACCCACTTATGCTTACTTGATTGACCCAAGATTTGGTATGCCTGTAGACATGGTAGAGGGCTATCCATGGCCAGAAGGGCATATCATTTTGCTACATTTTGTCCTTAGTTTTCACCAGGTGTTTCCAAAATCCTCCAGAATGTGAAAAACATCTAGTTGCCTTTACCTGATTGAGACGGTGTCTGGTATGCTTATAGGCATGGTAGAGGGCTATCCATGGGTAGGAGGGCATGTCATTTAACTCAAGATTTGATATGCCCAAGTCCTTGCCATGTTGCACATGACCCTTGGACCACCAGAAGGCCTTCGTCCGATGGGGTGTACTTTTGAAATCAGCCAATTATTGTATTGATTCAAAACCTGCCTAGTCTGTGGGCATGTTGAGCATCATAAATGAATGACACAATGATGTTGGATTTCAACAAGATGTGGTAGGCTTGTAATCCACCCAATGGAATTTTCATAATAATACAAGAGCATGTCAAAAAATGATGCATTTCAGCCTTTCTTTTAGCCAGGCATGCTTTTGAGTTTTCAGCTTGGCCAGATTGCTTGTGCAGCTGCTGGTCTGAGTCCCTTCCAGTTTAGCAGAATGGCATGTAACTTCATATACCTATAGTTTAGACTTCCTTATTGGATGTTATTGACCCCAAACATGCAGATTTACAGCTATTTTTGGTCAATAGACTCCAAAACAAGTGAAAAATAGAGTGTAGGCAATTTGAACCACTTACTGATACCCAACCTTGTATACATAACATTGTTGCAAAACCGCATGTGAAACGGACAACTCCAAAGCATTGAAATCACTGAGTCTGTGTTTTCAGACCAAATAGACCAAAAATTGAACCATCCCCCTGGAGCACATATACTAGATTGTCTGTTGGAGATGAAACTTGGTAGAACTGTGGACCTATGGGTAAATAGCCTACATGCCAGAGGTCATCATGAGAAGACACCCAGAATTCCACTTTTCATCAGGCATGTTTTGGAATTTAGTAGTGGGTAGGAGTATGTGGAAACAGTGTCTGATAGCACATTGGAATGGCTTGTTAACATGGCTACCATTTTCTAGATAATGCAAGACATGGTATATGCACCATTTTATGAACATTCTATGGACATGTGTAGGGGTTTTGTCTTTGGACTTCATTTGGACCATCTTATAGGGTCTGTGAAATCAAGAAATTATCATGACTGTCCTTTGTTGCATCACACAAGGTGTTCAGAATCAATAGACAAGCATTTTAACATATATCCTCAAGCCAGAAGTAGACCGAATTTGGCATGCATGTAGGCCCTGTATAGAGGACTGTATATACATGAGCATGTGTCCAACAGATGACCAGAGGGGTGGGTTTTTCTCAGGGGGAGCAACTATCTTGGAATGTCAGATGGAGTCCATTTTTGGTATGCACATGCTCATAGTGGTGATTTGCACACATACCACAACATGCTAGGAATTAGCATCCGGAAGGTTCCTTTTTCATCGGGCTTGTTTTTGAAATCACCTCTGGAGCCAATTTTTTGCAAAAAGTAGTCTGGTAGCACTTTGTATATCCCGACAAACATGGGTACATCGGTCGGATAGGCCTCCTACTTGATAGGTGCATAGTTTGGATGTTTTTCTAGCCTATACCAAGCATTGTTTGAAACTAATGTCATTAAGCCATTTTTTTTTGCATTGCACTAATATCTCAAAAAAGCATACAGAGTTGCCATGTGTCCCAGAGTTGCTTGAAATCAGATAAGCGGTTTGTAGGGTACCTTAACCCTATCAGAATTCAGTAAGACTTGATATGCACATGGAAATGGGTAAGATGAAGGTACCTGTAAGGGCATGCCCCCATTTCAGGTCTCTAGCCTAAAGAGTGAGTTAGGCATGTTTTTGAAATTGTCCTCCACACCCTCTATCCATATTCAGCCCTACCTTCCCGAGACCATAACTTTTGATTCACAGCTCCGATCGGGGTGTTCTCGTAGTCTAAAGTTATGCCCATAAAACAAGCTTTCCAATGGAATCAAGACTGTGCAAAATTAGGTATGCCATCAAAAGTTATTGTATTCAGGCACCAAGCAGGCTAAAAAACATTATAATTACTTACCAATTACAACTTCTATGATTTTCTAAATTGGAAAGACATTATTCTGGAAATCTTGGAGCCTTGACTGTTGTCTTCCTACTAAAAATTTCTTTTGGAGCCCCATTGATATACACAATACTAGCTTTGAACTGGAAGTCAATCCCTTGATTAGTTCTTCAATGATATCCAACTTTGTAGTGATCTGGTTATGATGTACTCATAGATAAACTTTGTTATGATCCTTGCATCAACTTTAATAGTTACCTTTTGCCATTTGGAGCAATAGTTTATAGCCGGTGATATATCTTACTTTTGTTGATTTTACTGCCGAGCTGATTGGATCTCGACAAAATCCATTCCCCATTTTTGCAACAATCCTAAGGACATGATTGCGGTTAAAGGCATTCAGTCCTTACCACGTGTTATATCAAATTGTTAGCATTCATCACATCTTTTGACAAATTCAACTGCATCACCGAATAAGGTTGGTGCAGTTGCCATCATAACCTAGCTTAAAGAACATTTTTAGATGGTGTTTCATATTTAAAATGGCCTCTTGCCAAGCTGCGATGGGCTTCCTCTAATTAGTCTCATGCTTTGACTCAGGTACATAGCAAAATAGAGTATGTCATACTTGCCCAATCTATATAATTGTCCAAAGATGAGTTGGAAGGGTGCTGCTAATCATATAAGCTTCCCAAATCTTTTTTTTTGGCATGTCCTTATCAATAGGAAGACCAAGAGTCAATAAGTTCACTATATCAATGATCCATTCAGGAATGATGTCAACTTGAAAAGCATCAGGAAGGTCATCATCAACCCCTATTAGAGGTTCACCATTAGTAATTATGAACAAGTGATTTGTGTGCATGTGGGTGGAACCTCTTCTTATATTGATTGTGAAATCAAATTCCATGAGGATGAGGAGATATCTTGTGATGATACACCCTATTCAAAGTAGAGAAGTGCTTGGTGGTCCTTAAAAAACACAATTTTTTTTGCCAACAAATAGTGTCAAAACTTCTTCATAGCATATACCATCGCTAGGCCTTCTCTCTTGGTGGTTTTGTAGTTCTTTTCTGATTCATTAAGTTGTCTACTCGTAAAACTAATTGGGAAATCCATATTAAGTTCACCCAATTGAGCTATTACACATTGGCAAACATAGATGCATCTATGTGGACATGGAAGATCACAGTCCAAATTGGAGACATGAGAATGGGAGTGATGCTAAGGCTTTCTTTAATTTATTAATAGGACTCCACATTCGTGGTCATTAAGTTGTCTACTCATAAAACTAATTGGGAAATCCATATTAAGTTCACCCAATTGAGCTATTACACATTGGCAAACACAGATGCGTCTATGTGGACATGGAAGATCACAGTAGTCCAAAGTGGAGACATGAGAATGGGAGTGATGCTAAGGCTTTCTTTAATTTATTAATAGGACTCCACATTCGTCTATCCATTCAAAGACAATGAGAAGTTTGTACAAAGGAAATTTAAGCATACATAAAAATGAATCTTCTATCATACTCGACATGGTCCATAAACCTTTGCACTCTTTTGGCATTAATTAGAGGTGGTAATTCCAATATAATTGACTTTATTATCATCACTGGTGGATATGTCATTCCTTGAGATTATATGTCCGAGAATCACACCATGCTTTACCCCATGAACTGGCACTTCTCTAGATCTAGAGAGATTCTGTAAGCTTGCAATGTAAGAAAATCTTCCTTAAGCAACTTAAATGCTCCTTCCATAATGATGCAATTGTCAAGTCATCCAAATGTAGCTAGATGTCTTTTGTTATCGCCATACTAGTAAAAGTATGTTGGGTGGAAGGGTAGAGTTTCTTACCACAATTATCTTAAACTCACCCACCGCGGGTAGTTGATGTCCTCGTCCTTCTTTGCTTCAAAATTCTCACCAAGAGTTAGTCCCCACCAAAAAGCAATGAAACCTAACTTCTTCCAAGCAAATATGCTTTAAACTTTTAACATCCCAAGTAGTAGAATCTCAAGCTCTAGCGGGTGATACAAACATCAAGACACATATTCAAATGCTCTAATCTATTACTAAAAGCAAATAAGCAATGTTAACACAAGATTTTAACTCTCTATAAAACACTTTGTTATATAGAGAAAAAGAGAGTAATTTTTAAAGTAATCCTAATCTAACCCAACTAAACCCAAATATTAAGTTTAATATAAAAAATAAAAGCTAATGCATATTTATTTATCATGGTTAGTTTCATTAATCATGATTATCTTCATTAATCATGATTAGTGATGATTAAAAATCAAGGTTTTTTCATAGTCCTAATTTGGTTGATTTGAGGTCTCATAAGCTTGTAAAGTTTGATCTCCTGATTTCAAGGGTGGTCTTGGATTTCAAATCCGAATCTAGGAACACAAGATATGAGTAACATAATTCTCGTTGTTATATTAACTAGAGAATGATGATTTTGATTAAGAGTTAATCAAATACTAATTATACCCTAAATAATTGATGCAAGATATGAGTAACATAATTCTCGTTGTTATATTAACTAGAGAATGATGATTTTGATTAAGAGTTAATCAAATACTAATTATACCCTAAATAATTGATGCATTATAATAATGTAATCATAATGCAATTCCATAACAAAAAATTTGGGTTTTTTTTCAATATTAATTAACATTTAAGGTCACTATTATATTTTCACAAAACTAACGGAGAGCACCGTTGACACAAAAATTCAATGAAAATCAACTTTAAAACACAAAAAACAACTCAATCCAACCACAAAAGACACATTAAATCACTCGAAAAAAATCACGCCAAAATCCCACAAAAAATAGAAAAATCTCTTTCTTCCGTTGACCTCTCTACTGTACCCACAGAGAGAGCTCAAAAAATGGAGAAAAATGCAATGCAAGCTCAATGTAAAGAGAATGTGGGGGAGAGAGAGAGCTTGAGTTTCTTGCAAGAAAACACACACACACAAGAGAGTGCAAGACACAAGAAAGAGATGGATGGCTGAATTTTCTTCTATCTTCTTCTCTTCTCTACAACCATATAACTAAAAGATAAGGGTACATACATAAAGGGAAAGTACTCTCCTACAACAACATACAAAATGGTTGGTCTATAATGTGAACCCGACTATATGAGCTGGCACTATAACTATGCCATAACTCTAGTACTCTAAAGTGTATCACAAAACCTATCATCTAGTGGCGGCATATCAACCTTAATCTGACCAACCTTGCCAGTGGCATAAGTGCGGAAGTTGTCACCCAGGTGGGTCATCAATGTCTACCGTGTAGCACTAGTTGAGCTCGATATCTCAACACTCCCCCTCGAGCCCAGCTCCATACTCTACACTTCAAGTAAGCTCCTAAACTTGTGGAGCTTCTCTGTGCCCAATGCCTTCGTGAAGATGTCAGACACCTGATCCTCTGTGTGCTGATATATACTAGATCTACTAGAACCTTCTCCCTCACAAAGTGAAAATACTAGATCTACTAGAACCTTCTCCCTCACAAAGTGATAATGCATCTCAATGTGCTTCGTTCTAGCATGGTATAATGGGTTACTAGCCAACTGTATGCTATGCATATTGTTCTGCTCCAATGGCACTGAAATAGGCTTACATCCTATCATACCATACTTGGACAACATGTCCAAGCCATATTGCCTCTACAATAACAAAATGCCATGAGGTGATCTCACCACCTCTATGGCCAAGAAATACCACAACTCACCCAAATCCTTCATCTCAAAATTTTGCTTCAAAAGCCTCCTGACATCATGTATGTCAACATCACTATCACTAGTGTGATAATCAAGTCATCTGCATAGATAACTAATAGTATGATCCCTCTATCCGTCATAGATTTCTGCATCCAACTGCTCTGCCTCATGTTCCTGGGTAGTTTATATGTATAAATGGAAATTCCTTGGTGCCTGAGATTTTTAGAGTTGCATATATAGCTTCCAAATGCCAAGGGGATGATATACTGGGCTTTCTTTGATCTTAAGTTCCAGTGTTAAAGGGTTATTCATCTTCTGGAAACTCCTGAGATTGTAGTAGCAGTAGTCTGACCTAACCTCCAAAGTTTAGCATAATCCTCAATAATCAAACTCATTATGCATGGCTTCCTTGTTATCCACTCAGAGTTAATAGGTTCTTAGAAATCCATCTCTTTTTTTTTTTTTTTGGCTATTCGGAGTCTGATTAGAGGCAACAGAGCAGACAATTGAGGGTTCATTGAGTTCCAGATTGGACAAGCCTATACTCCTTGCTACAAACATTCTTTGGACAGAAGCTTATTGGTATTGGAATCCACATGGGCTCCCCACAGCTGGGGTTAGAGCCTCTTTGGCTCTAAATGTAATTTGAACTAAAATTTTCTAAAAATAGTAGGTTCTTGATGCCAGATGAGGTTGTTGTTGCACATGTGAATTGCACTTCATGCTTGTAACAAAGATTACCCTTAATACATTTGGGCTGATATTTGGTATGCCAAACTACATGTAGGACATCATTGGCTTCTGACCTTATTTGAACTAGGTGTGCTTTTGAATTGTCCAGGGATGTGAACCAGTGTCAAGCACCCAATTCAACCTCTCTGAAAACATGTCTCCACTTTCCGGAATCATACATGGATCAGTATGCCTATTGTTATCGAATTGTCTTTGTATATACCTTATATGGCATACTTTGGGGCACCGGGAGGCCAATTGTTGCATCAGGCACAAGTAGCTCCTCTACATGCATGTGATGTCTGAAATACATGTGTGTTTCCGAAATACACCGGGATGGCCAGATTTGGTCAAATTTCTGATCCAGAATGCTCCGATTACCCACTTATGCTTACTTGCTTGACCCAAGATTTGGTATGCCTGTAGACATGGTAGAGGGCTATCCATGGCCAGAAGGGCATATCATTTTGCTACATTTTGTCCTTAGTTTTCACCAGGTGTTTCCAAAATTCTCCAGA
Organism: Cibotium barometz; assembly: GCF_041138505.1. NCBI lineage: Eukaryota > Viridiplantae > Streptophyta > Polypodiopsida > Cyatheales > Cibotiaceae > Cibotium > Cibotium barometz. The sequence goes on from NC_141077.1 coordinate 44,322,596, forward strand.
ATGTTGAGTTTTGGCAGAATTTCGGTCCAGAATGTGAAAAACATCTAGTTGCCTTTACCTGATTGAGACGGTGTCTGGTATGCATATAGGCATGGTAGAGGGCTATCCATGGGTAGGAGGGCATGTCATTTAACTCAAGATTTGATATGCCCGAGTCCTTGCCATGTTGCACATGACCCTTGGACCACCAGAAGGCCTTCGTCCGATCGGGTGTACTTTTGAAATCAGCCAATTATTGTATTGATTCAAAACCTGCCTGGTCTGTGGGCATGTTGAGCATCATAAATGAATGACACAATGATCTTGGATTTCAACAAGATGTGGTAGGCTTGTAATCCACCCAATGGAATTTTCATAATAATACAAGAGCATGTCAAAAAATGATGCATTTCAGCCTTTCTTTTAGCCAGGCATGCTTTTGAGTTTTCAGCTTGGCCAGATTGCATGTCCTACCCAAAACTCTGTGTGCAGCTGTATGAGTGGGAGTCAGCTTTTCAAGGTGAGACCCGCACATCAGGAGGAGTACGTAGCTGTGGGGGGGTAGCTGTCCTTTTTAGATCCCATCTCCGATAGATTCTCAGCATCGTCCGGAAGGACGAGGATGCATGATATCTTTGGGTACGGCTACACCTTAGCAGTGACAGAGTCATCCACATTGCTGTGTGTTATTTTGCTCCACGCTACTCCCCTTACGCCGCACAGCATGGCTAGTCACCGTACTTACCATTATATGAGGATATCATGGAGTTCTCACAGCTGGGGGAAGTCCGCAGAATGGCATGTAACTTCATATACGTATAGTTTAGTCCTTATTGAATGTTATTGACCCCAAACATGCAGATTTACAGCTATTTTTGGTCAATAGACTCCAAAACAAGTGAAAAATAGAGTTCAAGCAATTTGAACCACTTACTGATACCCAACCTTGTATACATAACATTGTTGCAAAACCGCATGTGAAACGGACAACTAGTCCGTGTTTTCAGACCAAATAGACCAAAAATTGAACCATCCCCCTAGGCTACCAAGGGGAGCACATATACTGGATTGTCTGTTGGAGATGAAACTTGGTAGAACTGTGGACCTATGGGTAAATCTGGTATGCGAAGTAAAAAGTTTTTGTACTGCTGTAGTAGTCTCACAGAAGATACTACTATGTTAAGGTTGCATATGGAAATTGTCTGTTACAATTTTTTGATTGTTGCAGGAAAACATGTCTGATCAATCAGATTGTAAGTAAGCAGATGGACAAGAAAAACTTCCACGCCTGGAAGTTCAGAATGACCAATTTCCTTATGGGGATAAAGGATTTGGGGCTATGTCGAAGGAGATAATGAGGAGCCTCCTGAGTTGTTGGAAGAGAATGCCACTCTAGCAGACATAACGACATTCAAGAATTGGAACCAGGGTGCAAGGGAAATCATGTATTGGCTTTTAATTAGTGTCACAGACACAATAGGAAACATACAGGATGCCAACACTCTAGTAGTTGCATGGCAGAACCTGGTGTGTGCAGATGTTCCAGAGCAACACAAAGGCAAGAAAACAATGCAGCTAAATCAAGAGTTGCATACTGTGGAAAAGAAAATCATGTCTATCAATGAGCATGCATTAAAGATCAAGGGCATCATTGAACCCCCTGTCAATGTATCGGTGGAAGATGATGACTTGGTAAGTGTCAGTTTGAATGGTCTTGGTAAAGAGTACAAGCCATTCAAGACCTCCATTGCAGTTAGGGAGAATATTCCCAACTTTTGGGACTTAGTATCTATGCTGATCATAGAAGAAAAGTCTTTAGGGGTGAGGACTCTTCTTCATAAAGTAAGAACACATAAGAACATGCCTTCTAGTCCAATTCAGGTAGAGGCAGAGGTAGAGGTTGTGGTCAAGGCCAAGGTGGTGGTGGCCGACAAGGAAATCAGAATCTTGGACAACAACAGTCTAATGATTCACAATAGCAATCATACACAGGTGGACGAGGCCAGTCTAGAGGTAGGGGGAGCCAAAGAGGCTGAGGTGGGTGGCAAAGAAATAAAAAATGTAAATAATATAGAGTGCTATTATTGTGGCAAACCAGGGCACATGGAAAAGGATTGCTATAAAAAGCAGAATGACATTAAAAGTGGAAAGTTGCAGCAAGGCAACTATGCATCATCTAGTAAACAAGGAGGTGCTGACATAAGTGAGCAGCTATTTGTGATGGAGAACATGCTAGGAGATGTGTCAGGATCTCAAGATCCATAGTATGTGGATTCTAGCGCCTCTAAACACATGACCAATCATGCTGATTGGTTTAGAGACATGTAGAAAATGGAAAAACCAAGTTATGTAAAAACAGGTGATGATACTACGTATCCCATTACGCATGTTGATAAAGTAACATTGTCTCTGCAGGATGGCAAAATGAAGTACTTGGCAGATGTACTTCATGTTTCAAATATTACAAAGAACCTGGTTCCTGTTGGATAGATGGTTGAGCAGGGTCTACAAGTGAGGTTTAATGCTCAAGGATGTTTTGTGGAAGACTTTAAAAATCAGTGTTGAAGGGTAACAGAAATGACAAGATGTTTACTTTAGATGTGAACATGCCTGAAGTAAAGGCAGCTATGTTTGTGCATGGAACAGGTGTCATTGTTGCAGATATTGACATATGGCACAAGCGCATTAGTACAACGACTGATATCTATGTAGGCCCAAAATATTGTTGCAGGTTTGCCAAAGTTTAGGGTTAATGGTATGCACAAAGTATGTGAAGCATGCCAGTTTGGTAAGAAGGCCAAACATGCTTTCCCACATGAAAAGCATGTTAGTGCAAGACCATTAGATGTCATACATTCAGATGTATGGGGACCGGCCAAGACTGTAACAATTGTAGGTTGCAAGTATTATGTTACATTCATTGATGAGACCACACTAGAAAAGTGTGGGTTTACTTCATGAAGGAGAAAAGTGAGGTGCTTGCTCACTTTCAGAGATTTAAACCTTCTAGCCTTATCCCACTTTACACATCATCATGCCATGTGGCACTCCCTTTTCCGCATTCTTTTATGTGACTCTCAACATTCACATACCACAATACTATCTTGCACCTCTAAGGTGCTTTCTCACACACGCATAAACCGAGCTTACATATTTCAACACCCCCTCTTAAGCAAGGTGTTCTCACTCACCTATCACCCACACGACAAGGTGTTCTCACTCACCCATCATCCACACGACAATAGGACATTATGCCTTTCTACACAGCAATTCATAGGTGCTTAGTGGACTTGGAGAGTCCTCTAGCAGTGGATCCAATGTTAGCCTACGTTCAGGCAGGTTGAGGGCAGATGCAGGTACACATGTCACGCAGAGAGAAGGAAAAGGTAGATTAACCTTTTGTGCCTGATCTGTCAGTAAGGTCACTCATATGTGGATGGTGACTCTAGCAGCTTTGAGCAGAGCCTTGATGAGGATCTTGGCTTTCCATCTATGGTTACTCCTAGTGTAAGGAGAACGAGGGTTGTTTTAAGGACACCTGGCAGTGATCGAGATGTATGAGGGTTAGCTATCCTGTTGACAGGTTAAGATATGATGGATATATAGCCAATCATTATGCTTACATGGTTAAAGCAATATAGGAATTAGAGCCCACTTGTTTTGAGCAGGCACTTGGAAATAAGAAATGGGAAGATGCCATGAATGAGGAGATGGCAGCATTGGATACAAATGCAACATGGGACTTAGTGCCTTTGCCTAAGGAAAAGAAGGCAATTGGATGTAAGTGGGTGTATAAAGTCAAGCATAATGATGATGGTTCAGTGTGAGCAGGTATAAGGCAAGGTTAGTGGCCAAAGGCTATGTGCAGACTTATGGCATTGACTATGAAGAGACATTCAGCCCCGGTTGCAAGAATGGCAACTGTGAGAGCTGTCATTACTATGGCTGCCAACAAAGGGTTGCTCTTTGCATCATATGGATGTAAAGAATGCCTTCTTGCATGGTGATTTGCAAGAAGAAGTTTACATGATGCAGCCACCAAGTTATGAGAGTGATGCACACCTAGATTTTGTGTGTATGAATACAATTTAATTCCAATCATGTCTCTGACTTTGCTCTATGTATTTTGTCGTGTCTTTATTCTTTGTGAAAAACTCAGTAAATAAGTGTTGGTTGACCCCCAACAAGCCAAACTTGTTGTTCCAATACATCACATTAGCAACCAATTCTTCCTTTGCTCTACACCGAGTTCCTTAGACTATATTTATTTAGTTCTTTGGCCTTTGGCAGCTCCTCCTTTTTTTTTTCGTACACACCCGGGGCCCACTCAAGTGGGTGGAGCCGATTTCCCCTTACAATAATTAGCCAATTATCATGGTCGGGCAAGGGCCACGTACCATCGGGCAAGAGCCACGAATTAGGCATCCCCCATGACCACCGCGATGAGTCGAGCGCTGGAACAACGGAGGGGTCTCGTATGGATCCTCCTATCTCGGGTGATCCACCACCCGAGGAGGAGGAGTCACTCGAGTGTTCAAGGGGCAAGAGCCCGAGCAACCAAACACATCAAGCGAGCATAGGTGTCCCTTTATAACATGAGAGAGCCTAGTAGGACTTGAACTCATAACCTAGAGGTTACAAGTCACAAGCTTTGACCACTACACTAACTCAGTTGGGACTTTGGCAGCTCCTCCTATGTACTCTTAGCCTCTCCATAGGCACATTTTTCACTTGACTGTATAACAGAAGCATAAGGGAAAGTCAAAGTATTCCGAGCCTTGAGGTTTATCAGCAAATCTGTCATAGATTTCTGCATCCAACTGCTCTGCCTCATTTTCCTGGGTAGTTTATATGTTGTCTGGAAACTCCTGAGATTGTCCTAAGTTCTAAAGTTTAGCATAATAGGATGTAACGAGAATGTAGGAATGTCCATTGAATCCTCAATAATCAAACTCATTATGCATAGCTTCCTTGTTACCCACTCCACACATCAGAGTTAATAGGTTCTTAGAAATCCATCTCTTTTTTTTTTTTTTTTTGGCTATTCGGAGTCTGATTAGAGGCAACAGAGCAGACAATTGAGGGTTCATTGAGTTCCAGATTGGACAAGCCTATACTCCTTGCTACAAACATTCTTTGGACAGAAGCTTATTGGTATTGGAATCCACATGGGCTCCCCACAGCTGGGGTTAGAGCCTCTTTGGCTCTAAATGTAATTTGAACTAAAATTTTCTAAAAATAGTAGGTTCTTGATGCCAGATGAGGTTGTTGTTGCACATGTGAATTGCACTTCATGCTTGTAACAAAGATTACCCTTAATACATTTGGGCTGATATTTGGTATGCCAAACTACATGTAGGACATCATTGGCTTCTGACCTTATTTGAACTAGGTGTGCTTTTGAATTGTCCAGGGATGTGAACCAGTGTCAAGCACCCAATTCAACCTCTCTGAAAACATGTCTCCACTTTCCGGAATCATACATGGATCAGTATGCCTATTGTTATCGAATTGTCTTTGTATATACCTTATATGGCATACTTTGGGGCACCGGGAGGCCAATTGTTGCATCAGGCACAAGTAGCTCCTCTACATGCATGTGATGTCTGAAATACATGTGTGTTTCCGAAATACACCGGGATGGCCAGATTTGGTCAAATTTCTGATCCAGAATGCTCCGATTACCCACTTATGCTTACTTGCTTGACCCAAGATTTGGTATGCCTGTAGACATGGTAGAGGGCTATCCATGGCCAGAAGGGCATATCATTTTGCTACATTTTGTCCTTAGTTTTCACCAGGTGTTTCCAAAATTCTCCAGAATGTTGAGTTTTGGCAGAATTTCGGTCCAGAATGTGAAAAACATCTAGTTGCCTTTACCTGATTGAGACGGTGTCTGGTATGCATATAGGCATGGTAGAGGGCTATCCATGGGTAGGAGGGCATGTCATTTAACTCAAGATTTGATATGCCCGAGTCCTTGCCATGTTGCACATGACCCTTGGACCACCAGAAGGCCTTCGTCCGATCGGGTGTACTTTTGAAATCAGCCAATTATTGTATTGATTCAAAACCTGCCTGGTCTGTGGGCATGTTGAGCATCATAAATGAATGACACAATGATCTTGGATTTCAACAAGATGTGGTAGGCTTGTAATCCACCCAATGGAATTTTCATAATAATACAAGAGCATGTCAAAAAATGATGCATTTCAGCCTTTCTTTTAGCCAGGCATGCTTTTGAGTTTTCAGCTTGGCCAGATTGCATGTCCTACCCAAAACTCTGTGTGCAGCTGCTGGTCTGAGTCCCTTCCAGTTTAGCAGAATGGCATGTAACTGCATATACCTATAGTTTAGTCCTTATTGGATGTTATTGACCCCAAACATGCAGATTTACAGCTATTTCTGGTCAATAGACTCCAAAACAAGTGAAAAATAGAGTTTAGGCAATTTGAACCACTTACTGATACCCAACCTTGTATACATAACATTGTTGCAAAACCGCATGTGAAACGGACAACTCCAAAGCATTGAAATCACTGAGTCCGTGTTTTCAGACCAAATAGACCAAAAATTGAACCATCCCCCTAGGCTACCAAGGGGAGCACATATACTAGATTGTCTGTTGGAGATGAAACTTGGTAGAACTGTGGACCTATGGGTAAATAGCATACATGCCAGAGGTCATCATGAGAAGACACCCAGAATTCCACTTTTCATCAGGCATGTTTTGGAATTTAGTAGTGGGTAGGAGTATGTGGAAACAGTGTCTGATAACACATTGGAATGGCTTGTTAACATGGCTACCATTTTCTAGATAGATGCAAGACATGGTATATGCACCATTTTATGAACATTCTATGGATATGTGTAGGGGTTTTGTCTTTGGACTTCATTTGGACCATCTTATAGGGTCTGTGAAATCAAGAAATTATCATGACTGTCCTTTGTTGCATCACACAAGGTGTTCAGAATCAATAGACAAGCATTTTAACATATATCCTCAAGCCAGAAGTAGACCAAATTTGGCATGCATGTAGGCCCTGTATAGAGGACTGTATATACATGAGCATGTGTCCAACAGATGATCAGAGGGGTGGGTTTTTCTCAGGGGGAGCAACTATCTTGGAATGTCAGATGGAGTCCATTTTTGGTATGCACATGCTCATAGTGGTGATTTGCACACATACCACAACATGCTAGGAATTAGCATCCGGAAGGTTCCTTTTTCATTGGGCTTGTTTTTGAAATCACCTCTGGAGCCAATTTTTTGCAAAAAGTAGTCTGGTAGCACTTTGTATATCCCGACAAACATGGGTACATTGGTCGGATAGGCCTCCTACTTGATAGGTGCATAGTTTGGATGTTTTTCTAGCCTATACCAAGCATTGTTTGAAACTAATGTCATTAAGCCATTTTTTTTGCATTGCACTAATATCTCAAGAAAGCATACAGAGTTGCCATGTGTCCCAGAGTTGCTTGAAATCAGATAAGTGGTTTGTAGGGTACCTTAACCCTATCAGAATTCAGTAAGACTTGATATGCACATGGAAATGGGTAAGATGAAGGTACCTGTAAGGGCATGCCCCCATTTCAGGTCTCTAGCCTAAAGAGTGAGTTAGGCATGTTTTTGAAATTGTCCTCCACACCCTCTATCCATATTCAGCCCTACCTTCCCGAGACCATAACTTTTGACATGTAGCTCAGAATGGGGTGTTCTTACTTGTCGAGGCCATAACTTTTGATTCACAGCTCCGATCGGGGTGTTCTCGTAGTCTAAAGTTATGCCCATAAAACAAGCTCTCCAATGGAATCAAGACTGTGCAAAATTAGGTATGCCATCAAAAGTTATTGTATTCAGGCACCAAAGCAGGCTAAAAAACATTATAATTACTTACCAATTACAACTTCTATGATTTTCTAAATTGGAAAGACATTATTCTGGAAATCTTGGAGCCTTGACTGTTGTCTTCCTACTAAAAATCTCTTTTGGAGCCCCATTGATATACACAATACTGACAATAGCTATGTAGGTTCACCTTCCACTGACAATAGCTATGTAGGTTCACCTTCCACTGCCATTCTGGCTTACTACTACTACTTGAATTGGCATTTTTTGGATAAGGTTTTGTACCTTGTTTAATCACTAGGGAGAATACTTTCTATGAACAATCATAAATTTGGACAGAAGGAAATGCATCACTTCAATAATGAAATAAGTCCCTCTGTTGCTTATAATTTCTAGTGGGGGGGGGCAGCAGCACCTGGTTATGATGTACTCATAGACAAACTTTGTTATGATCCTTGCATCAACTTTAATAGTTACCTTGGCCTTTTGCCATTTGGAGCAATAGTTTGTAGCCTGTGATATATCTTACTTTTGTTGATTTTACTGCCGAGCTAATTGGATCTCGACAAAATCCATTCCCCATTTTTGCAACAATCCTAAGGACATGATTGCGGTTAAAGGCATTCAGTCCTTACCACGTGTTATATCAAATTGTTAGCATTCATCACATCTTTTGACAAATTCAACTGCATCACCGAATAAGGTTGGTGCAGTTGCCATCATAACCTAGCTTAAAGAACATTTTTAGATGGTGTTTCAGATTTAAAATGGCCTCTTGCCAAGCTGCAATGGGCTTCCTCTAATTAGTCACATGCTTTGACTCAGGTACATAGCAAAACAGAGTATGTCATACTTGCCCAATCTATATAATTGTCCAAAGATGAGTTGGAAGGGTGCTGCTAATCATATAAGCTTCCCAAATCTTTTTTCTTGGCATGTCCTTATCAGTAGGGAGACCAGTAGTCAATAAGTTCACTATATCAATGATCCATTCAGGAATGATGTCAACTTGAAAAGCATCGGGAAGGTCATAATCAACCCCTATTAGAGGTTCATCATTAGTAATTATGAACAAGTGATTTGTGTGCATGTGGGTGGAACCTCTTCTTATATTGATTGTGAAATCAATATATGAAGAGGTTCACCATTAGTAATTATGAACAAGTGATTTGTGTGCATGTGGGTGGAACCTCTTCTTATATTGATTGTGAAATCAAGTGATTTGTGTGCATGTGGGTGGAACCTCTTCTTATATTGATTGTGAAATCAAGTGATTTGTGTGCATGTGGGTGGAACCTCTTCTTATATTGATTGTGAAATCGAATTCCACGAGGATGAGGAGATATCTTGTGATGATACACCCTATTCAAAGTAGAGAAGTGCTTGGTGGTCCTTAAAAAACACAATTTTTTTTGCCAACAAATAGTGTCAAAACTTCTTCATAGCATATACCATCGCTAGGTCTTCTCTCTCGGTGGTTTTGTAGTTCTGTTCTGATTCATTAAGTTGTCTACTCGTAAAACTAATTGGGAAATCCATATTAAGTTCACCCAATTGAGCTATTACACATTGGCAAACACAGATGCATCTATGTGGACATGGAAGATCACAAAAGTCCAAAATGGAGACATGAGAATGGGAGTGATGCTAAGGCTTTCTTTAATTTATTAATAGGACTCCACATTCGTCTATCCATTCAAAGACAATGAGAAGTTTGTACAAAGGAAATTTAAGCATACATGAAAATGAATCTTCTATCATACCCGACATGGTCCATAAACCTTTGCACTCTTTTGGCATTAATTAGAGGTGGTAATTCCAATATAATTGACTTTATCATCATAAGTGGTGGATATGTCATTCCTTGAGATTATATGTACGAGAATCACATCATGCTGTACTGGGACTTCTCTAGATCTAGAGAGATTCTGTAAGCTTGCAATGTAAGAAAATCTTCCTTAAGCAACTTAAATGTTCCTCTCTATAAAACACTTTGTTATATAGAGAAAAAGAGAGTAATTTTTAAAGTAATCCTAATCTAAACCAAATACTAAGTTTAATATAAAAAATAAAAGCTAATGCATATTTATTTATCATGGTTAGTTTCATTAATCATGATTATCTTCATTAGTCATGGTTAGTGATGATTAAAAATCAAGGTTTTTTCATAGTCCTAATCTGGTTGATTTGAGGTCTCATAAGCTTGTAAAGTTTAATCTCCTGATTTCAAGGGTGGTCTTGGATTTCAAATCCGAATCTAGGAACACAAGATATGAGTAACATAATTCTCGTTGTTATATTAACTAGAGAATGATGATTTTGATTAAGAGTTAATCAAATACTAATTATACCCTAAATAATTGATGCAATATACTAATGTAATCATAATGCAATTCCATAACAAAATTTTTGGGTTTTTTTTTTCAATATTAATTAACATTTAAGGTCACTATTATATTTTCACAAAACTAACGGAGAGCACTGTTGACACAAAAATTCAATAAAAAACAACTTTAAAACACAAAATTATTAGTGATTTGTATATCAATGCGTGTATTAACACTTTGATAATCAAGTGATCTCTATCGCCAACACACTAAAATATGTGTTTGTGTAGGTGTGGATATAAAAATAATACAAAGATATGAATCAATGCTTATATTAGCACTTTGACAATGGGTTTTTGTTTTAATATTAACAAGCCCTCATGAGTGGTTCAAAGAATGATGGTGAGCATTATGAGAGAATATTTATGAATAGGCCACTCCACCATGCATTCTTTTTATTGACAGTACCTTCTTTAATATACCAAACTCTACTTTGAATGTGGGTGGGAATTTGTCACTATATATGGGAGGAGGCAGATAGTGCCTTCTTTGACATACCAAACTCTCTTTATTGATAGTACCTTCTTTGATATACCAAACTCTCTATTAATTTGGCAAAATTTATGTGGATGCGAATTTATCACTGTGTATGGAAGGAAGATGGATCGCTTTTGCTATGGTTGGCATCGTGTCTAGTTTTTTTATTCCCCCCTTCATCTCAATGTATAGGAGGCAGATGGATCATTTTTGTTATGGTTGGCATCATGTCTTGTTTTTTGATTCCCCCCTTCATCTTAATTTCAATTTTCTTTGATGTATGTACAAAAAAAAAGGTGCATGGAATAGATTGGGAAGAATTCCTTAATGTATTCGGAAATTGACACTTCTCAAGTTGCTTTGTAACACTATGATAGGGATCTTGGGATCTTAATGTGGTCAATACAAAATGTGCCATTTAAACACTATTTTGGCTCCTCTCAAACCATCACTTTATGACTTGTTCAATCTAACCACTCAAGCAACAATCGACATATTTCACCCTTTCCTTCCCTAGTTTTGTTGCCTCTATAGTAACTTCAAAAGTAATATGTAAGTAGAGATAGTCTTGCACATTATACATTTTCTCCAAATCATATATATATACATAATTTATTTTGTTTTAAAAAATATTTTTTGTGTTTCTGATTCATGCCTTGGAAAATTTTGAGAAATAAGAAATCAAGGCAAAGTAATCATGACCACTAGCTTGCAATTTTGTGCTCAACAAAGAGTAGGTCTGCAATAGTAGCAATAACAAGAGAGAAATAAGACTCCTAGAGTAATGTTAGATGCTAGGGCCTGCTTTTGTTGTTAGAGCGATAAGTTTATGAAGAATCTGTGAGTTCTTTGGTGCTTTAAGCACCCTTGCTAGACTTTGTAATCCATCTTGTAATCCTTACCGTTTTTTCATAGCACAAAATTTGGTAGTCTTGGAAACCATGCATGAACATGGACTTATGGTTGTCCTCACACCTTTAGCTTCTTTGAGTTGATTTTCTTGGTTCGTGGTCGTTCCATTGATTTTCTTTAACTTCTTTCTTGGAAACCATGCATGAACATGGAGTTATGGTTGTCCTCACACCCTTTTTGATGCCTTCTCCACTTTTGAATGTATAGAAAATTTTTCCCCTTAAATTGGTCATTCTCACACTCCTTTCTTGACATGTTAATGCCTTCATATTTTTTTGGCATGCGAATTCCTTTGATTTGTTGCTTCATCAAATTATTTTCCTTTTCACGTTCTTTCCTAGTTTGAGGTTAGATTCTATTCTAGCGAGAATTCAATTATTGTAAAAATCACTTATATTCTATTCTAGCAAGAATTCAATTATTGTAAAAATCACTTAGATTTATTCTATTCTAGTAGCAAGAGTTCAATTATTGTAAAAGTCACTTACATTTATTCCATTGAAAACAAAAAGTTGTATAGTTGATGATCATGAAAGTCGTGAAACAGAAAAAGATTCTTATTTTAAAACCACTCAAAGTGGCTCACGTCTATAATACTTTTCTTCCCCTCATCTTTCGTGCCCGCTTGTAATTCTCTGAATTGGTCGGGATGGCTACCGCCGGCGAGGAGGGGGTGGAGGTGGAGGTGGAGGTGGAGGAGGAGGAGCAGCAGGAAGGGGTGGTGATAGAGGAGGCTGCGCCGGATCCGAGAGCGGACGCTGTTGTCGTGCAGGGCCACGCCGCGTGCTGGGCGAGGGCTGTGGAGCTGCTTCGCGCCAACGGCCTCCCGGCAGGGCTGCTGCCGCTGGACGACATGGAGGAGGCGGGCTTCGTGGAGGCGACGGGCTACTTCTGGGTGCGCCAGAAGAAGGCCAAGCAGCACCATTTTCCTCTCATTTCCAAGACCTGTCACTACGCGCAGGAGATCTCAGGCCGCTTCGAGAAGGGGTGCCTGCGGGGGCTGGCGGGGGTGAAGAGCAAGGAAGCGCTGTTGCTGTGGTTCATCATCGCCGACATCTTCACCAACTCCACCAAGCACCCCGGCGAGATCTACTTCAAGACACAGTCCGGCCTCGGCAAGTGGCTGCCGGCGGAAGCCTTCGCACTCCCAGGCTAATTAATTGAACTGTTGGGGGGTTAGATCTAGGCCCCGGATCTACTTGAATCATTTCTCAATAATTAATAGGCTATATCCTGCCAATAATTAATATATTCTTTTGTTTTTTTTTGTTTTTTTTTTTTGCACAAACTACTTCCTTCTTCTTTTTGTGTCCTCCTCCATTGTGCAGGCCGCCACTGAGGGTTTATTTGTGCAAGTTGTGGCACCCTTCTCAGGTCAAGCGAACTGAGAAAAATCAGAACCCTCATATTAGAAGGTTAATTTAAAAAATTTGCCCTTCTCTAAAAGAAATATAAGAAAAAAATATTGTCTTTCTCTTTAGAGGGTAAATTTTATTATTATTATTTAATTACATTAATAGATCTTGCCAAGCCCTATATACCTTAGTGTATCTAATAATATATAAAAGGCTAAAGTCTACGGGCTCAGGCCCTAGGGTATCCAAGCAAATTTACAATATACAAATTACAATTTGAATTCTAAGGATTTTATTTTTGAGCATGTCAAGGACACAAGGACTCCTTATAGGAGTTAATTTGCATCAATTGAATTCATTATTTGAGATTTTCTCCTTACCAACTAGGCACCTCTCTCTCTCTCTCTCTCTCTCTCTCTCTCTCTCTCTCTCTCTCAGCCTTCCTATATGCTACAGGTTTTTCTCTAGCATCTCAGCACAATAGCTTGCAATTCATGCTAGGGTGGCAATTTGTGGGGTCGTGCTTTTACTTAGGAGTCAGAGTCTAGCCTCTAATCGTAGTCTAGCCTCTAATCGTAGGCACTGAATGTTTCAATACTCTATTAAGTTAAAATTCACATTCCTAGACTAAATAGAGGTACCCACTCAAGATGTTGTTAATGCAATTCTAGACTCTGTGGTATTAGGTACTACATCACTCATAACAGCACCACCCGTGACCAATCACATAACATTGCCCGTTAGTTTCATGCCCTCGGTCACAACTATGACAACCACAGTTGCATCAGTCGCTACTACAACAATGGCTCTGGGCCTAGTTAACACATCCATATCATCTGCTAGGACCACAGACAGAGGAACCTTCACCCAAAATCCTCGATTCCTTACATCTCCCTCTACTTTACCATTGCAACCTAGAGCAAGGGGGACATCCTCACCCAGACAGAGGAACCTTCACCCAAAATCCTCAATTCCTTACATCTCCCTCTACTTTGCCATTGCAACCTAGAGCAAGGGGGTCATCCTCACAAATGACTAGACCAGTGGCACCCTTGGCTCATATGTCTCATTGATACCTATGAAAATTTTTGTATGACTCTCCACCTACCGGACTCATGTTACTCCTCCAAGATTCATGCCATTACGCCTGCAAGTAGTGCTCTTCGTACCACATGATGCCCCTGTTGTACCAATACCTCCAGTATAGCAACCCTCCCTACAAATCCAGTAGCTTTTGCACAAGAATTAGGGAGAGTAGTGGCCGAAAGTATTGGGCCAATCATGAGAGATAACAAACGGAGTAGCCTTTGCACAAGCATTGGGGAAAGTAGTGGCCGAAAGTATAGGGCTAGTTATGAGAGATAACAGACAGAGTAGCATTTGAGAGGCTGCACAAATTGCACAATACATGCCTTTACACTATGGAAGAAGGAGTGACCATTGAGCAGGTTGCACAGAGCGTTGGGTTTGGCATTTATCATAGACAGGTTGTGAGGTGTACTCCACCTATTGGGAAGAAGATGGGGCAAATGATTACTACCCAGGTATTGGTGTTGTTCTCTTTGGGGCTGTCATTTGTGCAAATCTTCTTTGTCCCATTTAAGGTGAAAATGCATAAACAACCAATGTGTATTTGCTTGTAGGTCACTTGTCTAATATTGGTTGTTTTTGTTCGCTCAACATCTCCTACTACAAGCTTTGTGATGCATGGGGATTAGCTAAGGGATTTGGCACTAGGTGATGATCTTGATGTAGGGCAAGATCTTATCTTTGACATGTATAGGGCTAGTTATGAGAGATAACAGACAGAGTAGCATTTGAGAGGCTGCACAGACAGAGTAGCATTTGAGAGACTGCACAAATTGCGAAGCTCACGCACATGTTCAATGGAGAGGGAAATCCTGGAAGACATCTGAAGGCCTTCAATTAAGTTTGTGAGGTCTTAGGTGAGAGGAATGAGCTTTCAAAGACGAACGGTGAGATTGGTATTGAACCCTGAGAGTTGAAGAACGTCTAAACTTTACCGATCTTCGATGGTGATTCCTAAAGTAGTTTGTGCGTGAGGTAGCTTTGTGGAGCATGGCTTCACAATTACACAAAACTAAGAGGAGAGATTTTATTAGTTGTTTCAAGCATTTGAACTCTCGTTGTGCTCCACATGAGCACTTCTCTAACAATCAACTGCTTGATCGATTCATCTCCACGGGCTTAAACATGAAGACATCTATAATGGTTTAGTCATTAGAGGTATCACCTGGGAGGACGTCACAGCTAATGCCATCCAACTTTTGGATAACCTAATGATAAGGGGAGTCATAGCTTTAGATTCTAAGTATATTGTGTCAACAAGAAGCCACCAACGGTCGTAGCACCGCCACTATGAAACTTATAGCTAAAGGTAATTCCTTAACAAATGGCTTGGATTGACTTCTCAAAGCTCTCCAAGAGGAAATGAAGACCAACAAAGCTCCGGACAATGTACACGTGTACCCAAGGAGCGAGCTTCTTTGGTGTTCCATTTGTCGTCTCAAGGACAAACCACTAGCGAATGTCTAATCTTAAGGGCTTGTTAACAATGGTAACTATGGCTTTTATGGGCGCTATGGTCATGAAGCTCGAGATTGCCAAACACACCTATAGGCTATCGCCAAAATAACGAGACCATAGCTAACCTTGCTAGCATTGCCACAAATACTAGCCCTCGATCCTATAACAAATCAAGCAATGGTTGAGCATCCCACGCAACAACTCCTATCAAAGGGCATGAATAATGCACCCCATGTGTGCAATCTTAGGATCGTAACAACCTTCACCAAGGGTGCCAGCTCTTAATCAAGAAATCTTTGAGGAGCTTACTGATTACTAAGAATATGAGGTGGATATCAAACCCATTCCACACTTCTTTGAGGACCCATGGAGCTTCATCCAGACTATTATGTAGTGGGTTGGATAGGAAAGGGGGAGTCTAGCCAGTACCAACTTGCCTCTATGGAAAGGACTCAGGGCATCAATGCAACAGGAATTAAAATGCCTCTTCAATGTTACCATTGTCAATGTCCCCATCCAGTTTTGAATGCCTTGTAAAGTTTTCTCAACCAAGATGTGCCCTCAAACATGCTACCGGCTACTTGTAAACATTGTGGCATTGATCATTGGATTAAAGACTACTCCACAAGTCTGAGGTGACAAGTCCACATACGGGACCCATCTCATCACAGCCCTAAACATGATTGGGTTAAGTAATCAAACACAAAGGCAGATCTTAAAAATCTAGATCCCACACCTGTGAATGTTATCACCCGGTTACAAGCTTAGAACCCACATGCTCTCCCTTGATTAACGATTTGTGGCCTTTGATAGTAGATTCTAAGAAGGCGAAGGGCCATAGAAGAAAAAAGATGATTAAGAATCAGAAAACAAAAAAGACCAAAAAGATAAATCTAGGAACACCTCAAGTGCCAATCTTCATCTACATGAGGACTTAGACTCCTTGGACATAAGAGCCGGTTCTGAACTTGGTAGGGAGATACCACCCAAAACCAAGAAACGATAAAGGATACCCCAAGAGAACTTGGTAGGGAGATACCACCCAAAACCAAGAAACGATAGAGAATACCCCAAGAGAACTTGTAATTCCTAAAATTAAATCACACATGATGAAGCTTGGGTCTTATCCTGACCCTCAGAAGGAGATTAAAGGCAAGTCTAAGAAGTCAGTGATTTAGTTACTAAAACACAAGAGGAGCTAGAATCAAAGCCCAAGCAAGTGAGAGTCTCAGATATTGTACACCTTGGTACCTTAACGACTACTACTAAGACTCACAAACCCATGGATGTGCCTAGTGTTATCATGGAAGAGACTGAGGCCTCCACCACTCGTAGTTTGATCCTGATTGGTTCAAGTGACAATTACCATATGGAAACCCTGAGCCCATCTCGAAGATGGATTTTCTAGTCTCAGTGATATCTTTCTATGGAAAAGAGGTCATGAGTTTACCATTAAATATCCCCAAATTGTTGGATTTATGGCCTCACAAACAAGTACAATGATTACCACCCGATTGAGTGAAGATCCTAAATTGTTTAAAGCAATGAGAGCTCTCCTTAATGGAGAACTCAATGTAGGATTACCACCATTTGTTGACATGCATAAGACACGTCCCCACTATATAATAGAGACACCTCAAGTTGTGCCGAAATCAACAATTCCAGTGGAAGAAGTGAATGTTAAATCTATGATTAAAATTTCACTTAATAAACTGGGACAATACTTAAAGATAATGAGTCTAATACATTACTACCAGTCATCGCTAAGGGCATCACAGTAGTGGGAGTCCTAGATGGTGGTGTGGGAGTGAGCATAATCACCAAGAAATGCTAGGAGAAGATGACCAAGCCACGTCTGGAAGTCTCAGATATCATTGTCAAGATGGTTGATGACGGGACCGTCGCTCGCCAAACCTATAGAGATGTTATGAGATTTAAAGATCAAGGTTCTTAAACATCAGGTTAAACATACTTTCATTGTTATGGACTTTTCCAAACAACCCAAATCGCATGAGATGATCGTAGGATGCCCCTTCATGAGAGAGGCAAAGATGGTGCATGACTGGTCTAAGAACCATGTACATGTCCATGTCCATGTACATGTCCATGTCCATGTCCATGTACATGTCACAATTATGATCATGTTCATGGTTATGTTCATGATCATGTTCATGATCCTAACACCACCCACATAGACACCGATGATCATGCATTTCATCCAACCACAAGAGGACAGCCCATAGACAGAGGACCCACCTCCCACAGTGGAGCCAAGAGCCTTGGCTACACCATCCTCTGCTACCATGTCACGCCCTAGAGTACATGGTGTATATGGGTACATAAGTACATGGATATACATACGATATATGGGTACTTAAGTACATGTATATACATGTGGTACATGGGTACATGGATACAATGGGGGTCTTTCCTATGTTCTGTGGGAGTCTCCCCCTCATCATCACAAGAACTCAATGTCAAGAAAGTAAGATTCCTTTTAGAGATTTGTGGGATACATAGGGCCCCTATGCATAGTGATCTTCCAACAATTGACCCTAAACCCTAAACTCATCAATAAAATCATGATAACATTCAACATAATATGTGTCTAGCTCCTTCTCATATTTGTTCATAATCTTTAAGTAGGGCCCCTATGCATAGTTATCTTCCAGCAATTGACCCTTAACCGTAAACTCCTCAATAAAATCATGATAACATTCAGCATAATATGTGTCTAGCTCCTCCTCATATTTGTTCACAATCTTTAAGGAGCACCTAATCATGACACTCCTTGTATTATTCATAGTCTTGATATTTCTCCAAATCATGATCATGTTTTGATAAAAAAAAATTTAGAAGCATTTTAAAGAGAGGGAACATATAAACATATAAACAAAGGCTTTGAAAATGAAAAAACTGGGAAAAGAGAAGTCCCCAGGATGGGATGAGCTGTCAATAGAATTTTTATAGCCTTCTGGGAGTCTCTAAATAATGAACATATAAACAAAGGCTTTGCAAAAACTAGGAAAAGAGAAGTCCCAAGGATGGGATGAGCTGTCAATAGAATTTTTAATAACCTTCTGGGATTCTCTGAAGGATTGGTATGGTCCACTTGCAAAAGGGCTTTTGCCACAAGAAGGATGGACAATTATTTGAGGGAAGGAATGGTTAAACTAATTCCTAAATAGACTACTTGTAGTAACTGCAATCATGGAGGCCTATTACTCTTCTTACATTAGTGTATAAAATACTAGCCAAAGTGATAGCATTGAGGACCATCCCATCTTTTCAAGATGATCTCTAATAAACAACATGGGTTCATTAAAGGAAGATCTACATATGATAATATTTTCTCAGCATTGATAAGAAAGGAAATTGCTCAAAGGACTAGCCACGAATGTATTATCCTTCAACTTGATTTTGAGAAAGCTTATGACAAAGTACGTTGGTCCTTTGTAGCAAGAGTATTGGAAAATTTGGGCTTTGGGAACGGAATTGCCACATGCATTTATACTCTTACAAAACTGGAGCTTTCTCTAAGTTGATACTAAATGGGAGACTATTTGGAGGATTTGAGATTAAAAGATCTGTAAGACAAGGCTGCCCTTTGGCTCCTCTATTATTTGCTATGGCTTGTCACCCTCTTCTTGTAGCTCTAGAGGATGCCGATGAAAGAGGAATAATATCAAGACTGAAACGTCAGAATGGGGAGAAGATGACCACTCAATGCTTTACTGATGATTCTTTGCTATTCTTGAAAGCTATGAATAAGAACACGTGGAATGCCCTATAGTTAGTGCAGCTATTTGCCAAGGCCTCTGGCTCCAAATGCAACATACATAAATTTGGGATCATTAGCTTGACAGAGGAGGACAGCTTTGATATGGAGACATGGGGGTGTGAAGTCATCGAAAGAGGACAAATTATCAGACACTTAGGGGTGTGGGAGTGACTAACAAGGATCTAACTAAATGGACTATTGAAAGATTTTATGGGAAGCTTTAAAAATGGGAAGGGGTTAGAGTGTCATTTCATGATGGGTTGGCCATTGTCAACACACTTCTGAAAGCTAAAAAATGGGAAGGGGTCAGAGTGTCATTCGATGACGGGTTGGCCATTGTCAGCACAGTTCTGAATGCCTGCATCATGTTCCTCTATCCCATCATTGAATTTAGAAAATGCCATTGGAAAAGGATTATTGCCCCAATTAGAGATTTTTTGTGGAGAAATTGCAAGGATGGCAAGAAGGTATCTGCATGGTTGGCCTAGGACAAAGTTAGCATGCCCAAAGAAATGGGGAGATTGGGGGTTTTACATCTACCTACTCATGCAAATGCCAAGACAGTAACAAGCTTTCCAAAATTTTTGCATCATGAAGGCATCTAGGCCAGCATGCTCAAAGAGGTGGTGGAAGAATCCAAGGTGCATCTTAAGGGGAAATGGGTGGGACTAGATTGGAAGGAAAAGGTGGTCTTTTGCCCCCTGAAAATAGTGAACTCTCCCTTCTACAAATAGTGGATTGGAAGGAAAAGGTGTTGTCTTTTGCCCCCCTGAAAATAGTGAACTCTCCCTTTTGCAAATTTTTATGCTTCAATTGGAAAGAGGTGATAGGTTCGATTGAATGGGATGTGTGTATAAAGCCTTTGGGAACTACTTTTTCAATTTGAGTATCTGGTGGACTCATATATTTAATCCCCCCCTAGCCTCAATGCAAAGACATCTAAAAGATTAAACAATTGGGTTGTAAGAAGATTAGGGGATCTCTAGGATTATGCACTAGTGGGTTGGAAAGATTTGCATCAAATTGAAAGGGAATTTAGAACTCAGCAAAATGAGATGGTGGTGCCAAACTTTGTGCTTGAAGAGGTTGACAAAGGCTAGACTTCCACTGCTTTTAATGGAACTTCCTAGCTATATGATTGGACCTGGTTCAATGGGGTCAAAACCACTAAAGCTGTATATGAGCAAATGAGCAAGAGTGATATTAAATATGTCAAATACTGCAATAGGATCTAGAAAGTCAATGATGCTTTAACACAAGGGGAGCTTAATTTGGGATTCTGATGTCCCAATGAAAGCTCAAATATTTCTCTAAAGAGTATGTCTATTGGAATTGCCTCTTGGGTTCAAATTACTTCAAAGAAACTTTGCTATTGGAATCTATCCTAGATGTAAATCAGCCATTGAAGAGGGGAAGCATGCTTTCTGGGATTGCCCGCAATTAGGGGGTTTTGGAGAAAAATAGGTAAATGGGTGGATGAGAGCTTGGGAATTAAGGGGTCATGGCCTAGTGACTGGATATTTGGGAAGGTAATGAGAGGGACAGAAGAGGTGGAGCTAATATTCTGTATTATAAGATTTTGCTGCTTGTGGGGGCTTTGGGTGTCTAGAAATTTGTTGGGTTTTTATAAAGCATCTAACCAGGGGATAGATGTGGCAAACATGATGTTTAAATGTGTACATTATTGTTGGTATATATATCATATTAATAAGCTGAACAATAATCTGTTTGTTGAGTTAGTCCAGGCTTTACAAACATGGATTAGATGATACATGCCTCATCAACAGATGGGATATTTTCACATACTGGGATTTCCTAATGTTTGTTGGCATGTTGTAGGCATAATGTGAAGGCTAAAAATCTCAAATATGGGCCCAAAACTCAACAGCCTGTGGACATCTTTATGGCACTAATTGAAAATCCTATGGGAAGAAGACCTGTGGTGGTAAAGATGTGGACCAAAGGAGACTATTTTTGAAGAAAAAACTCCAAAGGGCTTTACTTCTGAAATCCTTTTGATTGCATGTATGTAGCTGGGTTTTCACTTTTCATGGGGAGAGTCTTCCTTTGTTTGGGAGGATGAGAGTTGGGACTTGATATGTGACCTCCTCAACGGGGACTGGGAATACTAGGGTTGTGGTGATGTTGTAAGAAGATCTTTTTGTAAAAGGCACAAATTGTTGTTTATAAATACATAACTATTTTTGTTCAAAAAAAGAAATTATACAACAAGAGATCTTCAAGTGTACGTTTTTAAGGCACAAAGTCAATGCTACGATACATCACAACATATAAAAATAAGCATTGGTAAAGTGGTTACATGCTTCTCGTGGAGGGGTGGATAGGCTACCACATACTACGGGTGGTGGGGTTTCCGAGACTGCCAAGACTCGTGTTGGTTCTGGTGTTGTTTTTTTTACTATTTTGGCGACTAGTAGAAGGGAGCAACATACTCCGTGAAGACCCCTCATATCCTCTACAAAGTGAGGGCAAGGTAGTAGTCGGGTTCTAAGGGGTGGCTTACATACTCCGTGAAGACCCTTGATATCCTCTACAAAGTGAGGGCAAGGTAACAGTCGGGGGTTCTAGTGGTTAAGGGGTGGCTTGGAGGTACTAGGTTCGATCCCCCGATCTGGTGTTGTTTTGCGAGAGGGCTACCAAGAGGGTCTTCACGTGGATGGGTATGCTTGCACCCGGGGACAAGATAGAGAGCAGTGAAACAAGTTCTTTGGGGAGGCCATCTCGCGTGCAGAGAGGAAGCAAGGCAGGTGTTTTCACTGCAGACAGGCAGGTCACTTCTCGTAGGAGTGTCCACTGAAGATAGTCAGACTGGATGGGTTGATTGAAGTGTCATAAGACCACCGGACGACAACACGAGTGAGGACAAATCGTGGTTGTAGTGGGGAGCATATAACCCACCTTGGGTGACTGACTGGCTCTCCTGACCGACTGGATCTGGATCTGCTGATGAACTCCAGCCGACCAGGACTCCAACTGAATGCGTGGAGCAAAAGCGTCATCTGCTGCTATTTCTGCTGATTGCCAAGCAAAGGTGAACCGGGACTGTACCGTGTCTTTATTGTTCTTCTCCCTCTCTCTCTCCCCCTCTTGAACTCTTATCTCTACTACATTGTGGAATCGTCAGCATGAACCAAGGTGCTGAATATTTGTTATCAAAGTATAATACAATGGTATCATAGCTTTTGCTTTTGGTAAAAAGAGAGAAAAAAAGAAGAAAAAACAAAATTTCCCTTGTGGTTGGTTTTCAGACACTGGTTGCACTCCGATTCCGGTGTGATTCCTATCTCTCAAAGGACAATTGGTTTTTAATAGCCTCCAAAAGCGACCAAAAACACCTCCCACACACACAGTGGATGGTCTTAATGCAGTCAAGGAAAAACTTGACCACTCTCACTATGGCGAATTTCGACGATGAGAGAGAACACTACCCCTATAGAAACTATTTCTATGAGCCCGCGGGCGCGTAGTTGAGTTGGTAGAACAGTTGGGTTTTATTACGAGGACCCACGTTCGATGCCATCGAGCTGCACGACGAGGGTGTGTGTTGTGAGCCGATAGATAATCCACCTTCCCACTAAGAAACTATTTCTTCGCCACCAACGAGACTACTTCTAAAAGCCACGTCATTAGTGATGATACAATCAACATGTTCCAGGAATTTATGTGCATCATAGCGCAACAAGGGGAACAGATGTAGGCATGTATGGCTTCTGTATAGGCCTTGGAGAAAAGGATACCTCAAGAAGGGGAACACATGCGGGCATGTACAGCTTCTATACAGGCCTTAGAGAAAAGGATACTTCGTCTCAAGAAACCTCAACACCCATCCCCCCCTCCCCCTCCTCCGCCACTCTCATAACCGAGATCCTTGCCCACATTCCTACTTCGGCTATCTCCCTAGAGGAGTTAACACAACAGTCATGTGTGTTACATGAATTGCAAGTACGGGAGATAGAGCTTAAGCAACCTGCGCTACTACCGCACAAGAGGAACAACGTCGACATGTGGAGCACAAGCGATACCTTGTAGGCCTCGATGCAAGGACAATACCCACGACTTCTTCGATTCACCTTCACGAGAAGGTGAATTTTAGTAAGTATAACGTTAAACTCGATCCTACAACTCTGTATTCTTGGATTCATTAGTTTGAAGCCTGCTTTGCTACTATTGGTAGGAAGTCAGAAGGTGATGTTAGCAAGTTGCTACATCGAAGGGGAAGCCATCTCTTGGTGGATTCATTGGGCCGAGGTCGATTCTAATTATGGAATTGCTACCTACGACTAGGACCAATATGTCACTAACTTCTCAAGAAGCGGTTTCTACTGCCTCACTATCTTGAGCAACTCAAGGACGAGTATTGGGGATTGCGCCAGAACGTGCTACCTGTCCTCCAATTTGTAAATAAAGTCACTCACCTGGCTTTACAATTGCAAAAATTCAATGTGGACAAATGAGGTCAATTCCTCTACGGTTTGGAGATACAAATCGAGCGGGATCTGTGTATGTTTGAACCAGACACTTTTAATCAAGCACTTTTTCTTGCACAAACAACGGAAAACCAAAGACCTCCTATGAAAACCAAAGACCTCCTAGCCCGGAGTAGTCAAAGCAACTACTACTAAAGGAGGATGGAATCTTCCAGATGAGCTATTCAGCATCATCATCGGATCACCGAGGCACGAATGACACACCACGGAAAAGGGCTGTTTTCCCAGTGTTTTTTTAAAATGTAATCTCATGGGAATGATGCGGAGCATCACAAGTGGTATCAGAGATCTCCACGAGACCTAGCTCTTGATTTATGTGCACTATCAAGCCTGACGCGATGTACCTGCTATCACTAACTCCTCCCTACTAGAGAATCCTGTCTCTTGTGTCGATTTGACGAATCTTTGCCAAGTTGCACATGGATTTGTTTGCCACAAGACCCTCCGGTGCAGAAATCTCCGTTGGTCGTGATAGAAAATGTGAATGTCCACACGCCCATCTTGTTCATTGTTCTGTCCATTAGTGAACCGCCTGTAATCGCTTGCATGCAAGCGCCCATTCACACTTGTAAAATATCCTACCAATGTTGTCGCAACCTCTACGGCCACACCATTGCTGCCAACATTCATGTGTCTAGTCACGTCATTGGTGCACACTCCCACTGACTTATCCCATTGGACTCTTGAAATAGGAGTAGCTATTGAGAAGAAGGGACCCTTGGACTGATGTCCTCCAAAGGACGGGATCTCTACACACACGCTACACCATTGAAGGGCTATATATATTCAACCCCAGCACCCTATCCCCCCTCATTGTGGGAACTTACTTCTATGGGACATTTACTTATAATCATTCATTTAATTTCAACAACAATAGTCAGTAAGTCAGTGCCCTTCCTCTCTCTCTTTGTGCATGTGTGCATGAGTGAGCGCATATGTGTGTGTTCATCAACAACCTTGGCCCCACATGCGAGCAGTAGTCACGTGAGTGGGGGATTGAGAGAGAGAGAGAGAGAGAGAGAGAGAGACCAAGATTCATGCATTGGTCTCTCTCTCTCTCTCTCTCTCTCTCTCTCTCACCCACACACACACACACACACACAAACAAAATAAGAGTAAGTAGACAAACCAGTCTCAATTGGCACAAAGGGAGATAATGTCTTTTCATTATGAGAAAGTTACTTATATACAACTCGCCCTTATTCACACTTGGGTGCCCAAACTTATCCCTAATCTACTAAGCTTGGCCATTTGTCATCTTTTCTCATAATATATACAGCATTTATAGTGCCATTTACATAACACTTATCCGGCTACATCCGTTTGTAGTAGAGAGTGCCTTCGTTCTAATAGCCCTAAATGGGTGGATGCATGGTAAGGTGGTACAATTTGGACCAGTAGAAATAGTGGTTTTTGGGTTGTGGTTTGCAACTTGGAAATGAAGATAATTGAAAGTGGTGGGGTAATTATTTTTTTTCGTTTGCATTGTCTACGTGCATTGTCTCATTCGAATAACTCAAAGTCAACAGATCTCTTCTCTCTTCCTCTCCCCTACTGATAGTAGCTGCTTGAGAAAATGTCTGGAGTCTTCGGTGATGGCTAAGGGTAGCAGTGAAGATACAAAGGTGGCCCCCCCCCCCTCTCTCTCTCTCTCTCTCTCTCTCTCTCTCTCTCTCTCTCTCAAATCGCTCATCAACCTACTAATCAAGCTCCAGAGATGGTGGTGGTCTTGAGCTCAATATATGAGAGACAAGGAGAGTGTGTTTTCTTGTCTAACCAATGTTTTCTACATGCCAGAAGCGGGAACCCACCAAGCTTCACCACCAAAAGTTAGAGACAGAGCCATTGAAAGAATTTTATAGAACTTCAGAGGATTTTTCCAGAGTCTATGATCTCAATCTTGAGGGGGAGGATGCAAGGTGACTAACTCCCAACAATGAGGTGCCACTAAAGCATTGGCTAAGAGTGTTTTCAAAGCTCCTCGAGAAAGACAAGAAGGTGATGTTGCGAACAACAAAGCATGAGCACTACCTACCCTTGTATACATTATATAAAGAGGTTTACCAAACTACACCATTAAATTATTCTATGGGCCTTCAATTTGCCCGAGGCTATGTCTATGAGGTCTGCATTGGTCCTGTGAAGTGGGCCGTATTTGCTGAGCAGGTTGTCAAGAAGACAAGTGTTGATGGTAATTGCACAAAAAAAAGAACTCAGTGGATGTGCGAGACAGGTGTATAGTCGATGTCATCTATGAGCTGTGGTGTAACACTATCTCCGGATGCATACACTCCGTTGACACAAGGTAGCCTATATAAGGCAAAGGTGGAGGGCTCAGGTCAGTGCTGGAGACATTGCTCGATGACATTCTACTGAATACGAAGTGCAACAAAGAAGTTGCATTGCTGGCTCTTCTTCGTACAGCGACAAACGAAGGTAGAGGAGGAAAAGTGCATCTTGCACCACATTGAAGGTGCAATTGAATACCACACCATAATGCATCCATCAAATAACATGCCCCCTGATGAAAAAGAATAAGCAGAGCATCAGCTCGAGATAAACTTTGTGTCACTAGAGAAGCTCTAGAAAATGCAAAGGTATGTATATGTGTTTTCTACATATAAAGAAAGTCCGTGCCATGTTCATTGCCGCTCTTTGTCTATGTTTATAGGCCGATTCAGACCACAAGAATGAGGCTGTGAAGAAAGCACGTGCTAGTAGAGCTTTCATGATGGGTGTGAAGTTAGAGAACTCTAGCACAATGATCATTCCACAACCCCCACCAAAGATTCTTCTACATGAGGATAGTATGCTAATTGTGACATAAAGTTGCCCAGGGTGTGGCCTCGGATTTGAAGCGGACCAGTCTGTTGTTGATGGTTTGTTTATATTACCTTGCAAGCATGCGTACCATGCGTTTTTCTACTCTTATGTATGTGTCAAAGGTAAGAGCATTGTAGTTGGTTGTAGCCAGGCCATACTTGAAGAAGAAGAAAAGAATGGTGGTAAGGAAACCACTTGGTCATGCCATGCTTGAAAAGAAAGGTAGAAACCTATACTCTTTAACTAGTTTTATTTGATTAGCACTGGGTATTTGTTAATACCACGTTTAAGCACTTGCTATATACCAACCCATTGGAAACTGGTTGAAACCCATTTACAGTGCTTCCAAGCTATTACAATGGGTGTCAATCTAGTGATTGAAAACCTATTGTTATGCTCCAAACATATAAACCGCGGACTCAAACCAATAGTCCAAAACCCTTTCAAGTGCTCCTTCTCTTATAAACTTGTTGTCAACCAGTTGTCATTTATCATACTCTCAATCTATAAAGCGATTGTCAACAAGTTGGAAGCCAGTTGTTTGCCATTTATCATGCTCTCAATTTATAAACCGGTTGTCAAAACCAGTGGTGGTTATAAATCCTTCCAACCCATAAAGTGGTTTCAAAGGGGTTGGAAAACAAGGGTTAAAAAACCATTAAAATGGCCCAATTTATAAACTCGTTTTAAACTAGTTTATAAGTTAACAACCGATGTTTATATAATTGGTTGTCAACTTATAAACTGGTTTTAACCAATGGGTTGTAAACCCTCACAACCTATTATATGGTTATCAACCAGTTGGAAATCTATGGTAAAAAACCCTTAGGGGTTCCCCAACTTATAAACTTGAAACCCACCAGTTGGACAAACCATCAACCACTTGCAAAGCTTTATGTTGCAAAAATCACATGCTTTGCTCCTAACCTTGAAATTCATAGATGAATTACCATTTGTTGAAGCAATTTGTGTATGTCTTCTTCTAATCATTTGAAAGATGTGCTGCTACCAATGAATTTCAAAACGTGCAAGCTACAGTTCAGCACAATCTTTTAGTAGGTAGCAAGGAGGGGGAGAAGTAAGAATGAACATGTTGATCTGAGTGAGGTTGTGGAGCATAGGCTTCTCCTTCCTACAGAGCAAAGGGAACCCCATAGCACGCTTGGTGAGTGTTTTTCAATCTCCATCATGCTTTCACATGATGAGACCACACTACTGATTCAATAAGTGTTATCATTGTTGGCTTGAAAGAAGGGGAGGGAAATGTCAACAAGGAACCAAAAAACACCACTCCGAGAACTAAGTTGAGTGCAGGAGAGCTATCACCCGTGAGGCATGATGGAAGAAGCTCTCCAAGTGGGCACAATCACACTACAAGCGTAAAACTGGGGCAAACATGTACTAATCGCGTGACTCATTCTAGGACACCAAAGAAGAATGGTTTTGATGATCAGGGTGAGCTAAATGTTCAATTGTCACTTGTGAGGCAAGAAGAAAGATATCCAAACAAGAAAGCTTGTACTAACGGTGTGCGCATTCTAGGAAACCAAAAAGGAAGAGTTCTGATGATTAATGTGAGAATTATTTATGAGTCATTTGAAAGGACCTAACCACTATCCCTAGTGCTCGCCACTTATATTTTCTTATTCTTGTAGTTAAAGAAACTTTGCCGAATGTGACCTTGCACCAACTAGCAAAGAGGAAGAAGAAGAAGAGAAAGACTGATGTTCTACTACCCTCAAAGGGTATGCACTCGAAAGAAGATATTTTGCTGCCCACCAAGAAATAACAACAACTGCAGCATCTGGGTTTAGAGAGGGCGAGAACAAAGAATTCAGAGTTAGAGATGAGCAAGCATCATGTGAGAATGAGAACGAAATTACTACTGATGAGAATCCAATGATTTAGTTAGTCAAACCTCAAAACCTAAAGGCCACAAGGTATGCTTGTAGCCATCTGTAATAGAACACTCCTCTTTTTTAACTCTGTTGATCTCCCACGATTAATATGTTTCACGTTTCATTTCGCTAGTATCCCTCTACAGTCCTCTTTTGTTGTCATCTCTACTCTTCTATAATTTTGTCTGTGTGCTATTTCCTTCTTTTATCCATGTCTATGTTTATTATGTTGCTCATGAAATTTAGTGCTCGAGGACTATGTATTATATAGCTTTGATGATTCATTTCTCATGAATATTTGATTGGATGCATGTAAACCTTGTCAGAATAAATATTTTGATGATTTGAGGTAGTTATGTATGGAAGGACTCATTTGCCAAAAAATAATTTCATGCCCATGGGGGGTTTTTTTTTAAAAACACGTCCTTACTGATCGTGTGCTAATTCCTTTTTGAATTCACTATTCTTAAAAATGCTGACAGAGAACACTTTCTTTGCAAATGAGAACATTAATCCTAAATTGGGGATTCCAGTTAATATAACATTGACACATGGAGACACTCAAGTACTTAATAACAGTAGTAGAAACGATGCACAAAGAAGAAGAAGAAGACTTAAAAGAATCTCAATACTTTAAGTCTAATTTATACATACATTTGGTTTTGTTTTGTTTATGATTGCAACATATAATGTATAATCATACACCATACTTTACGATTGATTAGGGTTGGGAGGAAGCGGGCTTGAGGAGGTCGACTTCATCTTCTTCGGTGGTCTTCTTTCTTCTTTATCTTCTTCTTCAACTTCATCTTCTGGGAGATCTATTCTTGGTAGTTGCACCTTTGGAGACAACAATTCTAGAGGAACACACCGGCTCTTTCTTGTCCTCATCATTAGATATCTTTTGCTATAAGGAGGCAATGTGTCTAGTTCATTAATTCCTGCCGCAAGAGCCTGTGTTGTGTATGACAGGTAGTAAAGACATCTTAGTACTTGACATTCATGCCCCTGACCAAACACCCGCAATGCAAACTATTTCTCCACCAGCACCACTTTCTCAGCATTCAAAGTCACATCATATCCACCACAAAACTTGGAGAGTACTTTCAATGTGAATAAAGGAAAATTTTCATTGTTTTTTGAGAACTCTTTATGAAATATAATGATCTGCGCATTAAAATTGTAATCATCATGATTCAAGTCAACTTACTATCAATTATAAGCAAGTGTCATAAAGTGTACATACCTTTTGATGATTCAAATGTCTTATATATTCAGTGAGACCCGGCATCCTTTGATGACCTATTGATTTTAAACTACTAGCACCATATGATCTTGAGCCTCTTGCTCTCTTCAGGAAATCATCATATACAAAAACTTGGAAGCAAAGTAATAGGTTAAATCATAAAATACACGTAAAATGAATACTGGTACGTTAAGAAATTTTTGGTACTGTTACCTGTTGATTTTCATCACCCTCAAGCATTTTGCTTGTTCACCACAAAGGGATCATAGACTTACTATCTTCATGTATGATAAGTGCTATATATTTATCCATATCTGCCGGTCTGCAATTACTGCAGCCTCCTCCTTGGAAGGAAATTGGGTTTCATATGACCTTGCTTCATTGAACATGTCCTTTGCAAAATCAACTAGGAGGTGTTTGTCAATTCCTTTCTCTACCCACCCCATGTCTACTTCACTATAATTTGCTAAAGTAGCCAAGCAATAATCTTCGTGAATATTAAAATGATGCATAATATCTGTTAATAATATATAATCACATTGGTCTGCCATAGTAAAGCTAGGCAAAGAAGGAAGTGAAAAGTCCCCCTGCTCATTCTCATTAGGTGGATTGGCTTCCAATGGGATTATACTCATAGGTGCTACTGCATTCGACACCGACAAGGGATGTACTAGTGGGAAACGTTTCCTTTTTGGCCTTTTCCCTCTCCTCTCTGGTGGATTGATAGCCAGCTCTTCTTCAACTCCATCATCCTCGATTGGCACTTGACTTCTTGGTAAATCTATTTTTTGGGGCTCAGAGTCTTCAAAAACAAAGAAATCCATAACTATATTGTAGAAGGGGCACTTCTTTGAGTGTAATGGGCATTTCTCCTCTACTCTACTACTGCAATTGGGGATCTTTTTAAGGCAACAGTTGAGCCTTTTTTTTCATGAGTTTGTCTGTTGCAAAATTAGATGGATGAACATATCGTTCACCATCAAACGTTACAATGTTACTAGAAACTATCTGTTCATAATCTTGCTCCCGGTCACCGAGAACAATTCTAGAAATCTTGATAATGTTCTCAAAAAAAGAAAATTTTGCATTGAACATTAAAGACAATTCAGGAGCACGATGGTGGCCATGTGCCTTGTATAGGAACATATATAGCTTTTCTATGCAAGACTCTTCCGCCTCCTCATCCGATTCCAAGAGTGTCCAACTCATTCGCCAACATGCCTAAAGAAACATTTCAGTCGATTAGGACAAGCATGCTTAATATTCAAGGGATCAGTACCAAGCGATAAGGAGCTTAGGCAATGCATGCGAGCACCTTGTCACTTGGTATTGACCACAAAATAAAAGGGCATCAGTATCAAGTGATTAGGGGCTTACGCGATGCCTGTGAGTTCCCTACCGCTTGGTACTGACCCCTTGTGTATAAAAGGATAGAGTAAATATACGGGGCCATATGGATCATGGGGTTAGTGCCAAGAGGTAGGGGGCTTACGTAATGTCTGCAAGCCCCTTATCGCTTCGTACTAACCCAGATAACAAAATGAAAGACCCAAAACAAAAGAAAACAAAAGGGGATAAATATCAAGCGATTAGGGGCTTACGCGATGCCTGCGAGTTCCCTACCGCTTGGTATTGACCCCTTGTATATAAAAGGAGAGACATGGGGGTAAATACAAGGCCATATGGATCATGGGGTTAGTACCAAGCGATAGGGGTCTTATGCAATGTCCGCGAGCCCCTTACCGCTTCGTAGTACTGACCTAGATAACAAAATGAAAGACCCCAAAACCAAAGGGGATCAGTATCAGGGGCTTACGTGTTGCTTGCGAGTTCCCTACCGCTTGGTACTGACCCCTTGTGCATAAAAGGAGAGACATGGGGGTAAATACGAGGCCATATGGATCATGGGGTCAGTACCAAGTGGTAGGGGTCTTACACGATGCCCATGATCCCCTTACCGCTTTGTACTGATCCAGATAACAAAATGAAAGACCCAAAAAGAAAAGAAAAGAAAAGGGGGTCAATATTAAGCGATTAGAGGGGCTTACGCGATGCCTGCAAGTTCCCTACCACTTGGTACTGAGCCCTTGTGTATAAGAGGAGAGACATGGGGGTAAATACAAGGCCATATGGATCATGGGGTTAATACCATGCGGTACGGGGCTTACGCGATGTCTGTGAGCCCCTTACCGCTTCGTACTAACCAAGATCACAAAATTCAAGAAAAGGGGGTCAGTAAGAGAGCAAGCTATAAGGCACTACAAGGATACTCACTTTGGGCGATAATGACGACGATTGGCAGGGGCAGAGAATCTTGACACGAAGGTAATGGCAAGGCACAGCTTAGGCGATGGCAATGGCGAGGGATGACACGAAGGGTAGAGACCTCAACCAAGGGATAAGGGTTCATTAAAACATCATATAATTTTTTTCTTTCTGTAAGGTTTTGTGTGTGTGTGTGTGTGTGTGTGTGTGTGTGTGTGTGTGTGTGTTTGTGTGTGTGTTTAGAATGAATATTATGAGCATTTAATTAGAGAGAGAGAGATAGAGAGAACAGTATGCTTGCAAATTTGATTAAAAGCCTCAATTTGCTTGTGGAGATAGAAGAAGAAAAAGGGGCAATGGTGACGCACAAGGGTGACACAAAGGGCATTTGCAGCAGGGAACTTGATGCGAATGAATGAAGCTCCCAAGGGAGATAGGGGCCGTTAACGACCAACGTGGTACCGTACCACATGACCATACCATGAGGTCTTAGCACCACTCCCGTCGTGTGTACTGATCATAAGTGGCATAAGGTCTGACGCATGAATGACACGTCAATATGCTAGGTACTCTCACTCCTCTCCTCTCCTGCATGTGTTTGATTTATTTTAGGAAATGTTATCACGATGCCCTAATGCCTTTGCCTTGCAACTGCATCTGCCTCCTCATCAACCCCCCCAAACTTAGACAACGCCATCGCGTCTGTAGGTATTTTAAGATTTTTTGACCTAAACATAAGGGCTCGTTCAGGAGTCAGTATTGTACGATAAGGGGCCGTAGGCACTCCACGAGCTCTTTATCATCTGGTAACAACCTTTTCTTAATGTATTATGGTCTGTTAAGGCAATGTTGCTAACAGGGTCAACACCAAGCGATAGGAGGTTCATTGGCATCCTACTGGCCCCATATTGCTTGTACTGAACCCCCCTAGGGTCATGTTGCTCAAGGGGTCAGTACCAAGCGATAGAGGCTCGTGGGCATCATGCTGGCCCCATATCGCTTGGTACTAACTCCCCTTGGGATACATTGCTCACAGGGTCAGTTTACCAAGCGGCGAGACAAGAGTCTCATTGGCATCCTGTAGGCCCCATATCGCTTTTGGTAGTACTAACCCCCTTTTGTGGTCATTTTTCTCACACGATCAATACCAAGCGATGCAAGTCTCGTTTGACAGGCACCATTTTGCTTGGTAATGTCCCCCTTGTGGTCACTTTGCTCACAGAGTGAGTACCAAGCAATAGGAGGCTCGTGGGCATTGTGCTGGCCCCATATCACTTGGTACTGACTTCCCTTGGGACACATTACTCTCACGGGGTCAATACCAAGCGACAAGAGTCTCGTTGGTATCTTGTAGGCCCCCATATCGCTTGGTACTGACCATATTTTTTTGCAGTCATTTTTCTTGCGGGGTTAGTACCAAAAGCAACATGAGTCTCGTTGGTATCCTTCAAGCCCCATTTTGGTACTGACCCCTTGCGGTCATTTTGGTATTGACCCCTTGCGGTCATTTTGGTCACGGGGTCAGTACCAATCGATAGGAGGTTTGTTGGCATCCTTCTGGCCCCATGTCGCTTGGTACTAACAACCTTTTGTGGTCTTTTTTTTCATGGGGTCAATACCAAGCGTATAAGGCTTGTGACATCCTATAGGCCCCAATTTGCTTAGTACTGACCCCTTGCGTCATTTTGCTCATGGGGTTAGTACTAAGCGATAAGAGGCTTCTTGGCATCCTGCTGGCCCCATATCGCTTGTTGGTACTGACTCCCCTTTGGGTCATGTTGCTCACGGACTATACAATAAGATCGTGTTAGCAGGGGGTCAGTACCAAGCAATTAGTTGCAACAAGCAGGCATCCTGCTTGCTCGTTATCGCTTGTTGGTAGTACTGACTGCAAACAATTTTTCAATTGTCATCTTACTGAGTTTATTTATTAGATGGTGCGTACCAAGCGAACTGCTCGAAGGGTAGATACAAGTGAAAGGCCTACAGAGTCGCTCTTCAGGTGCAAGATAGAAGGAGAAGATATCAAGCCCACACGGCAATTCTGCAAGAGCTTCGATAGATTGAGTGACATATGTAACCTGCACATTCCAGGCTACCATTTTAAAGGCTTGTGTATGAAATTTGTAAACACTAGAGTATTGGCATGCGATGGCAAGCATCTGCAATTTGGTGTCTTCAGAGGAAATTACTTCAAGTGCAAGATAGAAGGAGAAGATATCAAGCCCACATGGTAGTTCTGCAAGAGCTTTCGATTGAGTGACATATGCAACATGCAATATCTAGGCTACCATTTCAAAGGCTTGTGCATGAAAGTTGTGAACACTAGACTATTGGCATGTGATGGCAAGCATCTACAGTTTTGTGTCTCCAAGAAATTATTGAAGACTGGGTGGTTCATTGAGTTTTTTGAAGATGCATATTCCCTCGTTTCCCCTGTGCCCATAAGCTTACAATAATGCCTAAGGATTTTGATACACTCCGTAGTTTGAGGTACAGATATGACCGTTTATTAGCACATGTTTCTATTAGCGATCGTCGCATGGTGGAGATCCTGACAGTCCCGCCCCTCCATCCTCGTGCAAGGTTAGTTGAGAACACCCATGCTAGTCTCACAATAGGGACACCCGCTCTCAGACTCAAAGAAGAGCAGAAGCACAGGACCACCCACAGCAAGATGCCGCACAACCAGAACCTCACGCACAACCAGAACCGGAGGCACAACCAAAGGTTGTTGCTGCACAGTCACAACCGTTCGGTTCTGCTAGTGAGATGATGATAATTTTTCCTGATGATCTAGTAGATGATGATGTAGGCAGAGAATCCAATAGGATTCATAGAGAAATTAACGTCATTGAGGCAAAAAATATTAGAGATCTAAGGGAGTTCAACAATATTACGCTCGGCAATATAGCATTTACAATTCGGGGAAGCCAACTTATTACCAGCTTAGATGCAACTGATTTACCTATTTTGCGATGTGGCGGGATATTGGAAGTCACAGACACAGTCGTCTCGTGAATGTATCACTAATGGTATGTTGGCATGACTGTGTTGTATTCTATTTTCTAATTCTAATTCTATTTTTCACAAATCCTATCTCTATTTTCTCACAAATTCAATTTCTATTTTCTATTCATTGTTACATGCAGGTATTGTCTCTCTCTTGTACTAGAAGATATAAAAATAGTACATACGTTATAGACCCTCTCATATCAGGGAAATTACAAAATGAGGGGACATCGTTTTTGGACCTACTGGCCTGGTTTCAAAGGGTCAACCTTGATCTGGCACGCGAATTCTTGTTACGGCTTATATAACGAAGTGTGAATCTCATGTTAAGTTATAGACTGACAACATATATTAGGTACTATTGTATATGTTTTTTTTATAACACCTATGTCCTGTTTGTTTTTCCAGTGCACATTGGAGTTTGCTTCTTTACGACATTGCACAAAATACATGTTACTTTGCAAACTATGTCTTCGGATATCATGGTCACATTAGAGAGTAAGTCCCTATTGACATTTCGCTCTTCCACAATCATATAGATAGATTTATTGAATTAGGATAAACTAATGCTTGTTTTGTTGACCTTTCAGATGTGCTCGAAAGTTTGCATCAGTTGTGGAACACCTATTATTGGAGCCAAATCTTATTGAGACCATGAGATATCGAAGGATAAAGATGCCAGTCTACCCTCAAATTTGAGCCCCGTGGATGGAGGATATGCCTTAACACATTTCTTTACAGAGGAAGAGTGCTGGGGCATGTGGTGTCCAGGAAAGGGATTGAGATGTCAGAAGATAAGGTAAAAGCAATCCTGGAAGCAGTACCACCAACAAATCCAAGTGAGGTAGCCAGTTTCTTGGGATATGTAAACTTCTATAGAAGATTTGTGACAAACTGGCTGAACTGGCAGCTCCCATGTATGTAGCGCTGACTAAGAAGGAGGCAAAGTTTTGTTGGGATTAGGAGTGCCAGGAAGGGTTTGAAGCCATTAAACGAATAGTCTCTGAGAAACCAAATTTAAGGCAACCTAAATGGGACCAGATATTTCATGTTCATGTAGATGCCTCAGGCATGGCTCTGGGAGCTATTCTGGCCCAACCGAAAGGGGAGACAGATTTTCCAGTTTACTATGCAAGTAGAAGGTTCTCCCAGGCAGAGCAAGCATACACCACAATTGAGCGAGAGGCTCTGGGCATGGTCTTTTTAGTACAGAAATTCTGCCATTACTTACTGGGGAAATTCTTTGTCTTTTATGTCGACCATCAAGCTCTGCTGTATTTAATTAATAAGGTGGTTATTCAAGGAAGATTGTCCAGGTGGATGCTGTTGCTTCAAGAATATGACTTCAAAATCATCGACAAGCCGAGCAAAAATCATTTTGGAGCCGATTTTTATCCAGGTGCTGAGGAAACGATCAGCATTCAGGATGACCTTCCTGATGCTGCCCTGTTCAGACTGGAGCTGGATACAGATGGCTCAAAGATCGCAGAATATTTATGCACTGGTGAGCTACCAGAGCTGAATGGCCCATGAGAAGAAAAAGGGCACTGATTATAAGGGCCAAGAACTACACCTGGGCAACTGGTGCGTTGTACAAGCTGGGGAAGGATGGGATACTGAGACGGTGTGTCTCATCCAGTGAGAGAGGGAGTGCTACTGGGGGAGCCCATGAGGATGAGGCTGGGGACCATATGTCAGGGGAAGTCACGGGCTAGGAAGTTGCTTCAGGCAGGCTACTAGTGGGACTCAATGTTCAAGGATTCCTAGGAGTGGGTCAAAAGGTGTGATGTGTGCCAGAGAATGGGGAAGCCATTACTGAACGATATGG
Organism: Cibotium barometz; assembly: GCF_041138505.1. Lineage (NCBI taxonomy): Eukaryota > Viridiplantae > Streptophyta > Polypodiopsida > Cyatheales > Cibotiaceae > Cibotium > Cibotium barometz. Next base: position 44,359,463 of record NC_141077.1, read on the forward strand.
GACCATTACACAGTATACAACCCTTGGCTCCTTTCATGAAATGGGGAATTGATTTCATGGGGCCATTCAAAAACTCTGGGAAACATAAGTACATAATAGCTGCAAACTGACTATGTGACGAAGCGGGTTGAGGCAAAAGCATTAACGGACAACACAGCCAGGAAGATAGTTGATTTCTTATACGAATATATCATCACTAGATATGGCTGTCCTCTGGAATTGGTTAGTGATCAAGGGACCCACTTCCTGAATGAAACAGTAGCTGCTTTGACTGAAGTGTTCCAGACCAAGCATCGCAAGGCAACGACTTATTATCCCAGATGCAACGGTCAGGCAGAAAGCACGAATAAGACACTGAAAAGGATACTAACTAAGATGGCACAAACTAGCAAGGGGTCCTAGAACATGCATCTACACTTAGCACTCTAGGCTTATAGGACAGCCTTCAAGGTGACTACAAAGCAAACCCCCTTCAGATTGGCATTTGGGCAGGAACCAATCGTCGCGTTTGAATTTACCATCCCTGCCCTGAGAACTTCAGTTCAATATCAAATAGATCCTAATACCAATCTGAAGGAAAGATTATTGCAATTAAAAAAACTGGATGAGCAAAGGCAAAGAGTGCTATGGGAGCAGGAGATTGCTCAGAAGAGGATGAAAGCGTACCATGATCGCGGCCTGAAGAAAAGAGACTTCAAAGAGGGCGATTTGGTACTGTGGTACCCTGGCAAGCTAGATGGGAAAAGAAAAAATCTAACTACAGGCTGGACTGGATCCTATGAAATACTCAGAATGTATGAAAATGGTTCAGTCCAATTGAGAGACCTGAAGGGGTTGAAATTTCCTCAGCGGCGGGTCAACATAGGAAAAATCACGAAATATCAAGTAAGACATCAGGATTAGATCCCTGAAACTCATCAGGAAGCACAAACTGATCACCCCAGAACAAAAGGATCAGGCCAGATGACAGCTGAAGTGGAAACTGAGCAGAATGAACAAAAGAGGATCAGGCCACACTGGCTCCTGGGTCTCCAAGGATTACCAGGCAAAAAACCGAACAACTTCAAAGAGAGGCTGACATGGCAGAAATCCAGACCGTTAAAGGTAATCATGATAAAGCAAGGAATGTGAGGGCGACTGGATTTAATAATAACGCTGCCTGTAGTATCATGAAAATAAGTATACTACTTTTAATGCTATTTCTGGTAGGATTTCTTGCACGCACCTCGATGGCAATGCACGATAGCGAAAACAAAGAGGTAAAACAAACGAATAATGATTCGTCACATCATAATCTTGCACACGCGCTTTTGCTCTCTCCTTGCTCGTCTTTTGCTTCTGCGAACCCGCAAACACAAAACCATAGAAGCCATCTCTTTGCTGTCTCTTGCTGCGACATGGCTTTGATTCCTAAAGCTGTTAGAATCAAAGTCTCAGAGCTCGATGATGCAGATAAAGCTGAGTTTGAAGCAGCAAAACTCTACACTCTGTACAGAGTCGTGCAAAAACAGGTGGATGGCTGCAGAAGCAGTTAGAAACTATGAGATAAGGACACGCATCAGACGTGCATCAAAGGGGTCACAATTCCAATATCAAAGGAAAGTCTGAAGAAACACTTAGGGCTACTAGACAAGTTAGCAGGGAAGAGCGGACACCAGAAATGGTTGTCTAGTATCCAGGCAAAATTGAAGAAGAGGTAGCAAAAAGGAAAAAGGGAGCCCAGGGAGTGCCCACCCAGAGCCTGAACGAACACCAGAGGCTGATGAAGTTTGTAGCTCAAGCAGTCTGCCTCGAAAAGGATGACAAGTATCTCTCAAAGTAGGTATTCATGGAGGCAGCGAGGGTTTTTGAGGGAGGGCAGTGCGACTGGGCCAGGATGCTGGAAAAGGCCATGACCACTCAGATGGCTACAGTGAAAGAGAAAGGGCAAAAACTATATACTTGTGCACCCATCCGGCAAGAGCTGTACGAGCAAATGGCGAAGGGCCCTAAGGGGAAGAAAAGGCCTAGTGAAACGTTGAGTGTCAGAGGGATTCAAAAAAAGCTAGGATAGAAGGCCAACCATCAGGGCAAGAGACCAGCCAAGAAGAGCCCAGCTCCTCCCAGACACCAAAGAAGGGGGCCCTGGCACTAATGCACAGCGTTAGGAAGGGGGCAGCCAGCCAGTCTCAGGGGTCAGCTGAAGATAAACTTAAAGGTGTACTGGGCACACTGGTGAAGCTTGCCTCAACCCCCAGGCAAATAATCAGCGCGATTCCAACACTTCAGGCACATGCTAGCTCAAGTGTTCTTCCTGAGCCTCAGGGCTAGCCAGAGCACCCTATCAACAACATCTGCTTAGACTGGCACACTGATGTTGGAGAAGGTTTGGGAAGAACAACAAAGAAGTTTGGAACTGCCATTAGCCACCATAAGGATGAAGGCCTTAGAACCATCGGTAGGCTTGCCATTCCCAACTATGCCAGTACTATCTATCCGGGACGAGGCAAGACCTCAGTATAACTGGAGGCCAACCTGAGGGCAACAATGATAGCCATAAACACAATGGCTCTTCAGGTGAAGCATGAAAAAGCCAGTCTAGATATGGATGTTCAATGGCTGGCAGAAAAACTTCTGAAGGCAAGAATAGAAGTGAATCGACCTGCTTATGGCTCCTGGCTAGCCACTGCTTACTAGTGCACTCAACTGGCTAGGGTCAGAGTCAGAAGCAATCCTTATGTGGTGGAGGACACCAAGGATGGGAAACGCCGACGCCAACGATTGCACCTGTTTGAGAAAATGAGGGCACCAGAGATCTGCAAAATTCAGAAGCCCAGTGACAGTGCAGTGGAGCAAGCTGAGGACGAAGAAAGGGAGAGGGGAGAGCCGTATGATCAGCAGGTGATTCAGGGGCTCCACCCAGACCATGAGTAGAACTTCATGAAAATCATATCTCAGTCCAGAGCCAACCGGGGTAGAAGAAATTGATAGTCAGCTCAGTTCAAGAAAAGGGAGAAGAGTGTTAAGGGTGAAAAAGTATAAGTCGCCCAACGGCCAGCAGAATAACTAATCAAGATCAAGAATCAGTTACAATTGGGCAAGATGGGGATGGTGAGCCGAGGATCTGGATATAAAAGGAAAGAGAATCGAAGAATGAAGGCGCGAAAGCCCTGTTGCGCAAGAAAGCAAGTGCAATCCCGTGTGTAGTGGGGGTGTGTGAGTGTGGTGGCCATGGTGCGCCACTGTAATTACTTGTTGAATTAGGCACTGATATCTTTATATAAGTTATCTGGTTGGTCTGGGTAAGTGTCTGTTCTGGTCTCTGGACTGGTATAGCCAGAGAGCTATTACCAGGGTTGGCTAACTCAGAGCTCCTTAGTCCAGTTTAGTGACTTACGAAGCAAGTTCAACAAGGTTGAATTGCATGTGTCATTTGAGATGACCAATTTAGGCTCATTGTTTATGCAATGTGATGATGATATTGTGATGTTATAATCAAAGATTACTTATACGGTTTGGTCTTGAAGATTACACGTATGTTGCTACACTAATAGAGACTCGTGTTAAACTTGATCTGCAAGATGCATGTGAACCATTTGATTCATCACCTTATCAACTGGCTCTTGGGTGACTCATCTATCTATGCAATACAAGGCTATATATTTTATTTGGATCTCCTAGTTGAACAAGTTTATGGACAGTCCCACATGTGAGAAGTAAGTACTCATACATAAGCACTAGCAAATCATGAAGTGAGTATCTCGATGCTTACAAGACACTCAATCTATTCTATACTAAGGAAGGTCATATTCAACTGCATATTTTTAGTAATTCAAATTAGGATGTTATGATGCACAAGTTATGAGATGCATGGCTTTTGCTTTCATCTTGGTGATAATCTTTCTATGATTTCCATTGAGCTAGAGATGTTATGAAACACGAGTGTCCACTAATGGCTTTTACTTTTGTCTTGATGATTCATGTATATCATGGCTCAACAATAACTATGGTGTATATGTGACTCAAACGCCTTTTAGTAGATCTTGGTGTAGACAACAATCCCCACCTCCATCTTCATTGGTAATAACTAAAGTAGGTTAGCCATTGCAAGGAACCCAATATTTCATGCTCACACAAAGCACAATGAGGTGTATTATCATTATATCAAGAAGAGACTCGTTACAAGAGAGATCTAACCTGCCTTATGTCTCTACACCCGAGAATGTGCCAAATATGTTCACAAAAGCTCTCTCACAAGAGAAGTTAGAAGCTTTTTGCAAACTTATTACCATTAAGATATTGGTCCATGTACATGTTCGAGTAATTAGTACAAGGAGAATTTATAACCATTCATATGATAGTAATGTGTGGACGTAGAGTAAAAATGGACCGAGAAACTTTTTCCTTCCTAATAAGGAGATTTTTTTCCTCAAGGATGTACACTCTTGTGAGTGATGTATGTGATTTTATATCATCATTTCACTTATACTTCACTCATTCCCACCAATCTACTTTGAGTGTTGTGCTTCTCTCTATCTCTGCTTGCTTGCTACATCTATATGTGTTGCTACCTTTGTTTCCACTCCAACAATGCTTGCCATTTTTGCCAATTTTATTTCAAGGTGTTGTTTCAACTACAGTAGCATGCACGTGTCTGTGTTCTAGCCATGAGCACTGGATCTTCAAACTGAAATGAAGCTTCTTAAAGTGTATTTAAAAGTGCTCCAAGACTTTACAAAAGGGAAGTACATGTGTATATATCCAATTGAAGCACACCTCCCCAACAGCCCTCAAATGCAAAGCACACCTGCCAACAGCCCAAAATGCTTCATCTTACACCAGCAAGTGAAAAGCGGGGACTCTTTTGGATAAAATCAAAAAACCCTGATAACAAATGAGCGGGCACAATAGCAATGCATGACGAGCAGATATAGCAATGCATGATATCATGGCAAGGTTGCTGCAAGTTTAGGTTTGCTGTAGAGACATGAAAGCAATGTGCAAAAATTTGAGTTGCTAGAGGGTTAACATCCCCTGCATATTTGACCCTCCTGCTGAACAAAAAGAAAATGATCTGAGAGACTCAAAACAATCAGAGAATCCTTTTCCTGACAAGGTGCCTGCTGTAGTATTGTGGTTATTCTCATCTTCACCAGCTGCTTCACTGTCCTCACAATCACCCAATTGGATCAAAATGTCACCTTCTGGTGAAGTCACCCGGCCTCTATTCTGAGAATGTTTTCTGATTGGTGTTGCATAAGAAGAATTGGTGGGGGGAGGAAAAGGTTTACTCCTCTTGGGCACATAAGCTCCTTCCCTACATCCACCATCTCCTTCATCATCTGCCACATCAATAAGGAGACTAAGCACACTGAAGCTACACAAAAAAGTTTATTTTACATGGAAGACCAGTTTTTCAAAATGCATCCATTTTCCACCATGTCCTTGTTGTCAGCCAAAGTTAGGCTGCTTATATGTACAATCTGCCCGTCTTTGCTGTCAAAATATGACATGTAGAGGGCTAGTATTCATGGATGGGCAAGCATGCTCCTCCACTGCTCACCCATCCAGCTATGTATAATGGGCCTTAGGCTCATCTCGCATAACATTCCCTGCATGTGAGTGGGACGTCCACAATTACCCATTTATCACTGGATAGGCAGCCATGTTCTGTAACCAGCCTAAGGCTTCACCTCTAGCATCTGAATTAAAATGAGCAAGAAGAATTTACCATTCAATCTTTGAAGTCAAATCGGAAAACAAATTGGCTGTTGACAACTTGATGACTTTCAGCAGCTCCCTCAGGCCTCCCAAACCTTTCAGCTGCAGTTGGAGCATACCTGAATGCTGGAAGCCAGCACCCCAAGAGATTCTTAGATGCAAGAGAAAGCAGACACCATCATATACACATGTGAAAAGGAGCACAGGTACATGCTAATTTTGATTAGAGAGATGGAAAGTATGGGTATACGCCGTGAATCTTTCACCATGTTCAAAAAAGCCTGTGTTATGTCCAACAAAGCCTCTACATCTGCAATTTGCTCTCTAGGCATGTGTACTGGCAAGGTATTGCAACAGACCATCATGCCAAATTATGCTTCATACTGGAGAAGTGGCCTATGCATGGCTCTAGTGAATGTTAGGATTTATTCTGCTTCCACGTAGAGTTTAGTTGGGGTTTCTCTCTGATCCGATTAGGGTTTTGATGTCATGAGATTTGGGGCCCTATTGCAAGGTTTTTCTATAAAATGCTTCATTACAATTAGGGTTTCTCAAACGCCAGGGGGTTCTTACCTGCGAGAGAGTGGAGGTCATCTGCTCTTCGCACAATGGCTTCAAAGTTTTCGGAGTCTCCATTCAACAGGTGTTCTTTCTCTTCTACAAAACAAAATGGCAGAGAGAGGAGAAGTGGGAAAGGTAAGGAAACAACAGTGTCATATCCAAGCAAAGAGAGAGAGAGAGAGAGAGAGAGTACCTACAATCGAAGCTTTGAGCCGCTTGTAGTGCGAGCAGAGGACTCTGCGATCAGTGACGCTCGCGGCTTTTACGTCCACAGTTTCTTCTGTTGGAATGGTGGAGCGGCCTCTCCTCTGGCTCATCACGACGGTGGCTATGGTTCTGGTCGTGCGCCTATTTTTCAAGTTTGAAATGACTGCAATACCATATTTATAAATATAGGTGTATGTGTGTAAACCGTGTGTGTGTTTGGGGTAAGGTCTCGTGAGTAGACTCTGATGCGTAAGGATACTGCTTGGTACAAATAAAAATCTCACATTACAAACTATATATATATATATATTTGTGTGTGTGAGAGAGAGAGAGTGAGATCCCTTGATCTAGTTTGGCAGGTAGCTCCACACACACACACACACACACACATATATATATATATATATATATATATTTGTGTGTGTGTTTGTGTGTGTGTGTGAGAGAGAGTGAGATCCCTTGATCTAGTTTGGCAGGTAGCTCCACTACTTCACACATGAGATAATAGTGTCACAAAAGATACACATGTTTTGTGGATTTTCACAAAGTTTGACTCCGTCCCTCAATCTCGGGTGCTTGCAATAGCTCCACAAGAGCTCCACTACACACTACCACACACATGAGATGATAATGTCACAGAAGATATCACTCATCAGCTCATCCTCACACCCAATCACTCCAATCATATTGCAAACTCCCCCTTAGGCCACCATGGTAACAATCTTCATGTCTAGGACATACTCCAAAGCCTTGATATCAGTCGAGCAATATACTTTTCAAAAAACCCTAGTTATCAACATCCAAAAAATCAAGCCACTGTGTTCCCAACTCAACAATGTTAATAACATCTAAAACTAAAGCAAACTGTAGTATAATGCAAAATAACCTTCAAACATGCATCCACATTTCCACAGAAAGAGAAAGGATACAATCGCTATCCCAGTGAAAGATATAAAACAAATTTGAGAGAGCCTGGATTTTAAAAGCCAGGTCAAAGATGCTCCTAGTCATAGATGTTTCCACTATGGTAATCTAAATAAAGTCACCGGCATCGAAAAGAAACCTTTTAACATCATCATACCTCCCACTCTCCTTTGCCCCCCTCCCCTTCCCATATTGCCGCATTTGCCTACCCTAGAACTCAATAAAACATTGATAGTCATGATTATAGATTCGCCTTAATTCCTTCACAACATTTTCATGGAAAAATAAGAACATGCAGTGAACCAAAGCCACTACATCATCAAAAGCCGTATTTAAGACCCGAGGACCCGATTTCAGTTGTCTCAAGACGTTATTTGATGCAGTTTCCAACGAAGCTCTTTGTCAAATCTAAAACTTATGCATATCCCCAATCCATAATGAAAAACTTTCTTACTTGAGCTATAGGAACAACCATAAGATTCATCATGTGGATGTCCATGTTTATAATCTAAAGGTTGTCAGCTTCCTTCTGTCATGTAGAATGTAATGCACGTGAGGCTCGATCGGCCTTCGAGTACGCATGCCGGAGTGTGGGCAGCGAGTAAGTCTGGGGTTCAGGGGTGAGTCGTATGACTTGGATTACCGTGGGCAGCCAGACTAGGGTGGGCATGGCCACTACATAGCGCTTTGTAGGATGGGTGCATGCTCATTCTGCTATAGTTGGGAGGTGATCAAGAGCCCTGCCTTCTTCGTCTCCATGTAGCCGAAGAGCTGCTATGAAGCTGGGGATCTGCAAAGCCAGGAATGTCACACTGGTATCAGAGCAGCACGAGGCACCATTCTCTCCACATAAATGGGGGTTGGGCCCATTAAAGGATAGACCTTAGCCTTTACAATAATTGTGTGTGGAGGAGAAGAGACGACGGTTTATTCGATTCCCTGTCAACGGCCAAACAAATTTACATCATCTTTGTTGGCCCTAGGGCTAGCAAAAATGATGTAGAGAAACTCTAGCTTGGCCCTAGGGCTAGCAAAGATGAAGTAGATTTGTTCATGGAAGCTTGGCCCTAGGGCCAAGCTAGATTCTCTTGTGTGTGGTATCTAGATTCTCCTGTGTGGTAGAATGGCCCTTGGGCCCAGCAATGCATGTGCATGCCAAGAGTGACTCTTGCAAGGCAATCTATCTTGCAAGAGAATCTAGCTTGGCCCTAGGAGCCAAGCTAGCAAGAATAAATCTATATCCTCTTTGCTGTTAACTTGTCCCTAGGGCCAAGTCAGATTTTCTTATGTGTGGTATAGCTAGATTCTCTTGTGTTCTCTAGAGCCATTCTCTCAAGATTGCATGGTAGAATTGCCCTTGGGCCCATCTATGCATGTGCATGGCAAGAATGACCCTTGCAAGAGTATCTAGCCTGGCCCTACGGCCAAGCTACCAAGAACGAATCTACATCATCTTTGCTAGTAGATTGGTCCTAGGGCCCAGCTACCATCAAGAGAGAAACTCCATCTTTGTTGGTAGATTGATCCTTGTACCAAGCTACCATGCACAATCTGAATTGCCATAGGGACATTCAAAGTTCTCCCCTTGGGCCCATCTATTCATGTGCATGGCAAGACTGAGGCTTGCAAGAGAATCTAGCTTGGCCCTAGGGCCAAGCTACCTTGGAAAAGAATCTAGCTTGGCCCTAGGGCTAGCAAAGAATCTAGCTTGGCCCTAGGGCTAGCAAAGATGATGTAGATTTGTTCATGGTAGCTTGGCCCTAGGGCCAAGCTAGATTCTCTTGTGTGTGGTATCTAGATTCTCCTGTGTGGTAGAATGGCCCTTGGGCCCAGCAATGCATGTGCATGCCAAGAGTGACTCTTGCAAGGCAATCTATAGCTTGTCCCTAGGGCCAAGCTGTCTTGCAAGAGAATCTAGCTTGGCCCTAGGAGCCAAGCTAGCATGAACAAATCTATATCCTCTTTTAGCTTTTCCTCCCGAGGAGCCAAGCTAGCATTAGCTTTTCCTCCCTAGGGCCAAGCTAGATTCTCTTATGTGTGGTTGCTAGATTCTCTTGTGTTCCCTAGAGCCATTCTCTCAAGATTGCATGGTAGAATGGCCCTTGGACCCATCTATGCATGTGCATGGCAAGAGTGACCCTTGCAAGAGAATCTAGCTTAGCGCTAGGGCCAAGCTACCAAGAACAAATCTAGATCATCTTTGATGGTTGATTGGTTCTAGGGCCAAGCTACTATGACCTATGCAACTCCATCTTTGTTGGTAGATTGGTCCTAGGGGCAAGCTACCATGAATCTAGATTGCTACCAAGAACAAGTCAACATCCTCTTTGTTGGGCCAAGCTGCCAGCAAAGAGGATGTTGATTGGTAGATTGCTACCAAGAACAAGTCAACATCCTCTTTGTTGGGCCAAGCTGCCAGCAAAGAGGATGTTGATTTGTTCTTGTGGAAGCATTACCCTAGGTAGCTTGGCCAAAGAGCCAAGCTACCATGAACAAATCATCATTATCTTTGCTGGCAGCTTGGCACTAGGGCCAATCTACCAGCAAAGATGGTGTTACTCTACTGATGGTAGCGTGTCCCTAGGGCCAAGCTACCATTAAAGAGGATGTTTATTTGTTCTTGGTAGCTTGTCCATAAGGCCAAGCTGGATTCATGGTAGAATGGCCCTATGGCCATTCTTGCCATACACATGGAGAGATTGGCATTAGGCCATTCTGAAATTAATCGGTTGTTGACAAAAGAGGTAGAATGGCCTTAGAGCCAGGCTACAATGTCTTTCAAGGGTCTCTTGCCTTGCACATGCATGGATGGGCCCAAGGGCCGTTCTACCATGCAATCTTGAGAGAATAACTCAAGGGAGAATGAGAGAATCGAGCTTTTGGCACTAGGGCAGAGCTACCATGAACAAATTTACCAGCAAAGGTGGTGTTGCTTTGTTGATGGTAGCTTGGCCCTAGGGCCAATCTACCAGCAAAGATGATTTAGATTATTTACATCATCTTTGCTGGTAGATTGGCCCTAGGACCAATATACGATAAGAAAAGATGGTGTTGCTATGGTGATGGTAGCTTGGCCCTGTTGAGATTCAAGCTCGATGTCAGTGTGATTCAGTGTGAGCCAGCTATGCTATGTGTGCTGGCAGATTAGGTAGGAACATGTGTGAGACATAAATGACCGCGTGTCCAGCTGGTCATAGTGTGTGGACATTAGCTAGGGTTAGTAGAGTGTGGACACAACTCATTGTGTGTTGTGTGGATTATGGATTAGTGCATTATGCTTTGTGTGAGAGTGGACATGGCTTCCCTCTATGGTTAGGGTTTGCAATATACATTAGGGTTTGCTCCTGTGTGTGTGTCTCCTCCTCCTCTACCGTTCTTTCAACATGGTATCAGAGCCTTGTGCTGTTTATTAGGGTTTATGAGTGAGTGAGTGAAGAGGGAAGAAGAAGCTGTGAAGAGGAGTTGTGAAGCTTGGAGCACACCAAATACTATCAGATCTAAAAGCTTGGCCTACCGGGTAAGGTCTTCTAAACATCCTTGAGCGGATTGCAGGTGAAACAGGCAAAAACAAAGCAAATCAAAGCAAATCAAAGCAAAGCAAAATTCTGGTTTTTGAAGCTTTCCATTAAAGCTTGGCAACATTGATGTATGGTGGAAATACGTGTGATTTTGGCAAAAGACATATGTATTTAACAAAGAGGGATGTATTGGCAACCCATGTGCAAGCCTTGAACAAATTTTGGAGCAATTTACATGCATTTGATTGAGTGAAATTACTGGTTTTTTGAGCTCTCACAAAACAGAGAAATGGAAGCCAAAAATTGATGAAATTGGAGCATGTATTTGGTAAAAATCAAAGCATTGGTGGATTACACATATGCCTAGGTGTGTTGGGCACTCAAATACATCATCAAATAGCAAGTTAATCACTCCCAAAGCCCTCATTTGCAGGCGGCGCAGCCAGACAGGAGAAAACAGAGCAGTTTTTGGTCATTTTGACTACGAGGAGGCCAATTACTCATTGGATGCTTGACATATTTCAAGTTTGTTTAAGCAATTGGATGCTTTACACTTTGGAGAAGAGGGCTATGTGATTTGTTTGGTCAATGATGCCTAATTGAGCTGGGAATGAGCTGATTAAAACAGGCTGTCCACTGGTTGCAGAGAAACAGAGCATTTTAATCGAGCAATTAATCTTTGGTGTTTTACAATTGGACAAATTCCTCTTACATGGAGTTGATGGACACTATTGCTAAGCCAATGAATGCCTAGTTGCTCAATTTTGTGAAATATTGAAGAAATTAGAGCCAAATCATTACTGGTTTTTCTGGTTTTTCCAAAAACAGAAAAAGGGGTTTTCAAAAATTGATATGTACACATGTCAGATGGAGTTGATACTCAACATTGAGGTTCATTAGGTGTCAATGCAAGTTGCCCATACTTGATTGCACCATTACATTGTGATTTGGAGCCTTGGAAGGCGTGTAAATTCAGGGTATCCCACACTGAGTGAGTCAGTTCATCTTGGATGATTACAGGTTGATTTTCTACATCAAATTTGGAGTTTGTTGGCTATCTTGGAGTATCTAGAACATTCATTGGAGTGTGGTTGAGCTGAGGAAGGCTCATTTACAGATTTGAAGTGTGCGGAAGGTGTATGCATTGAGCAACATGTCGGATAATCCAGTTCAGATAGTTGGTGAGAAGCTGGATAGGAAGAACTTCCAGGCATGGAAGTACAGGATAAAGAGTTCCTTGAAAGGAAAAGGATTTTGGAATCTCATTACAGGTGCTGAGCCAGAGCCTGAGCTACCTCGGCAACCTACACAGCAGCAGTTTATTGCTCATAAGCAATGGTCAGAGAGAGCATTCAAAGTGCTGCATTATTTGTCTATATGCATTTCTGATGCTATGCTCATACACATTCAGGATGCTGAGAATCCCAAAGATGCATGGGATACTTTGGTCAAGATGTTTGATACAGATACGAGTGCTCGCAAGTCTCAATTGCGACAGCAGATACACAATGTGAAAAGGAATAAAAGGAGCATACATGATTATGTGCAAGAAATCAAGAAGTTTGCAGATGCATTGGCCACAATAAATGCCCCCATGCCTGATGATGATTTGGTGGATATTACCTTGCGTGGTCTTGGCAAGGAATACAAATCCTTTGATACATCTATCTCAGTGAGGAGTATAGGTCTACCCGACTTCGATGAGTTGGTTTCCCTCTTGTTGGTTGAGGAAATCAAGCTCAGTGATTCATTCCTGGATGCATCTTCTAGCCATGATGATGGCAGAAATCAGGCTTTCTACTCGCAGAGAGGCTTTAGAGGCAGGGGGAGATTTGCATCACGTGGACGTGGTGGTAATGGTCGTGGATGGCAGGACAGGCCTCCACAACAAAATTTTCAGCCTTCATATGGTGCTCGAGGTGGTCGTGGATATGCACCACAAAGAGGCAGAGGTAACCCCCGTGGTCGAGGACGTTGGCAAGGTCAACAAAATTCTATGCAAGATGTGGAATGCCATTATTGTGGCAAATATGGTCATATGGCGAGAGATTGTTTCCGCAAACAGAATGATTTGAGAGGGGGAAGAGCACAACGTGGTGGTCATTATGGTGGAAACTATGCACAACATGGTGGTAACTATGCATCAAGTAGCAATGATGGAACTGCAAATCATTTGTTTGCCATGAAGCATGTTGTGGGTTCTATGACAACAAATGCTGAGAATGATGACACATGGTATATGGACTCAGGAGCATCAAACCATATGACATGTCATGGTGAATGGTTTGAGCACATGAAGCCTATGGATGTAAAAGGCTATGTGGAAATAGGTGATGATACCCAGCATGTCATTACACATGTTGGAAGTGTACCATTGGTCATGCATAATGGTCAGACAAAGTCTATGTCAGATGAGCTGTATGTGCCTTCGATCACTAAAAGCTTGGCCTCAGTTGGTCAAATGGTAGAACAGGGATTACAGGTTCGTTTCAACGAGCATGGATGCTTCGTTGAAGATTTTAAACATGGATGTAGAGTGATTGCTAAAGGCAAGAAAGAAGGAAGTCTGTTTAAGCTGGATGCTGGAATTCCTGAGCTAAAATCAGCCATGTTCTCTAAAAGTAAAAATGTGGTACAGGACATTGATATGTGGCACAAGAGGATTGGCCATGTCAATATACAGAGATTAAAGAACATGCAAACAAGAGGCATTGTCAATGGATTGCCTAGGTTCAAATATGATGGACATATGCATGTTTGTGAAGCCTGTCAGTTTGGAAAGCAGGCAAGATTGAGGTTTCCTAGAGAAGGAAATATGAGTAACAGGCCACTTGAGATCGTACATAGTGATGTATGGGGTCCTGCACAAAACCCATCTATCAAAGGCAGTTTATACTATGTTACATTCATAGATGATTTCAGCAGGATGACATGGATATACTTTCTCAAAGAGAAGAGTGAAGTGTTGGAAAAATTCATGGATTTCAAAGCTTTTGCAGAAAAGCAGTATGGTTGTTGGATTAAATGTCTGAGGACAGATGGAGGTGGTGAATACACCTCAAAAGCTTTTGAGCATTTCTTGAGGAAGCATGGAATAAGAAGACAATTGACTTGCAGGTATACACCTCAGCAGAATGGTGTGGCTGAGAGAAAGAATAGAGTCATATGTGAAGTGGCAAGGGCAATGCTTAATGAAAAGAGCATGCCAGATTACTATTGGGCAGAAGCATGTGCTACTGCAGTGTATATCTTGAACAAAACACCTACAGCAGCCATTCATGGAAGCACGCCAGAGATGCGGCTCACAGGTTACAGGCCAGACATTGGACATCTTAAAGTTTTTGGATGCATAGCTTATGTACATGTGCCTGATGAAAGAAGAAGGAAGTTGGATCCTAAAGCAGAGAAATGTGTATTTGTTGGATATGCACAGGATCGAAAGGCATACAAATGTTATAACCCTCAAACTAGACAAGTGGTCATCTCACGAGATGTGGTGTTTGATGAGCTTGCTAGTTGGTACAAAGTTAAAGATGAGGGAGTCATTGAGTCACTTGAGGCAGATGTGCCTGTGAACTTGCCATCACAAGCAAGTTCTAGTTCTACTACTATGTCTGGGCCAGCAGCAGCAGAAGCTGAGAGTAGCAGTGTATGTCCATGGTCAGGACGTTTGAGGCATGAGAGTGTGAGCACTGGGAGTAGTGCTATGGATAAAGGCAAAAAGAAAGTTGAAGGAATTGGAATCACAGGTTATGAGTCATCTAGTTCTGAGAGTTTGGATGAGGAGCTTGGCATACCTGTTTTATGCACACCTGGTGCTAGACAGGACAGATATGTGCCACCACATGCTAGAGTTACAGGTGTACAGAGTGACCCGCATGCATTGCGGAGATCCCAGAGAGTCAGATATCCTGTTGACAGATTGACATATAGAGATTTTGCTATGCACTATGCATACATGACATCTATGGTGAAGCATGTGGAACCTACATGTTATACAGAGGCTATTCGAGAGCATGTATGGGAGAAAGAAATGGATGCTGAGATGGACGCATTGGTCCATAATGATACATGGGACTTGGTTGCACTACCAAAGGACAAGAATGTTATTGGATGTAAATGGGTTTACAAAGTGAAGTGCAAATCTGATGGTTCTATTGAGAGACACAAAGCAAGATTGGTAGCAAAGGGTTATGCACAGACCCAAGGATTGGATTATGATGAGACGTTTAGTCCAGTGGCTAAGATGGGCACAGTGAGAGCAGTCATTGCTATGGCTGCAGCTAATGGCTGGGAAATCATCAGATGGATGTTAAGAATGCATTTCTGAATGGAGATCTACAAGAGGAAGTGTACATGGCACAGCCAGAAGGGTATGTCCACCCTAGATATCCCACTCACGTATGCAGGTTGAAAAAGGCATTGTATGGTCTGAAGCAAGCACCTCGTGCTTGGAGTGATAAGATGAGCAGATATCTTATCTCACTTGGTTTTCAGACTTCTACAGCAGATTCTTCACTCTATGTGAAGACAGAGCAAGGGATTGTTTTATTAGTCATCTATGTGGATGACTTGATTATCATAGGTGATCATGGTGCAGATGTGATGCATGTCAAGAAAGCTTTGAGTGGGCAATTTGACATGAAAGATCTTGGTGAATTGAGATACTTCCTTGGAATTGAAGTGGTGAAAGATCATGCAGGTACTTGGTTAGTACAGCGTCAATATGCATTGGATATGTTGGCAAAGTATGGCATGACAGGGTGTAAACCTATGAGTACACCATTGGAGCAAAATGTGAAGTTGCGGGCTGATTATGGCGAGGAATTGGATGATCCTTCTATGTATAGGAAGATGGTTGGTAGTCTCATATACATGACTATCACACGCCCGGATTTGAGTTATGCTGTGGGGCTAGTCAGCCAATTTATGCAGAGCCCCAGGAAGCCACATTTGGATGCAGTGAGACGCATCATGAGATATGTGAAAACCACAGCACATTATGGTTTATTTTATGAGAGTGGTAAAAGCTTGGACATACATGGCTACACAGATGCTGATTGGGCAGGTAGTGCATATGACAGGAGGTCTACTAGTGGATATGCTTTTACACTTGGAAGTGCCGTGGTGAGTTGGAGTAGCAAAAAGCAACCTACAGTTGCTTTATCCAGTACAGAGGCTGAGTACAGAGGTGCAGCCATTGCTACTTGTGAGGCTATATGGTTAAAGAGTCTCTTGACAGATTTATGTGAGCCTATTGGTGGCAAAGTTGTCATTCATTGTGACAACATGAGCAATATATAGTTGGCAAAGAATCCAGTGTTTCATGCGAGGACCAAACACATAGAGGTCCATTATCACTTTGTCAGAGAGAAGGTGCTGGATGGTACAGTTGATCTTCACTATGTGAAGACTGATGAACAGGTGGCAGACATCTTTACGAAGCCACTTAGCAGGGAGAAGTTTGAGTACTTCCGGACTATGTTGGCAGTACATGGGATGAGCTTGAGGGGGAGTGTTGAGAGTTTTGATATCCCAAGCTCATCTACATCTTCATCGGCAGTACATCATGAGCTTGAGAGGGGCTGTTGAGATTCAAGCTCGATGTCAGTGTGATTCAGTGTGAGCCAGCTATGCTATGTGTGCTGGCAGATTAGGTAGGAACATGTGTGAGACATAAATGACCGCGTGTCCAGCTGGTCATAGTGTGTGGACATTAGCTAGGGTTAGTAGAGTGTGGACACAACTCATTGTGTGTTGTGTGGATTATGGATTAGTGCATTATGCTTTGTGTGAGAGTGGACATGGCTTCCCTCTATGGTTAGGGTTTGCAATATACATTAGGGTTTGCTCCTGTGTGTGTCTCCTCCTCCTCTACCGTTCTTTCAACAGGCCCTAGGGCCAAGCTTCCAGCAACAAAGAGGATGTTGATTTGTTCTTGTGGAAGCCTTGCCCTAGGTAGCTTGGCCCTAGGGCCAAGCTACCATGAACAAATCATCATTATCTTTGCTGGCAGCTTGGCACTAGGGCCAATCTACCAGCAAAGATGGTGTTACTCTAGTGATGGTAGCTTGTCCCTAGGGGGGCCAAGCTACCATTAAACAGGATGTTGATTTGTTCTTGGTAGCTTGGCCCTAGGACCAAGCTAGAATCATGCCAGAATGGTCCTATGGCCATTCTTGCCATACACATGGAGAGATTGGCATTGGGCCATTCTGAAATTAACCTATTATGGACACAAGAGGTAGAATGGCCCTAGGGCTAGGCTACAATCTCTTTCAAGGGTAACTCTTGCCATGCAAATACATGGATGGGCCTAAGGGCCATTCTACCATGCAATCTTGGGAGAATAACTCTAGGGAACATAAGAGAATCTAGTTTGTGGCCCTAGGGGAGAGCTACCATGAACAAATCTACCAGAGCAAAGGTGGTGTTGCTTTGTTGATGGTAGCTTAACCCTAGGGCCAATCTAGCAGCAAAGATGATTTAGATTTTTTCATAGTAGCTTGGTCCTAGGACCAAGCTGCAACAACAAGGGGGATGTTCATTTGTTCTTAGAAGCACGACCCTAGGGCCAAGCTAGATTTGCTGGTAGATTTGTTAGTAGATTTGTAGATTTGTTCATGGTAGCTTGGCCCTAGGTACAAGCTAGATTCTCTTGTGTTCACTAGAGTTATTCTCTCAAGATTGCATGGTAGAATAGCCCTTCGGCCCATCTATGCATGTGCATGGCAAGAGTTACTCTTGCAAGAGATTGTATCTTGGTCCTAGGGTCATTCTACCTCTTGTGTCAATGATGGGTGAATTTTGGAATGGACCTATGGCCAATCTCTCCATGTGCATGGCAAGAATGGCCATAGGGCCATTCTACCATGAATCTAGTTTGGCCCTAGGGTCGAACTACCAAGAAAAAATCAACATCTTTGATGGTAGCTTGGCCGTAGGGCCAAGCTACCATCATGAGAGCAACACCATCTTTGTTGGTAATTTTGGCCCTTGGGCTAAGCTGCCAGCACAAAGATAATGATAATTTGTTCATGGTAGCTTAGCCCTAGGGCCAAGCTTCCAAGAACAAATCAACATCCTCTTTTTTGCTAGCTTGACCCTATCGCCAAGCTACCATCACTAGAGAAACACCATCCTCTTTGCTTGTGGTAGATTGGCCATAGGGTCAAGTTGCCAGCAAAGATGATGTAGATTTGTTCATGGTAGCTTGTTCCCAAGCTACCCATCAACAAAGCAACACCTTCTTTGCTGGTAGATTTGTTCATGGTATAGCTTGGCCCTAGGGCCAAGCTACATTCTCTTGTGTTCCTTAGAGTTATTCTTTTGGATGGTAGAATGGACCTTGGGCCCATCTACGCATGTACATGGCAAGAGTTACCCTTGTAAGAGATTGTAGCTTGGCCCCTACCATCACCAAAGCAACACCATTTTTGCTGGTGGTAGATTGGCCCTAGGGCCAAGCTACCATCAACAAAGCAACACCATCTTTGTTGGTAGATTTGTTCTTGGTAGTTTGGCCCTAGGGCCAAGCTAAATTTTCTTGTGTTTCCTAGAGTTATTCTCTCAATATGACATGGTGGAATGGCCCTTGGACCCATTTATGCATGTGCATGGCAAGAGTTACCCTTGGCCAGAGATTGTAGCTTGGCCCTAGGGCCATTCTACCTCTTGTGTCAGCAAAACGGGTGAATTTTAGAATGGCCATAGGACCATTCTACCATGAATCTAGCTTGGCACTAGTGCCAAGCTACCAAGAACAAATAATGATTCTCTTTGGTGGTAGCTTTTCGCCCTAGGGCCAAGCTACCATCACAAGAGAAGCACCATCTTTGTTGGTGTGGATTGGGCCTAGGGCCAAGTTGCCAGCAAAGATGATGATGATTTGTTCATGGTAGCTTGGCCCTAGGGCCAAGCTTCCAAGAAAAAATCTTTATCCTCTTTCTTGGCAGCTTGGTTGGCCCTAGGGCCAAGTTACCATCACTAGAGTAACACCATCTTTGCTTATGGTAGATTGGCCCTAGGGCCAACAAGCTACCAGAAGATGATGTAGATTTTTTCATGGTAGCTTGGCCCTAGGTCTTGCTTGGACCTAGGGCCAAGCTACCATGAACAAATCTACATCATCTTTGCTGGTAGATTGTCCCTGGGGCTAAGCTACCAGCAACAAAGCAATACCATCTTTGTTGGTAGATTTGTTCATGGTAGCTTGGCCCTAGGGCTAGGCTAGATTCTAGTGTTCCGTAGAGTTATTATCTCAAGGTTGCATGGTAGAATGGCCCATCTATGTGCATGTGCATAGCAAGAGTGACCCTTGTAAGAGAATCTAGCTTAACTTGTCCCTAGGGCCAAGCTACCATCAACAAATCAACACCATCTTTGCTAGTAGATTTGTTCTTGTTGGCAGCTTACCATCAACAACACAACCACATCTTTACTAGTAGATTAGCCCTAGGGCAAGCATCCAAGAACAAATTAACATCCTCTTTGCTAGCAGCTTGGTTGGCCCTAGGGCCAAGCTACCATCACCAGAGCTACACCATCTTTGCTTGTGGTAGATTGTCCTTAGGGCCAACAAGATGCCAACAAAGATGATGTAGATTTGTTCCTGGAAGCTAGGCCCTAGGGTCAAGCTACCATGAACTAATCTACATCATGTTTGTTGGTAGCTTGGCCCTAAGGCCAAGCTAGATTCTAGTGTTTCCTAGAGTTATTGTCTCAAGATTGCATGCAGAATGGGCCTACGGACCATCTATGCATGTGCATGGCAAGAGTGACCCTTGCAACAGAATCAAGCTTGGCCCTAGGGCCAAGCTAGCTATAAGCAAATATGATGATGATTTGTTCAGGGTAGCTTGGCCCTAGGGCCAAGCTTCCAAGAACAAATCAACATTCTCTCTATTGGTAGCTTGGCCGCCCTAAGGCCAAGCTACCATCACTAGAGTAACACCATCTTTGCTTGTTGTACACTGGCCATAGGGCCAACCTTCCAAAGACCATTTTACCTCTTCTGGTACCTTGGCCTAGGGCCAAGCTACCATGAATAAATCTACATCATCTTTGCTGGTAGCTTGGCCCTAGGGCCAAGCTAGATTCTAGTGTTCCTGTGAGATCCCTGTTCCCACCGAGCAACAGATTCGGGGTACTAGCAGTGGAAGTAGCACTTCTCGCGCGGGACAGGGGTCCCACATTCGGGGCCTCGTCCATGGATATCCGGACAAGAGACTAATCCGTCGATTTTTCCAAAAACCGAACTCGGAAAAACTTCTCTTACCCGGAAAGCACGGGCGATTCCACCAGGATAACTTTTTACTCTAACGTAGTCAAGACCATTACTGATCCAGCTGATCCGATTGTACCTATAAAGATACTCGGTCAGATCAAGGAAGAACCTTGCACTTGGATCATTGGGATCAACGCTTTTTTCCCCATCAAAGAGGCACAGCCGTTGATTCCTATCCATAAAACAATTACTATTCGGGATTTACTTTATCTATCGTAAATAACAGAAATTGAGTCTCGATTTACGGATCCATCAGTCCAGCCTAACCCCATCCGATCCCATGGGTTAGCCAACCGCCCAACCACTATAGTGATGGGATCCAATTTGGAATTTGGTTAGGTTTTATCCCGGGTACCAAGGAAAAGAGTTCCAAGGCCCCCTAGCCAAAAGTTCATGCAAACATAAAATTAGGCACACCACTTACACACCCAATATGAAATTGCCTTTTTCTTAGCATCAGCTAAGTTTAAAACAATCCTTTAATGAAACCATAGTACCACTGATCACAGTCTTCCAAATTATCCGGTTGATTCTCAAATTTCCCATCATTCCTTCATCAGAGTATCTATGGCATCATTGGCAACTAGAACGCTCACCACCTGTCCACTCAGGGGCCTTTTTAATAGTTCCTAGCCCATAATACTTGGCAATATAATCACTTATAAAAATCAAGATGGACTCTCGTTGAAGATCAGCAAGATCAACCAACAGATCCATATAAAGAGCCATGGACTCATCCATTGAAGACCAGCAAGGTCAATCAACCAGATCCATGCCCGGTTTCACAAAACAACTCTTACTCCTTGTTCCAATATCTTCCTCGACGCACGCATGGGTATCCTTGGCAACCCAGAGCCCGAGCACCGTATGGTCAGCACTCTCTAGGATCCTTCGCAGGTGACCTAGCGCTTCACTCATAGGCCGCTTCCTTGGTCCCTCATCCACCGTACCGGAAGCTCACCATTTTAATCGAACCGAGGCTGGTCAAGACCTCAGTCAACCTTGCTACGCGAGACGTCCACCATTGACTCTCCGCCGTCACACACAGCAGTTGCAACTTTATCAGTTAGGTCTCCACAACCTTAATCACAAGACGGTCAAAATGCTTCCCCAGCATTCTTGACATAAAACAGCCATTTACAAACAGTATTTACAAACAATTTACAAATACAGTTTCTATATAAACTCTCATTTTTCCACATTATCCCTCATCAATCCACATTACTTATTCCACATTCTATTTATATGTGTACTCATCCCATCACATCATTTTCCATCTCATCACTTCAGATTCCTTCACATCACATATCATATATTCACAACCATATATATATCCACATCCACATCCACATCCACATTCACATCCATACATCCACATCTACATCCATGCATCTATTTTCACATCCACATGTACATGCACATTCACATCCATACATCCACATCTATATGCGTACATTCACATCTACATGCATACATCCGCATCCACATTCATACATCTACATCTACATGCATACATCCACATCTCCATGTATACATCCACATCCACATTCAAATTCACATCCATACATCTACATCTACATGCATACATCCACCTCCACATTCACATCCACAACCCATATACATCTTATCCCATCACATACATTTCTTACCTCATCCCATACACATCCTATCACTTCTTAACTCATCTTATCATATCCTAACTCATCTCATATGCATCTTATCACATCTTATTATTTCCCATATCTTTTATGCATACCTCTATGCATGAAATTCAATTATGCTGAAAGTAATACTTTTATAATAAAATATTCATCCCTTATGCATACCTCTATACATGAAATTCAAATATGCTAAAAGTAACTCTTTTATAATAAAATATTCATCTCTTATGCATACCTCTATGCATGAAATTCAATTATGCTAAAAGTAACTCTTTTATAATAAAATATTCATCTTTTATGCATACCTCTATGCATGAAATTCAAATATGCTAAAAGTAACTCTTTTATAATAAAATATTCATCTCTTATGCATACCTCTATGCATGAAATTCAATTATGATAAAAGTCACACTTTTATAATAAAATAATCATCTTTTATGCATACCTCTATGCATGAAATTCAAATATGATAAAAGTAACACTTTTATAATAAAATAATAATCTTTTATGCATACCTCTATGCATGAATTTCAAATATGATAAAAGTAACACTTTTATATTAAAATAATAATCTTTTATGCATACCTCTATGTATGAAATCTAATTATGATAAAAGTAACACTTTTATGTTAAAATAATAATCTTTTATGCATACCTCTATGCATGAAAATCAATTATGCTAATATAAAAATCAATTTCTCTAGGCTTACAATGAATATCTTTCAATTAATCTAGGATGATAATTCCTAGAATATGGTAGGAAGTCCTCTTTTCATGATTTGAATGAAATTATTTTATGCGTAATTTTTATAAAAATTTTGCCATAGCTCCACTGCTATGACTGTTAAATCTCAATTTTTCTAAGGGATAAAGCTTATCATTAAGAAAATAATTAGAATGATCCCTAATTGGATCATTAATCCATAATGGATTGAATCATCAATATTCATGAAATACATAAACTAAAAGCATAGAAAAAAGCCATTAATTTGACCTCAAGTATAGATTAATCTTGGATTAAGAAAAAACTTTCTGAAAAACTTCATTTGGATTGAGAATGGGTCATGAGTATGACCATTTCTTGAGTGAGAGAGAGAATTACATAAAAACCATTTGAATTAAACATAAATAGAAATTTATGTAACTCTTAACTATCATTAATCAATTAACTTCAATAGCATTCATCAAATTATGTAACTCTTCACTACCATTCATCAATTAACTTCAATAGCATTCAAAAAACATTCCAATTAAGCTTCTCAAGCTTGAGAGGGGTTGAGAAGAGAGAAACAACAAACTGCTTGATTCTTTGTTCACGGTAGAGGCCCCCGACCAATCAATTGGTTTAGTATGTTGAAGGAGCCACCAATGGAGATTGAAGAAAGAGGGAAGCTCCAATTTCTTACAAATTGGAGAGAATTTTAGAGAATAGTAAATATTAGCATTATTTCAGCATAGTTCTAGAATAGTAAAATTCTCCTCCTTCTTTTTTTCAAAGGATTCATGTTCTATTTATAGGAGAGGGAGGCTCTAACCAAAGCTAACTGATTTCTAGAATTTTTTAATTTCAATTTGGTTGAATTTGGACTAGATTTGGACCTAGTTTGGTTACTTTTTGATTCGGTTTGGTTCCATTTTGATTTGGTTTGGTTCAAGAGAGAGGAGAGATAAAAATATCACATTATTTTTGAGTTTAAAACTCATTCAAGCATGTGAAATATGCACCTCCTTTAAAGAACTCCCCTTCCTTACATATGTGTCAAAATGGAATCATTATACCCAAAATATCTCATATTTTTAATATTGCTCATAGTTTTTTACTAATAAACCTTGTACATTTTCAACTCTTCATCTTGTGTGAGCATTTACTCATTTTTGGATACCCAAAATATCTCATATTTTTAATATTGCTCATAGTTTTTCACTAATAAACCTTGTACATTTTCAACTCTTTATCTTATGTGAGCATTTACTCCTTTTTGGATACCCAAAATATCTCATATTTCTAATATTGCTCATAGTTTTTTACTAATAAACCTTGTACATTTTCAACTCTTCATCTTATGTGAGTATTTACTCATTTTTGGGTATCTTCTTTTACAAATTGGATTTATCTCCTCCCTACACATGGATTGATGCTATTGGCCCATAGGAACCTTAATTGGACCATAATCCAAATTTTTTTGAAAATCTAGACCCTTAGGCTAAGGTCCTTCATACTCATTTCTAATTAATTCCAATTGCACATTGGAAAGTTCTTTTTGAATTTCTATTTCAGGGGAACTTATTTTAATAAGATGAGAATTTTTTCTATTTATAAATATTCAAAATCTGAATATTCTCTCTCTAGAATATTCTCTCTCTCTCTCTAAGTCAAAATAGTTAGAAACAAGGTCTTTTATATTTCTGAAGAGGGGATTGATTATAGGGGAAGATGCTGCACATTTTGAGAGGCTGGGGAGGAATCTTACATTCTCTCCCACTTGAAAAATGCGAGATGTCCTCATCTTGCAAACTTGGGATAATTTCGCAAGATGCACGAACATGAGACTTAGAGAAAAATTTAATTAAGATTAACCACCAAATAAAAAAGTCTCAAAGAGAGTAAGGATCAAGACAAGAACAAGATTTAAACTTTATTCATTCTTAGAACTCTTTACACTTTCATAAGTCCGTCCATCATATGATCACAAAAGCAGCACTCACAAGCTGCGCACGTATAAGGTATAACTCATCTATGGGAATAATTCTGTTGGTTATTGCCGCACCTATCTTAGTGGTATGAGGTGATCTAACAAAAGGACCTCTGAGAGGCAAGCCAAAAACGGGGTAAAGGCATATCTTCTGATGAGGAAGAAAACACGCCAGTAAGAAGACCCGCTCAGAAAACCCAAGATGTCTTGATCTCATGATGCAGTAGTATCGGGGACCCAAACCCAAGGCTTCAATAACCATGGCCAAGCGGACATTGTTACGAAAGTGCTGCTGACCCCAGGGTGTTACCCTAGTTGTATCTTGATAGGTCCGCCATTTGGTCTGAGCTACAGAAGTTCCCAAGTGAGGAAAAAGTGAGCGCTCATACTGTTCTATAAAATCTTTCTTCACAGACTCGCTTGCGTCTTGAAGGTGAGAAATCATCATGGATAAAACTAATTCCTGTTGCCAAGCCATGAAGGAGATTAAGAAGAAGGGAGATCAATGGAAGTAAGATTATTGTGAGCGACAAGTAAAAGTTACGACTTATATAAAGGAAGGAACTAGCGTAACCTAGAAGCCAACGGTATCTTGCCACCACTGAAGTTTTATCGTCTTTCCATGATTTGGTTTTGGCACATATTTCTATAGGAGGCATTAAGAACTTTGAGATGAGGAGATAAAAGAAGTTCGTAGGCTAAGTCACCTACTTTCTTTGGTCCACAATATCTGGGGGATAACTACTTATACTCCCTTAGAGATAAAGAAATTCTTTTGGTCCGTATTCAAATGAAGACCATAACTGCTTCTTTGACTATCCTCTTCTTATCTGTATATTGTTTCTGTCGATCCTGGGCAGCGTTTATATCTTTATGAATTGCCTGCATCTGTTGCTCTAAGTCGCCAAGCATTTGACTAGTCATCTCGACCCTAATCAATGGGTTGGACCTAGTTTAAGCAATCTTGTCCGAGACAGACCCTGATTAGATTGGTATGAAGGAATTGGTCTCTGAATTTGGGTTCTAGACTTCCCTGTGCCCTTTTCATGGTAGGAGTCGGGCAGTCTTTTAACTGATGACCAAAACCTTGGCATCCAAAACACCGGTTCTCACTTCTGAACTCATTGTTCTGAATCCTTAAAACAGGTGGGACTTTTGAGAAGTATTCTGGGGAAAGGTCTTCCTTTTTTAAACAGAATCTTTCTTTTATTTAGAGAGGGAATAATTATAAGATCAGAAAGGGAGGTTCTTACTCCTGCATACCTCGAAGGCTGGGGAGGAATCTTACATTCTACCCCACTTAAAAAGTGCGAGATGTCCTCATCTCGTAAAGTTGAGGACAACTCTTTTTCTTAAGATCCAATTTATTCTGGGTTCCTTATATTCTGGTCAACCCAACAGAATACGGGAATAAATATCCCTTATATAGAATTCATCATTAAATAACAATTCATTTCAGATCATATCATTCATATCTTTAACACGATAATGGTCCATTAGATCGAAAAATTTTCTTTCTGAACATTCCTCCACGGGAATTTAAGTCAAGCAAGATCTCAATTTGTCATCCCTTAACTTGATATACCGAGTCAAGTGTTAACAGTAGCAATTTGACAGCACAATCCACTAATCTCATAGTGATTTGCTGAAATCATTATCATCATTCCAGTTATGAATATCATCACAGGGACTCGTCCCATTCATCCTCATTGAGGTTTCGCTCAGCTTATTACATTTCAACCAAATTTCAGGGATCATCATTTTTCAATCAGAATCCAAATCAATTCATCAGTTCTCAAACAGAATTAAAAATCATATCAACCACATTCGAAATCATCATCTAGATAGCATTAATGCTTATAATTTCAAGTCTTAGATTTACTCTTATATACTGTCAGTAAAGAGCTGCAGTTATACTCTCGGTATATACGGGTAGTCACGGCCCTTGGAATTATAAGGTAAATACCATCATGTCTAGGCCTCAAGCAAGTCAGGGATTCTATATAATTGCGGTACTTCCATCTGAAGACCCAATTACCAAATTACAAATTTCAGTTTGAATATCAAATTGTATGACATATCACACAATTACAACCTTTTTATGTTTCTTGATAAATTTTTGACATAATTGTCTCCTCAGTTGATCTTTATTAGCCAAATTGCTCTGATACCAACTGTGAGATCCCTGTTCCCACTGAGCAACAGATTCAGGGTACTAGCAGCGGAAGTAGCACTTCTCGTGCGGGACAGGGGTCCTACATTCGGAGCCTCGTCCACGGATATCCGGACAAGAGACTAATCTGTTGATTTTTCCAAAAACCGGACTCGAAAAAACTTCTCTTACCCGGAAAGCACAGGCGATTCCACCAGGATAACTTTTTACTCTAACGTAGTCAAGACCATTACTGATCCAGCTGATCCGATTGTACCTATAAAGATACTCGGTCAGATCAAGGAAGAAACTTGCACTTGGATCATTGGGATCAACGCTTTTTTCCCCATCAAAGAGGCACAGCCATTGATTCCTATCCATAGAACAATTACTATCCGGGATTTACTTTATCTATCGTAATAACAGAAATTGAGTCTCGATTTATGGATCCATCAGTCCAGCCTAACCCCATCTGATCCCATGGGTTAGCCAACCGCCCAACCACTGTAGTGATGGGATCCAATTTGGAATTTGGTTAGGTTTTGTCCTGGGTACCAAGGAAAAGAGTTCCAAGGCCCCCTAGCCAGAAGTTCATGTAAACATAAAATTAGGCACACCACTTACACTTGCACTTGGATCATTGGGATCAACGCTTTTTTCCCCATCAAAGAGGCACAGCCATTGATTCCTATCCATAGAACAATTACTATCCGGGATTTACTTTATCTATCGTAATAACAGAAATTGAGTCTCGATTTATGGATCCATCAGTCCAGCCTAACCCCATCTGATCCCATGGGTTAGCCAACCGCCCAACCACTGTAGTGATGGGATCCAATTTGGAATTTGGTTAGGTTTTGTCCTGGGTACCAAGGAAAAGAGTTCCAAGGCCCCCTAGCCAGAAGTTCATGTAAACATAAAATTAGGCACACCACTTACACACCCAATATGAAATTGCCTTTTTCTTAGCATCAGCTAAGTTTAAAACAATCCTTTAATGAAACCATAGTACCACTGATCATAGTCTTCCAAATTATCCGGTTGATTCTCAAATTTCCCATCATTTCTTCATCAGAGTATCTATGGCATCATTGGCAACTAGAATGCTCACCACCTGTCCACTCAGGGGCCTTTTCAATAGTTCCTAGCCCATAATACTTGGCAATATAATCACTTATAAAAATCAAGATGGACTCTCGTTGAAGATCAGCAAGATCAACCAACAGATCCATATAAAGAGCCATGGACTCATCCATTGAAGACCAGCAAGGTCAATCAACCAGATCCATGCCCAGTTTCACAAAACAACTCTTACTCCTTGTTCCAATATCTTCCTTGACGCACGCGTGGGTATCCTAGGTGACCCAGAGCCCAAGCACCGTATGGTCAGCACCCTCTAGGATCCTTCGCAGGTGACCTAGCGCTTCACTCATAGGCCGCTTCCTTGGTCCCTCATCCACCGTACCGGAAGCTCACCATTTTAATCGAACCAAGGCTGCGGCGGCCGACCTTGCTACGCGAGACGTCCACCATTGACTCTCCGTCCAGCAGTTGCAACTTTATCAGTTAGGTCTCCACAACCTTAATCACAAGACGGTCAAAATGCTTCCCCAGCATTCTTGACATAAAACAGCCATTTATAAACAGTATTTACAAACAGTTTACAAATACAGTTTCTATATAAACTCTCATTTTTTCACATTATCCCTCATCAATCCACATTACTTATTCCACATTCCATTTATATGTGTACTCATCCCATCACATTATTTTCCATCTCATCACTTCAGATTCCTTCACATCACATATCATATATTCACAACCATACATATATCCATATCCAGATCCACATCCACATTCACATCCATACATCAACATCTACATCCATGCATCTATTTTCACATCCACATCTACATGCACATTCACATCCATACATCCACATCTATATGCGTACATTCACATCTACATGCATACATCCACATCCACATTCATACATCTACATCTACATGCATACATCCACATCTCCATGTATACATCCACATCCACATTCACATTCACATCCATACATCTACATCTACATGCATACATCCACCTCCACATTCACATCCGCATCTATACATCTACATCTACATGCATACATCCACGTCCACATTCACATCCACATCTATACATCTACATCTACATGCATACATCCACATCTACATCCACATCCTCATTCACATCCATACATCCACATTCACATTCACATCTACGTGCATACATCCACCTCCACATTCACATGCATAATCTCACCCTATCACAACCCATATACATCTTATCCCATCACGTACATTTCTTACCTCATCCCATACACATCCTATCACTTCTTAACTCATCTTATCACATCCTAACTCATCTCATATGCATCTTATCACATCTTATCACTTCCCATATCTTTTATGCATACCTCTATGCATGAAATTCAATTATGCTAAAAGTAACACTTTTTTAATAAAATATTCATCTCTTATGCATACCTCTATGCATAAAATTCAAATATGCTAAAAGTAACTCTTTTATAATAAAATATTCATCTCTTATGCATACCTCTATGCATGAAATTCAATTATGCTAAAAGTAACTCTTTTATAATAAAATATTCATCTTTTATGCATACCTCTATGCGTGAAATTCAAATATGCTAAAAGTAACTCTTTTATAATAAAATATTCATCTCTTATGCATACCTCTATGCATGAAATTCAATTATGATAAAAGTCACACTTTTATAATAAAATAATCATCTTGTATGCATACCTCTATGCATGAATTTCAAATATGATAAAAGTAACACTTTTATAATAAAATAATCATCTTTTATGCATACCTCTATGCATGAATTTCAAATATGATAAAAGTAACACTTTTATATTAAAATAAAAATCTTTTATGCATACCTCTATGCATGAAATCTAATTATGATAAAAGTAACACTTTTATGTTAAAATAATAATCTTTTATATGCATACCTCTATGCATGAAAATCAATTATGCATAATATAAAAATCAATTTCTCTAGGCTTACAATGAATAGCTTTCAATTAATCTAGGATGATAATTCCTAGAATATGGTAGGAAGTCCTCTTTTCATGATTTGAATGAAATTATTTTATGCGTAATTTTTATAAAAATTTTACCATAGCTCCGCTGCTATGACTGTTAAATCTCAATTTTTCTAAGGGATTAAGCTTATCATTAAGGAAATAATTAGAATGATCCCTAATTGGATCATTAATCCATAATGGATTGAATCATCAATATTCATGAAATACATAAACTAAAAGCATAGAAAAAAGCCATTAATTTGACCTCAAGTATAGATTAATCTTGGATTAAGAAAAATTTTTATGAAAAACTTCATTTGGATTGAGAATGGGTCATGAGTATGACCATTTCTTGAGTGAGAGAGAGAAATTACATAAAAACCATTTGAATTAAACATAAATAGAAATTTATGTAACTCTTAACTAATTAACTTCAATAGCATTCATCAAATTATGTAACTCTTCACTACCATTCATCAATTAACTTCAATAGCATTCAAAAACCATTCCAATTAAGCTTCTCAAGCTTGAGAGGGGTTGAGAAGAGAGAAACATTGAGAAATTATAGAAAAGATCAAAATTCACCACTTACCTTACAAATTGCTTGATTCTTTGTTCACGGTAGAGGCCCCCAACCAATTTAGTATGTTGAAGGAGCCACCAATGGAGATTGAAGAAAGAGGGAAGCTCCAATTTCTTACAAATTGGAGAGAATTTTAGAGAATAGTAAATATTAGCATTATTTCAGCATAGTTCTAGAATAGTAAAATTCTCCTCCTCCTTTTTTTCAAAGGATTCATGTTCTATTTATAGGAGAGGGAGGCTCTAACCAAAGCTAACTGATTTCTAGAATTTTCCAATTTTAAAAATATCACATTATTTTTGAGTTTAAAACTCATTCAAGCATGTGAAATATGCACCTCCTTTAAAGAACTCCCCTTCCTTACATATGTGTCAAAATGGAATCATTATACCCAAAATATCTCATATTTTTAATATTGCTCATAGTTTTTTACTAATAAACCTTGTACATTTTCAACTCTTCATCTTGTGTGAGCACTTACTCATTTTTGGATACCCAAAATATCTCATATTTTTAATATTGCTCATAGTTTTTTTAACTAATAAACCTTGTACATTTTCAACTCTTTATCTTATGTGAGCATTTACTCCTTTTTGGATACCCAAAATATCTCATATTTTTAATATTGCTCATAGTTTTTTACTAATAAACCTTGTACATTTTCAACTCTTCATCTTATGTGAGTATTTACTCATTTTTGGGTATCTTCTTTTACAAATTGGATTTATCTCCTCCCTACACATGGATTGATGCTATTGGCCCATAGGAACCTTAATTGGACCATAATCCAAAAATTTCTGAAAATCTAGACCCTTAGGCTAAGGTCCTTCATACTCATTTCTAATTAATTCCAATTGCACATTGGAAAGTTCTTTTTGAATTTCTGTTTCAGGGGAACTTATTTTAATAAGATGAGAAATTTTTCTATCTACAAATATTCAAAATCTGAATATTCTCTCTCTAGAATATTCTCTCTCTCTCTCTAAGTCAAAACAGTTAGAAACAAGGTCTTTTATATTTCTGAAGAGGGAATTGATTACAGGGGAAGATGCTGGACATTTTGAGAGGCTGGGGAGGAATCTTACAGTTCCCTAGAGTTATTGTCTCAAGATTGCATGGTAGAATGGCGCTTGGGCTGATCTATGCATGTGCATGGCAAGATTGGCCCTTGCATGAGAATCAAGCTTGGTCCTAGGGCAAAATTGTCAACAAAGATGATGATGATTTGTTCATGGTAGCATGGACCTAGGGCCAAGCCTCCAAGAACAAATCAACATCCTCTATTTTGGTAGTCTGGCCCTAAGGCCAAGCTACCATCACACCAGAGCAACACCATCTTTGCTTGTGGTAGATTGGCCGCCATAGGGCCAAGCTGCTTGGTCCTAGGGCCAATCTACCAGCAAAGATGATGTGGATTTGTTCATGGAAGCTTGGGCCTAGGTAGCTTGGCCCTAGGACCAAGCTTTCATGAACAAATCTACATCATCTTTGTGGTAGATTGGCCCCCTAGGTCCAAGCTACCATCAATAAATCAACACCATCTTTGCTAGTAGATTTATTCTTGGTAGCTTGGCCCTAGGGCCAAGCTAGATTATCTTGTGTTCCTCCCCAGAGTTATTCTCTCAATATTGCATGGTAGACTGGAACTTGGGCCCATCTATGCATGCGCATGGCAAGAGTTAACCTTAATGATGTAGATTTGTTCATGAAAGCTTGGCCCTAGGGCTAAGCTACCATGAACAAATCAACATGCTCTTTGGTTGTGGTAGATTGGTCCTAGGGCCAACAAGCTCCCAGCAACAAAGCTGATGTAGATTTGTTCATGGTATCTTGGCCCTAGTGGCCCTAGGGCCAAGCTACCATGAACAAATCAACATGCTCTTTGGTTGTGGTAGATTGGCCCTAGGGCCAACAAGCTGCCAGCAAAGCTGATGTAGATTTGTTCATGGAAGCTTGGCCCTAGGGCCAAGCTACCATGAACAAATCTACATTATCTTTCTTGGTAGATTGGCCCTAGGGGCAAGCTACCATCAACCAAACAACACCATCTTTGCTGCTGGTAGATTTTTTCATCGTAGCTTGGTGCTAGGGCCAAGCTAGATTCTGGTGTTCCCTAGAGTTATTGTCTGAAGATTGCATGGTAGAATGGCCCTTGGGCCCATCTATGCATGTGCATGGCAAGAGTGACCCTTGCAAGAGAATCAAGCTTGGCACTAGGGCCAAGCTACCATGATGACCATTTTGCAAGAGAATCAAGCTTGGCCCTAGGGCCAAGCTTCCAAGAACAAATCAACATCCTCGTTGCTGGTAGCTTGGCCCTAAGGGCAAGCTACCATCACTAGAGAAACCCATCTTTGCTTGTGGTAGATTGGCCATAGGGCCAAGATGCCACCAAAGATGATTCAGATTTGTTCATCAAAGCTTGGCCCTAGGGCCAAGATTCCATGAACAAATCTACATTATCTTTGCTGCTAGATTGGCCCTATGACCAAGCTACCATCAACAAATCAGCACCATCTTTGCTAGTAGATTTGTTCTTCATAGCTTGGCCCAAGGTCCAAGCTACCATCAATAAAGCAACCACATCCTTGCTAGTAGATTGGCCCTAGCGCCAAGTATCCAAGAACAAATCAACATCCTCTTTGTTGGAAGCTTGGTTGGCCCTAGGGTCAAGCTACCATCACAAGAGCTACACCATCTTTGCTTGTGGTAGATTGGCCCTAGGGCCAACAAGCTACCAACAAAAATTATGTAGATTTGTTCATGGAAGCTTGGGCCTAAGGCTAAGTTACCACATGAACAAATCTACATCATCTTTGCTGGTAGCTTGGCCCTAGGGCCAAGCTAGATTCTAGTGTTCCCTAGAGTTATTGTCTCAAGGTTGCACGGTAGAATGGCTCTTGGGCCCATCTATGCATGTGCATGGAAAGATTGGCCCTTGTGCAAGAGAATCAAGCTTGGCCCTAGGGCCAAGGTGTCAGCAAAAATGATGATAATTTGTTCATGTTAGCTTGGACCGAGGGCCAAGCTAACTAGGGCTAAGCTTCCAAGAACAAATCAACATCCTCTCTGCTGGTAGAGCTTAGCCCTAGGGCCAACAAGCTGCCAACAAAGATGATGTAGATTTGTTTATGGAAGCTTGGCCCTAGGGCCAAGCTATGATGAACAAATCATCATCATCCTTGTGGCCAAGATACCATCAACAAAGATGATAATGATTTGTTCATGGTAGCTTGGCCCTAGGGCCAAGCTTCCGTGAACAAATCAACATCCTCTCTGCTGGTAGCTTGGTCCTAGGGCGCCAAGCTACCCTAGGGCCAACCTACCTAGGGAAAGATGATTTCTTCATGGTAGCTTGGCCCTAGGGCCAAGCTTCCATGAACAAATCAACATCCTTTGTGCTGGTAGCTTGGCCTTAGGGCCAAGCTACCATCACTAGAGCAACATCATCTTTGCTTGTGGTATATTGGCCATATGGCCAAGCTACCAACAAGGATGATGCAGATTTGTTCATGGAAGATTAACCCTAGGGCCACGCTTCCATGAACAAATCTACATTATCATTTCTAGTAGATTGGCCCTAGGGCCAAGCTACCATCAACAATTTCACACCATCTTTGCTAGTAGATTTGTTCTTGGCAGCTTGGTCCTAGGCCCAAGCTAGATTCTCTTGTGTTGTCCATAGTTATTCTCTCAACATTGCATGGTAGAATGGCCCTTGGGCCCATATATGCATGTGCATGGCAAGAGTTACCCTTGTAAGAGATAGTTGCTTGGTTGTAGGGCCATTCTACCTCTTGTGTCAAACAGGTGAAGTTTAGAATGGCCATAGGACCATTCTACTATGGGCCAAGCTAGCAGCAAAGAGAATGTTGATTTGTTCTTGGTAGCTTGGCCCTAGGGCCAATCTACCATCAAAGAACATGTAGATTTGTTCATGGTAGCTTGGCCTTAAGGCCAAGCTACCAACAAAGTGGACGTTGATTTGTTCTTGGAAGCTTAGCCCTAGGGCCAAGCTAGATTCTCTTGTGTTCCCTAGAGTTATTCTCTCAAGATTGCATGTTATAATGGCTCTTGGGCCCATCTATGCATGTGCATGGGCAAGATTTACCTTTGCATTAAAATGACCCTAGGGCCATTCTCCACTCCCTTGTATTTAATGTCGGTAACGTTTAGAATGGTCCTTGGGCCGATCTCTATGTGTTTGCATAAAATATTAAAATATAATAAAATTTTGAAGCACGCTATGGATGGTTTTAAAGCACGTTATGGAAGATTTTCATTTGGATGTAAGTATGATTGTTTTTATATTATTGAGTTATTTTTATTTTAACTCATTTTAGGTGTACGGATGGCTCCAAAGAGGAAAAATTCTTTTTCATCAGATGTTGACATGGCGAGTGGCGAGCCAAAGAAGTGTTATATGGACTTCTACAATCTCCATGGTCAAAAAATTCACAAGATGCATCTTTTCCTTCACTCGCCAGATGACGTAAAAAGGCAAGATCTTCTCCACAAAAAGAGGGGAACATTTTCGATGTGGATGAAGTAACAACTGAGACATCGGGAGCTGGAGGTTCTCAACAGGTACCTTCATATTTAAACATTATGAACTCCAAGAATTTGGCAAGGAAGTCTAAAAAGATAAAGGATTCAGATCTGGGGGTATGTACAAGCTCTCGAACATTATTTATGTCATCCATTGGAAAAGGACAAAGTCAAACTAAGTGTGGAGTGGTATGTTGAGTGTGCAAATAACCCGAGGTCTTGTGCATCTTTGATGCCGATAAAGAAGATTGCAAAAAAGGGAGAGAATGCAATGACCAAAGAAGAGGTGGTAATTGAAAAGCTCCAGGATTATGATTACTGGATCATAGATGGGCAACATTTCATCTATGTGGCCAAGGTCATGTTAAGGACTCAATTGCCTGAAAACATGCTTTATTTGAAGAATATTTATGCTGTTTGGAAAGCCCAGATTGTTGTTGATACACCCCCCAAAGTCTGTGTGGCTATTTCAAGGATGGAAAATTTGGAGGCCCAAGCAGTGTTTAAACAACAAGCCTATAATGATATACTCAAGAACTTGAGGGCCCAATGGGATTTTTTTCACAAATCCTCAAGGCCGGTACCTCAACTTGTAAAGGGGCATGCATCTCGCTCAAATTGGGATGTAAGTAATTATTTGTTATGTTTTCTAGCTTATATGAATTTTATAGATAAGTTAGAATTTGGATATTCTTATTTCTTACTTTTTCTTTTTTCATTTCTATTTATAGAGATTCATTGAGCGAGTGCAGAAACATCGATGGGTGCCTACTTTGCACATAAGCAGTCACACATGGTTACTTGTTCAGACGAGATCTTTACTACCTGGATGGAAATTATAGAAGGTGTTGAAAAAGGATCAATTGAAGGAAGAAAACCCAACCCTTCTCAATTTAGATGCTTGTGTGGGCTAGAAGACGAGGAGGTGAAGATCATCCAATCCGAACTAAAAGCGGGAATGATCTTGATTTCCAAAGGTACTTCTAAGGACAAGATTGACATGGCGGATCGTGTAACACTAATGAAGCATGATAAATTCATCCAAGAGAAAAGTTAGTCATCGAATTTAGTAAATTGGATGGTGCAAAGAAGTGCCACAATTGGGAAGAGTTGACTGCATCTTATAATGTCAATGCTAATGTCTATCCTGTGCTACAAACAAAAAGTGTGAACAATGGATAAAGGCTAAGTTGCAAGTTGGAAAGGCTATCCTAGAATTCCCTTTGGATGAAAAAAATTACATTCAAAGGATTATCACTATCAGCAAGGTAGCGGCTTCTAATGATTATCCTTGGCGTGTTCCTATGGGTGAGCTTGGAGATACAGGGTGAGTACTTTATTGCTCGATACTTCACTTACCTAATGCCCATTGGATCATGTGTTTTGGATGCATAGAGGGTCATGCGAGGGAGATGCGATGGAGTGTGGAGAGGTTTTCATAGTTATTGAATGGCATCATGGCTATCACTAGTGGTACAGGTCTCTCACAATATGTATTTCTTGCATTCTTAAAGATCACTGATGTTATGCATCGGCAAAGAAGACTTAAACAATGTAAAGGGATGGAATAAACTATTTATGGGCACAATAGATTTTGTGAGAGATGCACAATGCAGTGGTGCAGCCCAACTCTTCAATGTGCTAGTTTTCTTAAGTAAGGAAGATGCTTTTGAAGGGTATGATCAGTTTGTTGGCTTGATGGGTCATGTCTTGGATGTAGCTCTTTTAAACCAAGACTATGATAAAGTGAAAGGTTTAGATGCCATAATTTATTTGCAATACAACAAGGCCGTTGTCCATCAATCAGTGTATTAGGTTGTATTGTACGCAAGATCTCATGCTCATTGATGCTTTGGCAATGGTTTTGTGTCAGGATATGCACTCAAAGCAAAAAGAGATTTGATATGCCTGGTTGACAGTGCCGAAGGAAGTGAAGAGGTGAAATCAAAGCTTATATGCATTGCAAAGATGGACAGTGGTATTAGACAGTGGACATGGATCAATCAAAACTTGATTCCTCTACCTCCATTGCATGTAGTTCCCAACCAATTGAAACGAATCCCCAACCAACTACAACAATATTTGACCCTTCACATGCGGTAGAAAGCCTTGTATGCTTTGAGGATGAAGAGGATTGACCTATATTTTGTGTTTTATTGTAAGAACTATTTTAATGGTATGTAATGACATGATAATGCTCAATATAGTGATGTAAAATTGATAAGTCTTAACTTTTTTTTTTTTGGGTTGATTATCAAATTTTAGAACAATCCTTGGGCCAATCTCTACATGTGCTTGCATAAAATATGAAAATATTAAGACTTGCATGATTGGTCCTAGCTACGTTCTCCACTCCCATTTTGTAACCACTTGTAAATTTTAGAATTGTCCTTGGACCAATCTCTTGATAGAATGGCCCTAGGGCCATTTTGTCATGCAATCTTGAGAGAATGGCCCTAGGGAACACAAGATAATCTAGAGTGACCCTTACAAGAGAATCTAGCTTGGCCCTAGGGCCAAGCTACCATGAACAATTCTCTTGTGTTCCCTAGGGCCATTCTCTCAAGATTGCATGGTAGAATGGACCTTGTGCCATTCTTGCAAGCACAATGTACTTTGGAATTGCCCTAGGGCCAAGCTACCAGGAATGAATCTACATCTTCTTTGGCTGTTAAACTCCTGGTAGACTGGGCATAGGGCTAAGCTGGTAGGCTGGTCATATGGCCAAGCTACCATGAACAAATCTACATCTTCTTTGCTAGTAGACTAGTCATAGGGCCAATCTATCATCAACAAAGAAACACTATCTTTGATGGTAGATTAGCCCTAGGGCCAAGCTAGATTCTCTTATGTGTGGTAGCTTGTGGTCCAAGTGTCATTCTAGATTCTCTTATGTTTCCTAGGGCCATTCTCTTAAAATTGCATTGTGGAATGGACCTAAGACCATTTATCCAAGCACAATGTACTTTAGAATGGCCCTAGGGCTATTATACCCACACAATGTGCTTGAGAATGTCCATAGGGCCATTCTCTACATGTACTCTGGCACTCAACTATTAGTAAATTTTAGAATGGTTTTTGGGCCAATCTCTACATGTACTTGCCAATTTCTTGAGAGAATGGCCCTATGGCCATTCTGTCATACAATCTTGAGAGAATGTCCCTTGGGAACACAAGAGAATCTAGCTTGACCCTTGCAAGAATCTAGCTTGGCCCTAGGGCCAAGCTACCCCATGAACAAATCTACATCATCTTTGTTGGTAGATTGGTCACATAGGGCCAAGCTACCATCAACAAAGCAATAGCATCTTTTGGCCCTTAGGGCCAAGCTACCAGCAAAATTGTTGTAAGAACTATTTTAATGATATGATAATGCTCAATATAGTGATGTAAAATTGATAAGTCTTAAGTTTTTATTTTGTTAATTATCAAATTTTAGAACTATCCTTGGGCCAATCTCTACATGTGCTTGCATAAAATATTAAAATATTAAAACTTGCAAGATTGGTCTTGGCTCCATTCTCCACTCCCATTTTATCAACCACTTGTAAATTTTAGAATTGTCCTTAGACTAATCTCTTGATAGAATGGCCCCTAGGGCCATTATCTCAAGAGATTGGCCGTAGGGAACACAAGATAATCTATAGTCACCCTTATAAGAGAATGTAGCTTAGCCCTAGGGCCAAGAGGACATGATGAACTCTATGGCAGAGAGGATGTGAAACAGAGCATTAGGCCAGGCAAGCTTCAAGGGAACAATTCTCTTGTGTTCCCTATGGTCATTCTCTCAAGATTGCATGGTAGAATGGACCTTGTGCCATTCTTGCAAGCAAAATGTACTTTTGGAATGGCCCTAGGGCCAAGCTACCATGAATGAATCTACATCTTCTTTGTTGGTAGACTGGTCATAGAGCCAAGCTATCATCAACAAAGCAACAACATCTTTGATGGTAGATTGGCCCTAGGACTAAGATAGATTATGTTATGTGTGGTATCTTGTGGTCCAAGTGTCACTCTAGATTCTCCTATGTTCCCTAGGGCCATTCTCTCAAGATTTCATGGTAGAATGGCCCTAGGGCCATTCATCCAAGCACAATGTACTTTAGAATGGCCCTAGGGCCATTATACCTACACAATGTTCTTGAGAATGGCCTTAGGGCCATTCTCCACTCCCCCATTCATCCAAGCACAATGTACTTTAGAATGGCCCTAGGGCCATTATACCTACACAATCTGCTTGAGAATGGCCTTAGGACCATTCTCCACTCCCTTGTATCAACTATTGGTAAATTTTAGAATGGTCCTTGGGCCAATCTCTACATGTACTTGCATAAATTTTAGAATTATCCTTGTGCCAATCGCTTGAGAGAATGGCCCTATGGCCATTCTATCATGCAATCTTGAGAGAATGGCCTTATGGAACACAAGAGAATCTAGTGTGACCCTTGCAAAGAGAATCTAGCTTGGCCCTAGGGCCAAGCTACCATCAACAAAGCAACACCATGGCCAAGCTACTAGTAGCAAGTTGTAGATTTGTTTATGGTAGCTTGGCCCTAGGGCCAAGCAAGCTAGATTCTTACATGTGTGTGGTAGCTTGGTCTAAGGGTCACTCTAGATTATCTTGTGTTCCCTTGGGCCATTCTCTCAAGATTGCATGGTAGAATGGCCTTAGGGCCATTCTTGCAAGAACAACGTACTTTAGAATGACCCTAGGGAACACAAAAGAATCTCGAGTGACCCTTTCAAGTGAATCTAGCTTGGCCTTAGGGCTAAGCTAGCTACCATGAATAAATCTATATCATCTTTACATAATGCCCCTAAGGCCATTCTTTATTGCACATTGTGCATGGTAGAATTTCCCTAGGTCCATGCTAAATCACATTGGGCTTGCAAGAATATCCTACCATGCATAATATTGACAATTTATGCATGTACAATTATAGTATAGCCCTAATAAAATTCTAACATCCACCTATTGGCACAAGAGGTATAGAATGACCATAGGGCCATTCCACCATCCAGGGGGTAGAGAATGGCTCTAGGGCCACTCTTCCAAAAAGGTATACTAGGGGTTTGAAATGTACTTTTTAATATGTTTTGATTTTGATTTGATAGCATTAGTAGAGCAAGGGTATGGTGTAACATCGATTGCATGTCATTCATATCGTTGTATATCTCTAACGACACTTGGACTGCTTGTTTTTGTAGCCCCAAGCAATCAAATAGGTCTATTAAATGCATATGTTTCATGATATGTGAGAAAGGATATCTTGGTATCCCCATCTTCCCTATTTCAATTGGTGAGATGTTTAAGATAAATATTGTAGCATTTATGGTCCATGCATCAACTATACAAGGAGCTAGGCTTGGGCAATTTGTGCACACTCCTCTCACAAGGGGTGTAACTATTCTCCACTCCCCCAGAACTACCACGTTGGTGTATAGCAGACATAAATGTCAATTTAGCTGAGTATGGCTACATATGTGTTGAAACCTTATGTGAGATTCATGTCGAGCAAGAGCTATTGCTGACTATAATTTTCTTTAAGACTATGTACATTCTACATTGAGAATTTAAATAATAAATTATTGTCATATGTTTTCATATTTGTCTCTTTCATATGGTGTGTTTTATTATGGTTTCAAATGTAAATTGTTTATTTCAAAGATATTGCTTTGGAAAAAAGTAGAGGTGTGAGAAAAATGTTTGTTGATCATTTCTACATGCACATGTAGAGAATGGTCCTAGGAACATTCTAGAATTAACTTGATGTTGATGCAAGAGGGTGGAGAACGGCCCTAGGGCCATTCTACCATCCACAATGTGATTTGGAATGGCCCCAGGGCCATTCTAAAGCACATCATGGATTGTTGAACGGCCTTAGGGCCATTCTTTCAAGCCCATTGTATAGGTAGAATGGCCCCAAGATTGGACCCAAGACCATTCTAAAATTCACCAATAGTTGGCACAAGAGAGTAGAGAATGTCCGTGGGGCAAGCATAATGTGCTTTAGAATGGCCCTAAGGCCACTCTTTCATGCACAATGTGCTTGAAACAATGGACCTAAGGCAACTCTAACATGCACAATGTGGTTGAAAGAATGGACCAAAGGACATTCTTTACTCTCTTGTGTCAATTGTTGGTGAATTTTAGAATAGCCCTAGGGCCATTCCATAACACATATGTAGAGAATGGCCATGGGATCATTCAGCATGACATTTTATGTGGTGTTTAGATTCTTGTGATAATGAAGTGTGACTGGTGTTTTAATATTGCAAATGATAAAGATTTTAATTGAACAAGAACATCTAACATTCATGATGAAAGATCAGTGCTATAAGAAGCTTCAACGATATTCCTACAAATGAAAATGCTACTGAAGTTGTGGAGGAGTCAGTTACATGCGATAATGAGAGTTGTACAATACAAGACATGTCTAAGAAATCAATGTTGATAGTGGTGTTGGATTTGAATGGATTACTATTGAAGCTTTGTATTCAACCATCAACGTTGCATCAATCCACTATGTATGGTCCAAATGGATATCTTATACTTTTGACCTGGATGTATAAAATTTTTTGTAGACCCTTTTTGAAAGATTTAATGTTAGGATCTGGTCAACGGCAATGGAGGATAATGTTATTCAAATGGTTAGAGCTTTGCAAAAAAAAGCAAGGAAAATACTTCCTTTTTTGGCCATTTGGGGTCAACAAGCTTGTTACTCTTATGAGAAAAAGAAACTGTTTAGGCTAGATAGTCCAAGTGTTGAGGCAATGTTTACGCCATTGGAAAGAATATCTAAGCCTTTGAATGTGATCCCATGAGGACCGTTTTTGTTGATGGCTCCCCATATAAAAGATGTGTTACTCCCTCTAGTAACTGCATCTTTCATGTATAGATAAATTCTTTTGGGGGAATTACTGCCTTACTTAATTTGGCTTGATGATGCTGAGGATGTACGTAGAGTGATGACTCTAACCATTATGGCCAGCTCCCAGTGTCAAATGACCATGAATTTTTTAACCTTGTTAGTGGTGTTGTTGATTATTGGAAAGAGTATAATGTGAAATGGTCACAATTAAGATTCAATACATGTAGACTTCCTCTTGCAAAGCAATTACATGACATTTTTGAGGGTAATGAAGAAGCAAGTTGGGTTGTTAACAGTGGTCGAGGAGGTGATAAAGGAGCTAAGATTGGTCCAAGGAGTATGCAAAACCTCACCTGTAGTTTATCTCAACCCATAGAAGATGAAATACGAGATATCTTGCTAAAAGAACATTCACACATTTCAAGCATGAAGGCACCACAATTGATTTCAGTAGCTAAAAGGTTTGGTTGCAAAGGAGGAACTAGTATGAAGGTTCAGTCTCTGCGAAGGCATTTATTAATAAGTTTCTAAATGATTATGGTCTCTTGAATATAAACACGTAACACAAAGGTACCACTCTATTTGAAATTTCCACCGATAGACAATGGAATATAATGTATCTGTATTCTAACTCAAGCAACTTGTTTTGTGTAGGTTTTTCTAGGCTTATGAATTGATCAACGAGGTGTTCTCAAAATGATAATAGCTTGCATAGGATCAAGAACTTCGAACCAATGTAGTACTTGTAAGTTTAGAACTACAAGCAAAGAAATGTATAGACATGAACCCTCACTGACAGTGTTTGTAAGGCGTTTTTACAAAAGAGGGAAAACATTTTATTACATTACTCCTAATATCTCAAGACATTTTCCAATGTATTTAACTTCACTCTTAATAAAGCATTAAAGTTTATGTTCACGACAATATTAAAACTTTCTGGCAAGAGTTCTCTTAAACTTTAGTGTCTATTTTGTGGTATTTTTTTGGAATGGATCATAAGTTGGAGTGCATCCTACTCTAAGGGGGCTCCTTTGATTTGAATAGAAGAAGAAAGTCTCTTAGTGAATTTATTAAATTTTATGTTCTCAATAACTTTAAATCTTTATGGTAAGAGTTGTCTTAAACTATATTATACTTTTTATGGTATTTTGAAGGAGTGGATCTTAAGTTGGAGTCCATCCTAGTCTAAGGGGGCTTGTTTGATCTGAATATAAGAAGATTAATTATGTCTCTTAATGAGTTCAATAAAGTAATTTATGTTCACTGACAAAATTAAACCTTTGTGGGCAATAGTTTTCTTAAACTTTGGTATACTTCTTGTGGTATTTCATTGGACTAGAATCTGAGTCGGGGTGCATCCTACTCTAAGGGGTCTCCTTTGATTTTAATACAAGATTTGTTTACAAAACTTTAAGTTTCAATGTAACCATGACATTATAGCTTTTTATATCAAGTCATGTAACACCATTTTAAGGCGTTCATGATCATTCAAGAGACAAAAGTATGCAATGGATATTTACTTGAAAGATGCTTGATGGATATTTGTACATATATGTATTAAGGACTATAAAACGTCTGTCATGATTCTTTATAATTGTGTAGTCATTTGAGGCCATGTACAACTTTGGACACATTCTAACATGTTCTACGTGACTTGTTTCCTTGCATTAGAGAATGGCCCTAATGCACTTGGACATACCTTTTGCTTCACTAGAACACAGTGTCCATGGTAGAATGGCCCTATGGCCATTCTCGAACCCCTTGCACTTTACAAGAAAAACCATGTGCATGGTAGAGTGGCCCTAGGGCCATTCTAATCCTTTATGCTACATTCAAGAAAGAGTGTGCATGGTATAATGGACCTAGGGTCATTCAATAATCTAGCATGCATGGTAGATGTAGAGTGGCCCTAGTTGGGACATTCTTAACATCCTATTATTAATATACTTATCTCACGTTTGATTTTCCAAGTGCTTGTTTCAAACCAAATCTTGTTTGTAATGCTCCCCTTACTAGCCTAAGAGACAAGTTCTATAAAAACATTGTTGATTTGAGCATTTGTTAATACACAATTCTATAGATTGAGCGGACTTATTTCCAATTTCTTATCGGGAAAGAATAAAGACCTTTCAAAACTCAAAAAATGGGCCAATCTGGGAATGGGATTTTTCCCATTTTATCTAATATGGTGTTAATACACACTAATAACATAATGATGCTGATATCATAGCAATATACCAATGCTAATGGTGACTCATATATTGGCAGCTAATGTATTGAGGGTTTTTATTTTGTGAAGGGCACTTACATTATCAAGATAAAATGCCAAAGTCTTTGGTGGCCATTTTTTCTCTTCATATATGAGGACATGGACTAAGGCACCTAGAATATGGGCCATGTGAAAAATTCACTACATAGTTTTTTTTAAAATAAAAAGAGCTAAAGGTAAAGGCTTTAGCCTTAAGCTTTAAAACGAAAATGATAAAAAATAGAAGAAGGATTTGGTGGCGCAACCAGTGCATAAAAAAGCTCAGTGAATCGCATGTGCGTAGAGTTCCTTCTTATATGGCCCCCTCTTATATTTCAGAGCATATGTATTATGAAAGTCCTCTTTTGTTTTAGCAATCATGGGAGATAGTGTACTGCAAAGATCTCCTTTTATGTGTGCACTAAACAGCTTGTTGTGTGAATTTTGAGATCGTTCTAGTTTTTACAGTTGTTGTTGAAGGAGATTGGTCACCTCAGCATTTACAAATTGATGCTAAGAGAA
The DNA here is from genome assembly GCF_041138505.1 of Cibotium barometz. Lineage (NCBI taxonomy): Eukaryota > Viridiplantae > Streptophyta > Polypodiopsida > Cyatheales > Cibotiaceae > Cibotium > Cibotium barometz. The sequence goes on from NC_141077.1 coordinate 44,404,021, forward strand.
TCTCTCTCTCATACACTTGAGAGATCCTCATACATATTAAAGAGACGGATTAGTGACTTGCAAAAGGTTTCTTGGGGGTATTTGTAAGGAAGGTTTTGGGTGTGGTTGTGTGGATAACAGTGTTCTTGAGGGAATCTCTCTCTCTCATATTTGAGAGTTTCACATACATCTTGAAGGAACAAACCAGAGAAGCTGCCACACGATCCACTCACATTGGTGGTGAAGTACATGCTATTGTTGCTCGTTTATTTTATCATTTAAATTTCAAGATTTGTTATGAAGAAAGGTGGTAGGTGTGCTAGGACAGTTCAAATATTGCAGCTATTATTAGGAGAGACTCTCTCACATCATTGAGAGATTCATATATATTTTGAAGGTGGTAGGTGTGCTAGGACAGTTCAAATATTGCAGCTATCATACATCCACATTCACATTCCATATCTACATCCATATCCCCATTCACACATCCACATTCACATTCACATTCACATCCAGACATCCATATCCACATTCCACATCCTTATTCACATTTACATACATCCACATCCACATTCCATATTTACATCCATATCCACATTCACACATCCACATTCATATTCACATACATCCACATTCACATTCACATTCTCATTCATACATCCATATCCACATTCCACATCTACATCATTTCTTTCACATACATATAACTACATCTATTCTTTCACATACATACATCTCCATCTATTCCTCGTTCATTTTCATCTAATTGATTCGTTTCACATCCTCATATCTATTTATAGAATACAAGAGAATTCTTATTTTTGATATAAGATTTCTTTACACATTTATTTATGCATAAATTTCATTTTAAGGAGACTAACACTTTCGAATTAAAAATCAATCTTTTATGCATCTTCCTATGCATAAATTCATTTTAAATGAGAATGACACTTTTGAATAGAAAATCAATTCTTTAATACATCTTCCTATGCGTAAAATCAAAATTGACAAAAATAACTCTTTTGAACTAAAAATAGATTTCTTTATGCATCTTTCTATGCATAAATCCAATTTAGTAGGAATTATACTTTTAGAAGAAAAGAATTTTTCTTATGCATCCTATTTATGCATAAAATCATTTATGATGAAAATCACTCTTTTAATATAAAAAAATATCTTTTATGCATCTAATTCATGCATAAAATCATTTATGATGAAAATCACTCTTTTAATATAAAAGAATTTCTTTTATCCGTCTAATTTATGCATAAAATCATTTATGATGAAAGTAACACTTTTATAAAAAAATAATCTTTTATGCATACTTCTATGCATGAAAATCAAATATGATAAAAGTAACGCTTTTATAATAAAATAATAATCTTTTATGCATACCTTTATGCATGAGAATCAAATATGATAAAAGTAACACTTTTACAATAAAATAACAATCTTTTATGCATACCTCTATGCACGAAAATCAATTATGATAAAAGTAACACTTTTACAATAAAATAATAATCTTTTATGCATACCTCTATGCATGAAAATCAAATATGATAAAAGTTAACGCTTTTACAATAAAATAATAATCTTTTATGCATACCTCTATGCATGAAAATCAAATATGATAAAAGTAACCCTTTTACAATAAAATAATAATCTTTTATGCATACCTCTATGCATGAAAATCAATTATGATAAAAGTAACACTTTTACAATAAAATAATAATCTTTTATGCATACCTCTATGCATGAAAATCAAGTATGATAAAAGTAACACTTTTACAATAAAATAATAATCTTTTATGCATACCTTTATGCATGAAAATCAAGTATGATAAAAGTAACACTTTTACAATAAAATAATAAATTTTTATGCATATCTCTATGCATGAAAATCAATTATGATAAAAGTAACACTTTTACAATAAAATAATAATCTTTTATGTCTGAAAATCCATTTTGATGAAAGTAACACTTTCATAATAAAAGAAAATTATTCCTTTATGCATAAAAATCTATTTTGATGAAAGTAACACTTTCATAATAAAAGAAAATTATTCCTTTATGCATAAGAATAATAATAATTAATATGCATCTTCTATGCATGAAAATGATACTTTTAGAGTATAAAATTGATAGGAATTACTCTTTTAGCATAATAAAAGATAATTCTTATTTCCAAAATTTTTTCCATAACCTCCTTTGTATGGCTGAGCATTTTTTAAATTTTTCTACTTAATTTTATCTTAAAAATTAACTCTAATTGATTTAAAGTAATCTATACTAATCAAAATTCACAAATAAAAGAGAAAACATTATAAAAAGTTTAATTCTATCAATTTTCACTTAACTAGGATAAAGAAGGGTTGATTCTAAGAAGAGAGAGGGGAAAAGCCTTTCGATCAAGGCATAACATCCATTTATCACTTCAAACAATCATAAACATTAGAAAAACATAAAATCAATAAAGAAAAATACAAGAATCTCTACTTACATAATTTCTTTGAGCTTTCCTTTGGCTTGATGGTTTGAGGGTTCAACTCTTTTTTAACTATTAACCTTGTCCTTAGTCAACTCTTCATTTGATGTGAGTATTTACTCATTTTTGGGAGATTTTCCTTTTATTTCTTCATTTATCTCCTCCCTATATTTGGATGAATCTTATTGGTCCATAGGAACCTTAATTTAAAATTTCAGAAAAATCTTCACCCCCCCAGGATAATGCCTCTTGAATAGATTATACTTAATTTCTAATGTACCTTCTGAAAATCTTTTTGAACTTCTGTTTCAAGGGAACTTATTTTAATAAGATGAGGTATTTTTCTATCTAAAAAATATTATCTCTCTAGAATATTTTCTCTCTCTAGGCCAAAACAGGTAGAAACAAGATCTTTTATATTTCTGAAGAGGGGAATGAATTACAGGGGAAGATACTGGACATCATAAGGGATGGGGGGAGGAATCTTACATTCTACCCCACTTAAAAAATGCGAGATGTCCTCATCTCGCAGGTGGAGTATGATCTTTTTCATCTTCTTCTTCTTCTTCAATCACTTCGAGCGTTACTGCTTTGGAAGTGGACGGCCGATTTGGGAACAACTCTCTTTGACTTCCCCTATTCTGAGGTGGAGGTCTTGCATTACTTTGGGTTGAAACTGCAGGTTGGATAGAGGGTCTACCTCTGGGACTTCCCTGATTTTGGTGGATAGAACCGTGATTACTTTGGACGGAAGGGGCTGGAGTCTGGAATCTTGATCCCTGATTTCCCTGCCCTGAAAACCTTGATCCAAAAGGAGTTGGGCAATCCATACTACGACGTTCAAATCCTTGACAGTTATAGCATTTCATTCTCTTGTTCAAGGGTAGAACTTCTGAAGTTGAAATCTAGGGAATTGAGTTTCAGAAAAAGGACATTTCCTCCATTCTGGAACTTCCAATATTTTGGGTTTGACCCTCATATCTCTTAGGCGGAGGAAGGTTGGAATCACCTTCTAGGAATAAAAACCTTTTGAAAGGTGATGGTGCTGGCTTTGGCGAGACTTTGACATCAAAGGCTTTGGCGAAATCCTTCGCCATCCGAACTGCTTCGGTCATGGAAATAGGTTTGGCATTCTTCACTAAAGTATCCAATGGCTCGTTCATTCCCCAAATGAACTTGGCCATCAGCTGCTCTTCATCCAATTGAGGGGAATATTTAAGGAGAAGTGCAAAAGCCTGATGGTACTCTTTAATTTTTCAGGTTTCCTGCTTTAGTTCCAAGAACTCATTCATCTTAGTTTCAAGAAAGCTTGGGGGACAAAACCTCTTTCTGAGGTAAGCGTTGAGATCGGTCCAGGTTTGGGTATTTCGGTCGAGACGGTTTGTCTCGCAGTGGTTTCTCCATGCCACTCTAGCTGTCTCCACTATCTTCACCCTTGCAAGAGCCATTTTGCTCTTCTCATTGTACCCAGTGACATCGAAGTATTCTTCCATTGATTCGATCCACTTCTCCACAGTCTCGCCCAAGTTTTCCCCTTCACCTTTGAAAGGTCCAGGCTACAAACTATGATGAAGAGTTTTACGAACATCCAGGTCGAGCTCTTCTTCATCGAGTTGGGGGTTAACATTTCTACCATGACAATGTCGCGAGGCTAGGAAAAGAAGAAATGCCTCTATAGCTACCTACCCAGCAGCCTTGGAAGATACAACAAACACAAGGGGCACCACCACCAGTACAATGCTGGAAACAGAAATTTCTCAAAATACCACACAGAGATACCTCAAAAACCCTGTATTTCACAAGATAATGAAAACCCGCACACTTATCCACAAATAATGCAAAAAGAAGATCCCTTTTCTACAAATCAACTAGACCCACGCGGCTCCTTTTACAGTCAGCCTCTTTCTCTTATCCTCACAGTCCTCCCCCGAGGACTAGCCACACTTTGAAAACACCATCGGTGGCCCTTTGCCAACCTTGTGCTCGCCAGCAGCTCTAGTGAAACCCAACTTCAAACGTGGCCTACCAGCCTCGCTGTCCTGCACCCCAAAGGCGGTCACCTTTCACACGTAGGCGTCCCCCGCCTGTCTTCAGCAGCCACAGCTAGCCCAAGCAAAACCTTACCATCATCCTTAACTACAACAACAGCACCAAGGCGGCTCTCTCTAGCCCGTTGCCAGCCTACACTTGTCACGTCTCCCTCCACTCCAGTCTGTTTTGCGAGCCACCAACGCGCCAGCCAATCTGTCTGTAGCCAACCGCTACCTCTACTTCACAGGCTCCCTCTGCCACCACACCTCTGCTCTCCTACCTTCTTTGGAGAAGCCTCTCCTATCCTTTTACAAGGTGGCCACCACCTCAACAGCCTCCAGCCTTCAATTCTCTTGCTTCCTTTTTCACTGTCTCCTGCCCGTTGCCCTTGACGTGCGCTCACCTGAGAAGCCCCCGTGTGTGTGCAGCTGCGCCAACCTGTCACCTAGCAACTCCTCTGCGACCCACTGCACTCGCTACAGTCACCAGCCCGTCGCTCGCTAAGGCTTCCCATCGCTACACCTTACGCTTCAGCCACGCCAGCCACTTCAAACCTTTACACTTCACAAGGGAGGCCCCCGTCGCTACACTAGCAGCCCTGTCTTCTTCAGCTTCTCTGTCGCCCAGAACTGCTCTCTGCAAGGCGGCCCACGTCGGCCTTTAATGCCAACACCTCTCTATTGCAGACCTACAGCTGCGCTCGAGGAAACCCCCCTAATATCACAAGGCGACTCCCTCCTGCACTTGGCTGCACACGCCCGAGAGCCCCCTCAGCAGACGGCCATCACCTCAAAAGCGGCCAGCAGCACCTGCAAACACACGATTACCCCTAGCACCTTCTCTACTTTAAGGGCGACCTCCTCCTTAACACGACGGCCACCTAACAAAAGCACCTCACCCGTGCCTCTACAGCTCTGCGCCGTCTTCTGAAGAAGCCTCTCCTAGCAGCTTGTGCTCCCCAGCTTGTCTCTGCAACAGAGGCCGCGTGACCTTTTTTCTAGCCGGCCGTCTCCTCTTCTGCACGTTCCACCCCCCCGTCTCTTTTTCATCCACTAGCTCGCCAACCTTCTACTCGTTTCCATTGCTATGCTGGCCAACGTGTTGGCAACAACACAAACCTCCATGTGGTCTTTTTCATTGCAGGCCACGTGGATCATTATTTATCATTTTTTGTAAGGCCTAGAAAATGGCCATAATGCTTTTCACACCATGAAGATCTAACTTATGCACATATTAAATTGGCTGTCCAACCATTAATTGCCCACCTTCTTTCACACACCTTCAAATGCAACTTAGTGCCCACTCTATTTTTTAGGGACACGCACACAAACAAGGCTAAGTAGCTGATACCACCTTCAGCGGACCACGCTCCGGACAGGCCTGCAACAAGCCAAAAAACAAACCATTCACCCAAAGCATCTGGCAACGCATTCAAAGCCAACCTCTTCACACCTGTCATGCACACGTATGTACACAAGCCCAAAAACGCCTTTCAAAAAAACTCCTAACATACTTTGCCAACCCCCCAGCCTGCTAGAGCATTCATGCTCAGCAGCAAAACACAAAGTCTAATAGCTATCCACCAGGATCAAAAGGAAATCTCGATGCATCTACCTTCCAATCCTTCAAGCATTTTCCTTTGTTAAATAACCATTGATACATCCTGTTATGGTCTTCCACTTTCAGCAACCCCCTGAGTTCTTCATATATGGCTTCATCAATATATACTGCATTTCCTTCTCCATACCAGCTCACATGGTCTTGTGATGGAAACAACCATTCTTCACCTCTACTCTCGTCTGACACATTTGATTCCCACTCATAATCATATACTGATTTAACAAGCACCTGATCATCAACTTTCACCTCACGGTCATCCAATTTGCAACCCACATCATTGGCTTCCACAACTCTCCCTGTGGACAAACTGCCAGACCAAGACTATAGCCAAACCACTCATCCATATGCTGAGCATCAACATGTGGTGTGTCCACCATATACCCATTTCCCTTCAGCCCATCAACATCAAACACAACAACTTCATGCACTGTAGACTCATCATTCTCACTTCCCTGTAGTTTCTCCAGCTTCAAGACCATTGGTGATCCTTCAAGATTCTCCACATCTTGCACAGGCATCCCTACCAAGTCTAAGCTCTCTAAACTCCCAGGCAAAGCATCTTGGTCCCCTCAACCAACAATAATAGCCTCACATGCATTCTCACAACTGACAACCGACTCATTCCCTTGGGCATGACAAGAAACACACACCTTATGATCAGCATCCGCACATGCAAAATCCATCATGTCATCATCCAGAATAGCATCTAACTCATCATCAGTCACACCACCACTCCCTTCTTGCACAATTGGTATGCAAGCATTTGTTACCTTCTCCAAGGAAACCAATTCCAACAGATCATCCAGTGCATTATCAAGAACACAGTCTAGCTCATCATCCACATCTTCTTCTCTTGCCCACTGCACAGCCACAGTTAAAAGCATATGCATTAACATTTTGCAACCAAAATCCTTGGGCCTCTGATTACCTGGCTCATAAGCATTCACTGTTGTGGAAAAATTTCCGTCTTTTTCCAGCATAGCATTCCCAGACCTCATAACCCCAAATTCACCTGACTCTGGCTCCCACATGCCTGGTTGCTCAAGCATTAGTTCTTCTTCAACCGGTTCAATAAGAAAATTCCCAGAATCCAGCAGATAAGCATTGCTCTCACTCACAGGATCATCCGTGACCAGCTTTCCACTTCCACTGTCCTCTTCGGAAGAGAGACTCATTTCCGAAGGTGCTTCAAGCATCATCTTGTCCTCTACTTCCTCATTGCCAACCACCTTTGGTTCTTTTTTAGGCTCAAGATTTTCCCTTGTCTCACCCCTCGTGTCAAATCTTGCTAGATCCTCCATTTGCAATCCATCTCCTTCAATCTCTTTGTCTACTTGCTCTTCCACTCCATCCTCTTCTTGTAGATCATCTTCTGTATCACCCCTCCTCCCCTTAAGTTCCTGAACTGGCTCTTTAAGCCAAGAGAAGCATCTGTCGACATCTAAATCCCTGCCTATGATTGGCATAACCTTATTCTCTGCAAGAATCTTCTCTGCTTGAACTTTAGAAGCATAAATAACATCACTTAACACACCCTGACTAGTGGAAACATTATCAAAAATCTGGTAATTCTCATAACCATAAGCTGGCATAACATCCACCGCTATAGACTTCACAGTGCTCTCATTAAACTGCCCAAAATCCTTGGTGACTACCTTAGGATTTACCTGGTACATTCCCCTGCCAATTTGTTGGTACATAGTAGGTGTTTGTTGCACAAAATCAACTTGGACCATATTCACATCAAGACAACCATTCTTGACCACTTTGTCTTCCTTGATCATCCCATAATCCGCCATTTTCTTTAGCTTCCATTCTTTCTCTTCCGCAATCCTCACCGCCTCTTCATAAGTAGAAGGTTGCTTCAAGTCCACTTTTACCAAACAAACTTTGCTTCAAACCTGCTATGAATTGCATCTTCTTCACAAACACGGGGGGAACTTCTGTTTCAAGATCTAAACACCATCTTGTCCATAGCTCATTGAAAATTGTAACATAACTTGCCACACTCTGGCTTTCACCTTGCTTTAGCTGCTGGAGCTCCTGCCAAACATCATTGGGATCTTCTCTTCTCTGAAACTCCTTTATAAGGGCTTCTCTCAAATTTTCCACCATCGTCATTCTAGATGGGCTACCAATCATTCTTTTTGCTTCAAACCCTCGAAGCCATGTACGCGCTGTGTCCTTCAAAAAGATCTGAAAGAGCCTTAAAATTTGATCCGGATTATCCATATGGTTGGTAATACATGCTACCTCCATTTGCTCCAAGAAATCCTCTACATCCTCATTCTTTTCACCGTGAAATTCAGGATAAGCAAACGCCATGGTTGCAACCTGTAAACTGAAGGAACCTGAAGAAAGATCCTCAGTGGGGGCACCAAAAAACTGTCGGGAGGCTGGGAAAAGAAGAAATGCCTCTATAGCTACCTACCTAGCAGCCTTGGAAGATACAACAAACACAAGGGGCACCACCAGTACAATGCTGGAAACAGAAATTTCTCAAAATACCACACAGAGATACCTCAAAAACCCTGTATTCCACAAGATAATGAAAACCCGCACACTTATCCACAAATAATGCAAAAAGAAGAGTGACAGACGGTAAAACTTCAGTGGCAAGTTACCGTTGGCTTCTAGGTTACGCTAACTCCTTCCTTTATATAAGTCGTAACTTTTACTTGTCGCTCACAGTAATCTTACTCCCATCAATCTCCTTTCTTTCTTAATCTCCTTCATGGCTTGGCAACAGGAATTAGTTTTATCCCTGATGATTTCTCACCTTCAAGACGCTCTATTTTGGCTTAGGTGGAGTAGAGTAACAAGACATAAGACTCTATATATTTTTCAACAAGGGAAGGCTTCTATTTATAGGAAAATTTGAGCTCCTAACCAAACAAACCGATTCTAGAATTTTCCAAGTCAGTTTGGTCACTTTTTGACCATTTTTAGGTCAGTTAAGCTAACTTTTTGGAACTAGACTTGGATTAGGAGAGAGGAGAGATAAAATATCTTAATTTTTATGAGTTTAAAACTCATTCAAGCATGTGAAATATGCACCTCCTTTAAAGAACTCCCCTTCCTTACATATGTGTCATAATGGAATCATTTTAATATTGCTCATAGTTTTTTACTAATAAACCTTGTACATTTTCAACTCTTCACCTCATGTGAGCATTTACTCATTTTTGGGTATTTTCTTTTTTACAATTTGGATTTATCTCCTCCCTACACATGGATTGATGCTATTGGCCCATAGGAACCTTAATTGGACCATAGTCTAAAGATTTCTGAAAATCTAGACCCTTAGGCTAAGGTTCTTTATACCTATTTCCAATTAATTCCAATTGCACATTGAAAAATTCTTTTTTAAATTTCTGTTTCAGGGGAACTCATCTGAATTATAAGAGATATTTTTCTATCCAAAAATATTCAAAATCTGAATATTCTCTCTCTAGAATATTTTCTCTCTCTAGGTTAAAACAGCCACAAACAAGATCTCTTATATCTCAGAAAAGAAATTGATTACAGGGGAATATACTAGACATCAAAAAGGGGTTGGGAGAGGAATCTTGGAAAGACGGTAAAACTTCAGTGGCAAGTTACCGTTGGCTTCTAGGTTACGCTAACTCCTTCCTTTATATAAGTCGTAACTTTTACTTGTCGCTCACAGTAATCTTACTCCCATCAATCTCCTTTCTTTCTTAATCTCCTTCATGGCTTGGCAACAGGAATTAGTTTTATCCCTGATGATTTCTCATCTTCAAGACGCAAGAGAGTCTGTGAAGAAAGACTTTATAGAACAGTATGAGCGCTCACTTTTTCCTCACCTAGGAACTTCTGTAGCGCAGACCAAATGGCGGACCTATCAAAACATAACTAGGGTAACACCCTGGGGTCAGCAGCACTTTCGTAACAATGTCTGCTTGGCCATGGTTATTGAAGCTTGGGTTTGGGTCCTCGATACTACTGCGTCATGAGATCAAGGCATCTTGGGTTTTCTGAGCGGGTCTTCTTACTGGCGTGTTTTCTTCCTCATGAGAAGATATGCCTTTATCCCGTTTTTGGCTTGCCTCTCAGAGGTCCTTTTGTTAGATCACCTCATACCACTGAGATAGGTGCGGCAATAACCAGCAGAATCATTCCCATAGATGAGTTACCCTATACTTGTGCAGCTTGTGAGGACTGCTTTTGTGACCATATGATGGACGGGCTTATGGAAGTGTAAAGAGTTCTTCTATCTTTACTGTATAAGTTCCGAGAATGAATAAAGTTTAAATCTTGTTCTTATTTTGAATCTTGCTCTCTTTAAGACTTTTCTTGGTGGTTAATCTTGATTAAAATTTTCCTCTAAGTCTCATATTCGTTCGCCTTGCGAAATTATCCCAAGTTGCGAGATGAGGACATCTCGCGTTTTTTAAGTGGGGTAGAATGTAAGATTCCTCCCCCAACCCCTTTTTGATGTCTAGTATATTCCCCTGTAATCAATTCCTTTTCTGAAATATAAGAGATCTTGTTTGTGGCTGTTTTAACCTAGAGAGAGAAAATATGCTAGAGAGAGAATATTCAGATTATGAATATTTTTGGATAGAAAATTAACTCATCTTATTAAAATAAGTTTCCTTGAAATAGAAATTCAAAAAGAATTTTTCAATGTGCAATTGGAATTAAATGGAAATAAGTATAAAGAACCTTAGTCTAAGGGTCTAGATTTTCAGAAATTTTTAGATTATGGTCCAATTAAGGTTCCTATGGGCCAATAGCATCAATCCATGTGTAGGGAGGAGATAAATCCAATTTGTAAAAGAAGATACCCAAAAATGAGTAAATGCTCACATAAGATGAAGAGTTGAAAATGTACAAGATTTATTAGTAAAAAAACTATGAGCAATATTAAAAATATGAGATATTTTGGGTATCCAAAAATGAGTAAATGCTCACATAAGATGAAGAGTTGAAAATGTACAAGGTTTATTAGTAAATAAACACATATGTAAGGAAGGGAAGTTCTTTAAAGGAGGTGCATATTTCACATAAGATGAAGAGTTGAAAATGTACAAGGTTTATTAGTAAATAAACACATATGTAAGGAAGGGGAGTTCTTTAAAGGAGGTGCATATTTCACATAAGATGAAGAGTTGAAAATGTACAAGGCTTATTAGTAAAAAAACTATGACACATATGTAAGGAAGAGGAGTTCTTTAAAGGAGGTGCATATTTCACATAAGATGAAGAGTTGAAAATGTACAAGGTTTATTAGTAAAAAACTATGAGCAATAAAATTTTGACACATATGTAAGGAAGGGGAATTCTTTAAAGGAGGTGCATATTTCACATGCTTGAATGAGTTTTAAACTCAAAAATAATGTGATATTTTTATCTCTCATCTCTCTTGAACCAAACCAAATCAAAATGGAACCAAACCGAATCAAAAAGTAACCAAACGAGGTCCAAATCTAGTCCAAATTCAACCAAACTGACTTGGAAAATTCTAGAATCAGTTTGTTTGGTTAGGAGCTCAAATTTTCCTATAAATAGAAGCCTCCCCTTGTTGAAAAAAACATAGTGTCTTATGCTTTGTCACTCTACTCCACCTAAGTCAAATTAGATAGAGTCTTATGCTTTGTTACTCTACTCCACCTAAGCCAAATTAGATAGAGTCTTATGCCTTGTTACTCTACTCCACCTAAGCCAAATTAGATAGAGTCTTATGCTTGTTACTCTACTCCACCTAAGCCAAAATATAGAGTGTCTTAGGCATTGTTACTCTACTCTACCTAAGCCAAGAGTTGTGAATTCTTTAATAATTCACTAGTTATGATACTTCTCTCTTTCTTCAATCCCCATTGGTGGCTCCATCAACATACTAAACCAATTGATTGGTTGGGGGCCTCTACCGTGAATAAAGAATCAAGCAAATTATAAGGTAAGTATATTGAATTTTGATCTTTCTATAATTTCTCAATGATTCTCTCTTCTCAACCCCTTTCAAGCTTGAGAAGTTTAATTGGTATGGTTTTTTAATTGCTATTGAAGTTAATTGGTGAATGGTAGTGAAGAGTTACATAATTTAATAAATGCTATAGAAGTTAAATTCCATTTATGTTTAAATTCTAATGGTTTTTATGTAATTTCTCTCTCTCACTCAAGAAATGGTCATACTCATGAACCATTCTCAATCCAAATGGAACTTTTCATAAAGCCTTTCCTTAATCCAAGATTAAGCTATGCTTGAGGCCAAATTAATGGCTTTTTGCTATGCTTTTAGTTTATGCACATTGATGATTCAATCCATTATGGATTGATGATCCAATTAGAGACCATTCTAATTGTTTTCTTAATGATCCAATTAGAGACCATTATGGATTGATGATCCAATTAGAGACCATTATGGATTGATGATCCAATTAGAGACCATTCTAATTATTTCTTTAATAATGAGCTTTATCCCTTAGAAAAAAAAAATTGAGATTTATCAGTCATAGTAGCGGAGCTATGGCAAAATTCTTATAGAAATTACGCATAAAATAAATTCATTCAAAGTATAAAAAGAGGAATTCCTACCATATTCTAGGAACTATCATCCTAGATTAATTAAAAGAATTTTATTATGCATGGAGATGTGGATGTTGCATGTAGATGTAGATGTATAGATGTAGATGTGGATGTGGATGGGGATGTATGCATGTAGATGTAGGTGTATAGACGTAGATATGGATGTAGAGGTGGATGTATGCATGTAGATGTAGATGTATAGAGGTGAATGTGAATGTGGATGTGGATGTATGCATGTAGAAATAGATGTGTAGATGAGGATGTAAATAGAGATGTGGATGGATGCATGTAGATGTAGAGGTATAGATGTAGATGTGAATGGAGATGTGGATGTATACATGTAGATGTAGATGTATAGATGTAGATGTGGATGTGGAGGTGGGTGGATGCATGTAGATGTAGATGTATAGATGTAGATGGGAATGGAGATATGGATGTATGCATGTAGATGTAGTTGTGAATGGAGATGTATATGTATACATGTAGATGTAGATGTATAGATGTAGATGTGGATGTGGATGGGGATGTATGCATGTAGATGTAGGTGTATAGACGTAGATATGGATGTAGAGGTGGATGTATGCATGTAGATGTAGATGTATAGAGGTGAATGTGAATGTGGATGTGGATGTATGCATAGGGATGTAGATGTATGCATGTAGATGTGAATGTACGCATATAGTTGTGGATGTATGGATGTGAATATACGATTGTGATGTGAGGGAATCTGAAGTGATGAGATGGAAATGATGTGATGGGATGAGTATACATATAAATGGATTATGGAATAAGTAATGTAGATTGAGGAGGGATAATGTGGAAAAATGAAAGTTAAAATAGAAATTGTATTGTAAACTGTTTGTAAATGCTGTTTGTAAATGCTATCTGTAAATGATTGTTTTATGTCAAGAATGCTGGGGGGAGCATTTTGACCGTCTTGTGATTAAGGTCGTGATGAGAAAGTTGCAACTGCTGACGGGGAGTCAATGAAGGACGTCTCGCGTAGCAAGGTCGGCCGAGGTCTTGACCAGCCTCGGTGCGATTAAAATGGTGAGCTTCCGGTATGGTGGATGAGGGGCCAAGGAAGCGGCCTATGCGTGAAGCGCTAGGTTACCTGCGAAGGATCCTAGAGGGTGCTGACCATACGGTGCTCGGGCTCTGGGTTGCCTAGGATACCCACGCGTGCGTCGAGGAAGATATTGGAACAGAGTTGGAGTTGTTTTCTGAAATCGAGCATGGATCTGGTTGATTGACCTTGCTGGTCTTCAATGGATGAGTCCATGGCTCCTTATATGGATCTGTTGGTTGATCTTGCTGATCTTCAACGAGAGTCCATCATGTTAAGTGATTATATTGCCAAGTATTATGGGCTAGGAACTATCGAAACGGCTCCTGAGCGTTCTAGTTGCCAATGATGCCATAGATACTCTGATGAAGGAATGATGGGAAATTAAGAATCAATTGGATAAATTGGAAGATGGTGATCAATGATACTATGGTTTTATTAAAGGATTGTTTTAAACTGGTTGAATCTGGTTGAAAAAGGCAATTTCATATTGGGTGTGTGAGTGGTGTGACTAGTTTTATTTTGCATGAACATCTGGCTAGGGGGCCTTGGAACTCTTTTCCTTGGTACCCGGGACAAAACCTAACCAAATTTTTAATTGGATCCCATCACTACAGTGGTTGGGCGGTTGGCTAACCCATGGGATTGGATGGGGTTAGGCTGGACTGATGGATCCGTAAATCGAGACTCAAACTTTTGTTTTTAAGATAGAAAAAAAAAAAAATCCCGGACAGAAACTGTTCTATGGATAGGAATCAACGGCTGTGCCTCTTGAATGGAGAAAAAAGCGTTGATCCCAATGATCCAAGTGCAAGTTTCTTCCTTGAACTGACTAAGTATCTTATAGATGTAATCGGATCATCTCGATCAGAAATGATCTTGACTACGTTAGAGTAAAAAGTTATCCTGGTGGAATCGCCCGTGCTTTCCGGTAGAGGAAGTTTTTCCGGGTTCGGTTTTGGAACAACCGACGGATTAGTCTCTTATCCGGATATCCGTGGGCGAGGCCCCGAGTGTGGGACCCCTGTCCCGCGCGAGAAGCGCTACTTCCGCTGCCAGTACCCTGAATCCGTTGCTCGGTGGGAAAAGGGATCTTACAGTTGGTTTCAGAGCCAGCTTAATAAAGATCAACTGAGAAGACAAATATGTCGAAAATTTATCAAGAAACACAAAAAGGTTATAATTGTGTGATATAACTCATACAATTTGATATTCAAACTGAAATTCATAATTTGGTAATTGGTTCTTCAGATGGAAGTACCGCAATTATATAGAAACCTTGACTTGCTTGAGGCCTAGACATGATAGTATTTACCTTATAATTCCAAGGGCCGTGACTACCCGTATATACCGAGAGTATACTGTAGCTCTTTACTGACAGTATATACGAGTAAATCTAAGACTTGAAATTATAAGCGTTAATGCTATCCAGATGATGATTTCGAATGCTATCCAGATGATGATTTCGAATGTGATTGATATGATTTTTAATTCTGTTTGAGAATTGATGAATTGATTTGGATTTTGATTGAAAATGCTGATTGAAAAAAAAATGTTGATTTTTAAAAATTAGTTGAAATATAATGAAACCACAATGAGGGGGAATGGGACGAGTCCCTGTGATGATATTCATAACTAGAATGATGATAACGAATTCAGCAAATCACTATGAGACTAGTGGGTTGTGCTGTCAGATTGCTACTATTAATACTTGACCGGTAGATCAAGTTAAGGGATGTCAAATTGAGAACTTGCTTGACTAAAATTTCCGTGCGGAGGAATGTTTCGAAGGAAACTTTTCGGTCTAATGGACTATTATCATGTTAAAGATATGAATGATATAATCTGAATGAATTGTTATTTAATGATGAGTTCTATATAAGGGATATTTATCCCAGTGTTCTGTTGGGTTGACCGCCCAGAATATAAGGAACCCCAGAATAAAATTGGATCTTAAGAATAAGAGCTGTCCTCTACCTTGCGAGATGAGGACATCTCGCACTTTTTAAGTGGGGTAGGATGTAAGATTCCTCCCCAGCCTTCGAGGTATATAGGAGTAAGAATCTCCCTTTCGGATCTTATAATTATTCCCTCTCTAAAATAAAAGAAAGTTTCTGTTTAAAAAAGGAATACCCTTTTCCTAAAATACTTCTCAGGAGTCACGCCTATTTTAAGGATTTAGAACAATGAGTTTAGAAGTGAGAATCGGTGTTTTGGATACCAAGGTTTTGGTTTTCATTCGAGTATGGCCCAAAAGAAGTTCTTTATCTCTTGGGGAGTATAAGAAGTTATCCCCCAGATATTGTGATCCTTATATCTGAATTCAATGAAAGTAGGTGACTTAGCCTACAAGTTTCTTTTATCTCCTCATCTCAAAATTCTTAATGCTTTCTATAGAAAAATGTGTCAAACACAAATCATGGAAAGACGGTAAAACTTCAGTGGTAAGTTACCGTTGGCTTCTAGGTTACGCTAGCTCCTTCCTTTATATAAGTCGTAACTTTTACTTGTCACTCACAGTAATCTTACTCCCATCAATCTTCTTTCTTTCTTAATCTCCTTCATGGCTTGGCAACAGGAATTAGTTTTATCCCTGATGATTTCTCACCTTCAAGACGCAAGAGAGTCTGTGAAGAAAGACTTTATAGAACAGTATGAGCGCTCACTTTTTCCTCACCTAGGAACTTCTGTAGCGCAGACCAAATGGCGGACCTATCAAAACATAACTAGGGTAACACCCTGGGGTCAGCAACACTTTCGTAACAATGTCCGCTTGGCCATGGTTATTGAAGCTTTGGGTTTGGGTCCCCGATACTACTGTGTCATGAGATCAAGGCATCTTGGGTTTTCTGAGCGGGTCTTCTTACTGGCATGTTTTCTTCCTCACGAGAAGATATGCCTTTACCCCATTTTTGGCTTGCCTCTCAGAGGTCCTTTTGTTAGATCACCTCATACCACTGAGATAGGTGCGGCAATAACCAGTAGAATCATTCCCATAGATGAGTTACCCTATACTTGTGCAGCTTGTGAGGACTGCTTTTGTGACCATATGATGGACGGGCTTATGGAAGTGTAAAGAGTTCTTCTATCTTTACTGTATAAGTCCCGTGAATGAATAAAGTTTAAATCTTGTTCTTATTTTGAATCTTGCTCTCTTTAAGACTTTTCTTGGTGGTTAATCGTGATTAAAATTTTTCTCTAAGTCTCATATTCGTGCATCTTACGAAATTATTCCAAGTTGCGAGATGAGGACATCTCGCGTTTTTTAAGTGGGGTAGAATGTAAGATTCCTCCCCCAACCCCTTTTTGATGTCTAGTATATTCCCCTGTAATCAATTCCTTTTCTGAAATATAAGAGATCTTGTTTGTGGCTGTTTTAACCTAGAGAGAGAGAAAATATTCTAGAGAGAGAATATTCAGATTTTGAATATTTTTGGATAGAAAAATATCTCTTATAATTCAGATGAGTTCCCCTGAAACAGAAATTTAAAAAGAATTTTCCAATGTGCAATTGGAATTAATTGAAAATAGGTATAAAGAACCTTAGCCTAAGGGTCTAGATTTTCAGAAATCTTTAGACTATGGTCCAATTAAGGTTTCTATGGGCCAATAGTATCAATCCATGTGTAGGGAGGAGATAAATCCAAATTGTAAAAAGAAAATACCCAAAAATGAGTAAATGCTCACATGAGGTGAAGAGTTGAAAATGTACAAGGTTTATTAGTAAAAAACTATGAGCAATATTAAAAATATGAGATATTTTGGGAATAATGATTTTATTATGACACATATGTAAGGAAGGGGGAGTCCCTTAAATGCTCACATAAGATGAAGAGTTGAAAATGTACAAGGTTTAGTAGTAAAAAAAAACTATGAGCAATATTAAAATGATTCCATTATGACACCTATGTAAGGAAGGGGGAGTTCTTTAAAGGAGGTGCATATTTCACATAAGATGAAGAGTTGAAAATGTACAAGGTTTATTAGTAAAAAAGTATGAGCAATATTAAAATGATTCCATTATGACACATATGTAAGGAAGGGGAGTTTCTTAAAGGAGGTGCATATTTCCCTTAAATGATTTTATTATGACACATATGTAAGGAAGGGGAGTCCCTTAAATGCTCACATAAGATGAAGAGTTGAAAATGTACAAGGTTTATTAGTAAAAAACTATGAACAATATTAAAATGATTCCATTATGACACATATGTAAGGAAGGGGAGTTCTTTAAAGGAGGTGCATATTTCATATGCTTGAATGAGTTTTAAACTCATAAAAATTAAGATATTTCATCTCTCCTCTCTCCTCATTCAAGTCTAGTTTCAAAAAGTTAGCTTAATTGACCTAAAAATGGTCAAAAAGTGACCAAACTGACTTGGAAAATTCTAGAATCAGTTTGTTTGGTTAGGAGCTCAAATTTTCCTATAAATAGAAGCCTCCCCTTGTTGAAAAAAACATAGTCTCTTATGCTTTGTTACTCTACTCCACCTAAGCCAAAAATATATAGTCTCTTATGCTTTGTTACTCTACTCCACCTAAGTCAAAAATATATAGTCTCTTATGCTTGTTACTCTACTCCACCTAAGCCAAATTAGATAGAGACTTATGCTTGTTACTCTACTCCACCTAAGCTAAAATATATAGTGTCTTATGCCTTGTTACTCTACTCTACCTAAGCCAAGAACTGTGAATTCTTTAATAATTCACTAGTTTTTAATACTTCTCTCTTTCTTCAATCCCCATTGGTGGCTCCATCAACATACTAAACCAATTGATTGGTTGGGGGCCTCTACCGTGAATAAAGAATCAAGCAAATTATAAGGTAAGTATATTGAATTTTGATCTTTTCTATAATTACTCAATGATTCTCTATTCTCAACCCCTCTCAAGCTTGAGAAGTTTAATTGGTATGGTTTTTTAATTGCTATTGAAGTTAATTGGTGAATGGTAGTGAAGAGTTACATAATTTAATAAATGCTATAGAAGTTAATTTTTATTTATGTTTAAATTCTAATGGTTTTTATGTAATTTCTCTCTCTCACTCAAGAAAATGGTCATACTCATGAACCATTCTCAATCCAAATGAAGCTTTTCATATAGCCTTTCCTTAATCCAAGATTAAGCTATGCTTGAGGCCAAATTAATGGCTTTTTGCTATGCTTTTAGTTCATGCACATTGATGATTCAATCCATTATGGATTGATGACCCAATTAGAGACCATTCTAATTGTTTTCTTAATGATCCAATTAGAGACCATTATGGATTGATGATCCAATTAGAGACCATTCTAATTATTTCTTTAATAATGAGCTTTATCCCTTAGAAAAAAATTGAGATTTATCAGTCATAGTAGCGGAGCTATGGCAAAATTTTTATAGAAATTACGCATAAAATAAATTCATTCAAAGTATAAAAAGAGGAATTCCTACCATATTCTAGGAACCATCATCCTAGATTAATTAAAAGAATTTTATTATGCATGGAGATGTGGATGTTGCATGTAGATGTAGATGTATGGATGTGAGTGTGAATGTGGAGGTAGATGTATGCATGGGACGTGGATGTATGCATGTAGAAATAGATGTGTAGATGAGGATGTAAATGGAGATGTGGATGGATGCATGTAGATGTAGAGGTATAGATGTAGATGTGAATGGAGATGTGGATGTATACATGTAGATGTAGATGTATAGATGTAGATGTGGATGGATGCATGTAGATGTAGATGTATAGATGTAGATGGGAATGGAGATGTGGATGTATACATGTAGATGTAGATGTATAGATGTAGATGTGGATGTGGAGGTGGATGGATGCATGTAGATGTAGATGTATAGATGTAGATGGGAATGGAGATATGGAGGTATGCATGTAGATGTAGTTGTGAATGGAGATGTATATGTATACATGTAGATGAGATGTATAGATGTAGATGTGGATGTGGATGGGGATGTATGCATGTAGATGTAGGTGTATAGACGTAGATGTGGATGTATGCATGTAGATGTAGATGTATAGATGTGGATGTGAATGTGGAGTGGATGTATGCATGTAGATGTAGATGTATGGAGGTGAATGTGAATGTGGATGTGGATGTATGCATAGGGATGTAGATGTATGCATGTAGATGTGAATGTACGCATATAGTTGTGGATGTATGGATGTGAATATACGATTGTGATGTGAGGGAATCTGAAGTGATGAGATGGAAATGATGTGATGGGATGAGTGTACATATAAATGGAATATGGAATAAGTAATGTAGATTGAGGAGGGATAATGTGGAAAAATGAAAGTTAAAATAGAAATTGTATTGTAAACTGTTTGTAAATGCTGTTTGTAAATGCTGTCTGTAAATGATTGTTTTATGTCAAGAATGCTGGGGGGAGCATTTTGACCGTCTTGTGATTAAGGTCGTGATGAGAAAGTTGCAACTGCTGACGGGGAGTCAATGAAGGACGTCTCGCGTAGCAAGGTCGGCCGAGGTCTTGACCAGCCTCGGTGCGATTAAAATGGTGAGCTTCCGGTACGGTGGATGAGGGGCCAAGGAAGCGGCCTATGCGTGAAGCGCTAGGTTACCTGCGAAGGATCCTAGAGGGTGCTGACCATACGGTGCTCGGGCTCTGGGTTGCCTAGGATACCCACGCGTGCGTCGAGGAAGATATTGGAACAGAGTTGGAGTTGTTTTCTGAAATCGAGCATGGATCTGGTTGATTGACCTTGCTGGTCTTCAATGGATGAGTCCATGGCTCCTTATATGGATCTGTTGGTTGATCTTGCTGATCTTCAACGAGAGTCCATCATGTTAAGTGATTATATTGCCAAGTATTATGGGCTAGGAACTATCGAAACGGCTCCTGAGCGTTCTAGTTGCCAATGATGCCATAGATACTCTGATGAAGGAATGATGGGAAATTAAGAATCAATTGGATAAATTGGAAGATGGTGATCAATGATACTATGGTTTTATTAAAGGATTGTTTTAAACTGGTTGAATCTGGTTGAAAAAGGCAATTTCATGGGGTGTGTGAGTGGTGTGACTAGTTTTATTTTGCATGAACATCCGGCTAGGGGGCCTTGGAACTCTTTTCCTTAGTACCCGGGACAAAACCTAACCAAATTTTTAATTGGATCCCATCACTACAGTGGTTGGGCGGTTGGCTAACCCATGGGATTGGATGGGGTTAGGCTGGACTGATGGATCCGTAAATCGAGACTCAAACTTTTGTTTTTACGATAGAAAAAAAAAAATAAATCCCGGACAGAAACTGTTCTATGGATAGGAATCAACAGCTGTGCCTCTTGAATGGGGAAAAAAGCGTTGATCCCAATGATCCAAGTGCAAGTTTCTTCCTTGAACTGACTAAGTATCTTATAGATGTAATCGGATCATCTCGATCAGAAATGATCTTGACTACGTTAGAGTAAAAAGTTATCCTGGTGGAATCGCGCGTGCTTTCCGGTAGAGGAAGTTTTTCCGGGTTCGGTTTTGGAACAACCGACGGATTAGTCTCTTATCCGGATATCCGTGGGCGAGGCCCCGAGTGTGGGACCCCTGTCCCGCGCGAGAAGCGCTACTTCCGCTGCCAGTACCCTGAATCCGTTGCTCGGTGGGAACAGGGATCTTACATGCCTGGTTGCTCAAGCATTAGTTCTTCTTCAACCGGTTCAATAAGAAAATTCCCAGAATCCAGCAGATAAGCATTGCTCTCACTCACAGGATCATCCGTGACCAGCTTTCCACTTCCACTGTCCTCTTCGGAAGAGAGACTCATTTCCGAAGGTGCTTCAAGCATCATCTTGTCCTCTACTTCCTCATTGCCAACCACCTTTGGTTCTTTTTTAGGCTCAAGATTTTCCCTTGTCTCACCCCTCGTGTCAAATCCTGCTAGATCCTCCATTTGCAATCCATCTCCTTCAATCTCTTTGTCTACTTGCTCTTCCACTCCATCCTCTTCTTGTAGATCATCTTCTGTATCACCCCTCCTCCCCTTAAGTTCCTGAACTGGCTCTTTAAGCCAAGAGAAGCATCTGTCGACATCTAAATCCCTGCCTATGATTGGCATAACCTTATTCTCTGCAAGAATCTTCTCTGCTTGAACTTTAGAAGCATAAATAACATCACTTAACACACCCTGACTAGTGGAAACATTATCAAAAATCTGGTAATTCTCATAACCATAAGCTGGCATGACATCCACCGCTATAGACTTCACAGTGCTCTCATTAAACTGCCCAAAATCCTTGGTGACTACCTTAGGATTTACCTGGTACATTCCCCTGCCAATTTGTTGGTACATAGTAGGTGTTTGTTGCACAAAATCAACTTGGACCATATTCACATCAAGACAACCATTCTTGACCACTTTGTCTTCCTTGATCATCCCATAATCCGCCATTTTCTTTAGCTTCCATTCTTTCTCTTCCGCAATCCTCACCGCCTCTTCATAAGTAGAAGGTTGCTTCAAGTCCACTTTTACCAAACAAACTTTGCTTCAAACCTGCTATGAATTGCATCTTCTTCACAAACACGGGGGGAACTTCTGTTTCAAGATCTAAACACCATCTTGTCCATAGCTCATTGAAAATTGTAACATAACTTGCCACACTCTGGCTTTCACCTTGCTTTAGCTGCTGGAGCTCCTGCCAAACATCATTGGGATCTTCTCTTCTCTGAAACTCCTTTATAAGGGCTTCTCTCAAATTTTCCACCATCGTCATTCCAGATGGGCTACCAATCATTCTTTTTGCTTCAAACCCTCGAAGCCATGTACGCGCTGTGTCCTTCAAAAAGATCTGAAAGAGCCTTAAAATTTGATCCGGATTATCCATATGGTTGGTAATACATGCTACCTCCATTTGCTCCAAGAAATCCTCTACATCCTCATTCTTTTCACCGTGAAATTTAGGATAAGCAAACGCCATGGTTGCAACCTGTAAACTGAAGGAACCTGAAGAAAGATCCTCAGTGGGGGCACCAAAAAACTGTCGGGAGGCTGGGAAAAAAAGAAATGCCTCTATAGCTACCTACCTAGCAGCCTTGGAAGATACAACAAACACAAGGGGCACCACCAGTACAATGCTGGAAACAGAAATTTCTCAAAATACCACACAGAGATACCTCAAAAACCCTGTATTCCACAAGATAATGAAAACCCGCACACTTATCCACAAATAATGCAAAAAGAAGATCCCTTTTCTACAAATCAGCTGGACCCATGCGGCTCCTTTTGCAGTCAGCCTCTTTCTCTTCTCCTCACAGTCCTCCCGGGGACTAGCCACACTTTGAAAACACCATCGGCGGCCCTTTGCCAACCCTGTGCTCGCCAGCAGCTCTAGCGAAACCCAGCTTCAAACGTGGCCTACCAGCCTCGCTGTCCTGCACCCCAAAGGCGGTCACCTTTCACACGTAGGCGTCCCCCGCCCGTCTTCAGCAGCCACAGCTAGCCCAAGCAAAACCTTACCATCATCCTTAACTGCAACAATAGCACCAAGGCGGCTCTCTCTAGCCCGTTGCCAGCTACACTTGTCACGTCTCCCTCCACTCCAGTCAGTTGTTGCGAGCCACCAACGCACCAGCCTCTTTGTCTGTAGCCAGCCGCTGCCTCTACTTCACAGGCTCCCTCTGCCACCACACCTCTGCTCTCCTACCTTCTTTGGAGAAGCCTCTCCTATCCTTTTACAAGGCGGCCACCACCTCAACAGCCGCCAGCCTTCAATTCTCTTGCTTCCTTTTTCACTGTCTCCTGCCCGTTGCCCTTGACGTGCGCTCACCTGAGAAGCCCCCGTGTGTGTGCAGCTGCGCCAACCTGTCACCTAGCAACTCCTCTGCGACCCACTGCACTCGCTACAGTCACCAGCCCGTCGCTCGCTAAGGCTTCCCATCGCTACACCTTACGCTTCAGCCACGCCAGCCACTTCAAACCCTTACACTTCACAAGGGAGGCCCCCGTCGCTACACTAGCAGCCCTGTCTTCTTCAGCTTCTCTGTCGCCCAGAATTGCTCTCTGCAAGGCAGCCCACGTCGGCCTTTAACGCCAGCACCTCTCTGTTGCAGACCTGTAGCTGCGCCCGAGGAAACCCCCCTAATATCACAAGGCGACTCCCTCCTGCGCCGCGCCTGGCTGCACACGCCCGAGAGCCCCCTCAGCAGACGGTCATCACCTCAAAAGCGGCCAGCAGCACCTGCAAACACACGATTACCCCAAGCACCTTCTCTATAGCAAGGGCGACCTCCTCCTTAACCCACAACGGCCACCTAACAAAAGCACCTCACCCGTGCCTCTGCAGCTCTGCGCTGTCTTCTGAAGAAGCCTCTCCCAACAGCTTGTGCTCCCTAGCCTGTCTCTACAACAGAGGCCGCGCGACCTTTTTTCTAGCCGGTCGTCTCCTCTTCTGCACGTTCCACCCCCCGTCTCTTTTTCATCCGCTAGCTCGCCAACCTTCTACTCGTTTCCATTGCTATGCTGGCCAACGTGTTGGCAACAACACAAACCTCCACGTGGTCTTTTTCATTGCAGGCCACGTGGATCATTATTTATAATTTTTTGTAAGGCCTAGAAAATGGCCATAATGCTTTTCACACCATGAAGATCTAACTTATGCACATATTAAATTGGCTGTCCAACCATTAATTGCCCACCTTCTTTCACACCTTCAAATGCAACTTAGTGCCCACTCTATTTTTTAGGGATGCGCATACAAACAAGGCTAAGTAGCTGATACCACCTTCAGCGGACCACGCTCCGGACAGGCCTGCAACAAGCCAAAAAACAAACCATTCACCCAGAGCATCTGGCAACGCATTCAAAGCCAACCTCTTCACACCTGCCATGCACACGTATGTACACAAGCCCAAAAACGCCTTTCAGAAAAACTCCTAACAACGACCTCGATCCATGTTCCTATCAATACGAAAATTCTTGTTAAGTCTCTTTATTTATGATTCAATCCAAATTTTGATTCAATTAATTCCGGGGTTCTCTAAATAGGTCGGCTCCCCACAGAATCAAGGGATAAAGATACTCATATAGAACGCATTATCAGTTTTAATAATTCATTCAGAATATCTCATTCATATCTTTAACACAGTAATGGTCCATTAGACTAAATTTTTCCATCTAAACAGTCCTCCATGGGGATTTCAATTTTTCAGATTTTTATCATCCCTTAACTTGATCCACTGTGATCAAAAGTTAACAGTAGTAATCTGGCAGCACAATCCACTAATCTGATAGTGATTGGCTGAAGTCATTAACTTCATTCTAGCTACGAACATTATCACAGGGACTCGTCCCATTCATCCTCATTGCGGTTTTGCTCAGCTTATTACATTTCAACCAATTTTTAGGGATCATCATTTTTCAATCAGAATCCAAATCAACTCATCAGTTCTCAACCAGAATTTAAAAATCATATCAACCACATTTGAATTCATCAACTCGATAGCATTAATGCTTATAATTTCAAGTCTTAGATTTACTCGTATATACAGCTTGTAAAGAGCTGCAGTTATACCCTCGTTTATACAGCCAGTAAAGAGCTGCAGTTATACCCTCGGTATATACATGGGTAGTCACGGTCCTTGGAATTATAAGGTAAATACTATCATGTCTAGGCCTCAAGCAAGTCAGGGATTCCATACAATTGCGGTACTTCCACCTAAAGACCGAATTACCAAATTACGAATTTCAATTTGAATATCAAATTGTATGAATTTTTATCACACAATTACAACCTTTTTGTGCTTCTTGATAAACGTTTGACATATTTGGCTTCTCGGTTGATCCTCATTAGCCAAATGGCTCTGATACCAACTGTAAGATCCCTGTCCCCATCGCGCAATGGATTCGGGGTGCTAGTAGTAGAAGTAGCACATCTTGCGTGGGGCAGGGTCCCACACTCGGGGCCTCACCCACGGATATCCGGACAGGTGACTAATTCCTCGATTCTTCCAAACCGAACTTGGAAAAACTTCTCTTGCCCGGAAAGCACAGGCGATTCCACCAGGATAGCTTTTCCCTAACGTAGTCAAAAGCCTTACTTAACTGAACTGATCTAACCAAACTCGTAAGTTCCATAGTCAGATTCAAGGGACAGATTGCAGACCGATGCTTTTTTCCTCACCGAGAGGCACAGCCGTTGATCCTTTTTTCCATAGAACAATTTTTGTCCGGGATTTACTTCATCTATCGAACTAAACAGAAATTGAGTCTCGATTTACGGACCCATCAGTCCAGCCTAACCCCATCCAGTCCCATGGGTTAGCCAACCGCCCAACCACTGTAGTGATGGGATCCAATTAGGAATTTGGTTAGGTTTTGTCTCGGGTACCAAGGAAAAGAGTTCCTAGGCCCCCTAGCTGGAAGTTCATGCAAACTTAAACTAGTCACACCACTTACGCACCCAATATGAAATTGCCTTTTTCTCAGCATCAGCTAACTTTAAAACAATCCTTTAATGAAACCATTATGTCATTGATCACTATCCTCAAAATCTTTGGTTGAATCCATATTTCTAATCATTCATTCATCGGTGTACTTATGGCATCATTGGCAACCAGAACGCTCACCACCTGTTCACTCAGGGGCCTTTTCTATAGTTCCTAGCTCATAGTAACCGGCAATATATTCACATAACAAAATGGAATCTCCGTGGAAGATCAGTAAGATCAACCAACAGATCCATATAAAAGAGCCATGGACTCATCCGTTGAGGACCAGCAAGGTCAATCAACCAGATCCATGCCCGGTTTCAGAAAACAACTCTTACTCCTTATTCCAATATCTTCCACGACGCACGTGTGGGTATCTTCGGCGACCCAGAGCTCGATCACCGTATGGTCAGCACCCTCTAGGATCCTTCGTAGTAGGTGACCTAGCGCTTCACTCATAGGCCGCTTCCTTGGTCCCTCATCCACCGTACCGGAAGCTCACCATTTAAATCGAACCGAGGCTGGTCAAGATCTCGGCCAACCTTGCTACGCGAGACGTCCTCCAATGACTCTCCGTCAGCTGTTGCAACTTTATTAGGTAGGTCTCTACTACGACCACATACTCAAGAGAGTCAAAATGCTTCCCCAACATCTTTGACATAAAACAGTCATTTGTAAACAGTTTACAAATACAGTTTCTATATTGAACTCTCGTCATTCCACATTATTTCATATCAATCCTTAATCCAATTCCAATTCATATGTGTATCCATTCTTAACCAGATACATCATTTTCCATCCCATCACATCGGATTCATTCACTTCACATAACATCCATTCCTATCTTTCTTAATTTACATTACGTCTCATCACATCCATTTCTCATTATATCTCATTCGTTCAAATCTTATATTATTCATTTACATTACGTCTCATCACATCCATTTCTCATTATATCTCATTCGTTCAAATCTTATATTATTCATTTACATTACGTCTCATCACACCCATTTCTCATTATATCTCATTCGTTCAAATCTTATATTATTCATTCACATTCTGATGATTCACATGACATCTCATCTCATCCATTCGCTCATATCGACTTCATATCCATTCACATTCATATTTGCATTCATTATTCCACACACACATCCACATTCGTACATCCACATTCACATCTACATTTATACATCCACATTCGTACATCCACATTCACATTCACATCCATACATCCATATCCACATTCCACATCCTCATTCACATTCACATACATCCACATCCACATCCACATTCCATATCTACATCCATATCTCCATTCACACATCCACATTCACATTCACATACATCCACATTCACATTCCATATCTACATCCATATCCCCATTCACACATCCACATTCATATTCACATACATCCACATTCACATTCCATATCTACATCCATATCCCCATTCACACATCCACATTCACATTCACATACATCCACATTCACATTCACATTCACATCCAGACATCCATATCCACATTCCACATCCTTATTCACATTTACATACATCCACATCCACATTCCAAATCTACATCCATATCCACATTCACACATCCACATTCATATTCACATACATCCAATTCACATTCATATTCTCATTCATACATCCATATCCACATTCCACATCTACATCATTTCTTTCACATACATATAACTACATCTATTCTTTCACATACATACATCTCCATCTATTCCTCGTTCATTTTCATCTAATTGATTTGTTTCACATCCTCTTATCTATTTATAGAATACAACAGAATTCCTATTTTTGATATAAGATTTATTTATACATTTATTTATGCATAAATTCAATTTTAAGGAGACTAACACTTTCGAATTAAAAATCAATCTTTTATGCATCTTCCTATGCATAAATTCATTTTAAATGAGAATGACACTTTTGAATAGAAAATCAATTCTTTAATGCATCTTCCTATGTATAAAATAAAAATTGACAAAAATAACTCTTTTGAACTAAAAATAGATTTCTTTATGCATCTTTCTATGCATAAATCCAATTTAGTAGGAATTACACTTTTAGAATAAAAGAATTTTTCTTATGCATCCTATTTATGCATAAAATCATTTATGATGAAAATCACTCTTTTAATATAAAAGAATTTTTTTTATGCATCTAATTTATGTATAAAATCATTTATGATGAAAGTAAAAATTTTATAAAAAAATAATCGTTTATGCATACTTCTATACATGAAAATCAAATATGATAAAAGTAACACTTTTACAATAAAATAATAATCTTTTATGCATACCTCTATGCATGAAAATCAATTATGATAAAAGTAAGACTTTTACATTAAAATAATAATCTTTTATGCATACCTCTATGCATGAAAATCAAATATGATAAAAGTAACACTTTTACATTAAAATAATAATCTTTTATGCATACCTCTATGCATGAAAATCAAATATGATAAAAGTAACGCTTTTATAATAAAATAATAATCTTTTATGCATACCTCTATGCATGAAAATCAAATATCATCAAAGTAACGCTTTTACAATAAAATAATAATCTTTTATGCATACCTCTATGCATGAAAATCAAATATGATAAAAGTAACACTTTAACAATAAAATAATAATCTTTTATGCATACCTCTATGCATGAAAATCAAATATGATAAAAGTAACACTTTTACAATAAATTAATAATCTTTTATGCATACCTCTATGCATGAAAATCAAGTATGATAAAAGTAACACTTTTATAATAAAATAATAATCTTTTATGTATACCTTTATGCATGAAAATCAAATATGATAAAAGTAACACTTTTACAATAAAAGAATAATCTTTTATGCCTAAAATTCTCTTTTGATGAAAGTAACACTTTCATAATAAAAGAAAATTATTCCTTTATGCATAAAAATCTATTTTGATGAAAGTAACACTTTCATAATAAAAGAAAATTATTCCTTTATGCATAACAATAATAATAATCAATATGCATCTTCTATGCATGAAAATGACACTTTTAGAGTATAGAATTGATAGGAATTACTCTTTTAGCATAATAAAAGATAATTCTTATTTCTAAAAATTTTACCATAACCTCCTTTGTATGGCTGACCATTTTTCAAATTTTCCTTCTTAATTTTGTCTTAAAAATCAACTCTAATTGATTTAAAGTAATCTATACTAATCAAAATTCACTTATAAAAGAGAAAACATTATAAAAAGTTTAATTCTATCAATTTTCACTTACTTAGGATAAACAAGGGTTGATTCTAAGAAGAGAGAGGGGAAAAGCCTTTCGATCAAGGCATAACATCCATTTATCACTTCAAACAATCATAAACATTAGAAAAACATAAAATCAATAAAGAAAATCATAAGAATCTCTACTTACATAATTTCTTGGAGCTTTCCTTTGGCTTGATGATTTGAGGGTTCAACTCTTGTTAGTAACAAGAGTGGCCACCAATCTTTGGAAGAGGGAAATGTCAAAAACTAGTGAATTATTAATAAATTCACAGTTCTTGGCTTGGGAGGAGCAGAGTAAAAGTGCATAAAACACTATTAAGTTTCAACAAAGGGGAGGGCTTCTATTTATAGGAAAAAGTGAGTCTCTAACCAAGCCAACTAATTCTAGAATTTTCCAGATCAGTTTGGTCAATTTTTGACCATTTTTGGGTCAGTTTTGGTCACTTTTTGGATCTAGTTGAAACAGGAGAGAGGAGAGATGAAAATATCTCATTATTTGGGAGTTTAAAACTCATTCAAGCATGTGAAATAGGCACACTCTTCATGAGGAAAATTCCCCCATGCAGAGGTGTCAAAAATGCATCATTTCACCTAAATATCTCTCTTTTTTAACTATTAACCTTGTCCTTAGTCAACTCTTCATCTTATGTGAGTATTTACTCATTTTTGGGGGATTTTTCTTTTATTTCTTCATTTATCTCCTCCCTACATTTGAATGAATCTTATTGTTCCATAGGAACCTTAATTTAAAATTTTGAAAAAATCTTCACCCCCAGGATAATGTCTCTTGAACAGATTATGCTTAATTTCTAATGTACCTTCTGAAAATCTTTTTGAACTTCTATTTCAGGGAAACTTATTTTAATCAGATGAGGTAATTTTCTATCCAAAAATATTTAAAATCTGAATATTATCTCTCTAGAATATTTTCTCTCTCTCGACCAAAACAGGTAGAAACAAGATCTTTTATATTTCTGAAGAGGGGAATGAATTACAGGGGAAGATACTGGACATCATGAGGGATGGGAGAAGGAATCTTACATTCTACCCGACTTAAAAAACGCGAGATGTCCTCATCTTGCAGGCGGAGTATGATCTTTTTCATCTTCTTCTTCTTCTTCAATCACTTCCACCGTTACTACTTTGGAAGTGGATGGTCGATTTGGGAACAACTCTCTTTGACTTCCCCTATTCTGAGGTGGAGGTCTTGCATTACTTTGGGTTGAATTTGCAGGTTGGATAGAGGGTCTACCTCTGGGACTTCCTTGATTTTGGCGGATAGAACCGTGATTACTCTGGACGGAAGGGACTGGAGTCTGGAATCTCGATCCCTGATTTCCCTGCCCTGAAAACCTTGATCCAAAAGGAGTTGGGCAATCCATATTGTGATGTCCAAATCCTTGACAGTTATAGCATTTCATTCTCTTGTTCAAGGGTGGAACTTCTGAAGTTGAAATCGAGGGAATTGAGTTTCGAAAAAAGGACATTTCTTCCATTCTAGAACTTCCCATGTCCTGGGTTTGACCCTCATATCTCTTAGGCGGAGGAAGGTTGGAATCACCTTCTGGGAATAAAAACCTTTTGAAAGGTGATGGTGCTGGCTTTGGCAAGACTTTGACATCAAAGGATTTGGCGAAATCCTTCACCATCCGAACTGCTTCGGCCATGGAAATAGGTTTGGCATTCTTGACTAAAGTATCTAATGGCTCGTTCATTCCCCGAATGAACCTGGCCATCAGCTGCTCTTCATCCAATTGAGGGGAATATTTAAGGAGAAGTGCAAAAGCTTGATGGTACTCTTCAATTTTTTGGGTTTCCTGCTTCCAAGAACTCATTCATCTTAGTTTCAAGAAAGCCTGGGGAAAAAAACCTCTTTCTGAGGTAAGCTTTGAGATCGGTCTAGGTTTGGGTATTTTGGTCGAGACGGTTTGTCTCGTAGTGGTTTCTCCATGCCACTCTAGCTATCTCCACTATCTTCAGCCTTGCAAGATCCATTTTGCTCTTCTCATTGTACCCGGTGACATCGAAGTATTCTTCCATTGATTCGATCCACTTCTCCACAGTCTCGCCCAAGTTTTCCCCTTCACCTTTGAAAGGTCCAGGCTGCAAACTATGAAGAGTTTTACGAACATCAAGGTCGAGCTCTTCTTCATCGAGTTGGGGGTTAACATTTCTACCACGATGACCTCGATCCATGTTCCTATCAATACGAAAATTCTTGTTAAGTCTCTTTATTTATGATTCAATCCGAATTTTCATTCAACTGATTCCGGGGTTCTCTAAATAGGTCGCCTTCCCACAGAATTAAGGGATAAAGATACTCATATAGATCACATTATCAGTTAATAATTCATTCAAAATATCTCATTCATATCTTTAACACAATAATGGTCCATTAGACTAAATTTTTCCATCTAGACAGTCCTCCATGGGGATTTCAAATTTTCAGATTTTTATCATCCCTTAACTTGATCCACTGATCAAAAGTTAACAGTAGTAATCTGGCAACACAATCCACTAATCTGATAGTGATTGGCTGAAGTCATTAACTTCATTCTAGCTACGAACATTATCATAGGGGCTCCTCCCATTCATCCTCATTGCGGTTTCGCTCAGCTTATTACATTTCAACCAATTTCCAGGGATCATCATTTTTCAATCAGAATCCAAATCAACTCATCAGTTCTCAACCAGAATTTAAAAATCATATCAACCACATTCAAATTCATCAACTAGATAGCATTAATGCTTATAATTTCAAGTCTTAGATTTACTCGTAAATACAGCCAGTAAAGAGTTACAATTATACCCTCGGTATATACGGGTAGTCACGGTCCTTGGAATTATAAGGTAAATATTATCATGTCTAGGCCTCAAGCAAGTCAGGGATTCCATACAATTGCGATACTTCCACCTGAAGACCGAATTACCAAATTATGAATTTCAGTTTGAATATCAAATTGTATGAATTTTTATCACACAATTACAACCTTTTTGTGCTTCTTGATAAACTTTTGACATATTTGGCTTCTCGGTTGATCCTCATTAGCCACATGGCTCTGATACCAACTGTAAGATCCCTGTCCCCACCGTGCAACGGATTCAGGGTGCTAGCAATGGAAGTAGCACATCTTGCATGGGGCATCTTGCGTGGGGCAGGGTCCCACACTCGGGGCCTCGCCCACGATATCCGAACAGGTGACTATTTCCTCGATTCTTCCAAACCGAACTTGGAAAAACTTCTCTTGCCCGGAAAGCACTGGCGATTCCACCAGGATAGCTTTTCCCTAACGTAGTCAAAAGCCTTACTTAACTGAACTGATCTGACCGAACTCATAAGTTCCATAGTCAGATTCAAGGGACAGATTGCACTTGGATCATAGAGACCAACGCTTTTTTCCTCACCGAGAGGCAAAGCCGTTGATCCTTTTTTCCATAGAACAATTTTTGTCTGGGATTTACTTCATCTATCGAACTAAACAGAAATTGAGTCTCGATTTACAGATCCATCAGTCTAGCCAGTCCCCTGGGCCAACCACTGTAGTGATGGGATCCAATTAGGAATTTGGTTAGGTTTTGTCCCGGGTACCAAGGAAAAGAGTTTTCGGGCCCCCTGGCCGGAAGTTCATGCAAACTTAAACTAGTCACACCACTTACGCACCCAATATGAAATTGCCTTTTTCTTAGCATCAGCTAACTTTAAAACAATCATTTAATATAACCATTATGTCATTGATCACTATCCTCAAAATCTCTGGTTGAATCCATATTTCTAATCATTCATTCATCGGTTTACTTATGGCATCATTGGCAACCAGAACGCTCACCACCTGTTCACTCAGGGGCCTTTTCGATAGTTCCTAGCTCATAGTAACCGGCAATATATGTACATAACAAAATGGAATCTCCGTGGAAGATCAACAAGATCAACCAACAGATCCATATAAAAGAGCCATGGACTCATCCGTTGAGGACCAGCAAGGTCAATCAACCAGATCCATGCCCGGTTTTAGAAAACAACTCTTACTCCTTATTCCAATATCTTTCACGACGCACGTGTGGATATCTTCGGCAACCCAGAGCCCGAGCACCGTATGGTCAGCACCCTCTAGGATCCTTCGCAAGTCACCTAGCACTTCACTCATAGGCCACTTCCTTGGTCCCTCATCCACCGTACAAGAAGCTCACCATTTAAATCAAACCGAGGCTAGTCAAGACCTCGGCCGACCTTGCTACGCGAGACGTCCTCCATTGACTCAGGTAGGTCTCTACAACCACATACTCAAGAGAGTCAAAATGCTTCCCCAACATCTTTGACATAAAACAGTTATTTGCAAACAGTTTACAATATACAGTTTACAAACAGTTTACAAATACAGCATCTTTGACATAAAACAATCATTTGCAAACAGTTTACAAATACAGTTTCTATATTGAACTCTCGTCATTCCAAATTATTCCATATCAATCCATATTAGTTAATCTAATTCCAATTCATATGTG
This sequence comes from Cibotium barometz, assembly GCF_041138505.1. NCBI lineage: Eukaryota > Viridiplantae > Streptophyta > Polypodiopsida > Cyatheales > Cibotiaceae > Cibotium > Cibotium barometz. Next base: position 44,437,973 of record NC_141077.1, read on the forward strand.
TATCCATTCTTGACCAGATACATCATTTTCCATCCCATCACATCGGATTCATTCACTTCACATAACATCCATTCCTATCTTTCTTCATTTACATTACGTCTCATCACATCCATTTCTCATTATATCTCATTCGTTCAGATCTTATATTATTCATTCACATTCTGATGATTCACATAACATCTCATCTCATCCATTCGCTCATATCGACTTCATATCCATTCACATTCATATTTGCATTCATTATTCCACAAACACATCCAAATTCGTACATCCACATTCACATCTACATTTATACATCCATTTTCACATCCACAATCATACATCCACATCCAAATCCACATTCATACATCCACATCCACATCTACATTCATACATCCACATTCACATTCACATCCATACATCCATATCCACATTCCACATCCTCATTCACATTCACATACATCCACATCCACATTCCATATCTACATCCTTATCCCCATTCACACATCCACATTCATATTCACATACATCCACATTCACATTCCATATCTACATCCATATCCCCATTCACACATCCACATTCATATTCACATACATCCACATTCACATTCCATACCTACATCCATATCCCCATTCACACATCCACATTCACATTCACATACATCCACATTCACATTCACATTCATATCCAGACATCCATATCCACATTCCACATCCTTATTCACATTTACATACATCCATATCCGCATTCCATATCTACATCCATATCCACATTCACACATCCACATTCATATTCACATACATCCACATTCACATTCACATTCTCATTCATACATCCATATCTACACTCCACATCTACATCATTTCTTTCACATACATATAACTACATCTATTCTTTCACATACATGTATCTCCATCTATTCCTCGTTCATTTTCATCTAATTGATGCGTTTCACATCCTCATATCTATTTATAGAATACAAGAGAATTCTTATTTTCGATATAAGATTTCCTTATACATTTATTTATGCATAAACTCCATTTTAAGGAGACTAACACTTTCGAATTAAAAAAAATCTTTTATGCATCTTCCTATGCATAAATTCATTTTAAATGAGAATGACACTTTTGAATAGAAAATCAATTCTTTAATGCATCTTCCTATGCATGAAATCAAAATTGACGAAAATAACTCTTTTGAACTAAAAATAGATTTCTTTATGCATCTTTTTATGCATAAATCCAATTTAGTAGGAATTATACTTTTAGAATAAAAGAATTTTTCTTATGTATCCTATTTATGGATAAAATCATTTATGATGAAAATCACTCTTTTAATATAAAAAAATATCTTTTATGCATCTAATATATGCATAAAATCATTTATAATGAAAATCACTCTTTTAATATAAAAGAATTTCTTTTATGAATCTAATTTATGCATAAAATCATTTATGATGAAAGTAACACTTTTATAAAAAAAAATCTTTTATGCATACTTCTATGTATGAAAATCAAACATGATAAAAGTATCGCTTTTATAATAAAATAATAATCTTTTATGCATACCTTTATGCATAAAAATCAAATATGATAAAAGCAACACTTTTACAATAAAATAATAATCTTTTATGCATACCTCTATGCATGAAAATCAAATATGATAAAAGTAACACTTTTATAATAAAATAATAATCTTTTATGCATACCTCTATGCATGAAAATTAAATATGATAAAAGTAACACTTTTACAATAAAATAATAATCTTTTATGCATACCTCTATGCATGAAATTCAATTATGATAAAAGTAACACTTTTACAATAAAATAATAATCTTTTATGCATACCTCTATGCATGAAAATCAAATATGATAAAAGTAACACTTTTATAAGAAAATAATAATCTTTTATGCATATCTTTATGCATGAAAATCGAGTATGATAAAAGTAACACTTTTATAATAAAATAATAATCTTTTATGCATACCTTTATGCATGAAAATCAAGTATGATAAAAGTAACACTTTTACAATAAAATAATAATCTTTTATGCATACCTCTATGCATGAAAATCAATTATGATAAAAGTAACACTTTTATAATAAAATAATAATCTTTTATGTCGAAAAATCCATTTTGATAAAAGTAACACTTTCATAATAAAAGAAAATTATTCCTTTATGCATAAGAATAATAATAATCAATATGCATCTTCTATGCATGAAAATGACACTTTTAGAGTATAGAATTGATAGGAATTACTCTTTTAGCATAATAAAAGATAATTCTTATTTCTAAAAATTTTGCCATAACCTCCTTTGTATGGCTGACCATTTTTTAATTTTTCTTACTTAATTTTGTCTTAAAAATCAACTCTAATTGATTTAAAGTAATCTATACCAATCAAAACTTATAAAAGAGAAAACATTATAGAAAGTTTAATTCCATCAATTTTCACTTAACTAGGATAAAGAAGGGTTGATTCTAAGAAGAGAGAGGGGAAAAGCCTTTCGATCAAGGCATAACATCCATTTATCACTTCAAACAATCATAAACATTAGAAAAACATAAAATCAATAAAGAAAATTACAAGAATCTCTACTTACATAATTTCTTGGAGCTTTCCTTTGGCTTGATGGTTTGAGGGTTCAACTCTTGTTTGTTACAAGAGTGGCCACCAATCTTTGGAAGAGGAAAATGTCAAAAACTAGTGAATTATTAATAAATTCACAGTTCTTGGCTTGGGAGGAGCAGAGTAACAGTGCATAAAACACTATTAAGTTTCAACAAAGGAGAGGGCTTCTATTTATAGGAAAAAGTGAGCCTCTAACCAAGCCAACTGGTTCTAGAATTTTCTAGATCAGTTTGGTCAATTTCTGACCATTTTTGGGTCAGTTTTGGTCACTTTTTAGATCTAGTTGAAACAGGAGAGAGGAGAGATGAGAGATGAAAATATCTCATTATTTGGAGTTGAAAACTCATTCAAGCATGTGAAATAGGCGCCCTCTTCATGAGGGGAATTCCCCCATGCAGAGGTGTCAAAATTGCATCATTTCACCTAAATATCTCTCTTTTTTAACTATTAACCTTGTCCTTAGTCAACTCTTCATCTTGAGTATTCACTCATTTTTGGGGGATTTTCCTTTTATTTCTTCATTTATCTCCTCCCTTCATTTGGATGAATCTTATTGGTCCATAGGAACCTTAATTTAAAATTTCGAAAAAATCTTCACCCCCAAGATAATGCCTCTTGAACAGATCATACTTAATTTCTAATGTACCTTCTGAAAATCTTTTTGAACTTTTGTTTCAGGGGAACTTATTTTAATAAGATGAGGTATTTTTCTATCCAAAAATATTTAAAATCTGAATATTATCTCTCTAGAATATTTTCTCTCTCTTGGCCAAAACAGGTAGAAACAAGATCTTTTATATTTCTGAAGAGGGGAATGAATTACAAGGGAAGATACTGAACATCATGAGGGATGGGGGAAGGAATCTTACATTCTACCCCACTCAAAAAACGCGAGATGTCCTCATCTCGCAGGTGGAGTATGATCTTTTTCATCATCTTCTTCTTCTTCAATCACTTCGAGCATTACTGCTTTGGAAGTGGACGACCGATTTGGGAACAACTCTCTTTGACTTCCCCTATTCTGAGGTGGAGGTCTTGCATTACTTTGGGTTGAAACTGCAGGTTGGATAGAGGGTCTACCTCTGGGACTTCCCTGATTTTGGCGGATAGAACCGTGATTACTCTAGACGGAAGGGGCTAGAGTTTGGAATCTTGATCCCTGATTTCCCTGCCCTGAAAACCTTGATCCAAAAGGAGTTGGGAAATCCATACTGCGGTGTCCAAATCCTTGACAGTTATAGCATTTCATTCTCTTGTTCAAGGGTGGAACTTCTGAAGTTGAAATCTAGGGAATTGAGTTCAGAAAAAGGACATTTCTTCCATTCTAGAACTTCCCATATTCTGGGTTTGACCCTCATATCTCTTAGGCGGAGGAAGGTTGGAATCACCTTCTGGGAATAAAAACCTTTTGAAAGGTGATGGTGCTGGCTTTGGCGAGACTTTGACATCAAAGGCTTTGGTGAAATCCTTCGCCATCCGAACTGCTTCGGCCATGGAAATAGGTTTGGCATTCTTAACTAAAGTATCTAATGGCTCATTCATTCCCCGAATGAACCCGGCCATCAGCTGCTCTTCATCCAATTGAGGGGAATATTTAAGGAGAAGTGCAAAAGCCTAATGGTACTCTTCAATTTTTTGGGTTTCCTGCTTTAGTTCCAAGAACTCATTCATCTTAGTTTCAAGAAAGCCTGGGGGAAAAAACCTCTTTCTCAGGTTAGTCTTGAGATCGGTCCAGTTTTGGTGTTTCGGTCGAGACGGTTTGTCTCGCAGTGGTTTCTCCATGCCACTCTAGTTGTCTCCACTATCTTCAGCCTTGCAAGAGCCATTTTGCTCTTCTCATTGTACCCGATGACATCGAAGTATTCTTCCATTGATTCGATCCACTTCTCCACAGTCTTGCCCAAGTTTTCCCCTTCACCTTTGAAAGGTCCAGGCTGTGCGAACTATGAAGAGTTTTACGAACATCCAGGGCGAGCTCTTCTTCATCAAGTTGGGGGTTAACATTTATAGAACGCATTATCAGTTAATAATTCATTCAAAATATCTCATTCATATGTTTAACACAGTAATGGTTCATTAGACTAAATTTTTCCACCTGAACAGTCCTCCATGTTGAAAATACAAGTGAATAGGGTGTGTGCGGGAACAAGCCCTTGGTTAGAGGCTGTAAAAGAGAATGAGTAAATGTGAGAGAACCTGTGAAAAGGTGAGAAGAATCTACTAGGAGAGAATAAAGGGTAGCATGAGAAGATTTAGGAAGTGTGGAGATATTCTGGGAAAAGTGAAGAGGTGGAGAGAATCAGGGAAAAGAGGTGGAGTGAATCATGGAGAAATCAGTGGGATTTGATGCTTGATATAAACTCTATAAATTGAGGCATTGCCTTTATGAGAATTTGCTGGTTTTTGAGTATCCATGCCTACATTAATCTATTTGTTAATTACCCACTAATTACGTCTTAATTATTTACTAATCACTTTGTTAATGATGTTGATTCTAGTGTTTGATCCACCATAGCTCATCATAATGCTCAAATTTCAACATGGTATTAGAGCGATGCCTAGAATCCATCAGATTTATGAGCCCATTATCTAATTAATTAGGATTAATAGATATTTAAGAAATAATCAAAATTTTAGTTATTTTTCACTTCATCTCTGTACCCCCAGCCAGTGGAGGATCTCATTCACCTTGCATACTCACATTTAGCTGAAACCCTTCTAGCATATGGTAGCCAACCCAGTTGGCTTCAAGCTCATCAAATCGGCGCAGCAAACCGCCAAGCAACGAAGGAGAAATCGCGAAATTTACCGGTGCCTTTTTTCTGAGGTGTTTTTGACATTACTACTTCCATAGATCAAAGGTCTCTAATTCCTCTTAGCCCAAGTTTTTTTCAAGCATGCTCTACAAGCTGGTGAAGACAGAATTCAGTTTCATCAAGTCTACAGTGAGATCCAAGCTCTTCATCAAATCTGCAGGTGACTTTGGTAAAACAGAGATTAAGCTTTTAATATTTGGTCAAATCTTATGTTTCTTGGCTTAATCCTCTACTAGACTCATTGCTATTGATGCCTTTGAAAGCATTTGAGCTCATTTGAAGTGTAAGGCACCAGATCTGGACTCCCCGCATACTCTGTTTTTTGCACACAAAATAGTGGATTAATTTGCTAATCAGTGATTAATCAATGCTAATCACTATATTTTGGTGCAATTGAGGGTTCAAATTAACCGTTAGGTATCTGATACAAATCCCTATAACTTCATATTGCAATTCGGAGCTGGTTTGATACTCCAACCATTCCGTACAAATTGGTTACCCTTGAGTTAATGTAATTTCTGGTGATTTTATGCTGATAAATTTGTTGTAATCATCTATTAAACACCAGATTGAGTTGTAAAAGGGTAGACACTACCCTTGAATCTTAAAATTGGATCAAGAGGTAAGACCCCCTTCACATCACCATGAGTTCAGCACAAAAATAGCCAAATTTAATGGGGAGCAGTTTTATACATGAGACAAAAACCATGTATTTGCTCATGAGGAAAAATCTGTGGGGATTAGTTGAAGGGAGAGATGAATGCCCAGAGAGAGGGGAAAATAAGTGGAAGAGCAGGAATGAAAAAGAATTGGGACTTATTGCACTCAGTTTAAATGATGAAATCATTCATCACATCACAGGGATACAATGGGCAAAAGATGCATGGGATGAACTCAATAAATTATTTGGTACACAAGCAAAAAATTCAAAGATAAATCTGTTAATGCAATTCTACAAATTGGACATGAAGGAAAGTGAACCTTTAATCACACACTTGAACAAATATAAAAGCATTAAGCAACAGCTGTGGCAGCTATTGGCAAAAAGGTAAAAGATGATGAGGCACTAGCAGTGCTTCTGAAGAGTGTGGACAAAGGTGATTATGAAAACATTGTAGCAACACTAAAGAATGTACCTGAATTGAAGCTACACGAGATAGAAGCAACTCTACTAGAGCAAGAGAGCAGAGGTAAAAAGAAGAAATGGCTTGACTGAACAGCAGGAGAAGAAAAAGCATTCGTCACCTGAGGTGGATTCTCTCAAGGATGAGGACAAGGAAGAGGCAGAGTAGGAGGGAGGACCTTCACTTGCCACAAATGTGGAAAGCCAGGACACATGGCGAGAGACTGCTACAATAAACCCAATGGAGAAGGAACGACATCGGCAAACTTCATGGAGGCTCCAAAGGAAGTGGAGACAGATCATCTTTTCTGAGAGAAAGAGAGAGAGAGAGACCCCACAACCCAATGTAACCTACCCCAACAAAGTAAAACCACCTCTGAGCCACTGATGATGTAGGCCATGTGGTAGATGTATGTGTGAGTACTTTAGTCAAGGTCGCGGGCACTTATAGTAGCCTTGGACACATAGAGAGAGAGAGAGTGTCAAGGACTATGGAGTTTAGGAAATTGAGGCACTAGTCGCGGGCTATCAAGTAAGAGGGAAACTTGGTATAGGGTCCAGGTGTGCTAGAGAGTATTCACTTGAGGGGAGGTGTTGAAAATACAAGTGAATAGGGTGTGCGCGGGAACAAGCCCTTGGTTAGAGGCTGTAAAAGAGAATGAGTAAATGTGAAAGAACCTGTGAAAAGGTGAGAAGAATCTACTGGGAGAGAATAAAGGGTAGCATGAGAAGATTTAGGAAGTGTGGAGATATTCTGGGAAAAGTGAAGAGGTGGAGAGAATCAGGGAAAACAGGTGGAGTGAATCATGGAGAAATCAGTGGGATTTGATGCTTGATGTAAACTCTATAAATTGAGGCATTGCCCTAATGAGAATTTGCTGGTTTTTGAGTATCCATGCCTACATTAATCTATTTGTTAATTACCCACTAATTATATCTTAATTATTTACTAATCACTTTATTAATGATGTTGATTCTAGTGTTTGATCCACCATAGCTCATCACAATGCTCAAATTTGAACACTCCATGGGGATTTCAATTTTTCAGATTTTTATCATCCCTTAACTTGATCCACTGATCAAAAGTTAACACTAGTAATCTGGCAGCACAATCCACTAATCTGATAGTGATTGGCTGAAGTCATTAACTTCATTCTAGCTACGAACATTATCACAGGGACTCTTCCCATTCATCCTCATTGCGGTTTCGCTCAGCTTATTACATTTCAACCAATTTCCAGGGATCATCATTTTTCAATCAGAATCCAAATCAACTCATCTGTTCTCAACCAGAATTTAAAAATCATATCAACCACATTCGAATTCACTGGATAGCATTAATGCTTATAATTTCAAGTCTTAGATTTACTCGTATATACAGCCAGTAAAGAGCTGTAATTATACCCTCGGTATATACGGGTAGTCACGGTCCTTGGAATTATAAGATAAATACTATCATGTCTAGGCCTCAAGCAAGTTAGGGATTCCATACAATTGCAGTACTTCCACCTGAAGACCGAATTACCAAATTATAAATTTCAGTTTGAATATCAAAGTGTATGAATTTTTATCGCACAATTACAACCTTTTTGTGCTTCTTGATAAACTTTTGACATATTTGGCTTCTCGGTTGATCCTCATTAGCCAAATGGCTCTGATACCAACTGTAAGATCCCTGTCCCCACAGTGCAACAGATTCGGGGTGCTAGGAGTGGAAGTAGCACATCTTGCATGGGGTAGGTCCCACATGCGGGGCCTCGCCCACGGATATCCGAACAGGTGACTAATTCCTCGATTCTTCCAAACCGAACTTGGAAAAACTTCTCTTGCTCGGAAAGTACGGGCGATTCCACCAGGATAGCTTTTCCCTAACATAGTCAAAAGCCTTACTTAACTGAATTGATCTGACCAAACTCGTAAGTTCCATAGTCAGATTCAAGGGACAGATTGCACTTGGATCATAGAGACCAATGCTTTTTTCCTCACCGAGAGGCACAGCCGTTGATCCTTTTTTCCATAGAACAATTTTTGTCTGGGATTTACTTCATCTATCGAACTAAACAGAAATTGAGTCTCGATTTACAGATCCATCAGTCTAGCTAGTCCCTTGGGTTAGCCCAACCACTGTAGTGATGGGATCCAATTAGGAATTTGGTTAGGTTTTGTCCCGGGTACTAAGGAAAAGAGTTCCCAGGCCCCCTAGCCGCAAGTTCATGCAAACTTAAACTAGTCACACCACTTAAGCATCCAATATGAAATTGCCTTTTTCTCAGCATCAACTAACTTTAAAAAAATCGTTTAATGAAACCATTATGTCATTGATCACTATCCTCAAAATCTCTGGTTGAATCCATATTTCTAATCATTCATTCATCGGTGTACTTATGGCATCATTGGCAACCAAAACACTCACCACCTGTTCACTCAGGGGCCTTTTCGATAGTTCCTAGCTCATAGTAACCGGAAATATATTCACATAACAAAATGGAATCTCCGTGGAAGATCAGCAAGATCAACCAACAGATCCATATAAAAGAGCCATGGACTCATCCGTTGAGGACCAGCAAGGTCAGTCAACTAGATCCATGCCCGGTTTCAGAAAACAACTCTTACTCCTTATTCCAATATCTTCCACGACGCACGTGTGGGTATCTTCGGCGACCCAGAGCCCGAGCACCGTATGGTCAGCACCCTCTAGGATCCTTCGCAGGTCACCTAGCGCTTCACTCATAGGCCGCTTCCTTGGTCCCTCATCCACCATACCGGAAGCTCACCATTTAAATCGAACCGAGGCTGGTCAAGACCTCGGTCGACCTTGCTACGCGAGATGTCCTCCATTGACCCTCTGTCAGCTGTTGCAACTTTATCAGGTAGGTCTCTACGACCACATACTCAAGACAGTCAAAATGCTTCTCGAGCATCTTTGACATAAAACAGTCATTTGCAAACAGTTTACAAATACAGTTTTTATATTGAACTCTCGTCATTCCACATTATTCCATATCAATCCATATTACTTAATCCAATTCCAATTCATATGTGTATCCATTCTTCACCAGATACATCATTTTCCATCCCATCACATCGGATTCATTCACTTCACATAACATCCATTCCTATCTTTCTTCATTTACATTACGTCTCATCACATCCATTTCTCATTATATCTCATTCGTTCAGATCTTATATTATTCATTCACATTCTGATGATTCACATGACATCTCATCTCATCCATTCGCTCATATCGACTTCATATCCATTCACATTCATATTTGCATTTATTATTCCACACACACATCCACATTCGTACATCCACATTCACATCTACATTTATACATCCATTTTCACATCCACATTCATACATCCACATCCAAATCCACATTCATACATCCACATCCACATCTACATTCATACATCCACATTCACATTCACATCACATCCATACATCCATATCCTCATTCCACATCCTCATTCACATTCACATACATCCATATCCTCATTCACACATCCACATTCATATTCACATACATCCACATTCACATTCCATATCTACATCCATATCCCCATTCACACATCCACATTCATATTCACATACATCCACATTCACATTCCATATCTACATCCATATCCCCATTCACATTCACATACATCCACATTCACATTCACATTCACATCCAGACATCCATATCCACATTCCACATCCTTATTCACATTTACATACATCCACATCCACATTCCATATCTACATCCATATCCACATTCACACATCCACATTCATATTCACATACATCCACATTCACATTCACATTCTCATTCACATTCTCATTCTCATTCATACATCCATATCCACATTCCACATCTACATCATTTCTTTCACATACATATAACTACATCTATTCTTTCACATACATACATCTGCATCTATTCCTCGTTCATTTTCATCTAATTGATTTGTTTCACATCCTCATATCTATTTATAGAATACAACAGAATTCTTATTTTTGATATAAGATTTCTTTACACATTTATTTATGCATAAATTCCATTTTAAGGAGACTAACACTTTCGAATTAAAAATCAATCTTTTATGCATCTTCCTATGCATAAATTCATTTTAAATGAGAATGACACTTTTAAATAGAAAATCTATTCTTTAATGCATCTTCCTATGCATAAAATCAAAATTGACGAAAATAACTCTTTTGAACTAAAAATAGATTTCTTTATATGCATCTTTCTATGCATAAATCCAATTTAGTAGGAATTACACTTTTAGAATAAAAGAATTTTTCTTATGCATCCTATTTATGCATAAAATCATTTATGATGAAAATCACTCTTTTAATATAAAAAATATCTTTTATGCATAAAATCATTTATGATGAAAATCACTCTTTTAATATAAAAGAATTTCTTTTATGCATCTAATTTATGCATAAAATCATTTATGATGAAAGTAACACTTTTATAAAAAAATAATCTTTTATGTATACTTCTATGCATGAAAATCAAATATGATAAAAGTAACGCTTTTATAATAAAATAATAATCTTTTATGCATACCTTTATGCATGAAAGTCAAATATGATAAAAGTAACACTTTTACAATAAAATAATAATCTTTTATGCATACATCTATGCATAAAAATCAATTATGATAAAAGGAACACTTTTACAATAAAATAATAATCTTTTATGCATACCTCTATGCATGAAAATCAAATATGATAAAAGTAAGGCTTTTATAATAAAATAATAATATTTTATGCATACCTTTATGCGTGAAAATCAAATATGATAAAAGTAAAACTTTAACAATAAAATAATTATCTTTTATGCATGAAAATCAAGTATGATAAAAGTAACACTTTTATAATAAAATAATAATCTTTTATGCATACCTTTATGCATGAAAATCAAATATGATAAAAGTAACACTTTTACAATAAAATAATAATCTTTTATGCATACCTCTATGCATGAAAATCAATTATGATAAAAGTAACACTTTTACAATAAAATAACAATGTTTTATGCCTAAAAATCCATTTTGATAAAAGTAACACTTTCATAATAAAAGAAAATTATTCTTTTATGTAAAAAAATCTATTTTGATGAAAGTAACACTTTAAAAGAAAATTATTCCTTTATGCATAAGAATAATAATAATCAATATGCATCTTCTATGCATGAAAATGACACTTTTAGAGTATAGAATTGATAGGAATTACTCTTTTAGCATAATAAAAGATAATTCTTATTTTCAAAAATTTTGCAATAACCTCCTTGATATGGCTAACCATTTTTCAAATTTTCCTACTTATTTTTATCTTAAAAATTTACTCTAATTGATTTAAAGTAATCTATACTAATCAAAATTCACTTATAAAAGAGAAAACATTATAAAAAGTTTAATTCCATCAATTTTCACTTAACTAGGATAAAGAAGGGTTGATTCTAAGAAGAGAGAGGAAAAAAGCCTTTTGATCAAGGCATAACATCCATTTATCACTTCAAACAATCATAAACATTAGAAAAACATAAAATCAATAAAGAAAAATACAAGAATCTCTACTTACATAATTTCTTGGAGCTTTCCTTTGGCTTGATGGTTTGAGGGTTCAACTCTTGTTTGTTACAAGAGTGGCCACCAATCTTTGGAAGAGGGAAATGTCAAAAACTAGTGAATTATTAATAAATTCACAGTTCTTGGCTTGGGAGGAGCAGAGTAACAGTGCATAAAACACTATTAAGTTTCAACAAAGGGGAGGGCTTCTATTTATAGAAAAAAGTGAGCCTCTAACCAAGCCAACTGATTCTAGAATTTTCCAGATCAGTTTGGTCAATTTCTGACCATTTTTGGATCAATTTTGGTCACTTTTTGAATCTAGTTGAAACAGGAGAGAGGAGAGAGGAGAGAGGAGAGAAGAAAATATCTCATTATTTGGGAGTTTAAAACATCATTTCACCTAAATATTTCTCTTTTTTAACTATTAACCTTGTCCTTAGTCAACTCTTCATCTTATGTGAGTATTCACTCATATTTGGGAGATTTTCCTTTTATTTCTTCATTTATCTCCTCCCTACATTTGGATGAATCTTATTGGTCCATAGGAACCTTAATTTAAAATTTTGAAAAAATCTTCACCCCCAAGATAATGCCTCTTGAACAGATCATACTTAATTTCTAATGTACCTTTTGAAAATCTTTTTGAACTTTTGTTTCAGGGGAACTTATTTTAATAAGATGAGGTATTTTTCTATCCAAAAATATTTAAAATCTGAATATTATCTCTCCAGAATATTATCTCTCCAGAATATTTTCTCTCTCTAGGGCAAAACAGGTAGAAACAAGATCTTTTATATTTCTGAAGAGGGGAATGAATTATAGGGGAAGATACTGGACATCATGAGGGATGGAGGAAGGAATCTTACATTCTACCCCACTTAAAAAATGCGAGATGTCCTCATCTCGCAGGTGGAGTATGATCTTCTTCATCTTCTTCTTCTTCTTCAATCACTTCGAGCGTTACTGCTTTGGAAGTGGACGGTCGATTTGCGAACAACTCTCTTTGTCTTCCCCTATTCTGAGGTGGAGGTCTTGCATTACTTTGGGTTGAAACTGCAGGTTGGAAAGAGGGTCTACCTCTCGGATTCCCCTAATTTTGGCAGATAGAACTGTGATTACTCTGGACGGAAGAGGCTGGAGTCTGGAATCTTGATCCCTGATTTCTCTGCCCTGAAAACCTTGATCCAAAAGGAGTTGGGCAATCCATACTGCGATGTCCAAATCCTTGACAGTTATAGCATTTCAAAGTCCCACATCGGGGCCTCGCCCACGGATATCCGAACAGGTGACTAATTCCTCGATTCTTCCAAACCGAACTTGGAAAAACTTCTCTTGCCTGGAAAGCACCGGCGATTCCACCAGGATAGCTTTTCCCTAACGTGGTCAAAAGCCTTACTTAACTGAACTGATCTGACCGAACTCGTAAGTTCCATAGTCAGATTCAAGGGAAAGATTGCACTTGGATCATAGAGACCAATGCTTTTTTCCTCACCCCGAGAGGCACAGACGTTGATCCTTTTTTCCATAGAACAATTTTTGTCCGGGATTTACTTCATCTATCGAACTAAACAAAAATTGAGTCAGTCCAACCTAACCCCATCCAGTCCCATGGGTTAGCCAACCACCCAACCACTGTAGGGATGGGATCCAATTAGGAATTTGGTTAGGTTTTGTCCCGGGTACCAACGAAGAGAGTTCCCAGGCCCCCTAGCCGGAAGTTCATGCAAACTTAAACTAGTCACATCACTTACGCACCCAATATGAAATTGCCTTTTTCTCAGCATCAGCTAACTTTAAAACAATTGTTTAATAAAACCATTATGTCATTGATCACTATCCTCAAAATCTCTGGTTGAATCCATATTTCTAATCATTCATTCATCGGTGTACTTATGGCATCATTGGCAAACCAGAAAGCTCACCACCTATTCACTCAGGGGCCTTTTCGATAGTTCCTAGCTCATAGTAACCGGCAATATATTCACATAACAAAATGGAATCTCCGTGGAAGATCAGCAAGATCAACCAACAGATCCATATAAAAGAGCCATGGACTCATCCGTTGAGAACCAGCAAGGTCAATCAACCAGATCCATGCCCAGTTTCAGAAAACAACAGTCCAGGTTTGGGTATTTTGGTCGAGACAGTTTGTCTCGCAGTGGTTTCTCCATGCCACTTTAGCTGTCTCCACTATCTTCAGCCTTGCAAGAGCCATTTTGCTCTTCTCATTGTACCCGGTGACATTGAAGTATTCTTCCATTGATTCTATCCACTTCTTCACAGTCTCGCCACTTCTCCACAGTCTCGCCCAAGTTTTTCCCTTCACCTTTGAAAGGTCCAGGCTGCAAACTATGAAGAGTTTTACGAACATCCAGGTCGAGCTCTTCTTCATCGAGTTGGGGGTTAAGATTTCTACCACGACGAGACCTCGATCCATGTTCCTATCAATACGAAAATTCTTGTTAAGTCTCTTTATTTATGATTCAATCCGAATTTTGATTCAACTGATTCCGGGGTTCTCTAAATAGGTCGGCTCCCCATAGAATCAAGGGATAAAGATACTCATATAGAACGCATTATCAGTTAATAATTCATTCAGAATATCTCATTTATATCTTTAACACAGTAATGGTACATTAGACTAAATTTTTCCATCTGAACAGTCCTCCATGGTGATTTCAATTTTTTAGATTTTTATCATCCCTTAACTTGATCCACTGATCAAAAGTTAACAGTAGTAATCTGGCAGCACAATCCACTAATCTGATAGTGATTGGCTGAAGTCATTAACTTCATTCTAGCTATGAACATTATCACACGGACTCGTCCCATTCATCCTCATTGCGGTTTCACTCAGCTTATTACATTTCAACCAATTTTCAGGGATCATCATTTTTCAATCAGAATCCAAATCAACTCATCAGTTCTCAACCAGAATTTAAAAATCATATCAACCACATTCGAATTCATCAACTGGATAGCATTAATGCTTATAATTTCAAGTCTTAGATTTACTCATATATACAGCCAGTAATAAAGAGCTGCAGTTATACCCTCGGTATATACGGGTAGTCACGGTCCTTGGAATTATAAGGTAAATATTATCATGTCTAGGCCTCAAGCAAGTCAGGGATTCCATACAATTGCGGTACTTCCACCTGAAGACCAAATTACCAAATTACAAATTTCAGTTTGAATATCAAATTGTATGAATTTTTATCACACAATTACAACCTTTTGTGCTTCTTGATAAACTTTTGACATATTTGGCTTCTCGGTTGATCCTCATTAGCCAAATGGCTCTGATACCAACTGTAAGATCCCTGTCCCCACCGCGCAATGGATTCGGGGTGCTAGCAGCAGAAGTAGCACTTCTTGCATGGGGCAGGGTCCCACACTCGGGGCCTCGCCCACGAATATCCGGACAGGTGACTAATTCCTCGATTCTTCCAAATCAAACTTGGAAAAAGTTCTCTTTCCTGGAAAGCACGGGCGATTCCACCAGGATAGCTTTCCCCTAACGTGGTCAAAAGCCTTACTTAATTGAACTGATTTAACCGAACTTGTAAGTTCTATAGTCAGATTCGAGGGACAGATTGCACTTGGATCATAGAGACCAACGCTTTTTTCCTCACCAAGAGGCACAGCCATTGATCCCTTTTTCCATAGAACAAATTTTGTCCGGGATTTACTTCATCTATCAAACTAAAAAGAAATTTAGTCTCGATTTATGGATCCATCAGTCCAACCTAACCCCATCCAGTCCCATGGGTTAGCCAACCGCCCAACCACTGTAGTGATGGGATCTAATTAGGAATTTGGTTAGGTTTTGTCCCGGGTATCAAGAAAAAGAGTTCCCTGGCCCCCTAGCCACAAGTTCATGCAAACTTAAACTAGTCACACCACTTACACACCCAATATGAAATTGCCTTTTTCTAAGCATCGGCTAACTTTAAAACAATCGTTTAATGAAACCATTATGTCATTGATCACTATCCTCAAAATCTTTGGTTGAATCCATATTTCTAATCATTCATTCATCGGTGTACTTATGGCATCATTGGCAAACCAGAACGCTCACCACCTGTTCACTCAGGGGCCTTTTCGATAGTTCCTAGCTCATAGTAACCGGAAATATATTCACATAACAAAATGGAATCTCCGTGGTGGAAGATCAGCAAGATCAACCAACAGATCCATATAAAAGAGCCATGGACTCATTCGTTGAGGACCAGCGAGGTCAATCAACCAGATCCATGCCCGGTTTCAGAAAACAACTCTTACTCCTTATTCCAATATCTTCCACAATGCACATGTGGGTATCTTCGGTGACCCAGATCCCGAGCACCGTATGGTCAGCACCCTCTAGGATCCTTCACAGGTCACCTAGCGCTTCACTCATGCGCCGCCTCCTTGGTTCCTCATCCACCGTACCGGAAGCTCACCATTTAAATCGAACCGAGGCTGGTCAAGACCTCGGCCGACCTTGCTACATGAGACGTCCTCCATTGACTCTCCGTCAGCTGTTGCAACTTTATCATGTAGGTCTCTACGACCACATACTCAAGATAGTCAAAATGCTTCCCCAGCATCTTTGACATAAAACAGTCATTTGCAAACAGTTTACAAATACAGTTTCTATATTGAACTCTCGTCATTCCACATTATTCCATATCAATCCATATTACTTAATCCAATTCCAATTCATATGTGTATCCATTCTTGACCAGATACATCATTTTCCATCCCATCACATCGGATTCATTCACTTCACATAACATCCATTCCTATCTTTCTTAATTTACATTACGTCTCATCACATCCATTTCTCATTATATCTCATTCGTTCAGATCTTATATTATTCATTCACATTCTGTTGATTCACATGACATCTCATCTCATCCATTCGCTCATATCGACTTCATATCCATTCACATTCATATTTGCATTCCTTATTCCACACACACATCCACATTCACATCTACATTTATACATCCATTTTTACATCCACATCCAAATCCACATTCATACATCCACATCCACATCTACATTCATACATCCACATTCACATTCACATCCATACATCCATATCCACATTCCACATCCTCATTCACATTCACATACCATATCTACATCCATATCCACATTCATATTCACATACATCCACATCCACATTCCATATCTACATCCATATCCCCATTCACACATCCACATTCATATGCACATACATCCACATTCACATTCCATATTTACATCCATATCCCCATTCACACATCCACATTCATATTCACATACATCCACATTCACATTCCATATCTACATCCATATCCCCATTCACACATCCACATTCACATTCACATACATCCACATTCACATTCACATTCACATCCAGACATCCATATCCACATTCCACATCCTTATTCACATTTACATACATCCACATTCCACATCCTTATTCACATTTACATACATCCACATCCACATTCCATATCTACATCCATATCCACATTCACACATCCACATTCATAATTATACATCCACATTCACATTCACATTCACATTCTCATTCATACATCCATATCCACATTCCACATCTACATCATTTCTTTCACATACATATAACTACATCTATTCTTTCACATACATACACCTCCATCTATTCCTCGTTCATTTTCATCTAATTGATTCGTTTCACATCCTCATATCTATTTATAGAATACAAGAGAATTCTTATTTTCGATATAAGATTTCTTTACACATTAATTTATGCATAAATTCCATTTTAAGAAGACTAACACTTTCGAATTAAAAATCAATCTTTTATGCATCTTCCTATGCATAAATTCATTTTAAATGAGAATGACACTTTTGAATAGAAAATCAATTCTTTAATGCATCTTCCTATGCATAAAATCCAAACTGACGAAAATAACTCTTTTGAACTAAAAATAGATTTCTTTATGCATCTTTCTATGCATAAATCTGATTTAGTAGGAATTACACTTTTAGAATAAAAGAATTTTTTTTATGCATCCTATTCATGCATAAAATCATTTATGATGAAAATCACTCTTTTAATGTAAAAAATTATCTTTTATGCATCTAATTTATGCATAAAATCATTTATGATGAAAATCACTCTTTTAATATAAAAGAATTTCTTTTATGCATCTAATTTATGCATAAAATCATTTATGATGAAAGTAACACTTTTATAAAAAAATAATCTTTTATGCATACTTCTATGCATGAAAATCAAATATGATAAAAGTAAAACTTTTATAATATCTTTTATGCATACCTTTATGCATGAAAATCAAATATGATAAAAGTAACACTTTTACAATAAAATAATAATCTTTTATGCATACATCTTTGCATGAAAATCAATTATGATAAAAGTAACACTTTTACAATAAAATAATAATCTTTTATGCATACCTCTATGCATGAAAATCAAATATGATAAAAGTAACGCTTTTATAATAAAATAATAATCTTTTATGCATACCTTTATGCATGAAAATCAAATATGATAAAAGTAACACTTTTACAATAAAATAATAATCTTTTATACATACCTCTATGCATGAAAATCAATTATGATAATTTAAGTAACACTTTTGTAATAAAATAATAATATTTTATGCATACCTTTATGCATGAAAATCAAGTATGATAAAAGTAACACTTTTATAATAAAATAATAATCTTTTATGCATACCTTTATGCATGAAAATCAAGTATGATAAAAGTAACACTTTTATAAAATAATAATCTTTTATGCATACCTTTATGCATGAAAATCAAATATGATAAAAGTAACACTTTTACAAACAATTAATAATCTTTTATGCATACCTCTATGCATGAAAATCAATTATGATAAAAGTAACACTTTTACAATAAAATAATAATCTTTTATGCCTAAAAATCCATTTTGATGAAAGTAACACTTTCATAATAAAAGAAAATTATTCCTTTATGCATAAAAATCTATTTTGATGAAAGTAACACTTTCATAATAAAAGAAAATTATTCGTTTATGCATAAGAATATTAATAATCAATATGCATCTTCTATGCATGAAAATGGCACTTTTAGAGTATAGAATTGATAGGAATTACTCTTTTAGCATAATAAAAGATAATTCTTATTTCCAAAAAATTTGCCATAACCTCCTTTGTATGGCTGACCATTTTTTAAATTTTTCTACTTAATTTTGTCTTAAAAATTAACTCTAATTGATTTAAAGTAATCTATACTAATCAAAATTCACTTATAAAAGAGAAAACATTATAAAAAGTTTGATTCCATCAATTTTCACTTAACTAGGATAAAGAAGGGTTGGTTCTAAGAAGAGAGAGGGGAAAAGCCTTTCGATCAAGGAATAACATCCATTTATCACTTCAAACAATCATAAACATTAGAAAAACATAAAATCAATAAAGAAAAATACAAGAATCTCTACTTACATAATTTCTTGGAGCTTTCCTTTGGCTTGATGGTTTGAGGGTTCAATTCTTGTTTGTTACAAGAGTGGCCACCAATCTTTGGAAGAGGGAAATGTCAAAAACTAGTGAATTATTAATAAATTCACAGTTCTTGGCCTGGGAGGAGCAGAGTAACAGTGCATAAAACACTATTAAGTTTCAACAAAGGGGAGGGCTTCTATTTATAGGAAAAAGTGAGCCTCTAACCAAGCCAACTGATTCTAGAATTTTCCAGATCAGTTTGGTCAATTTCTGACCATTTTTGGCTCAGTTTTGGTCACTTTTTAGATCTAGTTGAAACAAGAGAGAGGAGAGAGGAGAGATGAAAATATCTCATTATTTGGGAGTTTAAAACTGATTCAAGCATGTGAAATAGGCGCCCTCTTCATGAGGGGAATTCCCCCATGCAGAGGTGTCAAAATGCATCATTTCACCTAAATATCTCTCTTTTTTAACTATTAACCTTGTCCTTAGTCAACTCTTTATCTAATGTGAACTTATTTTTGGGGGATTTTCATTTTATTTCTTCATTTATCTCCTCCCTACATTTGGATGAATCTTATTGGTCCATAGGAACCTTAATTTAAAATTTTGAAAAAATCTTCACCCCCAGGATAATGCCTCTTGAACAGATTATACTTAATTTCTAATGTACCTTCTGAAAATCTTTTTGAACTTCTGTTTCAGGGGAACGTATTTTAATAAGATGAGGTATTTTTCTATCCAAAAATATTTAAAATCTGAATGTTATCTCTCTAGAATATTTTCTCTCTCTAGGCCAAAACAGGTAGAAACAAGATCTTTTATATTTTTGAAGAGGGGAATGAATTACAGGGGAAGATACTGGACATCATGAGGGATGGGGGGAGGAATCTTACAACTACATAACCATTTTCCAGAAAAAGGAACTCCAAACGTAAAGTCAAGATACTTGGACATGTTATTTCAAAAACCGATATTGAAGCAGATGAGGACAAGGTGAAGGCTTTAGTGCTAAGCCTTCTATCTCCTCCTAAAGATACAAAGAAATTAATGGTTTTTATTCACAAGTTCAAGTATATGGGAAGGTTTATTCCTTTGGCCTCTCAATTCTTGTATCCTCTCCGACAAGTTGTTAATCATGAACCTTTGAAGTGGACTCATGAATGTGAAGAGGTTCCAACAAGGTCAAAGAGGTGCTTTGTAGTCTTTCATCTATGCAAGCTCTTGAGACTAGGACAAAGTGTTTTATGTGAATCCTTCAATTGGTGATGATGTTGTGGGAGCAGTCTTACTCCAACAAGGAAAATGAAGTCTTTACATGAATCCTACTTACTGTGCAATTAGGGTGAAAGTTGTAGTGGAAAGAGGCTATAATGAAGCAGAGCAGGTAATGATTAGTGTGATCTTTGCTTTGTAGAAGGTTTTGACATTATCTCCTTCCAAACTTGCCTTTTATGTTATTAATAAGCTATGATTTACTTCCTCAACTTATAAACAATGTGGTTTTATCCAAATGATAAAGTGGGTTGTAGAATTGCAAGAGTTCCAATACTCTTTCCCAATAGAGGAGCCAACTAGAGCAACTTTTGCTGATATACTCACTTACAAGAAGGGCCTTATTTATCATAAATAGCAGTAAATAGGTGGAACCAAGGATGGAAGAAGCTGAGGATGCAAAGATGGAAGATGGTTCTTACACATAGAAAGGCTTATCACAAAGCTTTGGGAGGGGTTGTCTTATATGACCATAATAAAAGATGAGTTATTTTGGGGCCAGGTTGTTGCAGATGCAGATTTTTCTCCAACAAGAAGAAGAAGGAGATTTTGGCATGTCTACTCTATTTTTTGCTGCTGCTGAACATGAATGCTCTAGAAGTTTGGGGGGAGGGCAAAATGTGTGAGGTTGGAAAAATAAACCAAAAAAGCATGTACATATGTATAGAACTGTGGTGACTTCATGTGAGATCCCTGTTCCCACCGAGCAACGGATTCAGGATACTGGCAGCGGAAGTAACACATCATGCGCGGGTAGGGGTCTCACACTCGGGGCCTCGCCCACGGATATCCGGACAAGAGACTAATCCGTCGGTTTGTCCAAAACCGAAACCGGAAAAACTTCCTTTACCCGGAAAGCATGAGCGATTCCACCAGGATAACTCTTTACTCTAACGTAGTCAAGATCATTACGGATCAACTGATCTGATTGCACCTTTAACGGTACTTGGTCAAATCAAGGAAGAAACTTGCACTTGGATCATTGGGATCAACGCTTTTTTCCCCATCAAGAGGCACAGCCGTTGATTCCTATCCATAGAACAATTTCTATCCGGGATTTACTTCATCTATCGTAATAATAGAAATTAAATCTCGATTTACGGATCCATCAGTCCAGCCTAACCCCATCCGATCCCATGGGTTAGCCAACCGCCCAACCACTGTAGTGATGGGATCCAATTTGGAATTTGGTTAGGTTTTGTCCCGGGTACCAAGGAAAAGAGTTCCAAGGCCCCCTAGCCGGAATTTCATGCAAACATAAAACTAGCCACACCACTTACACACCCAATATGAAAATTGCCTTTTTCTTAGCATCAGCTAACTTTAAAACAATCCTTTAATGAAACCATAGTACCACGGATCACAATCTCCCAATTTATCCAGTTGATTCATAATTTCCCATCATTCCTTCATCAGAGTATCTATGGCATCATTGGCAACTAGAACGCTCACCACCTGTCCACACAGAGGCCGTTTCCATAGTTCCTAGCCCATAATACTCGGCAATATAATCACTTATCAAGATGGACTCTCGTTGAAGATCAGCAAGATCAACCAACAGATCCATATAAAAGAGCCATGGACTCATCCGTTGAGGACCAGCAAGGTCAGTCAACCAGATCCATGCCCGGTTTCACAAAACAACTCTTACTCCTTGTTCCAATATCTTCCTCGACGCACGCGTGGGTATCCTAGGCGACCCAGAACCTGAGCACCGTATGGTCAGCACCCTCTAGGATCCTTCGCAGGTGACCTAGCGCTTCACTCATAGGCCGCTTCCTTGGTCCCTCATCCACCGTACCGGAAGCTCACCATTTTAATCGAACCGAGGCTGGTCAAGACCTCGGTCGACCTTGCTACGCGAGACGTCCTCCATTGACTCTCCGTCAGCAGTTGCAACTTTATCAGTTAGGTCTCCACGACCTTAATCACAAGACGGTCAAAATGCTTCCCCAGCATTCTTGACATAAAACAACCATTTACAAACAGCATTTACAAACAGTTTACAAATACAGTTTCTATATTAACTCTCATTTTTCCACATTATCCCTCATTAATCCACATTACTTATTCCACATTCCATGTATATGTGTACTCATCCAATCACCTCCTTTTCCATCTCTTCACTTCAGATTCCTTCACATCACATATCATATATTCACATCCATATCCACATCCATACATCCACATCCACATCCACATTCACATCCATACATCCACATCTACATGCTTACCTCCATTTTCACATCCTCATTTATACATCCACATCCCATATCCACATTCATACATACACATCCATACATCCACATCTACATCCACATACATACATACATCCACATCCACATTCCACATTCACATCTATACATCCACATCTACATTCACATTCACATACATCCACATCCACATTCCCATACATCTACATCTATACATCCACATTCCACATTCACATCTACATTCACATTCACATACATGCATCCACATTCCCATGCATCCACATCTATACATCCACATCTACATCCACATACATACATACATCCACATCCACATTCCACATTCACATCTATACAACCACATCTACATTCACATTCACATACATCCACATCCACATTCCCATACATCCACATCTATACATCCACATTCCACATTCACATCTACATTCACATTCACATACATGCATCCACATTCCCATACATCCACATCTATACATCCACATCTACATCCACATACATACATACATCCACATCCACATTCCACATTCACATCTATACATCCACATCTACATCCACATCCACATTTCCATTCACATCTATACATCCACATCCATTCACATCTATACATCCACATCTACATCCACATTTACATCTATGTATATACATCTTCATGCATATATCCATTTTCATGTTCATACATCCACACTCCCATCTCCATATCCACACATCCACATACATACATCCATTTTCACATTCCCATTTATATAACCCCATATACCTTCACATCTAATCTTTTACATCACATCCATTCTCGCCCTATCACAACCCATATACATCTTATCCTATCACATACACTTCTTACCTCATCCCCCCATACACATCTTAATTCATCTTATCACATCCTAACTTATTTCATAAGCATCTTATCACCTCTTATCACACCTCTTATCACATCCTATCACTTTCCATACGCATCTTATCAATTCTTATCACATCTCATACACCTCTTATCACATCTTATCACATTTCATATCTTTAAAAAAAAAAAGAGAATTCTTTTATTTGATATAAGATTTCTCTACACATTTATTTATACATAAATTCCATTTAAGGAGACTAACACTTTCGAAATTAAAATCAATCTTTTATGCATCTTCTTATGCATGATTTCAATTTGGTAGGGAATTATACTTTTAGAATAAAAGAATTTCTCTTATGCATCTAAGTTAAGCATAAAATCCAATTATGAGGAAAATCATACTTTTAGTATAAAAAGAATATCTTTTATGCATACCTATATGCATGAAATCCAATATGATAAAAGTAACACTTTTGATATAAAATTTTTTCCTTTATGCATACTTCTATGCATGAAAATTAAAAATTATAAAAGTAACACTTTTGATATAAAAATTTTCCTTTATGCATACTTCTATGCATGAAAATTAAAAATGATAAAAGTAACACTTTTGATATAAAAATTTTTCTTTATGCATACTTCTATGCATGAAAATTAAAAATGATAAAAGTAACACTTTTGATATAAAAATTTATCCATTATGCATACTTCTATGCATGAAAATAAAAATGGTAAAAATAACACTTTTGATATAAAAATTTATCCTTTATGCATAATATTAAAATTCAATTTCTCCATGATTATAATGAAATTCTTTCAATTAATCTAGGATGATGATTCCTAGAATATGGTAGGAAGTCCTCTTTTTATGCTTTGAATGAAATTATTTTATGCATAATTTTTATAAAAATTTTGCCATAGCTCCGCTGCTATGACTGATAAATCTCAATTTTTTCTAAGGGATAAAGCTTATCATTAAGGAAATAATTAAAATGACCTCTAATTGGATCACTAATCTATAATGGATTGAATCATCAATATGCATAAACTAAAAGCATAGGAAAAAGCCATTAATTTGTCCTCAAGCATAGCTTAAATAATCTTGGATTAAGGAAAAGCTTTATGAAAAGCTTCATGTGGATTGAGAATGGGTCATGAGTATGACCATTTCTTGAGTGAGAGAGAGAAATTACATAAAAACCATTAGAATTTAAACATAAATAAAAATTAACTTCAATAGCATTTATTAAATTATGTAACTCTTCACTACTATTCACCAATTTACTTTAATAGCATTTAAAAAATCATACCAATTAAGCTTCTCAAGCTTGAGAGGGGTTGAGAAGAGAGAAACATTGAGAAATTATAGAAAGATCAATATTCACTAATTACCTTACAAATTGCTTGATTCTTTGTTCACAGTAGAGGCCCCCAACCAATCAATTGGTTAAGTATGTTGATGGAGCCACTAATGGGGATTGAAGAAAGAGGGAAGCTCCAAAAACTAGTGAATTATTAAATGAATTCACAGTTCTTGGCTTAGGTGGAGTAGAGTAACGATGCATAAACACTATATATTTTTCAACAAGGGGGAGGCTTCTATTTATAGGAAAAATTGAGCTCCTAACCAAACAAACTGATTCTAGAATTTTCTAAATCAGTTTGGTCAATATTTGACCATTTTTAGGTCAGTTAAGCTAACTTTTTGGAACTAGACTTGAATGAGGAGAGAGGAGAGATGAAATATCTCAATTTTTATGAGTTTAAAACTCATTCAAGCATGTGAAATATGCACCTCCTTTAAAGAACTCCCTTCCTTACATATGTGTCATAATGGAATCATTTTAATATTGCTCATAGTTTTTTTACTAATAAACCTTGTACATTTTCAACTCTTCATCTTATGTGAAATATGCACCTCCTTTAAAGAACTCCCCTTCCTTACATATGTGTCATAATGGAATCATTTTAATATTGCTCATAGTTTTTTATTAATAAACCTTGTACATTTTCAACTCTTCATCTTATGTGAGCATTTAAGGGACTCCCCTTCCTTACATATGTGTCATAATAAAATCATTATACCCAAAATATCTCATATTTTTAATATTGCACATAGTTTTTTACTAATAAACCTTGTACATTTTCAACTCTTCACCTCATGTGAGCATTTACTCATTTTTGGGTATTTTCTTTTTACAAGTTGGATTTATCTCCTCCCTACGCATGGACTGATGCTATTGGTCCATAGGAACCTTAATTGGACCATAGTCTAAAGATTTCTGAAAATCTAGACCCTTAGGCTAAGGTTCTTTATACCTATTTTCAATTAATTCCAATTGCACATTGGAAAATTCTTTTTGAATTTCTGTTTCAGGGGAACTCATCTGAATTAGAAGAGATATTTTTCTATCCAAAAATATTCAAAATCTGAATATTCTCTCTCTAGAATATTTTTCTCTCTCTAGGCTAAAACAGATAGAAACAAGGTCTTTATATTTTTGAAGAGGGATTGATTACAGGGAAAGATACTAGACATCAAAAAGAGGGTGGGGGAGGAATCTTACATTCTACCCCACTTAAAAAATGCGAGATGTCCTCATCTCGCAAACTGGGAAAATTTCGCAAGATGCACGAATATGAGACTTAAAGAAAAATTTTAATCAAGATTAACCACCAAGAAACGTCTTAAAGAGAGCAAGATTCAAAATAAGAACAAGATTTAAACTTTATTCATTCTCGGAACTTATACAGTAAAGATAGAAGAACTCTTTACACTTCCATAAGCCCGTCCATCATATGATCACAAAAGCAGTCCTCACAAGCTGCACAAGTATAAGGTAACTCATCTATGGGAATAATTCTGTTGGTTATTGCTGCACCTATCTCAGTGGTATGAGGTGATCTAACAAAAGAACCTCTGAGAGGCAAGCCAAAAACGGGATAGAGGCATATCTTCTCATGAGGAAGAAAACATGCCAGTAAGAAGACCCGCTCAGAAAACCCAAGATGCCTTGATCTCATGACACAGTAATATCGGGGACCCAAACCCAAAGCTTCAATAACCATGGCCAAGCGGACATTGTTACGAAAGTGCTGCTGACCCCAGGGTGTTACCCTAGTTATGTTTTGATAGGTCCGCCATTTGGTTTGCGCTACAGAAGTTCCCAAGTGAGGGAAAAGTGAGCGCTCATACTGCTCTATAAAATCCTTCTTCACAGATTCACTTGCGTCTTGAAGGTGAGGAATCATTATGGATAAAACTAGTTCTTGTTGCCAAGCCATGAAGGAGATTAAGAAAGAAAGGATATCGATGGAAGTAAGATTACTGTGAGCGACAAGTAAAAGTTACGACTTATATAAAGGAAGGAGCTAGCGTAACTTAGAAGCCAACGATAACTTGCCACTGAAGTTTTACTGTCTTTCCATGATTTGGGTTTGACACATTTTTCTACAGAAGGCATTAAGAATTTTGAGATGAAGAGATAAAAGAAGCTTGTAGGCTAAGTCACCTACTTTCATTGAATTCAGATATAAGGCTCACAATATCTAGGGGATAACTTCATATACTCCCCAAGAGATAAAGAACTTCTTTTGGGCCGTACTCGAATGAAGACCAAAACCTTGATATCCAAAACATCGATTCTCACTTCTGAACTCATTGTTCTGAATCCTTAAAACAGGTGGGACTCTTGAGAAGTATTCTAGAAAAAGGGTCTTTCTTTGTTAAACAAAACTTTCTTTTATTTTAGAGAGGGAATAATTATAAGATCAGAAAGGGAGATTCTTACTCCTGTATACCTCGAAGGTTGGGGAGGAATCTTACATTCTTCCCCACTTAAAAAAGTGCGAGATGTCCTCATCTCGCAAGGTAGAGAATAACTCTTTTTCTTAAGATCCAATTTTATTCTGGGGTTCCTTATATTCTGGTCAACCAACAGAATACTGGGATAAATATCCCTTAGAACTCATCAACAATTCATTCAGATCATATTATTCATATCTTTAACATGATAATGGTCCATTAGACCGAAAAATTTCCTTCTGAACATTCCTCCACGGGAATTTTAGTCAAGTAAGTTCTCAGTTTGTCATCCCTTAACTTGATCTAACGGTCAAGTATTAATAGTAGCAATCTGACAGCACAATCCACTAATCTCATAGTGATTTGCTGAAATCATTATCATCATTCCAGTTATGAATATCATCACAGGGACTCGTCCCATTCATCCTCATTGAGGTTTCGCTCAGCTTATTACATTTCAACCAAATTTTAGGGATCATCATTTTTCAGTCAGAATCCAAATCAATTCATCAATTCTCAAACAGAATTAAAAATCATATCAACCACATTCGAAATCATCCTCTGGATAGCATTAACGCTTATAATTTCAAGTCTTAGATTTACTCGTATATACTGTCAGTAAAGAGCTGCAGTATACTCTCGGTATATACGGGTAGTCACGGCCCTTGGAATTATAAGGTAAATACCATCATGTCTAGGCCTCAAACAAGTCAGGGATTCTATATAATTACGGTACCTCCATCTGAAGACCCAATTACCAATTACGAATTTCAGTTTGAATATCAAATTGTATGAATTATATCACACAATTACAACCTTTTTATGCTTCTTGATAAATTTTTGACATATTTGGCTTCTCAGTTGATCTTTATTAACCAATTGGCTCTGATACCAACTGTGAGATCCCTGTTCCCACCGAGCAACGGATTCAGGATACTGGCAGCGGAAGTAACACATCATGCGCGGGTAGGGGTCTCACACTCGGGGCCTCGCCCACGGATGTAAGATTCCTCCCCCAACCCCTTTTTGATGTCTAGTATCTTCCCCTGTAATCAACTCTCTTCAGAAATATAAAGACCCTGTTGCTAACTATTTTAGCCTAGAGAGAGAAAAATTATTCTAGAGAGAGAATATTCAGATTTTGAATATTTTTGGATAGAAAAATATCTCTTATAATTCAGATGAGTTCCCCTGAAACAGAAATTCAAAAAGAATTTTCCAATGTGCAATTGGAATTAATTGGAAATAGGTATAAAGAACCTTAGTCTAAGGGTCTAGATTTTCAGAAATCTTTAGACTATGGTCCAATTAAGGTTCCTATGGGCCAATAGCATCAATCCATGTGTAGGGAAGAGATAAATCCAAATTTGTAAAAAGAAGATACCCAAAAATGAGTAAATGCTCACATAAGGTGAAGAGTTGAAAATGTACAAGGTTTATTAGTAAAAAACTATGAGCAATATTAAAAATATGAGATATTTTGGGTATCCAAAAATGAGTAAATGCTCACATAAGATGAAGAGTTGAAAATGTACAAGGTTTATTAGTAAAAAACTATGAGCAATATTAAAATGATGCCATTATGACACATATGTAAGGAAAGGGAATTCTTTAAAGGAGGTGCATATTTCACATAAGATGAAGAGTTGAAAATGTACAAGGTTTATTAGTAAAAAACTATGAGCAATATTAAAATGATTCCATTATGACACATATGTAAGGAAGGGGAGTTCTTTAAAGGAGGTGCATATTTCACATGCTTGAATGAGTTTTAAACTCATAAAAATTGAGATATTTCATCTCTCCTCTCTCCTCATTCAAGTCTAGTTCCAAAAAGTTAGCTTAACTGACCTAAAAATGGTCAAATATTGACCAAACTGATTTAGAAAATTCTAGAATCAGTTTGTTTGGTTAGGAGCTCAATTTTTTCTATAAATAGAAGCCTCCCCCTTGTTGAAAAATAGTTAGTGTTTATGCATCGTTACTCTACTCCACCTAAGCCAAGAACTGTGAATTCATTTAATAATTCACTAGTTTTTGGAGCTTCCCTCTTTCTTCAATCCCCATTAGTGGCTCCATCAACATACTTAACCAATTGATTGGTTGGGGGCCTCTACCGTGAACAAAGAATCAAGCAAGTTGTAAGGTAATTAGTGAATATTGATCTTTCTATAATTTCTCAATGTTTCTCTCTTCTCAACCCCTCTCAAGCTTGAGAAGTTTAATTGGTATGGTTTTTTTTAAATACTATTGAAGTTTGAATAGTAGTGAAGAGTTACATAAGTTAATAAATGCTATTGAAGTTAATTTTCATTTATGTTTAAATTCTAATGATTTTTATGTAAATTCTCTCTCTCACTCAAGAAATGGTCATACTCATGACCCGTTCTCAATCCAAATCAAGCTTTTCATAAAGCTTTTCCTTAACCCAAGATTAAGCTATGCTTGAGGCCAATTTAATGGCTTTTTTCTATGCTTTTAGTTTATGCATATTGATGATTCAATCCACTATAGATTAATGATCCAATTAGAGATCATTTTAATCATTTCCTTAATGATAAGCTTTATCCCTTAGAAAAAATTGAGATTTATCAGTCATAGCAGCGGAGCTATGGCAAAATTTTTATAAAAATTATGCATAAAATAATTTCATTCAAAGCATAAAAAGAGGACTTCCTACCATATTCTAGGAATTATCATCCTAGATTAATTGAAAGAATTTCATTATAATCATGGAGAAATTGAATTTTAATATCATGCATAAAGGATAATTTTTTTATATCAAAAGTGTTACTTTTATCATTTTTAATTTTCATGCATAGAAGTATGCATAAAGGAAAAATTTTTATATCAAAAGTGTTACTTTTATCATTTTTTAATTTTTCATGCATAGAAGTATGCATAAAGGAAAATTTTTTATATCAAAAGTGATACTTTTATCATTTTTAATTTTCATGCATAGAAGTATGCATAAAGGATAAATTTTTTTATATTATAAGTGTTATTTTTATCATTTTTAATTTTCATGCATAGAAGGATGCATAAAGGAAAATTTTTTATATCAAAAGTGTTACTTTTATCATTTTTAATTTTCATGCATAGAAGTATGCATAAAGGATAATTTTTTTATATCAAAAGTGTTACTTTTATCATATTGGATTTCATGCATAGAGGTATGCATAAAAGTTGAATATCTTATTATAAAAGTGTTACTTTTAGCATAATTGAATTTCATGCATAGAGGTATGCATAAAAGATATGGGAAGTGATAAGATATGATAAGATGCATGTGGATGTGGATGTGGATGTATGGATGTGAATGTGGATGTGGATGTGGATGTATGGATGTGGATGTGGATGTATGAATGTGGATGTATGGATGTGAATGTGGATGTGGATGTGGATGTATGAATGTGGATGTATGGATGTGAATGAGGACATAGATGTGGATGTATGGATGTGAATGTACATGTAGATAAAGATGTATATATGTGAATGGGAATGTGGATGTGGATGTATGTATGCATGTGGATGTGGATATGGATGTGTATGTATGAATGTGGATATGGGATGTGGGTGTATAAATGAGGATGTGAAAATGGAGATAAGCATGTAGATGTGGATGCATGAATGTGGATGTATGGATGTGAATGAGGATATAGATGTGGATGTATGGATGTGAATGTGCATGTAGATATGGATGTATATATGTGAATGGGAATGTGGATGTGGATGTATGTATGCATGTGGATGTGGATATGGATGTGTATGTATGAATGTGGATATGGGATGTGGATGTATAAATGAGGATGTGAAAATGGAGATAAGCATGTAGATGTGGATGTATGGATGTGAATGTGGATGTGGATGTGGATGTATGGATGTGGATATGGATGTGAATATATGATATGTGATGTGAAGGAATCTGAAGTGAAGAGATGGAAAATGATATGATTGGATGAGTACACATATAAATGAAATGTGGAATAAGTAATGTGGATTGCATGTGGGATAATGTGGAAAAATGAGAGTTAATATAGAAATTGTATTTGTAAACTGTTTGTAAATGCTGTTTGTAAATGGCTGTTTTATGTCAAGAATGCTGGGAAAGCATTTTGACCGTCTTGTGATTAAGGTCGTGGAGACCTAACTGATAAAGTTGCAACTGCTGACGGAGAGTCAATGAAGGACGTCTCGCGTAGCAAGGTCGGCCGAGGTCTTGACCAGCCTCGGTTCGATTAAAATGGTGAGCTTCCGGTACGGTGGATGAGGGACCAAGGAAGCGGCCTATGAGTGAAGCGCTAGGTCACCTGCGAAGGATCCTAGAGGGTGCTGACCATACGGTGCTCGGGCTCTGGGTTGCCCAGGATACCCACGCGTGCGTCGAGGAAGATATTGGAACAAGGAGTAAGAGTTGTTTTGTGAAACCGGGCATGGATCTGGTTGACTGACCTTGCTGGTCCTCAACGGATGAGTCCATGGCTCTTTTATATGGATCTGTTGGTTGATCTTGCTGATCTTCAACGAGAGTCCATCTTGATAAGTGATTATATTGCCGAGTATTATGGGCTAGGAACTATGGAAACGGCCTCTGTGTGGACAGGTGGTGAGCGTTCTAGTTGCCAATGATGCCATAGATACTCTGATGAAGGAATGATGGGAAATTATGAATCAACTGGATAAATTGGGAGATTGTGATCAGTGGTACTATGGTTTCATTAAAGGATTGTTTTAAAGTTAGCTGATGCTAAGAAAAAGGCAATTTTCATATTGGGTGTGTAAGTGGTGTGGCTAGTTTTATGTTTGCATGAAATTCCGGCTAGGGGACCTTGGAACTCTTTTCCTTGGTACCCGGGACAAAACCTAACCAAATTCCAAATTGGATCCCATCACTACAGTGGTTGGGCGGTTGGCTAACCCATGGGATCGGATGGGGTTAGGCTGGACTGATGGATCCGTAAACCGAGACTCAATTTCTGTTATTACGATAAATGAAGTAAGTCCCGGATAGTAATTGTTCTATGGATAGGAATCAACGGCTGTGCCTCTTGATGGGGAAAAAAGCGTTGATCCCAATGATCCAAGTGCAAGTTTCTTCCTTGATCCGACCAAGTATCTTTATAGGTGCAGTTGGATCAGCGTGATCAGTAATGATCTTGACTACGTTAGAGTAAAAAAAATTATCCTGGTGGAATCGCCCGTGCTTTCCGGGTAAGGGAAGTTTTTCCGGGTTCGGTTTTGGAAAAACCGACGGATTAGTCTCTTGTCCGGATATTCGTGACGAGGCCCCGAATGTGGGACCCCTGTCCCGTGCGAGAAGTACTACTTCCGCTGCTAGTACCCGAATCCGTTGCTCGGTGGGAACAGGGGGATCTCACAGTTGGTATCAGAGCATTTGGTTAATAAAGATCAACTGAGAAGACAAATATGTCAAAAATTTATCAAGAAACACAAAAAGGTTATAATTGTGTGATATAATTCATACAATTTGATATTCAAACTGAAACTCGTAATTTGGTAATTGGGTCTTCAGATGGAAGTACCGCAATTATATAGAATCCCCGACTTGCTTGAGGCCTAGACATGATAGTATTTACCTTATAATTCCAAGGACCGTGACTACCCGTATATACCGAGAGTATACTGCAGCTCTTTACTGACAGTATATACGAGTAAATCTAAGACTTGAAATTATAAGCGTTAATGCTATCCAGATGATGAATTCGAATGTGGTTGATATGATTTTTAATTCTGTTTGAGAATTGATGAATTGAATTGGATTCTGATTGAAAAATGATGATTTCTGAAATTAGTTGAAATATAAAAATCTGAACAAAACCACAATGAGGATGAATGGGACGAGTCCCAGTGATGATATTCATAACTGGAATGATGATAATGAATTCAGCAAATCACTATGAGATTAGTGGTTGTGCTGTCAAATTGTTACTGTTAACACTTGATCAGTAGATCAAGTTAAGGGATGACAAATTGAGAACTTGCTTGACTGAAATTCCCGTGGAGGAATGTTCAGAAGGAATTTTTTCGGTCTAATGGACCATTATCATGTTAAAGATATGAATGATATGATCTGAATATTAATGATGAGTTCTATATAAGGGATATTTATCCCAGTGTTCTGCTGGGTTGACCAGAATATAAGGAACCCCAAAATAAAATTGGATGTTAAGAAAAAGAGTTGTCCTCTACCTTGCGAGATGAGGACATCTCGCACTTTTTAAGTGGGGTAGAATGTAAGATTCCTCCCCAGCCTTCGAGGTATACAGGAGTAAGAATCTCCCTTTCTGATCTTATAATTATTCCCTCTCTAAAATAAAAGAAAGTTCTGTTTAACAAAGGAAGACCCTTTTCCTAGAATACTTCTCAAGAGTCCCACCTGTTTTAAGGATTCAGAACAATGAGTTCAGAAGTGAGAATCGATGTTTTGGATATCAAGGTTTTGGTCTTCATTCGAGTACGGCCCAAAAGAACTTCTTTATCTCTTGGGGAGTATATGAAGTTATCCCCCAGATATTGTGAGCCTTATATCTGAATTCAATGAAAGTAGGTGACTTAGCCTACAAGCTTCTTTTATCTCTTCATCTCAAAATTCTTAATGCCTTCTATAGAAAAATGTGTCAAACCCAAATCATGGAAAGACGGTAAAACTTCAGTGGCAAGTTACCGTTGGCTTCTAAGTTACGCTAGCTCCTTCCTTTATATAAGTCGTAACTTTTACTTGTCGCTCACAGTAATCTTACTCCCATCAATCTCCTTTCTTTCTTAATCTCCTTCATGGCTTGGCAACAGGAATTAGTTTTATCCCTGATGATTTCTCACCTTCAAGACGCAAGAGAGTCTGTGAAGAAAGACTTTATAGAACAGTATGAGCGCTCACTTTTTCCTCACCTAGGAACTTCTGTAGCGCAGACCAAATGGCGGACCTATCAAAACATAACTAGGGTAACACCCTGGGGACAGCAGCACTTTCGTAACAATGTCCGCTTGGCCATGGTTATCGAAGCCTTGGGTTTGGGTCCCCGATACTACTGCGTCATGAGATCAAGGCATCTTGGGTTTTCTGAGCGGGTCTTCTTACTGGCGTGTTTTCTTCCTCATGAGAAGATATGCCTTTACCCCGTTTTTGGCTTGCCTCTCAGAGGTCCTTTTGTTAGAACACCTCATACCACTGAGATAGGCGCAGCAATAACCCACAGAATCATTCCCATAGATGAGTTACCTTATACTTGTGCAGCTTGTGAGGACTGCTTTTGTGATCATATGATGGACGGGCTTATGGAAGTGTAAAGTGTTCCTCTATCTTTACTGTATAAGTTCCGAGAATGAATAAAGTTTAAATCTTGTTCGTATTTTGAATCTTGCTCTCTTTAAGACTTATCTTGGTGGTTAATCTTGATTAAAATTTTTCTCTAAGTCTCATATTCGTGAATCTTGCGAAATTATCACAAGTTGCGAGATGAGGACATCTCGCGTTTTTTAAGTGAGGTAGAATGTAAGATTCCTCCCCCAACCCCTTTTTGATGTCTAGTATCTTCCCCTGTAATCAACTCTCTTCAGAAATATAAAGACCCTGTTGCTAACTATTTTAGCCTAGAGAGAGAAAAATTATTCTAGAGAGAGAATATTCAGATTTTGAATATTTTTGGATAGAAAAATATCTCTTATAATTCAGATGAGTTCCCCTGAAACAGAAATTCAAAAAGAATTTTCCAATGTGCAATTGGAATTAATTGGAAATAGGTATAAAGAACCTTAGTCTAAGGGTCTAGATTTTCAGAAATCTTTAGACTATGGTCCAATTAAGGTTCCTATGGGCCAATAGCATCAATCCATGTGTAGGGAAGAGATAAATCCAAATTTGTAAAAAGAAGATACCCAAAAATGAGTAAATGCTCACATAAGGTGAAGAGTTGAAAATGTACAAGGTTTATTAGTAAAAAACTATGAGCAATATTAAAAATATGAGATATTTTGGGTATCCAAAAATGAGTAAATGCTCACATAAGATGAAGAGTTGAAAATGTACAAGGTTTATTAGTAAAAAACTATGAGCAATATTAAAATGATGCCATTATGACACATATGTAAGGAAAGGGAATTCTTTAAAGGAGGTGCATATTTCACATAAGATGAAGAGTTGAAAATGTACAAGGTTTATTAGTAAAAAACTATGAGCAATATTAAAATGATTCCATTATGACACATATGTAAGGAAGGGGAGTTCTTTAAAGGAGGTGCATATTTCACATGCTTGAATGAGTTTTAAACTCATAAAAATTGAGATATTTCATCTCTCCTCTCTCCTCATTCAAGTCTAGTTCCAAAAAGTTAGCTTAACTGACCTAAAAATGGTCAAATATTGACCAAACTGATTTAGAAAATTCTAGAATCAGTTTGTTTGGTTAGGAGCTCAATTTTTTCTATAAATAGAAGCCTCCCCCTTGTTGAAAAATAGTTAGTGTTTATGCATCGTTACTCTACTCCACCTAAGCCAAGAACTGTGAATTCATTTAATAATTCACTAGTTTTTGGAGCTTCCCTCTTTCTTCAATCCCCATTAGTGGCTCCATCAACATACTTAACCAATTGATTGGTTGGGGGCCTCTACCGTGAACAAAGAATCAAGCAAGTTGTAAGGTAATTAGTGAATATTGATCTTTCTATAATTTCTCAATGTTTCTCTCTTCTCAACCCCTCTCAAGCTTGAGAAGTTTAATTGGTATGGTTTTTTTTAAATACTATTGAAGTTTGAATAGTAGTGAAGAGTTACATAAGTTAATAAATGCTATTGAAGTTAATTTTCATTTATGTTTAAATTCTAATGATTTTTATGTAAATTCTCTCTCTCACTCAAGAAATGGTCATACTCATGACCCGTTCTCAATCCAAATCAAGCTTTTCATAAAGCTTTTCCTTAACCCAAGATTAAGCTATGCTTGAGGCCAATTTAATGGCTTTTTTCTATGCTTTTAGTTTATGCATATTGATGATTCAATCCACTATAGATTAATGATCCAATTAGAGATCATTTTAATCATTTCCTTAATGATAAGCTTTATCCCTTAGAAAAAATTGAGATTTATCAGTCATAGCAGCGGAGCTATGGCAAAATTTTTATAAAAATTATGCATAAAATAATTTCATTCAAAGCATAAAAAGAGGACTTCCTACCATATTCTAGGAATTATCATCCTAGATTAATTGAAAGAATTTCATTATAATCATGGAGAAATTGAATTTTAATATCATGCATAAAGGATAATTTTTTTATATCAAAAGTGTTACTTTTATCATTTTTAATTTTCATGCATAGAAGTATGCATAAAGGAAAAATTTTTATATCAAAAGTGTTACTTTTATCATTTTTTAATTTTTCATGCATAGAAGTATGCATAAAGGAAAATTTTTTATATCAAAAGTGATACTTTTATCATTTTTAATTTTCATGCATAGAAGTATGCATAAAGGATAATTTTTTTATATTATAAGTGTTATTTTTATCATTTTTAATTTTCATGCATAGAAGGATGCATAAAGGAAAATTTTTTATATCAAAAGTGTTACTTTTATCATTTTTAATTTTCATGCATAGAAGTATGCATAAAGGATAATTTTTTTATATCAAAAGTGTTACTTTTATCATATTGGATTTCATGCATAGAGGTATGCATAAAAGTTGAATATCTTATTATAAAAGTGTTACTTTTAGCATAATTGAATTTCATGCATAGAGGTATGCATAAAAGATATGGGAAGTGATAAGATATGATAAGATGCATGTGGATGTGGATGTGGATGTATGGATGTGAATGTGGATGTGGATGTGGATGTATGGATGTGGATGTGGATGTATGAATGTGGATGTATGGATGTGAATGTGGATGTGGATGTGGATGTATGAATGTGGATGTATGGATGTGAATGAGGACATAGATGTGGATGTATGGATGTGAATGTACATGTAGATAAAGATGTATATATGTGAATGGGAATGTGGATGTGGATGTATGTATGCATGTGGATGTGGATATGGATGTGTATGTATGAATGTGGATATGGGATGTGGGTGTATAAATGAGGATGTGAAAATGGAGATAAGCATGTAGATGTGGATGCATGAATGTGGATGTATGGATGTGAATGAGGATATAGATGTGGATGTATGGATGTGAATGTGCATGTAGATATGGATGTATATATGTGAATGGGAATGTGGATGTGGATGTATGTATGCATGTGGATGTGGATATGGATGTGTATGTATGAATGTGGATATGGGATGTGGATGTATAAATGAGGATGTGAAAATGGAGATAAGCATGTAGATGTGGATGTATGGATGTGAATGTGGATGTGGATGTGGATGTATGGATGTGGATATGGATGTGAATATATGATATGTGATGTGAAGGAATCTGAAGTGAAGAGATGGAAAATGATATGATTGGATGAGTACACATATAAATGAAATGTGGAATAAGTAATGTGGATTGCATGTGGGATAATGTGGAAAAATGAGAGTTAATATAGAAATTGTATTTGTAAACTGTTTGTAAATGCTGTTTGTAAATGGCTGTTTTATGTCAAGAATGCTGGGAAAGCATTTTGACCGTCTTGTGATTAAGGTCGTGGAGACCTAACTGATAAAGTTGCAACTGCTGACGGAGAGTCAATGAAGGACGTCTCGCGTAGCAAGGTCGGCCGAGGTCTTGACCAGCCTCGGTTCGATTAAAATGGTGAGCTTCCGGTACGGTGGATGAGGGACCAAGGAAGCGGCCTATGAGTGAAGCGCTAGGTCACCTGCGAAGGATCCTAGAGGGTGCTGACCATACGGTGCTCGGGCTCTGGGTTGCCCAGGATACCCACGCGTGCGTCGAGGAAGATATTGGAACAAGGAGTAAGAGTTGTTTTGTGAAACCGGGCATGGATCTGGTTGACTGACCTTGCTGGTCCTCAACGGATGAGTCCATGGCTCTTTTATATGGATCTGTTGGTTGATCTTGCTGATCTTCAACGAGAGTCCATCTTGATAAGTGATTATATTGCCGAGTATTATGGGCTAGGAACTATGGAAACGGCCTCTGTGTGGACAGGTGGTGAGCGTTCTAGTTGCCAATGATGCCATAGATACTCTGATGAAGGAATGATGGGAAATTATGAATCAACTGGATAAATTGGGAGATTGTGATCAGTGGTACTATGGTTTCATTAAAGGATTGTTTTAAAGTTAGCTGATGCTAAGAAAAAGGCAATTTTCATATTGGGTGTGTAAGTGGTGTGGCTAGTTTTATGTTTGCATGAAATTCCGGCTAGGGGACCTTGGAACTCTTTTCCTTGGTACCCGGGACAAAACCTAACCAAATTCCAAATTGGATCCCATCACTACAGTGGTTGGGCGGTTGGCTAACCCATGGGATCGGATGGGGTTAGGCTGGACTGATGGATCCGTAAACCGAGACTCAATTTCTGTTATTACGATAAATGAAGTAAGTCCCGGATAGTAATTGTTCTATGGATAGGAATCAACGGCTGTGCCTCTTGATGGGGAAAAAAGCGTTGATCCCAATGATCCAAGTGCAAGTTTCTTCCTTGATCCGACCAAGTATCTTTATAGGTGCAGTTGGATCAGCGTGATCAGTAATGATCTTGACTACGTTAGAGTAAAAAAAATTATCCTGGTGGAATCGCCCGTGCTTTCCGGGTAAGGGAAGTTTTTCCGGGTTCGGTTTTGGAAAAACCGACGGATTAGTCTCTTGTCCGGATATTCGTGACGAGGCCCCGAATGTGGGACCCCTGTCCCGTGCGAGAAGTACTACTTCCGCTGCTAGTACCCGAATCCGTTGCTCGGTGGGAACAGGGGGATCTCACAACGGATATCCGGACAAGAGACTAATCCGTTGGTTTGTCCAAAACCGAAACCGAAAAAACTTCCTTTACCCGGAAAGCATGAGCGATTCCACCAGGATAACTCTTTACTCTAACGTAGTCAAGATCATTACGGATCAACTGATCTGATTGCACCTTTAACGGTACTTGGTCAAATCAAGGAAGAAACTTGCACTTGGATCATTGGGATCAACGCTTTTTTCCCCATCAAGAGGCACAGCCGTTGATTCCTATCCATAGAACAATTTCTATCCGGGATTTACTTCATCTATCGTAATAATAGAAATTAAATCTCGATTTACGGATCCATCAGTCCAGCCTAACCCCATCCGATCCCATGGGTTAGCCAACCGCCCAACCACTGTAGTGATGGGATCCAATTTGGAATTTGGTTAGGTTTTGTCCCGGGTACCAAGGAAAAGAGTTCCAAGGCCCCCTAGCCGGAATTTCATGCAAACATAAAACTAGCCACACCACTTACACACCCAATATGAAAATTGCCTTTTTCTTAGCATCAGCTAACTTTAAAACAATCCTTTAATGAAACCATAGTACCACGGATCACAATCTCCCAATTTATCCAGTTGATTCATAATTTCCCATCATTCCTTCATCAGAGTATCTATGGCATCATTGGCAACTAGAACGCTCACCACCTGTCCACACAGAGGCCGTTTCCATAGTTCCTAGCCCATAATACTCGGCAATATAATCACTTATCAAGATGGACTCTCGTTGAAGATATGCAAGATCAACCAACAGATCCATATAAAAGAGCCATGGACTCATCCGTTGAGGACCAGCAAGGTCAGTCAACCAGATCCATGCCCGGTTTCACAAAACAACTCTTACTCCTTGTTCCAATATCTTCCTCGACGCACGCGTGGGTATCCTAGGCAACCCAGAGCCCGAGCACCGTATGGTCAGCACCCTCTAGGATCCTTCGCAGGTGACCTAGCGCTTCACTCATAGGCCGCTTCCTTGGTCCCTCATCCACCGTACCGGAAGCTCACCATTTTAATCGAACCGAGGCTGGTCAAGACCTCGGTCGACCTTGCTACGCGAGACGTCCTCCATTGACTCTCCGTCTCAGCAGTTGCAACTTTATCAGTTAGGTCTCCACGACCTTAATCACAAGACGGTCAAAATGCTTCCCCAGCATTCTTGACATAAAACAACCATTTACAAACAGCATTTACAAACAGTTTACAAATACAGTTTCTATATTAACTCTCATTTTTCCACATTATCCCTCATTAATCCACATTACTTATTCCACATTCCATGTATATGTGTACTCATCCAATCACCTCCTTTTCCATCTCTTCACTTCAGATTCCTTCACATCACATATCATATATTCACATCCATATCCACATCCATACATCCACATCCACATCCACATTCACATCCATACATCCACATCTACATGCTTACCTCCATTTTCACATCCTCATTTATACATCCACATCCCATATCCACATTCATACATACACATCCATACATCCACATCTACATCCACATACATACATACATCCACATCCACATTCCACATTCACATCTATACATCCACATCTACATTCACATTCACATACATCCACATCCACATTCCCATACATCCACATCTATACATCCACATTCCACATTCACATCTACATTCACATTCACATACATGCATCCACATTCCCATACATCCACATCTATACATCCACATCTACATCCACATACATACATACATCCACATCCACATTCCACATTCACATCTATACAACCATATCTACATTCACATTCACATACATCCACATCCACATTCCCATACATCCACATCTATACATCCACATTCCACATTCACATCTACATTCACATTCACATACATGCATCCACATTCCCATACATCCACATCTATACATCCACATCTACATCCACATACATACATACATCCACATCCACATTCCACATTCACATCTATACATCCACATCTACATCCACATTCACATACATCCACATCCACATTTCCATTCACATCTATACATCCACATCCATTCACATCTATACATCCACATCTACATCCACATTTACATCTATGTATATACATCTTCATGCATATATCCATTTTCATGTTCATACATCCACACTCCCATCTCCATATCCACACATCCACATACATACATCCATTTTCACATTCCCATTTATATAACCCCATATACCTTCACATCTAATCTTTTACATCACATCCATTCTCGCCCTATCACAACCCATATACATCTTATCCTATCACATACACTTCTTACCTCATCCCCCCATACACATCTTAATTCATCTTATCACATCCTAACTTATTTCATAAGCATCTTATCACCTCTTATCACACCTCTTATCACATCCTATCACTTTCCATACGCATCTTATCAATTCTTATCACATCTCATACACCTCTTATCACATCTTATCACATTTCATATCTTTAAAAAAAAAAAAAGAGAATTCTTTTATTTGATATAAGATTTCTCTACACATTTATTTATACATAAATTCCATTTAAGGAGACTAACACTTTCGAAATTAAAATCAATCTTTTATGCATCTTCTTATGCATGATTTCAATTTGGTAGGGAATTATACTTTTAGAATAAAAGAATTTCTCTTATGCATCTAAGTTAAGCATAAAATCCAATTATGAGGAAAATCATACTTTTAGTATAAAAAGAATATCTTTTATGCATACCTATATGCATGAAATCCAATATGATAAAAGTAACACTTTTGATATAAAATTTTTTCCTTTATGCATACTTCTATGCATGAAAATTAAAAATTATAAAAGTAACACTTTTGATATAAAAATTTTCCTTTATGCATACTTCTATGCATGAAAATTAAAAATGATAAAAGTAACACTTTTGATATAAAAATTTTTCTTTATGCATACTTCTATGCATGAAAATTAAAAATGATAAAAGTAACACTTTTGATATAAAAATTTATCCATTATGCATACTTCTATGCATGAAAATAAAAATGGTAAAAATAACACTTTTGATATAAAAATTTATCCTTTATGCATAATATTAAAATTCAATTTCTCCATGATTATAATAAAATTCTTTCAATTAATCTAGGATGATGATTCCTAGAATATGGTAGGAAGTCCTCTTTTTATGCTTTGAATGAAATTATTTTATGCATAATTTTTATAAAAATTTTACCATAGCTCCGCTGCTATGACTGATAAATCTCAATTTTTTCTAAGGGATAAAGCTTATCATTAAGGAAATAATTAAAATGATCTCTAATTGGATCACTAATCTATAATGGATTGAATCATCAATATGCATAAACTAAAAGCATAGGAAAAAGCCATTAATTTGTCCTCAAGCATAGCTTAATCTTGGATTAAGGAAAAGCTTTATGAAAAGCTTCATGTGGATTGAGAATGGGTCATGAGTATGACCATTTCTTGAGTGAGAGAGAGAAATTACATAAAAACCATTAGAATTTAAACATAAATAAAAATTAACTTCAATAGCATTTATTAAATTATGTAACTCTTCACTACTATTCACCAATTTACTTTAATAGCATTTAAAAAATCATACCAATTAAGCTTCTCAAGCTTGAGAGGGGTTGAGAAGAGAGAAACATTGAGAAATTATAGAAAGATCAATATTCACTAATTACCTTATAAATTGCTTGATTCTTTGTTCACGGTAGAGGCCCCCAACCAATCAATTGGTTAAGTATGTTGATGGAGCCACTAATGGGGATTGAAGAAAGAGGGAAGCTCCAAAAACTAGTGAATTATTAAATGAATTCACAGTTCTTGGCTTAGGTGGAGTAGAGTAACGATGCATAAACACTATATATTTTTCAACAAGGGGGAGGCTTCTATTTATAGGAAAAATTGAGCTCCTAACCAAACAAACTGATTCTAGAATTTTCTAAATCAGTTTGGTCAATATTTGACCATTTTTAGGTCAGTTAAGCTAACTTTTTGGAACTAGACTTGAATGAGGAGAGAGGAGAGATGAAATATCTCAATTTTTATGAGTTTAAAACTCATTCAAGCATGTGAAATATGCACCTCCTTTAAAGAACTCCCCTTCCTTACATATGTGTCATAATGGAATCATTTTAATATTTCTCATAGTTTTTTTACTAATAAACCTTGTACATTTTCAACTCTTCATCTTATGTGAAATATGCACCTCCTTTAAAGAACTCCCCTTCCTTACATATGTGTCATAATGGAATCATTTTAATATTGCTCATAGTTTTTTATTAATAAACCTTGTACATTT
Organism: Cibotium barometz; assembly: GCF_041138505.1. Taxonomy (NCBI): domain Eukaryota; kingdom Viridiplantae; phylum Streptophyta; class Polypodiopsida; order Cyatheales; family Cibotiaceae; genus Cibotium; species Cibotium barometz. The sequence continues at coordinate 44,481,928 of NC_141077.1, forward strand.
TCAACTCTTCATCTTATGTGAGCATTTAAGGGACTCCCCTTCCTTACATATGTGTCATAATAAAATCATTATACCCAAAATATCTCATATTTTTAATATTGCACATAGTTTTTTACTAATAAACCTTGTACATTTTCAACTCTTCACCTCATGTGAGCATTTACTCATTTTTGGGTATTTTCTTTTTACAAGTTGGATTTATCTCCTCCCTACACATGGACTGATGCTATTGGTCCATAGGAACCTTAATTGGACCATAGTCTAAAGATTTCTGAAAATCTAGACCCTTAGGCTAAGGTTCTTTATACCTATTTTCAATTAATTCCAATTGCACATTGGAAAATTCTTTTTGAATTTCTGTTTCAGGGGAACTCATCTGAATTAGAAGAGATATTTTTCTATCCAAAAATATTCAAAATCTGAATATTCTCTCTCTAGAATATTTTTCTCTCTCTAGGCTAAAACAGATAGAAACAAGGTCTTTATATTTCTGAAGAGGGATTGATTACAGGGAAAGATACTAGACATCAAAAAGGGGGTGGGGGAGGAATCTTACACTTCAACATATATCCACTGTGGGTTTTCCACTCAATATTGTAGGTTCTTTCGGCACTGATTATGAGTGTTTTTGTTGAAATGTGCAATATAAAATGAATGAGTTATTTGGTTAAGTGTGGGAACGCACCCTAGAGGTGCAAGATATTGTGGTAAGAGATAAGAATGCCACATATGATATTGTATGGTGTGTGAGTATTGACCAAAAGAGTGAAAAATGGAGTGCCACATGGATGATGATGCCTAAAGTGGGATAAGGCTAGAAGGCCTATATCATTGTATGGTTCATTGGGAAATGTAATAGAGATATTATTAAGTGTGAAATCTCTCTCTCTCTCTCTCTCTCTCTCTCTCTCTCTCTCTCTCTCTAGTCATGGAGTTTCTTGTGTGGTTTAATCCATCTTAATCTTGTGTCTATCACCATGATCAATCCCATATTAGGATTGTTAACATAGTATCAGAGTTAGGATGGGCTTGTGGTCTGGTGCATATCTATGTATCGCTTTCTTGTTTATGAGGTTATTTGATTAAGCATATTTTTCATTTTATTATGAAGAAATTAAGCACACTCATTGTCATTAGTATTGCATTTGGAAATAGATTATGCTATTGGTGATTGGAGAGAGTCTTGAAGTTGTCCACGGAAGTTGAAAATGAAGATTTCAGCAATATGAAGACTTTGACGCCTTCATCAACATCAAAGAAACTGAAATAAGGATTTTCAACAAGTATGAAGGCTATTAATTCTTCGTTGTCAACAAGGAAGCTGCTAAGAAGATTACTAAAGAAGGTATTTTGTGATTATTTAGCTCATTCTGAGCATGAGAGAAGGCTCTTTATATGAAGAAGGGTTTTTAGTTGATGGGATGAGTGGATCCCTAGCTCTTTGCATTGGCAAAGAAGCATGTCAAGGTGCAAGGTTGTAGGCTCAATTTGGAGTCCAAGTATGTGCATCAAGAAGAGGATGTACTTGTGGATGTTTACTCAAGGAGGTGAGAAAAGTCTTGGAAGTCACGAGAAATTTCACATGCATATGCACCAAAGATTTTGCAAGGAGAAACTTTGCCTCCCTCACAGAACCCTTAGAAAAGATGCATGTAACAAATAGAGGCATGCACTTTGGAGCTATTGTGGCCAAGTCTATGGTCACATTAACCCTCAAGGAGAAACTTTGCCTCCCTCACAGAACCCTTAGAGAAGCTGCATGTAACAAATAGAGGCATGTACTTTGAGCTGTTGTGGCCAATCTATGGTCACATTAACCCTCAAGGCAGAGGTATCTGAGGCCAGAGATTGCACTTGGAAGGATGAGCTACAAAGGAGCTTCTTTCAACTAGGTGGAGAAGCAGAGCATTGAGGTTGTGAGAGCACACAACATGAGAGCTAGATAAGATGAGCTCTTGACGGCCAATCGTCCAAACGAAGAGATTATGGAGTAGCCAAGATAGATCTACCGAGTGCATGAGACCAACTAGTAGTGTAAGAAGCTCACCAGGTAGAAGATCTTGTGAAGCAAGTGATGTAAGCTACAATGTTTAAAACAAATAAAGAGTATCAAACATCACCTATAGAAGAGCCGGTAGTAGCAACAGCTGTGCTGGTAAAGAGAGAGCAAGTAATGCATAGTGATCAAATTAAACCAAAAGCTACAAAGGCCACAAAAGAAGAGAATTTGGCTCTAGTTTTTGTAGCTCTCCCAACAACGAAGGAAATGGTGGCTAAATAAGGGTTCTATTGCAGCAATGTAGTACTCGCATAACCACACAGGAAGACAATACATAGGCGAGCTATTTGGATAGGCAGTCACCATACAAGATCTTGTGTAGAAAGGCAACATAAGGTGTTGCTCATAGAATGGAAGAGGTAAGCTCAAAGAAGCTTAAATGGCATGGAGAGAAGCTTCTAGCTATGGCGATACTTAGCACTCTCTGATACTCAACATTTTCAACAAGAGATAATGCAACATGCGTGGTGAAGAAGAATGTTGTGGAGGATATGACCACGTGATTGTGGGTCCAATGTTGCTGCAAGTTACAAGTTTGGTGTGCATTTCAAAAGTTTTGAGAAATAAAATACCATTTGCAGAGTGATTGATGGTGGGTGCAGCTAGCAATTGATTATTTTTTTGAGACGGGTGTCTTGCCCTTGCATAACACATAAAAAGGTTTGTAAAATCATCTGACCCAGATTTATGAGGGTCCCCTGCCCGAGACCATGGGTTCTCAAAATGGTTTGTAAATGTGGTGTGCACATTGAGTTGTGCACGCATAGGCGTCGCACTTTATGGGTTGGTTCCTTCTCTTGGACACGTGGGTGTCCTAAAAGAACTTGGGTAGTTCTACTCGAGTAACTTGGTGCTCGAAACAGACTTGAGGTGTCTAGGTTGGCTAGATACACACACATACATTTGTTGAACACTCCAATTTGCATTGAGGGGGAGTGTTGAGATTGGCAATGCCAAATTGATGGGGTGAGAGGTGAGTTAATCAAATTGATTAGAGAGATTGTATGCACATACCCAAGTTTACATTGAGGAGGGGTGTTGAAATGTGCAATGTAAAATGAATGGGTTATTTGGTTGAGTATGGGAAAGCACCCTAGAGGTGCAAGATATTGTAGTAAGATAAGAATGCCACATATGATATTGTATGGTGTGTGAATGTTGACCACAAGAGTGGAAAAGGGAGTGCTACATGGATGATGATGTGTAAAGTGGGATAAGGCTAGAAGGCCTATATCATTGTATGGTTCATTGGGGAATGCAATAGAGCTATTGTTGAGTGTGCAATCTCTCTCTCTCTCTCTCTCTCTCTCTCTCTCTCTCTCTCTCTCTCTCTCTCTTCATGGAGCTTCTTGTGTGGTTTAATCCACCTTAATCTTATGTTTAATCTTGTGTCTACTAACACCATGATCAATTCCATATTGTTAACAGTTTTGTCCTACTCCAATTACCAGTAGGGTTGGGTAATGTTCGTATTGGTCTCGGGGGGGTCACTATATGTAAAATATCCCTATCGCGTGCGTTCAAGGCCTATATTTTAAATCCCTTATTTGTGAATTTTTTAATCTATATAATATCCCCTTTTCTTTATGAATCTGTAAATTTTTTTGAAAAAAATTTAAATCATACCCTTATGTAAATATATTTCTGCAATTTTCATAAATTAAAATTATGCTTCTGTTGAACGCACGTGATATTCACATTTTTTTGTGAGTGACCCCCCCGAGGTATTGGTCAAAATCTTCCAGACTGAGTGATAGATGCAAAAATAGTGGAGGAAGAAGCTGTGGATAGTAATTGACTTTATGTGGTTGTTTTGTATCTTTTAGTAAACAAAGCCATGTATCTCCCTCATAGTTATGCCCAGCACTGGTTCTTTGTATAAAATCAAGTTTCTTATTATATATCAATAGTGTTTATCTTTCTTGAGATGGCTATGGTGATGGGTTGGTTGGCCATTATTTTCATGGGAATTTTTATGTGAGGCTAAGAATTATGATTTATTCCATTCAAGTGTGTTAGTGGCTTGCTTGTCAATTGGGTGTACACTCACCTAATATCTAGCATTATACCATATCTACTTATTTGGAATAAAAATCAATTTGAAATCTTATTGGAAGGTTCATGTTTGTTTAGTAAGGGCTGGTTATGGTTTTTTTGGGGTTAAACAAAGAGTATTAGGGTGTTCCTCTCATATGTTCTAAGGTTTGAGGGTTGACAGAGAGGAGTTATAGAGGCAAAGATTGATTTCTACTTGTCACCTCACAATGCAAACGCTAGTGGAAGATGCCAATAGTTGAATGCAAAGGCAGTCTTAGACAACAAGACTCTAAGAACACTACTTTGATACCAATTTTGGATGAGGGAGAAGATGCTCTTCACTCTCACACAGACACACACGCACACACTATTGACTTGAGCTTGAAGAACGAGAGAGAGACATGAAGAAAAGCTGGAAAGTCCTTGATGATCATGATATGAAATGAGTGGAGTACAAGAGTATAAATAGAAGCCCCAGCCCTAGGGATGATGTGTCTAATACACAAGAGTGTGTTCACAGGGGGAAAAACCCCTACTAGCATAGGGTAGAAGGTGCCCGTGTGTAGGGTTGTTCACACTAGGGACTTCCAAGCTAACATTTTCACCACAAAAATATGAGGTATTCTTCAACTTACCTTTGGCAATGTGCCCTTTGGGTGAAGTATTTGATGAAGGTCCATGGTTTCCCCTAATAAAGAAGCATTTTTCTAGGTTGTAGAGGTATCTAGAATTTGACTTCTTCTTCACCCATGTTGAGGTCGAGGGCCCCCATGAACATAGCTATGACAATGGTGGAATCGGCATAGCATGAGTAGTATTTTTCTGTATAAGTGCTAAATCCCCGTAGGTTAGTTCCTCACTTGAGTTAATATTATATTTTTCTGTATAAGTGCTAAATCCCCGTAGGTTAGTTCCTCACTTGAGTTAATATTATATTCTTCTTCTTCTTCACCCATGTTGAGCTCGAGGGCCCCCATGAACATAGCTATGACAATGGTGGAATTGGCATAGCATGAGTAGTATTTTTCTGTATAAGTGCTAAATCCCCGTAGGTTAGTCCTCACTTGAGTTAATGTTATATTGGCATAAAGAGAGTGTTTAGTGAAAGCAAAAAATAGGGAAAAAGTCTGATGAGAGGCTCAAGGAACCACTGGAGTCAGCCTAGTGGGGGGCTGCACTATCCCACAAACTTACTGTATGTATCATCTTGTTCAATCTCGCGATCGGTTCTATCTACGGTTGTTGTTGTTAGAGGGCAGTAATTTGTGCTTCATGAGCTTGCAAAACATGGGCTATTTTTAATTCCCTTGGCTTCTTAGAAGAGGAGGGTTCAAGAGAGGCGCAAAACTCTTGGCGATCAAATCTTCCAGCTCAAATGGATCCATTGAATTGTGAGGAAGAACAAAGGGAATTTGGCGATGTGGTAGAGACATGATGGGTGGTTGTCTTTGAGCTTCACCTATTACGGCAGGATCCTGGAGTGGCATGCTTGGGCCAATGCCTTCTTCATACACTTCTAAAATAGCAAGTTTGTGGATTGGAGAAGATGGTGGTGGGGAGCTTGGGGATTCTTCTGTGGTTCTCTCATGGCCTTCAACGTGCATGGATTAAAGATAATGCAGGGGAGAGGGAGAGCTTGAGTTCCTTGCATACAAACACACACATACAAGAGAGAGCAAGACACAAGAGAGAGATGGATGGCTGAATTTTCTTCTATATTATTATCTTCTCTACAACCACATAACTAAAAATATAAGAGTAATTACTATAAGGGAAAGTACTCTCTCCTACAATAACATTAGTACTCCAAAGTTGCTGTCACACAGCCTGTCATCCACTAGCGGCATATCATCCATAATCTCACCAATCATGCTAGTGGCATAAGTGTAGAAGCTATCACCCAAGCGGGTCATCAATGTCCTTAGTGTTGAGATATCGAGCTCAACTAGTGCTATGGCGGACATTGATGACCCACCTGGGTGATCGCTTCCGTATCTATACCACTGGCATGGTTGGTGAGATTATGGGTGATATGTAGCCAGTGGGATGACAGGCTCTGTGATAGCCATTTTGTATTACTACTAGGATTACTAACCATATAGTGTGTACTCTTATCTTTATGTTATGTTGGTTGAGTAGAGAAGAAGAAGATAGAAGAAAATTCAACTATCCATCTCTCTCTTGTGTCTTGCTCTCTCTTGTTTGTGTGTGTTTGCTTGCTAGGGTTTGAAGCTCTCCCTCTCCCCCACATTATCTTTATGGTATCAGATCCTAGTTCGTGTGAGAGCTAAGGAGGCAAGCAAGAGGCAGGAACAAGAAAGGAAGGAAGTGGTACTACACGGGTAAGAGCACCATCATCTCTTTTCCCTTCTTGGTTTAGATACAACACCCCCTCAGTAGCTCTAGCAGCTACACATCTCCGATTGAAGAATTGTCTTCGTAGGAGCAAAGCTACTGGGCTAGTATACCATCCTATTGGATAATGTTTTTTCAGCCAGATTCGCATTTTGGGCATGTTACGGGCCCCGTTTTGTCACTGTAGTGTATTTTTTGGAAGTTCTGGTAGAGAATTGTTTCTGCTTGAAATCTAGTTACGGGCTCCATTTTGTCACTGTAGTGTATTTTTGGTAATTTTTTGGAAGTTTTGGTAGAGAATTGTTTCTGCTTGAAATCTAGTTATTGTAGTGGAGCAGTGCATTTTGGAAGTGCAGATAGGGTTTGCACATGTATTGTTGATATACTGGGTATATGTACATGTACTCTGGTCACATTGGGTGACACACAAGCTGTGCTGAAGTACCGTTGCTACACAGTTACAGGAGATACTGCTGTATTACAGGTTGCATAAAAAAGTTGTTTGTTTGTAGGTTATTTGATTTGCTGCAGGGGAAAACATGTTTGATGGAATTAATCAGATTGTTAGTGAGAAGCTAGATAAGAATAACTTCCATGCCTGGAAGTTCAGAATGACCAATTTCCTAATGGGTAAAGGATTTTGGGATTAGGTAGAAGGAGACAATGAGGAGCCTCCAAAGTTATCTGAGGAGAATGCCACTCCTACAAATATAAAGAAATTCAAGGATTGGAATCAGGGTGTAAGAAAAGTCATGTACTGGCTTTCAATTAGTGTCACCACAGATGCTATGATAGGACACATATAGGATACAAACACTCCATTAGTTGCGTGGTAGAATGCACGATTCAGATGTTCTAGACTAACACAAAGGCAAGGAAGTTGCAGTTAAAGCAAGAGTTGCATACTGTGGAAAAGAAAAGCATGTCCATCAATGAATATGCTTTAAAGATCAAGGGCATTACTGAATCCCTTGGGTCTATCAATGTATCAGTTGGAGGATGATGATTTGGTGAGTGTCTACCACCTGAAGGGGCTTGGCAAAGAGTACAATTCAAGACCTCAATTGCAGTCAGGGAGAATATTCCCATCTTTTGGGACTTGATATCTATGCTGATCAAAGAAGAAAAGGGTTTAGGTGAGGATTCTTCTTCACAAAGCAAGAACACATTGGAAACAGGCCTTCTACTCTAATTCAGGTAGAGGCAGAGGTAGAGGTCGTGGTCGAGGCCAAGGTGGTGGCCGACAAGGAAATAAGAATTCTAGACAACAACAATCTAATGATTCATAGTAGCAATCATACACAGGTGGAAGAGACCAGTCTAGAGGTAGGGGGAGCCAAAGAGGCCGAGGTGGTTGGCAAAGAAATCAAAATGCAAATAGCATAGAGTTCTATTACTATGGCAAACTAGGACACATGAAAAAGGACTGCTACAAAAAATAGAATGACATTTAAAGTGGGAAGTTGCAGCAAGGTAACTATGCATTATCTAGCAAACATGGAGGTGATCAAAAGTGAGAAGTTGTTTGTGATGCACCACATGCTTAGTTCCATAACACGAGATGTGTCAGGATCTCAAGATATATGGTATGTGGATTCTGGTGCCTCTACCCACATGACCAGTCATGCTGAGTGGTTTAGAGATATGCAAAAAATGAAAAAACCAGGTTATGTAGAAACATGTGATGATCCCATTGTGTATGTGGATTCTGGTTCCTCTAACCACATGACCAGCCATGCTGAGTGGTTTAGAGATATGCAAAAAATGAAAAAACCAGGTTATGTAGAAATATGTGATGATCCCATTGCGCATGTTGGTAAAGTGCCATTGTCTATGCAGGATGGCAAGATGGCTGATGTACTTCATGTTCTGAATATTACAAAGCACTTGGTTTCTGTTGGATAGATGGTTGAGCAAGGTCTGCAAGTGAGGTTTAATCCTCAAGGATGTTTTGTGGAAGACTTCAAAAATAAGTGTCGCTTGGTTACAAAGGGTAACAGAAATGGCAAAATGTTTACTTTGAATGTGAATATGCTTGAGATAAAGGCAACCATGTTTGCGCATGGAACAGGTGTCATTGCAGATATTGACATATGGCACAAGCGCATTGTTCATGTGAATGTACAGTGTGACTGAAGGATTGAAGTCTATGCAGGCCAAAATATTGTTGCAGATTTGCCAAAGTTTAAGGTTGACAGTATGCATAAGGTATGTGAAGCATTCCAACTTGGTAAGTAGGAGGCCAAATATGCTTTCGCACAAACATGAAAAGCATGTCAATGGCCATTGGATGTCATAGATTTAGATGTATGGGGACCGACCACCAAGACTGTAACAATTGCAGGTTGCAGGTACTATGTTACATTCATTGATGACCACACTAGGAAAGTGTGGGTTTATTTCATGAAGGAGAAAAGTGAGGTGTTTGCTCACTTTCAAAGATTTAAAGCCTTGGTTGAGAAGGAAAAAGGTATGCAAATAAAATGCCTAAGATTAGATGGTGGGGGAGAATATTTCTCTAAGTGAGCTCAATGATTTCTTGAGAAAGTAAGGAATCAAGAGGCAGTTTACGTACAGGTACACTCCATTAACAGAAAGGAAAAACAGGCACATTGTAGAAGTGTCATGTGTCTTGATGTGGCTGAAAAGAATATGCCACATTACTTTTGGGCAGAAGTAGTAGCAACTGCTGTGTACATTATGGTATGACTCCTGAATAGAAGTTTACAGGCATGACTGGATGTGTCTCACTTGAAAGTGTTTGGGTGTATTGCATATGTAAATGTTCATGATGAAGTGAGAATAAAGTTTAATCCAAAGGCAGAGAAATGCATCTTCATTGGTTATGCTATGGAGCAAAAAGGTTATAGATGCTATAACCCTACCACTCATGAGATGCAAGCAAGCAGAGATGTTGTGTTTGATGAGATGAGTAGCTGGTTTGCACCAGTAGTGAAGACAATAGAAGATGCAGATGTAAGAAGTGCTGATGTTGCACCACATGTATAGCAGCAATCAACAGGTGTTGCATGGACCTGGGGAGTCCTCGAGCAGTGGATCCAATGTTAGCCCATGGTCAAGCCCATGGTCAAGCAGGTTGAGGAATGATGTAGGTACACATGTATCACATAAATGGAAGAAGGTCCAGTTGCTAATGCTGTTTGCTGCCTCTCTTATCCATCACGATTCACACCATAAATGCACACTATTTCTGTCTCCTGCCTCCACTAATTCAGAATGTAAAATCAACCGACTGCTAGTCTTTCTCAGCCTCCGCCAACAGGGGTGTTGCCTTGACACTGGCCAATTGTATGCTGCTCATGTTGTCATAATGAATAACAACTTTGCCATCAATAGGCTCACCCAAATTAGCCAAGAGATTCTTTAACCATACTCCTTCACAAGTAGCAATGACTGCACCCCTGTATTTAGCCTCTGTACTGGATAAAGCAATAGTAGGTTGCTTCTTGCTACTCCAACTCACCACGGCACTTCCAAGTGTAAAGGCATAACCACTAGTAGACCTCCTGTCATATGAGCTACCTGCCCAATCAGCCATCTGTATAGCCATGTATGTCCAAGCCTTTACCATGCTCATAAAGAAGACCATAATGTGCAGTGGTCTTTACATATCACATAATGCGTCTCACTGCATCCAAATGAGGTTTTTTGGGGCTCTGCCTAAATTGGCTTACTAGCCCCACAACATAACTCAAATCCGGGCATGTGATAGTCATGTAAATGAGACTACCAACCATCTTTCTGTACATAGATGGATCATCCAGCTCTTCACCAAAATCAGTCCACAACTTCACATTCTGCTCCAAAGGTGTACTCATTGGCTTACACCTTGTCATGCCATATTTTGCCAACATATCCAATGCATATTGCGTTGCACTAACCATGTACCTGCATGGTCTTTGATCACTTGCTTTCTTGACATGCATCACATCTGGACCATGATCTCCTGTGATAATCAAGTCATCCACATAGATGACAAGTAAGACAATCCCATGATCTATTTTCTTCACATAGAGTGAAGAATCTGCTGTAGAAACCTGAAATCCACCAAGGGAGATAAGATATTTGCTCATCTTATCACTCCAAGCATGAGGTGCTTACTTCAAACCATATAAAGCTTTCTTCAATCTGCATACATGAGTGGGATACTTTGGATGTACATATCCTTCTGGTTGTGCCATATACACTTCTTCTTGTAGATCACCATTTAGAAATGCATTTTTGACATTGATGCATTTCCCAACCATTTGTTGCTGCTGCAGCCATAGCAATGACTGCTCTCACTGTTCCCATCTTTGCAACTGGACTAAATGTTTCATCATAGTCCAAGCCTTGGGTTTGTGCATAACCCTTAGCTACCAATCTTGCTTTAAGACGCTCAATGGAACCATCTGGCTTGCATTTCACTTTGTAAATCCATTTACAGCCGATGACATTTTTATCCTGTGGTAATGCAACCAAATCCCATGTATCATTATGAACCAATGGTAATGCAACCAAATCCCATGTATCATTATGAACCAATGGTAATACAACCAAATCCCATGTATCATTTTTGTCCTATGGTAATGCAACCAAATCCCATGTATCATTACGAACCAATGCGTCCATCTCAACATCCCCATTGCTTTCTCCCATACATGCTTTCCAATAGCTTCTGTATAGCATGTAGGTTCCACATGCCTCACCAAAGAAGTCATATATGCGTAATGCATAGCAAAATCACGATATGTCAACCTGTCAACTGGATATCTGACCCTTTGGGATCTCCGCAATGCATGCGGATCACTCTAAACACCTGTCACTCTAGCATGTGGTGGTACATATCTATCCTTCCTTGCACTAAGTGTGCGTAAAACAGGTATGCCAAGTTCCTCATCCAAACTCTCTGAACTTGATGACTCATAACCTGTAATTCCAATTCCTTCAACTTTCTTTTTCCCTTTATCCACAGCACTACTCCCAGTGCTCACACTCTCATGCCTCAAATGTCCTAACCATGGATGCACAGTTCTACTCTCAGCCTCTGCTGGCCCAGACATAGAAGTAGAACTAGAACTTGCTTGTGGCAAGTTCACAAGCACATCAGCTTCAAGAGAATCAATGACACCCTCATCCTTTGCTTTGTACCAACTAGCAAGTTCATCAAACACCACATCTCGTGAGATAACCACTTGCCTAGTTTGTGGATTGTAACATTTGTATGCCTTACGATCCTGTGCATATCCAACAAACACACACTTTTCTGCCTTAGGATCCAACTTCCTCCTTCTCTTCTCAGGCACATGTACATAAGCTATGCATCCAAATACTTTGAGGTGTCCAATGTCTGGCCTAAAACCTGTAAGCCGCATCTCTGGCGTACTTCCATGTATGGCTACTGTGGGTGTCTTATTAAGTATATACAGTGCAGTAGCACATGCTTCTGCCCAATAATAATCTGGCATGCTCTTTTCATTGAGCATAGCCCTGGCCACTTCACAAATGACTCTACCATTGTTGAGAGCTTTGATATACCAAGATCATCTACATCTTCATCTATTGCAGTACATCATGAGCTTGAGAGGGGCTGTTGAGATTCAAGCTCGATGTCAATGTGTGCCAGCTATGCTATGTGCTGGCATGTTAGGTAGCAGCATGTGTGAGACATAAATGACCACGTCCAGCTGGTCATAGTGTGTGGACATTAGCTAGGGTTAGTAGTGTGTGGACACAACACATAGTGTGTCTTGTGTATTATGGATTATGGCTTTATACATTGTGTGAGACGGAAGATGGCTTCCCTCTATGGTTAGGGTTTGCAATATACATTAGAGTTTGCTCATGTGTGTGTGTCTCCTCTCCCTCTACCTATTTTTCAACATGGTATCAGAGCCTGGTGCTCTATATTAGGGTTTATGAGTGAGTGAGAGAAGAGGGAGAAGAAGTTGCCCTTGAAGCTGTGAAGCTTGGAGCACACCAATTTCTATCAGATCTGAGAGCTTGGCCTACCCGGTAAGCTCTTCTAAACATCCTTGAGTGGATTACAGGTGATTCAAGCAGAAACAAAGCAAATTAGGGTTGCCCAAAGCAAAGGAAAATTCTGGTTTTTTGGAAGTTTTCCATTGGAGCTTGGAAGCGGTGATGTAAGCCCTACACTAATTTTGAGCAATATTGAAGCATTTGAATGAGTGAAAATTACTGGTTTTTGAGCTCTCACAAAACAGAAAATGAGGTCAAATTTTGATGAAATTAAACCAAGTTTTTGGCAAAATTCAGACCACTGATGGATTGTACACTTGCCTAGGTGTGTTGGGCATCTAATTGCATCATCAATTAACACTAAAACCTTCTCAAATCTCCTCTACAGCAGGCGGTGTAGCACATACAGAGAAACATGGTAGTTTTTTCATTTTTTTGATGCGTGGAGGCCAAATACTACCTGGTTGCTTGATTAATTCCAAATCGGGATAGATGTGAATAAATGAGATGAGAGGTGAAATGGATGTGATGTGATGTGATGTGGATCGGGGTAGATATGAATGGATGAGATGTGAATGAATGTGATGTGATGAGATGTGGACATGGGTAGATGCGAATGGATGAGATGTGATAAGGATAAATGTGGATAGATGTGATGAGATGTGGACATGGGTAGATGCGAGTGGATAGATGTGATGAGATGGAATATGATGTGATTGGATGAGAATGGATGAAGGACTATGGGAATACATATGATTGGACGTGGATTAAGAAATGTAGATTGATGTGAAAGAATGTGGAAAGACGAGAGTTCGTTATAGAAACTGTATTTATGACCTGTTTTAAATGACTGTTTTATGTCAAGAATGCTAGGGAAGCATTTTGACCGTGTCTTGAGAATGAGGTTGTGGAGACCTAAGTGATAAAGTTGCAACAGCTGACGGAGAGTCAATGGAGGACGTCTCGCGTAGCAAGGTCAACCGAGGTCTTGACCAGCCTCAGTTCGATTTAAATGGTGAGCTTTCGGTACGGTGGATGAGGGACCAAGGAAGCGGCCTATGAGTGAAGCACTAGGTGACCTGCGAAGGATCCTAGAGGGTGCTGACCATACGGTGCTCGGGCTCTGGGTCGCCAAAGATACCCATGCGTGTGTCAAGGAAGAAAATGGAACAAGGTGTTAGAGTTGTTTTCTGAACTCGAGCATGGATCTGGTTGACCTTACTGGTCCTCAATGGATGAGTCCATAACTCTTTTATATGGATTTGTTGGTTGATCTTGCTGATCTTCAATGGAGAGTCCATCTCGATTTTTATAAGTGAATATATTTCTGGGCTATGAGCTAGGAACTATTGAAAAGGCCCCTAAGTGGATAGGTGGTGAGTGTTCTGGTTTGCCAATGATGCCATAGGTACACCGATGAAGGAATGATTGGAAAGTAGAATTCAACCAGATATTTTGGAAATTAGAATTCAACCAGATATTTTGGAGGATTATGATCAGTGATACTATGGTTTCATTAAAAGATTGAAGGTAGTTAAATATGTGAAAATGGCAATTTCATATTGGGTGTGTAAGTGGTGTGACTATCTTGAAGTTTGCATGAAGCGCCAGCTAGGGGGCCTGGGAACTTTTTTCCTCTAGTACCCGAGAAAAAACATAACCAATTTCCTAAATGGATCCTATCACTACAGTGGTTGTAACCCATGGGACTGGATGGGGTTAGGCTGGACTGATGGATCCCTAAAATGAGACTCAATTCTGTTATGGTACGATAGATGAAGTAAATCCCGGACAGTCCTTGTTCTATGGAAAAGAATCAACGGCTGTGCCTCTCGATGAGGAAAAAAGCGTTGGTCTCTATGATCCAAGTGCAAGTCTTTTCCTTGATCTGACCATGTGACTTACGGGTTCGGTCGGATCAGTTCGATTAGTTAAGGCTCTTGACTACATTAGAATAAAAAATATCCTGGAGAAATCGCCCGTGCTTTTTGGGCGAGGGAAGTTTTTCTGGTTTGGTTTTCGAAGAACCGAGGGATTAGCCTCTTGTCCAGATATCCGTAGGTGAGGCCTGGAGTGAGAGGCTCTGCCCCATGCAAGAAGTGCTACTTCCTCTTCTAGCACCCCTGAATTCGTTGCATGGAGGGGGTAGGGATCTTTCAAGGTGGATATGCTTTAGCACCTAGATATAGTGAAAGAAACCAAGGATGGGAGGGTGAACAACCCAAATGGAGGCAGAAGTACTTACACATAGAATAATATGCCTTTGCTTACTTCCACTCCCCCTACAATTTAAGGGTTGATCATGTTATATGCCATATCCTAGAAGATGGACAAGGAAATGTAAAATCTAAGCACATAATCTAGGCGATCGTACACGTAAAATATACAATATTAGCATTTCTAATGCCAATCGTGGCCGAATGAAGTGATGGTTTCCAATGGATGGTGTCGATGCTTGAGAGATGTCTAATGAGGGTTAACATTTCCCCCTTCTTGATGCAAATTATGTCCTCGAAATATGTTGATGAAGATGAGTTGATGCTGTCACATGATAGGAAGGTGATGATAGTTGAAGGCCAAGTGTTGTGATACCTACATGAATAATAAATCAACCATTAAAGAATTCGTGTAACAATAAGATGAAACATGGTTATGCATGCATTCTTTTCTCTTTTTTTTGTTATGTGACTGGGTAAACTTCAAGTTGTGCTACAAAGAGGAAAGGTAAGAACAATTTAACTTAGAGGTTAGTAAAATAAGTCTATCTATACCTAAACTAGTCTTAGACAGATGCCTACAGTTATGGTTCCCTCTCAAGATATACAGACTTTAGTGGACTTAGCGCTAAGTGTGAAGGTGTTTTTTTAAAATTTAGTAAATATAATATAAGGGATAAGGCTCCAACCCACATAGACCGAGGCAATGGCCAAGAGACCTTTGCCAAGCATATCTAAGGACCACCAAGAATCTCCTAATATGGTGTGATTGCTTAGCCTCTCTTTTATTAGTTTATTCACGACAAAAGTTCCTACTCCACAAGAAACAAGGCATCGATCTTAAAGGTACCATCACTAGAGTAACCAAGAGTCCTACCAAGATCCTATATGGTGATAGTTATCTTCTTAGTCTTTCTTGTGTTTTTGTTTTCCTTCTCTTTTTTTATTTTTTATTTTTGGTTTATTATCTCACCTACAGCTGAGCTAAAGATCATTAAAATCTGTGTGGGAGTAATTGGCATATTTTAAGGCTAGTCATAGACAAGTAGGGACATTAGTAAGTCTAAGAAATAATATCGCCTTAAAGTTCCTCTAAGTGGTAATTATTAGAAAGAAAATTTTACCCAGTCATAAGGTGTTTTTAGTTCTATGAATGCATGTAATGATGTGCAAGAATAGTTTCAAAGTTGAGAGTGAGTTAGGATACACCTGATAAAGTGGAAAATCTGGTCCATATCGAGATTGCATGTCCACTGCAAGTTGTAAATCTGGATATGGTCTGCTTGACTACACCTCAATAGCGTATAAATCAACTCATCTAGCAAGCTCATCATTAGATAACTATATCTCATAAGCATGCTCCAATTCGATGTCAGTAGGTTGATCTTCCTCCTCACTTGGGCTTCCCAAAACATAATCTTCGGCTGGATGGGAAGGCAATGGTCTTTGTGCCTCTTGGCTATGAAAGGGCATAGATACTACAAGTAAGCTAGGAAAGCATCTCATGTCCTAGAAAATTCTTGGATACCACCATCATCCACACGAGTTTTGGCTCATCTTCATCAAGCAGAGTGCTTAAAGCGGGACCATGATACTCAACCTAGTTGCTAGAGTGAAACATAAGATGCATCTTGAAAGCTCTAATTGGAAACCACATCACTCATTTTCTTCGAAGCAACTTTCAAATGAACTTCACCAAATTGCTTAAGCCACTGCTTTCAAATCTTCAAATAGATCCAATCCCCTTCTCCTTGAAGTTGCTTGACTTGCGTAGTTTGGGAGTTTCTAATCTCCTCTCAGACTTTTCCAAAAAATTGATCCATGTCTTGCACCAGTAAATAGGTAGGCCACTTCCTGTGCATTCGCATGCGCCTTGCTAGTAATCAAGTGTGTTTGTTTGTTGAGCCAATCCACCACACTGAAAATACAGTCATTTTGGAACCTTTGACTCTTCGACAAACCCACCCCAAAATTCATGGAAATGTCCTCCCAAGACAGTAAGTCCAGAATTGGAAGGGGGTGAAGCTTTCCCAAATCAAGCTTTGAATTTTGGAAAACTTGGCAATAGCGCACAACCTAATCCACTTTGTAGTTAGAATAAGCATGCCAACTTCTTTAAAGTTGGGCCTCAATGCCGCCCTGATGATGCTATCACATCATGTGCTTCCTACAAAAGCCCTTGCCCTCAATAAGAACTACTCTTAACCACATAATGGTGATCCTTATAATACATTCAACCTTCTCTAATGGTGTACTTTGAAGCAATTCTCTCCACACAATTGCTCCATGATTTTGTAAAATCAAAATCTGAGGCATGTTGGAGATCATTGTCCACTCGCACTCTACATTTGTATGGGTTTAGTTAGCTCATGTTTGTAAGGCCCCCCTTTTTATGAGGAGAATCCATGTTTGAGCAACTACACACCTTAGCTGTGAGATCCCTGTTCCCACCGAGCAACGAATTCGGGGTACTAGTAGTAGAAGTAGCACTTCTCGCACGAGACAGGGGTCCCACACTCAGGGCCTCACCCACGGATATCCGGATAAGAGACTAATCCGTCAGTTGTTCCAAAACCGAACCCGGAAAAACTTCCTTTACCGGAAAGCACGGGCGATTCCACCAGGATAACTTTTTACTCTAACGTAGTCAAGATCATTTCTGATCAAACTGATCCAACTGCATCTATAAGATATTTGGTCGGATCAAGGAAGAAACTTGCACTTGGATCATTGGGATCAATGCTTTTTTCCCCATTCAAGAGGCACAGTCGTTGATTCCTATCCATAGAAAAATTACTGTTCGGGATTTACTTTATCTATCGTAATAACAAAAGTTGAGTCTCGATTTATGGATCCATCAGTCCAGCCTAACCCCATCCAATCCCATGGGTTAGCCAACCGCCCAACCACTGTAGTGATGGGATCCAATTTGGAATTTGGTTAGGTTTTGTCCCGGGTACCAAGGAAAAGAGTTCCAAGGCCCCCTAGCTGGAAGTTCATGCAAAGATAAAACTAGCCACACCACTTACACACCCAATATGAAATTGCCTTTTTCTTAGCATCAGCTAACTTTAAAACAATCCTCCAATTTATCCGGTTGATTCATAATTTCCCATCATTCCTTCATCAGAGTATCTATGGCATCATTGGCAACTAGAACGCTCACCACCTGTCCACTCATCAGGGGCCTTTTCAATAGTTCCTAGCCCATAATACTCGGCAATATAATCACTTATAAAAATCAAGATAGACTCTCGTTGAAGATCAGCAAGATCAACCAACAGATCCATAAAAAGAGCCATGGACTCATCCATTGAAGACCAGCAAGGTCAATCAACCAGATCCATGCCCGGTTTCAGAAAACAACTCTTACTCCTTGTTCCAATATCTTCCTCGACGCACGCGTGGGTATCCTAGGCGACCCAGAGCCCGAGCACCGTATGGTCAGCACCCTCTAGGATCCTTCGCAGGTGACCTAGCGCTTCACTCATAGGCTGCTTCCTTGGTCCCTCATCCACCGTACTGGAAGCTCACCATTTTAATCGAACCGAGGCTGGTCAAGACCTCGGTCGACCTTGCTACGCGAGACGTCCTCCATTGACTCTCTGTCAGCAGTTGCAACTTTATCAGTTAGGTCTCCACGACCTTAATCACAAGACGGTCAAAATGCTTCCCCAGCATTCTTGACATAAAACAGCCATTTACAAACAGCATTTACAAACAGTTTTTTTTTTCCGGGAAAAAGATCCTTCTATTAGTTAATGAGAAAATGCCATAAGGCTACAAAGCTCACCTCGCAAGGAGGGATAAAACACAGTGAACTCCTGAGCTCCACCCCCGTGTGGCTGGCCGCCGCTCTCTGGGGGGGGCTACCTAGTAGTACATATGGAAGGTGAGAAAAGCCAGACTGGAGGCCTGTAGTGCCAAGTGACATCCTCGCCCCTCGCGGTGAGGAAAGGGCCAGGGTGCCAAGTGCGGAGGAAAGCCTTGCGGCGCCCTCTCATGCGATCCGAGTCGCCCTGGGAGTTTCCCCCAGTGTCCTCAAGGTGTGAATGATGTCCACCCAGAGGGCCTGTATGACCTCCGCCGGTGGAGTCGCCTGGCGGTCAATGGCCTCCCTGCATCGGGCTCTCCATATGTGCCAAGCCCTCATGCTGCTGATCATCTCCCATCTGTGCCCGACCCCCTCCTGAGGGGCTGCCGATGAGAAGTCTGGCGTCGGAACCACCGCCATCGCCCTGTCAGAGACCT
The DNA here is from genome assembly GCF_041138505.1 of Cibotium barometz. NCBI lineage: Eukaryota > Viridiplantae > Streptophyta > Polypodiopsida > Cyatheales > Cibotiaceae > Cibotium > Cibotium barometz. The sequence continues at coordinate 44,500,828 of NC_141077.1, forward strand.
GGATGGTCGCGCTGCCAGGGACGTCCTCATATCCAAGGGCCGGGCCGCTGTCCGTGGCCCAGGCCACCGCCCCCCATGTCACCAGCATCTCACCTGGTGAGCCTGCAAAAACCATCCTGAGAGCGTGCTGCCAGACCTGCTGAGCCTGTGGGGCAATCCCATAAGTAGTGCCGCTGCGACTCCTGTGCATGGCCGCACCGAGGGCAGGACGCTGGGTGTCTGCCAAAAGCTAGCCATGCCCCCATAGCCAGTCCTCTATGCGCTGTGAGCCAGAGAAAAAGCGTCACCTTCCGGGGCCGGAAGCTGGCCCAAAGGCGCTGCCAGAAGTCCCTAAGAAAGGCAGGGGAGAGCCCCTGTCGCGCCGCCAATGCTCGGCCGCCGCCGGGGTGCTCGCTATCCTGTGCCTCTGAATCCGCCGCCCCAGCCTCGCTGTGTACTGAAAAAAGGGGATGCCTGGGCTGGTAGGGGCCAAGTAGGGATCTCGCCAAAACCACTCACCTGGATCCCACTGAAGGCGAATAAGAGGCCTGCTGTCCCAAGCCCATAATCTCCAAGAACAGTCCTCCCCTATCGAGGCCGGTGAGGGGTCTACATGCCACTGTCTCTGATGAAAGCCGACCACCCGCACCCTCTGAAGAATACAACCCTGGAGCCCATCCAAATCTAGTCGTGTCCTCTTCTTTAAAGTTGGGCCTCAATGCCGCCCTGATGATGCTATCACATCATGTGCTTCCTACAAAAGCCCTTGCCCTCAATAAGAACTACTCTTAACCACATAATGCACTACTACATATTAGCCTAATACCGGGGCTTTTACCGGCGCTATTTAACGGGGTCTAAAAAAGCCTCGTCATCGGTATAAGCGCCGGTATGAGCGCCGGTATCGCAGCGTCGGTATAACTGTCGGGTATTAATACCGGCGCATATAACGGCGCCTATACCGACGCTGACCGGGGGTAATACCGACGCTTAAACCGGCCTCTATACCGGTTCATATACCGACGGGTAAACCGGCGTCTATACCGGATTATATACCGAGGCGGAAACCGGCATCTATACCAATGTATATACCGACGCTGATACCGGGGCATATACCGACGCTATAGCAGAAATTTTTTTTTGGGCAGAATAGTGCTGCCTGGCTGTTGCCTAGCTGCCTGCAATGAGCAGGATCAACAACAGCAAACAGACAGCACCATTCTGTCTACAATAGAGCACAAAAACAACCGTGCTCGTTTGCATATTTTCCTGATCGACAAACAAGAAATTAAATTAAACATTAATACTCAAGAATGTTTTGATCATATTTCATTAGTTTGTTGGCTTTCTTACATCATGGTAATGCCTCCCAATTGACGGTCTCTCCTTCTTCTTCAAGCATCTCAAACAAGGCCACAAGGCCATGTTTGTGAGCGTACTTCTCCTCTCGCCTGCTTGGTGGGCGATTCATGGCCAACTCCTGCACACACGATTAACAATTATAACTTTTAAAAAATCAACATTTAGCCCACATACATACATTTAAATAAATAAAATTGCTACAAACACTTACGAATTCATGGCGCATGGTTTCGTAACCACCACTCCCGAGATGAGAAGCCCCTACTGTTTGGAGTCTTGCCCTTGCCGCCTCTCTTTGTTGTTGAAACCTGTCTGGTGTCTCGGTGAGCTCCTGAGCAATGGCTGCCCACTCCCTGTCATCTAGCCAAACAGGTTTCTCCTTCCCCTCTCTGAATGCGTCCCTCGCCTCTGACCTACGATGCCCCATCAAAATGCGAGCTGTATACTGTATCCACTCATTAGAGACGACATTCATAGGGTCAGATGGCTGGAACTCTTGCTTTATATTTGTGTTTATATAATTTTTCTTCCCCTTGTCTTGCTGATCCCATTTAGTCATGACAGAGTCATGAAACTGTATAGTGCACAATTGTCGAATGCGTGTCTTCATTGCCTTCCCTGCACTATCCATTATTGGTGCCCCATCCCTAATTGTGTAAATCTTGCTGTTGTCATGGTCATGTGCACCCCAGGGAGTGGAAGGTGACCCTATGGGTGTGCTATCAACAGATGAGAGCGAAGGACGACGCTCACGTGGTGGTGGTGTCACAGCATCTGTGGCACTACCACCACAACAACCTCCCCCTGAAGACCTACTACGTGAGCGCCTTCTATGTGAAGAGGTGGTAGATCGAGCTGTAACAGGAGTGGAAGGCTGTGTGGTATGAGGTGTGGGAGCTGCTGTCGTACCCACGGGTGTGGGAACTGGCGTCGGGAATCCAGATGGTGAGGCAGATGTCCCTGCTCCAGAACCCCAATAACTCTGAGCCATGGCTCTCTGCTCTGGAGTCATGGACGAAAGAAAACCATATAACTGCTGGGGACTCATGCCCTGCGGTGTAGGATTAAATGAGAAATCTGGACTGTAGTCGTAGGGCGGTGAGTCACCCATGGCCTGTTGGACAAAAAACCATATGACAAACTTGTATGGAATGAAAATTACACGGTAAACAATGAATGAAAGAACCATAAGATAAACATTAACAATGATAAACAACATTGGTAAAGCTATATCAACTTGCTCCTACAGTAGTGATTATGATGGTAAACATTAACAATGGTAAACAATGAATGGACCTTCAATGTCATAAAACCATTACAAATATGTCATAGCTATTTGCATAATCATTAAGATACATCATTTTATAAATCATTATCTATTCTATCATCCTCATTAAGATCAGTAGCCCCAAAGAGATCTATGTCTATGTACATTTCAGCATCCTCATCATTAAAAGTCCCTTGATGAAGGATGTCTTCATCATCTATGTCTTCTTCCTCAACTTGTTTTTCAGCTTCCTTGGTTTGCACCTCTTCATTTGGATCTTGCTCTAGTTCCTTCTCTTCATTTGCTTGCTCCTCTTCATTGTTGATATCGGCTTGTTCTTGCTGCTCTCCATTACCCTGTGCATCCACATCACCTTGTTGTAGCTCAAATTCTTCAAAAATTTGCTTACTGCGGGGGGCGACTTGAACCACAAACAGCCAGCGTGGATCTTTTGGATCCGCTTTAAAGACAACCTGCTCACAATGCTCTGGGCGCACAAAAGTATCTTGCTGATCGGTCCATACCTTTGTGGAGTCCACTTGGATGAGGCCACTTTTGTCTCTACGTACAGTTGCATGTGGCCCATTCATGATTACCTTGAACCACTTCACATCAAAGATAAACAACTCAAAACTTCTGAAGCCAACCTTCAATATATCTTGAATGGTTCCAAAGTAATCAAGCATTCCAGTAATTGTGTTATCATCACTTGCACTTGCACGACTTTCTTGAACAAACTGTGCTGTGACACCACAATCAAAGGTTGCTCTTCTTTGGTCTATTCGTTCTACTCGAAAATGACGTCCATGTGACCAAAACGCCCCATATTTGTGATACTACAAATAGCACAAAAAGTTTGTTGATGGAGAATCAAACACAGAGACATGTAGAGAAAAAAATGAGAGACATGTAGAACTTAAACACTTACATGCCAATCGCATCCTTTTGTAAGCTCCTCCTCCTCCTCTGTTATAGGTAAACCAGCACGTTTGGCTTCTAAAATTGTAGCTTCTAGCCATCTACCTGTGGGAAAGTCCGGAAGAGCTTGCATACCTTCTGGATATGGGAGATTTCTTGTAGTGCGATTCCTTCTGAAACTTAAACGATCTTGTACTCGCTGTCGCTTGAGAGCTTCATATGTCTCAATCCACTTCTCCATTACATGAGAGTTCAAGATGCAAAATTTGTTGATTTTTTCTCTCAAAGTGTTATCCATCTTTCTCTTAATGCCTTGGCCTTGAGGTTCCTCACCAATGACTCGCCTGTTGGACTCTTGAGACCATAGTCGAGGTATCTCTGGATCTGAGGAACTTAAATATTCAGTGATGTAAACAAGGGACTCTTGTATCAGCCACCCTTCTGACATACTACCCTCTGGGCGAGCCATTTGGCGAACAAATACCTTTAATGTCTTCATAAACCTCTCCAAAAAGAACATCCATCTTGAATGGACTGTTCCAGCAACTGCAACCTCATCTACAACATGAACTAGCAGATGCATCTGGATTGTTAATAAACTTGTAGGGAAAAACTTCTCTACCATGCAGACTGCCTCTATGGAGTTTAAACGCGCTGTCTCCAAAGTGTCTCTCTTTATCTCTTTTGAAGAAATCCAGCATACCAATGTGCCAATCTTATAGATAGTAGCTCTAATGTCTTCAGTGAGGCAATCTTTTATTGCTATGGGTAGCACAAATTGTAGAAACTTGTGCCAATCATGACTCTTGAGACCACTAAGATCATCATCCTTTGTAAATGCACTTTTCAAGCAATGCATACAACCTGTAGGAGTCCGAAACTCTGAAATTGTCCTCTTGACTTGTTGTTCCTCCATCTTGCTAAAAACCCATGGGGCTCTTGGAAGTAGCACCTTTCCATTGGGTCTAGTGCGAGCCCACAACTCTTGCATACAACCAATCTCTTCCAAGTCATCCCTTTGGCCTTTAGTATCCTTTTTTCCTGTCATGGTCTTCCACAGAATGTCAGCTACATTCTTGAAAATATGCATCGGGTCAAGCAAATGGTTTATAAGGAGATCACCCCAATAGGGGAGTTGGTGAAAGATAGAGAGCCTCTTCATCCCAGGACATGCCAAGTTGCCACATTCCTCCCATTTGATCTTCCAATCGCTTGCCTTCAATGCACTTGGAGGAGGTCTTCCTAGATTACCATCCCGCAATTCATGATTTTCTGGAAGATACCTAACATGTCCTTGGTAGACATTCTTTCGTAATGCTTTTGAGTATCTTGAATCAAGTCGAGGACCACATACAGGACATGCATTGTAACCCGATATAGACAAACCTGAGCATTCTCCATAGCCAGGCCAATCATGCATTGTCCACATGAGAATACCTTGCACAGTTGTAAGTCTTTGGCCACTCTGCTGCTTTGACATGTCCTTCACTTCAATTCCGTTCCACAAGGTGCGTAACTCATCAATAAGTGGTGCCAAATATACATCCATGTTCTTCACCTTGTACTTTCCTGGAACTATTAATGAGAGCAACAGATGACCTTTCTTTATTGCTAACCATGGCGGAAGATTATAATTCACAAGGCAAACAGGCCATGTGCTCCATGAAGAGCTCCTTAAACCAAAAGGGTTTACACCATCCATTGCTAGGCCAAGACGGAGGTTTCTAGGTTCTTCCTTAAAAGCCGGCCATTTCTCTTCAATGTGTCTCCATGCGGGTGAGTCTGCAGGCACACGCATCACTTCATCTGTGGATCGAGTTGTGGCATGCCATGTCATCAAGCTTGCTATTGATTTGCACCTGAACATGCTTTTTATCCTTGGAATGATTGGAAAGTGCCTGAGAACCTTTACCGGGACAGCTTCCCCCTGAACATCTTCTCTATATCTGTTAGAGCCACAATGGGGACATTCTTGCAAATGCTCATATTCATGGCGAAAGAGGCAACAATCATTGCGACAAGCATGAATATTATTGTAATCCATGCCTATGGATTTCAATAACTTCTTCGCATCTGCACGAGATGGAGGCATCTCGTTGCCAGGGGGCAATATTTGATCTTTCAAAAGCCTGCAAGTATGGCAATATCTGATCGTTACTATTAAGATTTTCTCAAATACAAGTTGATAATTTAACATTTCAACAGTAGGTGTAATCTCCAAAAAAAGACCTTACTTGAATAGTTCAGTGACACTTGTATTAGACCATCCAAAAACTGACTGCAAATTTAGCATCGTAAGAGATGCACGCAATACAGATATGTTGGCACCATTGTATAATGGAAGGCGTGCAAGTTTACGCATGGCCTCTTCCTCTGGTTCATAATTTTACCGTTGAGAATGTCGTGGTTGATGATCTTCATGTTCATGCTCCTCGAAGAGAGCTTCTTGTTGCTCAATGAAGGCATCCAACATTTCTTCCATTGGACCTTCTTCCATTTCCTGACCTTCTTCCATTCCCTCGGGTGCTGTTAATTGAGCTCCATCTGTCACTCCCTCCTGCGATATCCTCATCCTTTGTTGGGGACGAGAATTCACAGGCGCAATGTTATCAAGATGCGGCTGCACACTTGCTTGGTTGTACGATTGAAACCGTAAATTTTGCAAGCGCTCCATTGGAAATATTCCAGCGTCATGAACATGCTCGTTGCAAATCCTTCGTTTTCGAAAGATTTGGTACTTACATCGCATGCATGGACACGCTATTCTCTCTTCAAGATTGAGAGGCTCCATCTAGCAGGATAACATGTATATGCAGCTCGTTAAACACAAATCAGCTTATCTCCTCTCCATACAAAATTAAATAGAATTTGCACAAGGATGGAGAGAGAAGCTATCTCTATTCATAAATAGCTATTTATAAAGGCCTTATGCAATAATCTAAATGCATATTATAAGTATAAGCTTGCATAATAAGGCTGCAAGACTTATGCATAAGCTCTATGCATAAGCCTTATGCATAAGTCTTATGCATAAGCTCTATGCATAAGCCATATGCATAAGTCTTATGCACACGCTCTATGCATAAGTCTTATGCATAAGCTATATGCACACGCTCTATGCACAAGTCTTATGCATAAGCCATAAGCTCGGACCTAATCCCAAAAACCCTAGGACTGAATTACGGTTTTGTAAATTCCGCCAGAGTCTCCTTTGTAATTGGAACCAAATCTCAAATGAAAATGCAACTTCTTAAAACTTGTACGCAATACTCTTTGCATCCCACAATGTCATGAAAGAGCATATGCATTTGCAATATCCACACAATATGACAGAAAAGGGGCCCCATTGCCCAAATGCATCCACAAAGTCGATGGTGAGGATTGTTGAGGACGCGCGTTGAAGGTTGCCGATCTCCCGGCCAAGCTCTTCTCACCCCTTCACCGAGTTTTCCTCCAAGGTGAAGGTTGAGGCCATTTCTTCACACCGGTGTACCTAATCCCCCTTCGTACCGCTTTACCAAGCAATCACGGCACAAAGAGTTCAAGCCATTCTCCCCTTGGCCTCTCCAACCAATGCCAAGGTACCCTCACACATTGCTAGATTCTATAGAAACTTGAAGTGGTTGCAATGATGAGTGTAGGTACAAAATGATGTGGATAATATCAAATGATAGAACAAGTTTGTTGGCTTACAAGTATTGAGCATGACTCATGCCCTTTTACAATTTAGAACTCAGCAATAAAGCATGGACTCATGCCTCAATCCATCATCCAAAAGCTCCAACACAAACCAACAATTCACAATGCCCTCACCATGGCATTTGCATAAGCATTTGTTAACCACAATCAAGGCATTTGCAATTGCATTTTAACAATCCCTTTCATATAAGCCATATGCATAAGTCTACCTGCGTACGCTCTATGCATAAGCCATATGCATAAGTCATATGCATAAGCCTTATGCATAAGCCTTATGCATAAGCTCTATGCATAAGTCATATGCATACGCTCTATGCATAAGTCATATGCATAAGCCTTATGCATAAGCCTTATGCATACGCTCTATGCATAAGTCTTATGCATACGCTCTATGCAAGACTTATGCATAAGCTCTATGCATAAGCTCTATGCTATATGCCTTATGCACTATTATGCTAACCCTTAATCCCTTTCACATAAGCCTTATGCACACGCTCTATGCAATTACGCTCTATGCATAAGCCTTATGCACACGCTCTATGCATAAGCCTTATGCATAAGCTCTATGCATAAGCCATATGCATAAGTCTACCTGCGTACGCTCTATGCATAAGCCATATGCATAAGTCATATGCATAAGTCTTATGCATACGCTCTATGCAAGACTTATGCATAAGCTCTATGCATAAGCTCTATGCTATATGCCTTATGCACTATTATGCTAACCCTTAATCCCTTTCACATAAGCCTTATGCACACGCTCTATGCAATTACGCTCTATGCATAAGCCTTATGCACACGCTCTATGCATAAGCCTTATGCATAAGCTCTATGCATAAGCCATATGCATAAGTCTTATGCGTACGCTCTATGCATAAGCCATATGCATAAACTCTATGCATAAGTCATATGCATAAGTCTTATGCATACGCTCTATGCATAAGTCTCTTGCATACGCTCTATGCAAGACTTATGCATAAGCTCTATGCATAAGCTCTATGCTATATGCCTTATGCACTATGCTAACCCTTAATCCCATCACCCAATGGTGTAATAAACATGATCTTGTTTTACGTACATGGATAATAGAGATTGCAAGCTTATTATAGGTTTTATGCATAGATATTAAATTAATCCTATGTGTAAGCTTACAAGAACCCAAAACTAACCCTAAACCATAAAACAAGGATGCAAAAATTCATAGAAAATAGCATAAACAAGAAAAATCGAAAGAGGATCTACCTCTTTTTTGCAAAGCTGAAGGAGAGGATTGGTGAAAGATTGGTGAGGTGAAAGAGCTGCAAAACAAAATATTAAACAAACTAATTAGTAAATTAAACACAAGAAAAAGAACTAATACAAAACCCTAAAATCTCTATGCATGCATTAGGAGATCTATGCATACATAGAGAGCTCTAGATCTCAACATGCATAGAGAGCCAAAAAAACACAAAACCCTAAACGTCTTAATTTTTCAATTAAAAACTAAAAGCAATTGCAATAACATGTTAGGAGAAGGAGAAGAGGAGAAAAGAAGAATGAAGGAGAAAAGAGGAGAGAGGAAAAAGAGGAGAGAGAGGGAAAGAGAAGAGGGAGAGAAAGCACCTCTTTTGCGTATTTACTTGCGCATCTTCTGCGAAAAAACCAGAAAATAGGCTCTCGGCTGTGAAAAACTTACGAGCGCCGGTATATGCGACGGAATATGTGTCGAAATATTCGTCGGTATATGTGTCGGAATATGCGTCGGTATCGGCGTCGGTATAAGCGTCGGTATAGGCGTCGGTATACGCGACGGGAAATGAAAATTTAAAAAAACCCCGCCATACTTGTCTCCTCCAACATGACGACGGACATACCGACGTTCGACATTTGCGTCGGTATTTTGGCGTCGGTATGTCCTCAACCTCTTGTAGTTACACCGATGAAGGAATGATTGGAAAGTAGAATTCAACCAGATATTTTGGAAATTAGAATTCAACCAGATATTTTGGAGGATTATGATCAGTGATACTATGGTTTCATTAAAAGATTGAAGGTAGTTAAATATGTGAAAATGGCAATTTCATATTGGTGTAAGTGGTGTGACTATCTTGAAGTTTGCATGAAGCGCCAGCTAGGGGGCCTGGGAACTTTTTTCCTCTAGTACCCGAGAAAAAACATAACCAATTTCCTAAATGGATCCTATCACTACAGTGGTTGTAACCCATGGGACTGGATGGGGTTAGGCTGGACTGATGGATCCCTAAAATGAGACTCAATTCTGTTATGGTACGATAGATGAAGTAAATCCCGGACAGTCCTTGTTCTATGGAAAAGAATCAACGGCTATGCCTCTCGATGAGGAAAAAAGCGTTGGTCTCTATGATCCAAGTGCAAGTCTTTTCCTTGATCTGACCATGTGACTTACGGGTTCGGTCAGATCAGTTCGATTAGTTAAGGCTCTTGACTACATTAGAATAAAAAATATCCTGGAGAAATCGCCCGTGCTTTTTGGGCGAGGGAAGTTTTTTTGGTTTGGTTTTGGAAGAACCGAGGGATTAGCCTCTTGTCCAGATATCCGTAGGCGAGGCCTGGAGTGAGAGGCTCTGCCCCATGCAAGAAGTGCTACTTCCTCTTCTAGCACCCCCGAATTCGTTGCATGGAGGGGGTAGGGATCTTTCAAGGTGGATATGCTTTAGCACCTAGATATAGTGAAAGAAACCAAGGATGGGAGGGTGAACAACCCAAATGGAGGCAGAAGTACTTACACATAGAATAATATGCCTTTGCTTACTTCCACTCCCCCTACAATTTAAGGGTTGATCATGTTATATGCCATATCCTAGAAGATGGACAAGGAAATGTAAAATCTAAGCACATAATCTAGGCGATCGTACACGTAAAATATACAATATTAGCATTTCTAATGCCAATCGTGGCCGAATGAAGTGATGGTTTCCAATGGATGGTGTCGATGCTTGAGAGATGTCTAATGAGGGTTAACATTTCCCCCTTCTTGATGCAAATTATGTCCTCGAAATATGTTGATGAAGATGAGTTGATGCTGTCACATGATAGGAAGGTGATGATAGTTGAAGGCCAAGTGTTGTGATACCTACATGAATAATAAATCAACCATTAAAGAATTCGTGTAACAATAAGATGAAACATGGTTATGCATGCATTCTTTTCTCTTTTTTTTGTTATGTGACTGGGTAAACTTCAAGTTGTGCTACAAAGAGGAAAGGTAAGAACAATTTAACTTAGAGGTTAGTAAAATAAGTCTATCTATACCTAAACTAGTCTTAGACAGATGCCTACAGTTATGGTTCCCTCTCAAGATATACAGACTTTAGTGGACTTAGCGCTAAGTGTGAAGGTGTTTTTTTAAAATTTAGTAAATATAATATAAGGGATAAGGCTCCAACCCACATAGACCGAGGCAATGGCCAAGAGACCTTTGCCAAGCATATCTAAGGACCACCAAGAATCTCCTAATATGGTGTGATTGCTTAGCCTCTCTTTTATTAGTTTATTCACGACAAAAGTTCCTACTCCACAAGAAACAAGGCATCGATCTTAAAGGTACCATCACTAGAGTAACCAAGAGTCCTACCAAGATCCTATATGGTGATAGTTATCTTCTTAGTCTTTCTTGTGTTTTTGTTTTCCTTCTCTTTTTTTATTTTTTATTTTTGGTTTATTATCTCACCTACAGCTGAGCTAAAGATCATTAAAATCTGTGTGGGAGTAATTGGCATATTTTAAGGCTAGTCATAGACAAGTAGGGACATTAGTAAGTCTAAGAAATAATATCGCCTTAAAGTTCCTCTAAGTGGTAATTATTAGAAAGAAAATTTTACCCAGTCATAAGGTGTTTTTAGTTCTATGAATGCATGTAATGATGTGCAAGAATAGTTTCAAAGTTGAGAGTGAGTTAGGATACACCTGATAAAGTGGAAAATCTGGTCCATATCGAGATTGCATGTCCACTGCAAGTTGTAAATCTGGATATGGTCTGCTTGACTACACCTCAATAGCGTATAAATCAACTCATCTAGCAAGCTCATCATTAGATAACTATATCTCATAAGCATGCTCCAATTCGATGTCAGTAGGTTGATCTTCCTCCTCACTTGGGCTTCCCAAAACATAACCTTCGGCTGGATGGGAAGGCAATGGTCTTTGTGCCACTTGGCTATGAAAGGGCATAGATACTACAAGTAAGTTAGGAAAGCATCTCATGTCCTAGAAAATTCTTGGATACCACCATCATCCACACGAGTTTTGGCTCATCTTCATCAAGCAGAGTGCTTAAAGCGGGACCATGATACTCAACCTAGTTGCTAGAGTGAAACATAAGATGCATCTTGAAAGCTCTAATTGGAAACCACATCACTCATTTTCTTCGAAGCAACTTTCAAATGAACTTCACCAAATTGCTTAAGCCACTGCTTTCAAATCTTCAAATAGATCCAATCCCCTTCTCCTTGAAGTTGCTTGACTTGCGTAGTTTGGGAGTTTCTAATCTCCTCTCAGACTTTTCCAAAAAATTGATCCATGTCTTGCACCAGTAAATAGGTAGGCCACTTCCTGTGCATTCGCATGCGCCTTGCTAGTAATCAAGTGTGTTTGTTTGTTGAGCCAATCCACCACACTGAAAATACAGTCATTTTGGAACCTTTGACTCTTCGACAAACCCACCCCAAAATTCATGGAAATGTCCTCCCAAGACAGTAAGTCCAGAATTGGAAGGGGGTGAAGCTTTCCCAAATCAAGCTTTGAATTTTGGAAAACTTGGCAATAGCGCACAACCTAATCCACTTTGTAGTTAGAATAAGCATGCCAACTTCTTTAAAGTTGGGCCTCAATGCCGCCCTGATGATGCTATCACATCATGTGCTTCCTACAAAAGCCCTTGCCCTCAATAAGAACTACTCTTAACCACATAATGGTGATCCTTATAATACATTCAACCTTCTCTAATGGTGTACTTTGAAGCAATTCTCTCCACACAATTGCTCCATGATTTTGTAAAATCAAAATCTGAGGCATGTTGGAGATCATTGTCCACTCGCACTCTACATTTGTATGGGTTTAGTTAGCTCATGTTTGTAAGGCCCCCCTTTTTATGAGGAGAATCCATGTTTGAGCAACTACACACCTTAGCTGTGAGATCCCTGTTCCCACCGAGCAACGAATTCGGGGTACTAGTAGCGGAAGTAGCACTTCTCGCACGAGACAGGGGTCCCACACTCAGGGCCTCACCCACGGATATCCGGATAAGAGACTAATCCGTCAGTTGTTCCAAAACCGAACCCGGAAAAACTTCCTTTACCGGAAAGCACGGGCGATTCCACCAGGATAACTTTTTACTCTAACGTAGTCAAGATCATTTCTGATCAAACTGATCCAACTGCATCTATAAGATATTTGGTCGGATCAAGGAAGAAACTTGCACTTGGATCATTGGGATCAATGCTTTTTTCCCCATTCAAGAGGCACAGTCGTTGATTCCTATCCATAGAAAAATTACTGTTCGGGATTTACTTTATCTATCGTAATAACAAAAGTTGAGTCTCGATTTATGGATCCATCAGTCCAGCCTAACCCCATCCAATCCCATGGGTTAGCCAACCGCCCAACCACTGTAGTGATGGGATCCAATTTGGAATTTGGTTAGGTTTTGTCCCGGGTACCAAGGAAAAGAGTTCCAAGGCCCCCTAGCCGGAAGTTCATGCAAAGATAAAACTAGCCACACCACTTACACACCCAATATGAAATTGCCTTTTTCTTAGCATCAGCTAACTTTAAAACAATCCTCCAATTTATCCGGTTGATTCATAATTTCCCATCATTCCTTCATCAGAGTATCTATGGCATCATTGGCAACTAGAACGCTCACCACCTGTCCACTCAGGGGCCTTTTCAATAGTTCCTAGCCCATAATACTCGGCAATATAATCACTTATAAAAATCAAGATGGACTCTCGTTGAAGATCAGCAAGATCAACCAACAGATCCATAAAAAGAGCCATGGACTCATCCATTGAAGACCAGCAAGGTCAATCAACCAGATCCATGCCCGGTTTCAGAAAACAACTCTTACTCCTTGTTCCAATATCTTCCTCGATGCACGCGTGGGTATCCTAGGCGACCCAGAGCCCGAGCACCGTATGGTCAGCACCCTCTAGGATCCTTCGCAGGTGACCTAGCGCTTCACTCATAGGCTGCTTCCTTGGTCCCTCATCCACCGTACTGGAAGCTCACCATTTTAATCGAACCGAGGCTGGTCAAGACCTCGGTCGACCTTGCTACGCGAGACGTCCTCCATTGACTCTCTGTCAGCAGTTGCAACTTTATCAGTTAGGTCTCCACGACCTTAATCACAAGACGGTCAAAATGCTTCCCCAGCATTCTTGACATAAAACAGCCATTTACAAACAGCATTTACAAACAGTTTTTTTTTCCGGGAAAAAGATCCTTCTATTAGTTAATGAGAAAACGCCATAAGGCTACAAAGCTCACCTCGCAAGGAGGGATAAAACACAGTGAACTCCTGAGCTCCACCCCCGTGTGGCTGGCCGCTCTGGGGGGGGCTACCTAGTAGTACATATGGAAGGTGAGAAAAGCCAGACTGGAGGCCTGTAGTGCCAAGTGACATCCTCGCCCCTCGCGGTGAGGAAAGGGCCAGGGTGCCAAGTGCGGAGGAAAGCCTTGCGGCGCCCTCTCATGCGATCCGAGTCGCCCTGGGAGTTTCCCCCAGTGTCCTCAAGGTGTGAATGATGTCCACCCAGAGGGCCTGTATGACCTCCGCCGGTGGAGTCGCCTGGCGGTCAATGGCCTCCCTGCATCGGGCTCTCCATATGTGCCAAGCCGTCATGCTGCTGATCATCTCCCATCTGTGCCCGACCCCCTCCTGAGGGGCTGCCGATGAGAAGTCTGGCGTCGGAACCACCGCCATCGCCCTGTCAGAGACCTGGATGGTCGCGCTGCCAGGGACGTCCTCATATCCAAGGGCCGGGCCGCTGTCCGTGGCCCAGGCCACCGCCCCCCACGTCACCAGCATCTCACCTGGTGAGCCTGCAAAAACCATCCTGAGAGCGCGCTGCCAATCCCCTCCGAGGCACCAGTGGTCTGCCAAGGGGAGGGACTGCCTAATGGTGCTCCAGAACTCGGCTCTCCCGGTCGCCCCATTAGGGGCGTAAAAGTTGAGGAAGCCAATGCGGTCTTCCCCAACCCGAAGGATGATCCACTGCGCACGACCCTGGACCAGAATGCCAAAGTCCACAACTTCAGATAGAAGCTGCTCGCTGACTGAGATGCATACTCCACCCTGGTTCCCCTGGGAGCCATATGCCGGTGACCAAAAAGTGTGACTCCTGCCTGGCAAGATCTTCCCGCAGGTGCGGGTACGCCCGGCAGAAAGGTGGTGCTCCTGGATGAAAAGGATATCGATGGGTCCTCCAACGAGAGCCCTCTGGATCTCCTGGCGAAGTCTGCCCCGGCCAATGTAGCAGCGATGGCCACCGAGACCCTGGTGGATGTTCCATGAGAGGATCCTCATGGATGAGCTATGGCAAGTGAAGCAGCCTCCACTGGCTCACCCCTCTCAGCCGGCCCGGATGATCTGCCCTCCACTCTGTGAGTCTTGGGCGCCGGCTTGGAGGGAGAATAATCACTGTCTGTCCGGGTGCGGAGTCTCTCCAAAAAGAGGGTGACCTGTCTCTGTGTCCAGCCCCACTCCGCCTTCGCCCTGTCCAGGGCATAGGCGTGAGACCAATCCTCTGCATATATGTATCTAAAGGTAGGCTGCACCCTCGGGGCGGCATGGAGGAGAATCAGAAGCACCGCCTCAACTGAGGTGTGGACCGGATCCGCCCGCCAGTCTCCTATACCAAACAGGTTCATGCGGGCTGAGTGTAATCGGGTCTGCAATAGGTCCGTGAGCCCCAAGTCACTGAAGTGGTGAGAAAACTCCAGTATCTGATCACGCAAAACTTCCTCTACAGAGTTGCAATCCCATGCTGTGTCTGGGGCAACACTGAGAGGAAAGGAGAAAGCCACCATGCTGCTCACCACAGAGGGAGAACGAGAGGGATGGCACACCACGCAAACTCGCAAGGGCGCGACCAGTGTCTCGAACGGGCCAGCATCCAGCTGGAGGCACCTGAAAAAACCGTAATCCACTGGTAGCCCCATCACTCGCGGGGGCCCCCCACAGGGGAGGCTGGAGAGAACTCTGTGGCGGGCGAGGCGAGGATCGCCATCTCCACCGGCCCGGAGTGGCGGTGGAACAACCGCTGGACTGAGCTCTGGCCTACCCAGCTGCGCTGCCCCGGGGCAGTGGGTGGTCTGGCGAAGTATCCTGGAGAGGCCAAGGGAGGGATGGGGGCTCGTGGCGAGGAGGGGGGAGAGCGAGGGTGTCAGGGGGGGCCGCCGGGGGAGGCGGGAGAGGGGGGGCTGGGGGGGGAGAAGGGAGGGTGGAAGGAGTGCTCTCCGGGTGAGGGGAAGGGGAGCCGGGGGTCGAAGAGTGCGGCCCAGGATCCTCAGGAATCTGCTCCAAGGAGGGGGGGGGCCCCTGTTAAAACCCTAAGATCTCTCTAGATAATTGTTATGCATAAACATGCATAAATCAGGCATAAACTCAACCACCCAACCACCCCCGAGCCCAAGGGATGCACACATGAATAATGAATGAAATACATCATACCTCTACCTTGATGTCCCATACCATCAAGAGGTATAACACAATCCAATAGCATGTAGCTATAGTGTGAAATGGTAGGTGAGTAGATATGGACCTCTACACAAGAGACCATAGCATAAGCCTCCAAGCCCTCAAGCTCCAAGCTCCCTTGAGTGTGCCCCATGCCCCTATTATATAGGAGGGCCCTCAAGTGACTCTTGACTTTCCATTCCTCATGTGTGACCCTTGGATGCCTGACCCTAACCTTAATCCTTAAGGTTAGTCCTAACCCATGCTCCACTAGAGCTTGTTCCCATGCTCCCATGCTCACAAGCCTAATGTGGGTTAGCCTCCTAGTATATGCACACATAATGTGTATATAACATAGCACACATAATGTACATATAACATAGCACACATAATGTACATATAACATACTTCCCCTCTCTCAAAACATTGCACTCTTGCAATGAAAAGAAGAAGAACTGCGCTGAACAAACTCAACCGACTCCCAAGTCGAATTCTCAATTTCCCTATCTTTCCACCTTATTTTAACCTCAGGGATTAGTCAACTACAAAGTTTCCTTTCCCTGAATTCAAGTACCTTATCAGGTTCATGTGGAACATAGGATAATTCATCGACTTCAATGAGTTCTTGAGGAGTAACTGTGTCATCCTCACCTCCCAGTTTCCCTTTCAATCTATCGATATGAAAGACTGGATGAACCCTAACAATTGGAGGTAGTTTTAGTTCATACGCAACTGTGCCAATCCGATATATAACTCGAAATGGACCACAATATCTAGGAGATAAATTCGAGCATTTTCCCATTGCCAAAGTCTGAAAATCTTTAAGAACATTAAAATAAACCAACGCTCCTGGTTCAAAAGACCGAGATGAGCGTCCCCTATCAGCATAAAACCGTGCCCTATCATGAGCACTCCTGATAGTATCCCGAGCTTCGGTCAGAATTTCCTACATATCACGCAAGAAATCCCTCGATGCATCAAGCTCGATGTCCTTAAGACTGACATCAATAGGTGCCCTGAGTTGATACCCATACATAAGTATGCACGGACTAAAAATTAATAGCCGTAAATTTAGAACTGTTATAGGCAAATTCCATCATTGGAAGATATTTCCCAATATGATGATTTTCTAGAGACATATGCACGAAGCATATCCTCTACAATCTGATTCATACACTCTGCTTGCCCATCAGACTACTGCGGATGATCAGAACAATTCACATTCAAAGTAACTTCCTCGTTGTAAACCATTCAAAATAAAGTAGGAAAGCATGGCATTATAACAGCAGAAACCAGGGATTCATCGGCGCCCCGACATATCCACATCTGCATATGGAATAATCAACGTCTCGAGTTATCCATATCAACATAGAGAATCATCAACGTCTCGATGAGTCACATATGTCCATCCGTAAACCTATCAGGTTGATTGTGTAAATCACCTAAAGTACGGAACTAAGAAAAAAATGCCAACAAAGGAAGAATCCAAATTTCCTTATCCGGATACAACAAGATAAACTTGTTTGAACTCTAAAGAAAGAGATTTCAACAAGTGAAAATGCCGATGAGATTACCCTCATCAAAACATGCAGGCTATAGATAAAAGAAATTTATCTAGAGAATGCCCACACTATAACTTCTAGTGAATTTTAGAAAATAAGATTGTCTTTGAATGTTGAGATCAACATGCTAAGTGATGTAAGCAAAGCAACAATCTTGAGCCCAAATTATCCCATAAGATAATATATGTGAGGGATCCCTAGCGTCCCATACCACCATGATACCACCCATACAAACCTTAACAATTTGAAACTCCCTAGTATGCCGTCTAGGAAAATATGAATAAAATCCTGTATAAAAGGAATAAGATGGCCTTATCCAGACTTTCACATACTAAACCTGTCTCTGTATACTTGAGACTACATCAAGGAATAAATCCTTATGAGTATATCATTAGAAAAGAAATTGAATTATTGGCGCCTTTCTAATGATAACTACCCAAAACACCATAAAGTTAGGGTAGGAAAATAACTCACCTAGATATATAAGCAACTAGGTATCCGAGTTGGAATATGTACAAGAGTACAAAAATATACTCCAAAATTACGTGCAAAAAACGAAGGCAAATGCTACCTTCAAAGCACATGTAAATATTCAAAAGATCAAAAGATCCTTATAACACCATGGATAAAAGCATAGAAGCTCCTTAAATCCATAAAAACCATAGTTGATCATAAAAAACAATGCATACCATCTAATGGACATAAATCATGCCAAAAGAAGCATTAAAATTGGTGGCCAACTCATCAAATCCGGAGTATATGAACATTATGTTGTTCAAATAAAACTCCAAAGTAAGAAAGTGAAACACATGTGTGTAGCACTCAATAAAAAACCCCTAGACACAAGTGATCTAGGCAGAACCTGATGAGTCCATATAAAACTTGGAAAACATCCAATAGAAATCCACCAAAATAAACCGATCAACTAACCCATGATAGAGTTTGTCTTAGGCTTAATAAATTAAGCACAAACCACACTTAAAAAAGTGCAAAATAAATTATCATGGAAAAATGTCAAAGGTGAAACACACTTTGAAAATTATAGCCATCAAAAGAAATTAAGGAACATGTCCAAAAAGAATGGCTAAACAATGGTCAAAAATCATGAATACATCGTTTAGAATTAATCCAAACATAAATATCCATTAATACGAGGTATAATCATATTAATAATATGCGAATAACACGCATCTATCTAATGTCAGCACGAGAAAACGTACTTCAACATTAAATAACCCTCGAAAATATTAAATTCTCGAGAAAAAGAATTATCATGATTTTTTTCTAATTTTCCCAAATTTATAGGGTCTCAAAATATAATAATTTTGAATTCCACCAAACCTATCTCATGGTATTCCAAACCTATATTTTTCCAGAAAATTTTTAGCAATTTAATTTGCCAAAATACCATTGATATTTTAAAAATACCAATTTTTAGGATTTCTAAATATAATATCTAGAATATTCCTAATTTTCCCTGAGAATCCCATCGTTCACGAAATTTCCAATTCCGCCCGACAATTCTCAAATCCAATGAAAATTTTCAATTTTAATGGATTTTTCTAATTTTCTGGGTAAAAAATATAATTTTAAAAGAATTTGAATGGTCACGGGCGCCCTAATGGACACACCACATGCCAAACACCAACCCCACATTTTTCCGAAATTTAAAATAACCTTTGTCTAATTTTCCACTATTTTTCGGGAATTTTTTGAAATTTTTAATCAACCCCGAACGCATTTAGAATACGAACGGTCAAAAAATTTCGGAATTCCAACGGTTTTCCCGGAATACGGAAAGCCAAAAGTTTTGGGAAAATGAAAAGACAAAAAAAAATCGGAATGTGAAAGGTCAAAGGTTTCCGGAATACGGAAGGTCAAAAGTTTTTCCGGAATTCGGAAAGCCAAAAGGTTTTGGGAAAACGGAAAGCCAAAGGTTTTCCGGAAGTTGAAAAGCCAATATTTTTCAATAAGAAATTTTCAGGATTTTTTCTGAGATTTTTTACTCAAATCCAGTAATTTTCAGAAACTTCCAGGCTTTTTCCCAAGCTTTTTCCTTGAAATAAATTCAAAAGCCTTTTTTTTTAAATAAAAAAAACTCATTTTTTTAAAAAAAAAATGAATATATGTTTTATTAAGGCTTTTAGCCTTTTGATTTTTTTAGGGGGGGGGGGGGCGATTTTTCGCCGGCGGCTGCTGCGCAGCCCCCCCCCCTCCCGTCGCCTGCGCATGGACCAGAGAGAGAGAGATAAGATTCTCTCTTCTCCCTTCTCTCCTCCCTTTCCTCTCAACTTTCATTTTCATTCTCTTTCTCCAATCTCCTCTCTCTGCTAAACAGAGATTAATTTAATCCATTGATTAATTTTTTAATTAATCATATCTTAATCATAATTATCATTAATTATGATTAATGTTTAAAAAAAATCATTTTAAAGAGATTTTCTCACGGAAAAAATGAGAAAAAATCAGATTTGAGAAACGGAGAGGACCCCACGCACACGGGAGAGCATCTCATGCATCAACACGCTGTCCCCTACTGAATTTCAGTAGAAATTGACAGAATTTGATCGCATTCCCGCGGAAAAAACCCGCAAAAAATGTATAAAAATACATTTTTAATCATAAAAATGCTCAAAAAAATTCCTAAAAAATTAGGAAAAATTTCTAAAAATTCTAGAAATTCAGGGAATCCATCCTACAAAAATATCCACCATAAACTTTATGGTATTTTTGTAAAAAATTCCATTAATGCTTGATTTTAACCATAAAGAATAGGGAAAAATAGCATTAACTCACGGTATTCCCCCGCAACGTCGATTCGTCCATTGAATTGAAGTACCACACGTTCCAATCACCATAACGATGATCCATGTGCATTTCATCAACACAAATCAACAAAAGATAACATTTTATTAGTAAATATTAAAATTTACTAAAAAAAATCAACAATTAAATAGAGATTGCTCTGATACCACTGTTAAAACCCTAAGATCTCTCTAGATAATTGTTATGCATAAACATGCATAAATCAGGCATAAACTCAACCACCCAACCACCCCCGAGCCCAAGGGATGCACACATGAATAATGAATGAAATACATCATACCTCTACCTTGATGTCCCATACCATCAAGAGGTATAACACAATCCAATAGCATGTAGCTATAGTGTGAAATGGTAGGTGAGTAGATATGGACCTCTACACAAGAGACCATAGCATAAGCCTCCAAGCCCTCAAGCTCCAAGCTCCCTTGAGTGTGCCCCATGCCCCTATTATATAGGAGGGCCCTCAAGTGACTCTTGACTTTCCATTCCTCATGTGTGACCCTTGGATGCCTGACCCTAACCTTAATCCTTAAGGTTAGTCCTAACCCATGCTCCACTAGAGCTTGTTCCCATGCTCCCATGCTCACAAGCCTAATGTGGGTTAGCCTCCTAGTATATGCACACATAATGTGTATATAACATAGCACACATAATGTACATATAACATAGCACACATAATGTACATATAACAGCCCCCGCCGCGGGGGGAGGCGGGAGCGGGGTCTCCACGTGGGAGGCTCCACCAGCGGCCTCAACGGGCACTGAGTCTGAATCCTCGTCCATCGGGGTGGGACCTGCTGGCCGCCTATCCCTGACAGGAGCATAAGTGCGGATAGGTGCCTGTACGCCAGCCGGAGTCGCCTGTCCGCCAGCCTGTGCTGCCTGCTGGCGTCTGCGACGACGGTCCCTGCGGGCCGGGCGTTTCCGCCGGCGAACCTCCTGCCATCCGCCAGCCTCCTGGGACTGCGCGGCATCCTCCGCCGGGGCCTGCTCGTCAGATGATGGCGCCTGCTGTGACGAGCCAGGATGTCCGGTCTCTGAAGTGGATGGCCACCCCTCGGGTCTCCTGCAGGGGTCCGGAGGCGGCATAACGTGAAGGATGAGCCCCCTTGCGGGGACAAGCGCGTGCAAGATGGCCCATCTCCCGACATATGTAACACTGGCCGGGGAGGCCCGAATACTCCACGCGCTGTATCATATGTCCTCCAGAAAGACAAGGGAGAAGGATCGTCTTCGGGAGGGACTCCGCCGGTGACGGAACCACAACCCGAATGGCCGGGAGTCCTGCTGCCCGAGCAATCACTGAAGCCGCTGTCTGAGGCGTCTCCACCACCTGCCCGAACGCCTTGCCAATGGATGACAAGAGGGGCAAGTACTCCCTACGGAGTCCGGGAAAACAGATAGTGACGGGGAAACCTGTCGCGCCTGCTAGCGGGTCAGAAGCGGGGTCAAAACCATGAGTCCATCGCGCCAGGAACGCCCGGGAAGAGCGGAGGGCAATGGGGCTCCGAGCCAGCACCATCTGAGCTGCCTGTGGGGACTCGAAATCCACCTGATAGTAGCCACGTCCCAAAAAATCCACGCTGACGATCTTGGCGGGCACGCCAACAAGGCTGCCTTGCAGAAGGTCGCGAAGCTCTCTCCGCATCGGCTACCCACTATCTTGCAGACCAAGGAGGAGGCCTCAAGAGCGGAAACTGTGGAAACAAACAACTGAAGATCTTCAGCTGTGAACTCCAGACGGAGACCGGAATCGGCAGGGTTAGTCGGAGCGGCTTCCATGGAGTCCTCCAGAGGGAAAAAGCCAGAAACCGGGGTCACCAACGGGAGGGACACAGCCCTGCGAGGAAAAAAGAGAAGCGGAGGGCTACAGGGTAGCGGGGGCGGGGCGCCGGGGGGGGGGGGGGGGAGCTGAGGCGGGGAGGAGTTAACGGTGGGCGGAGGGGCGGGACGGAAGGGAGGAGAAAGAAGGCGGAGGGGGGAGAGGTGGCGGGGGAGAGAAGAGAGGGGGAGGTGAAGGATGTTAGAGAGGCGGAGGAAAAAGGATGGGGGAAGGAAGTAAACGGCGGGGGGAGAAGCGGGGAATGCAGCGAGGAGGGAGGCGAAGGAAGAGAAGGCGGGGGGGAAGAAAGCGGAGAAGAAGAGGGAGGCGGGGGAGTGGAGGCGGGGGGGTGAAGGCGGGGGAGAAACGCGAGGCAGAAGGCGGTCGGGAGGTGGCGTAGAGGGGCGCGATGAAGAAGGCGGGGGAGAGGGCGGAGGAGACCGCGGAGGGCTGGCGGGCGGGGAAAGTGAGGCGCGATGGCGAGAAGCAGCGGGGGGGGGGGAGAGCGGAGCTCGCAGGCGAGTCAAATCAGTTGCCGATAAAAAAAAATCTTTACAAACAGTTTACAAATACAATTTCTATATTAACTCTCATTTTTCCACATTATCCCTCATTAATCCACATTACGTATTCCACATTCCATTTATATGTGTACTCATCCAATCACATCATTTTCCATCTCTTCACTTCAGATTTCTTCACATCACATATCATATATTCACATCCATATCCACATCCACATCCACATTCACATCCATACATCCACATCCACATCCACATCCACATCCACATTCACATCCATACATCCATATCCACATCCATACATCCACATCCACATCCACATTCACATCCATACATCCACATCCACATCCACATCCACATTCACATCCATACATCCACATCTACATGCTTACCTCCATTTTCACATCCTCATTTATACATCCACATCCCATATCCACATTCATACATACACATCCACATCCACATTCACATCCATACATCCACATCTACATGCTTACCTCCATTTTCACATCCTCATTTATACATCCACATTCATACATCCACATTCATACATACACATCCATATCCACATCCATACATCCACATTCACATGCATACATCTACTATCACGTCCTCATTCATACATCCACATCCACATCCACATTCCCATTCACATCTATACATCCACATCTACATCCACATACATACATACATCCACATCCACATTCCACATTCACATCTATACAGCCACATCTACATCCACATTCACATCTATACATCCACATCTACATCCACATTCACATACATCCACATCCACATCCACCTTCCCATTCACATCTATACATCCACATCTACATCCACATACATACATACATCCACATCCACATTCCACATTCACATCTATACAGCCACATCTACATCCACATTCACATCTATGCATAAACATCTTCATGCATACATCCCTTTCCACATTCATACATCCACACTCCCATCTCCACATCCACACATCCACACTCCCATCTCCACATCCACACATCCACATACATACATCCATTTCCACATTCCCATTCATATAACCCCATATGCCTTCACATCTAATCTTTTACATCACATCCATTCTCGCCTTATCACAACCCATATACATCTTATCCTATCACATACACTTCTTACCTCATCCCATACACATCTTATCAAATCTTAATTCATCTTACCACCTCATAACTTATTTCATAAGCATCTTATCACCTCTTGTCACATCTTATACACCTCTTATCACATCCTATCACATCTAATATCTATTTATAGAATACAAGAGAATTCTTATATTTGATATAAGATTTCTTTACACATTTAATTATGCATAAATTCTATTTAAGGAGATTAATACTTTCGAAGTAAAAATCAATCTTTTATGCATCTTCTTATGCATAAATTCAATTTGGTAGGAATTACACTTTTAGAATAAAAGAATTTCTCTTATGCATCTAAGTTATGCATAAAATCCATTTATGATGAGAATCACACTTTTAGTATAAAAGAATATCTTTTATTCATACCTCTATGCATGAAATCTAAATATAATAAAAGTCACACTTTTAAAATAAAATAATCAACTTCTATGCATACCTTTATGCATGAAATTCAAATATAATAAAAGTCACACTTTTATAATAAAATAATCAACTTTTATGCATACCTCTATGCATGAAATCCAATTATGATAAAAGTAACACTTTTACAATAAAATAATCATCTTTTATGCATACATCTATGCATGAAATCCAAATATGATAAAAGTAACACTTTTATAATAAAATAATCAACTTTTATGCATACTTTTATGCATGAAATTTAAATATGATAAAAGTAACACTTTTATAATAAAATAATCAACTCTTATGCACACTTCTATGCATGAAATTCAATTGTGATAAAAGTAACACTTTTATAATAAAATAATCAACTCTTATGTATACTTCTATGCATGCAATTCAATTGTGCTAAAAGTAACACTTTTACATTAAAATAATAATCTTTTATGCATACGTCTATGTATGAAATCTAATTATGATAAAAGTAACACTTTTATGTTAAAATAATAATCTATTATGCATACCTCTATGCATGAAAATCAATTATGCATAATATAAAAATCAATTTCTCTATGAATATCTTCAATTAATCTAGGATGATAATTCCTAGAATATGGTAGGAAGTCCTCTTTTCATGCTTTGAATGAAATTATTTTATGCGTAATTTTTATAAAAATTTTGCCATAGCTCCGCTACTATGACTGATAAATCTCAATTTTTTCTAAGGGATAAAGCTTATCATTAAGAATTAATTAGAATGATCCCTAATTGGATCAATAATCCATAATGGATTTAATCATTAATATTCATGAAATACATAAACTAAAAGCATAGAAAAAAGCCATTAATTTGACCTCAAGTATAGATTAATCTTGGATTAAGGAAAAGCTTTATGAAAAGCTTCATTTGGATTGAGAATGGGTCATGAGTATGACCATTTCTTGAGTGAGAGAGAGAAATTTCATAAAAACCATTTGAATTAAGCATAAATAGAAATTTATGTAATTCTTAACTATCATTAATCAATTAACTTCAATAGCATTCATCAAATTATGTAACTCTTCACTACCATTCATCAATAACATTCAAAAACCATTCTAATTAAGCTTCTCAAGCTTGAGAGGGGTTGAGAAGAGAGAAACATTGAGAAATTATAGAAAATGATCAAAATTCACTAATTACCTTACAAATTGTTGATTCTTTGTTCACGGTAGAGGCCCCCAACCAATCAATTGGTTAAATATGTTGATGGAGCCACGAATGGGGATTGAAGAAAGAGGGAAGCTCCAAAAACTAGTGAATTATTAATGAATTCATAGTTCTTGGCTTAGGTGGAGTAGAGTAACGATGCATAAACACTATATATTTTTGAACAAGGGGTAGGCTTCTATTTATAGGAAAAATTGAGCTCCTAACCAATCTAGAATTTTCCAAATCAGTTTGGTCAGTTTTTGACCATTTTTAGGTCAGTTAAGCTAACTTTTTGGAACTAGACTTGAATGAGGAGAGAGGAGAGATGAAATATCTCAATTTTTATGAGTTTAAAACTCATTCAAGCATGTGAAATATGCACCTCCTTTAAAGAACTCCCCTTCCTTACATATGTGTCAAAATGGAATCATTATACCCAAATATCTCATATTTTTAATATTGCTCATAGTTTTTTACTAATAAACCTTGTACATTTTTAACTCTTCATCTTATGTGAAATATGCACCTCCTTTAAAGAACTCCTCTTCCTTACATATGTGTCATAGTTTTTTTACTAATAAACCTTGTACATTTTCAACTCTTCATCTTATGTGAAATATGCACCTCCTTTAAAGAACTCCCCTTCCTTACATATTTGTCAAAATGGAATCATTATACCCAAAATATCTCATATTTTTAATATTGCTCATAGTTTTTTCATAAACCTTGTACATTTTCAACTCTTCATCTTATGTGAGCATTTACTCATTTTTGGATACCCAAAATATCTCATATTTTTAATATTGCTCATATTTTTTTACTAATAAACCTTGTACATTTTCAACTCTTCATCTTATGTGAGCATTTACTCATTTTTGGGTATCTTCTTTTACAAATTGGGTTTATCTCCTCTCTACACATGGATTGATGCTATTGGCCCATAGGAACCTTAATTGGACCATAATCCAAAAATTTCTGAAAATCTAGACCCTTAGGCTAAGGTCCTTTATACACATTTCCAATTAATTCCAATTGCACATTGGAAAATTCTCTTTGAATTTCTGTTTCAGGGGAATTCATCTTAATTATAAGAGATATTTTTCTATCCAAAAATATTCAAAATCTGAATATTATCTCTCTAGAATATTTTCTCTCTCTAGGTTAAAATAGTTAGAAACAAGGTCTTTATATTTCTGAAGAGGGATTGATTACAAGGAAAGATACTAGACATCAAAAAGGGGGTGGGGGAGGAATCTTACATTAGCCTAGTTTAGGCACTAGACAGTGGCCTCTATGGTGGCTGGATGGTTTTGGTAGGATTGGCACATGGCCAAATATGCTAATCATGGGAGCAATCCATTGAGGAGTTAATGGCATGGAGCTAGGAAGCTATGCATTAAAGCTGGGGTCTTGCCTAGAATCAACTAGGGCCCTTGGATGAGCTAGAGGAAGAAGTTACAAGAGGGAACTCACTCCAACTAAGGGATAGCTCTTGAAGAAGCTTCTAGAACATTCATGCATAGAAGGTTCTAAAATCTTCATACCTAGAATCTTTTGGAAGGTTATAGATGTGGCTTCTAGAATTGTTTCTAGCCCAAGGGTCTCATATGATGGTCTAATCCTAAGCCTTGGAGGTCCTTTAAGAGTGGATTTAGTATCCCTAGTTAATTTTCACATTTCTTTTAATCTTCATTCTTTTTATTCCCTTGGATCAGGATAGTCTTTACTTTGGTGGCGGCATTTGTATATCTTTTGTGATTCTACTAGCATAAGATTTTTGGGCTGCTTCTGGCACCACCTTGTTATGTCTACGAATCAAAACTGATCTGTCTTCTAAGCTCTCATCATTGGACAATGTAAGTTGAGTCTCAGATTCTTGAACATATTTTATAATACACACTTTGTATGAGTCCAAACTCCTCTAAAGATGCTCCGTAGAATTCTACACTAATTTGCAAGGCTTTACCACACAGCTCATTTTTGTGAATTGCAGCTACCACAATCTATCCACAGTTCAATGGGTTGTTCAGTGCTAAAGGTGTTGTAAGATTCCTCCCCCAACCCCTTTTTGATGTCTAGTATATTCCCCTGTAATCAATTCCTTTTCTGAAATATAAGAGATCTTGTTTGTGGCTGTTTTAACCTAGAGAGAGAAAATATTCTAGAGAGAGAATATTCAGATTTTGAATATTTTTGGATAGAAAAATATCTCTTATAATTCAGATGAGTTTCCCTGAAATAGAAATTTAGAAAAGAATTTTCCAATGTGCAATTGGAATTAATTGGAAATAGGTATAAAGAACCTTAGCCTAAGAGTCTAGATTTCCAGAAATCTTTAGACTATGGTCCAATTAAGGTTCCTATGGGCCAATAGCATCAATCCATGTGTAGGGAGGAGATAAATCCAAATTGTAAAAAGAAAATACCCTAAAATGAGTAAATGCTCACTTGAGGTGGAGAGTAGAAAATGTACAAGGTTTATTAGAAAAAAAACTATGAGCAATATTAAAAATATGAGATATTTTGGGTATAATGATTTTATTATGACACATATGTAAGGAAGGGGAGTCCCTTAAATGGTCACATAAGATGAAGAGTTGAAAATGTACAAGGTTTATTAGTAAAAAACTATGAGCAATATTAAAATGATTCCATTATGACACCTATGTAAGGAAGGGGGAGTTCTTTAAAGGAGGTGCATATTTCACATAAGATGAAGAGTTGAAAATGTACAAGGTTTATTAGTAAAAAAAACTATGAGCAATATTAAAATGATTCCATTATGACACCTATGTAAGGAAGGAGGAGTTCTTTAAAGGAGGTGCATATTTCACATAAGAGTTGAAAATGTACAAGGTTTATTAGTAAAAAACTATGAGCAATATTAAAATGATTCCATTATGACACATATGTAAGGAAGGGGAGTTCTTTAAAGGAGGTGCATATTTCCCTTAAATGATTTTATTATGACACATATGTAAGGAAGGGGACTCCCTTAAATGCTCACATAAGATGAAGAGTTGAAAATGTACAAGGTTTATTAGTAAAAAACTATGAACAATATTAAAATGATTCCATTATGACACATATGTAAGGAAGGGGAGTTCTTTAAAGGAGGTGCATATTTCACATGCTTGAATGAGTTTTAAACTCATAAAAATTAAGATATTTTATCTCTCCTCTCTCCTCATTCAAGTCTAGTTCCAAAAAGTTAGCTTAACTGACCTAAAAATAGTCAAAAAGTGACCAAACTGACTTGGAAAATTCTAGAATCAGTTTGTTTGGTTAGGAGCTCAAATTTTCCTATAAATAGAAGCCTCCCCTTGTTGAAAAAGATATAGAGTCTTATGCCTTGTTACTCTACTCCACCTAAGCCAAAGCATACAGAGTCTTATGCCTTGTTACTCTGCTCCACCTAAGCCAAAGCATACAGAGTCATGCCTTGTTACTCTACTCCATCTAAGCCAAAGCATACAGAGTCTTATGCCTTGTTACTCTACTCCACCTAAGCCAAGAACTGTGAATTCTTTAATAATTCACTAATTTTTGACACTTCTCTCTTTCTTCAATCCCCATTGGTGGCTCCATCAACATACTAAACCAATTGATTGGTTGGGGGCCTCTACCGTGAATAAAGAATCAAGCAAATTATAAGGTAAGTATATTGAATTTTGATCTTTCTATAATTTCTCAATGATTCTCTCTTCTCAACCCCTCTCAAGCTTGAGAAGTTTAATTGGTATGGTTTTTTAAATGCTATTGAAGTTAATTGGTGAATAGTAGTGAAGAGTTACATAATTTAATAAATGCTATAGAAGTTAATTTCCATCTATGTTTAAATTCTAATGGTTTTTATGTAATTTCTCTCTCTCACTCAAGAAATGGTCATACTCATGAACCATTCTCAATCCAAATGAAGCTTTTCATAAAGCCTTTCCTTAATCCAAGATTAAGCTATGCTTGAGGCCAAATTAATGGCTTTTTTCTATGCTTTTAGTTTATGCACATTGATGATTCAATCCATTATGGATTGATGACCCAATTAGAGACCATTCTAATTGTTTTCTTAATGATCCAATTAGAGACCATTATGGATTGATGATCCAATTAGAGACCATTATGGATTGATGATCCAATTAGAGACCATTCTAATTATTTCTTTAATAATGAGCTTTATCCCTTAGAAAAAAATTGAGATTTATCAGTCATAGTAGCGGAGCTATGGCAAAATTTTTATAGAAATTATGCATAAAATAAATTCATTCAAAGTATAAAGGAGGAATTCCTACCATATTCTAGGAACTATCATCCTAGATTAATTAAAAAACTTTATTATGCATGGAGATGTGGATGTTGCATGTAGATGTAGATGTATGGATGTGAGTGTGAATGTGGAGGTGGATGTATGCATGGGACGTGGATGTATGCATGTAGAAATAGATGTGTAGATGAGGATGTAAATGGAGATGTGGATGGATGCATGTAGATGTAGAGGTATAGATGTAGATGTGAATGGAGATGTGGATGTATACATGTAGATGTAGATGTATAGATGTAGATGTGGATGTGGAGGTGGATGTATGCATGTAGATGTAGATGTATAGATGTGGATGTGAATGTGGAGTGGATGTATGCATGTAGATGTAGATGTATGGAGGTGAATGTGAATGTGGATGTGGATGTATGCATAGGGATGTAGATGTATGCATGTAGATGTGAATGTACGCATATAGTTGTGGATGTATGGATGTGAATATACGATTGTGATGTGAGGGAATCTGAAGTGATGAGATGGAAATGATGTGATGGGATGAGTATACATATAAATGGAATATGGAATAAGTAATGTAGATTGAGGAGGGATAATGTGGAAAAATGAAAGTTAAAATAGAAATTGTATTGTAAACTGTTTGTAAATGCTGTCTGTAAATGATTGTTTTATGTCAAGAATGCTGGGGGGAGCATTTTGACCGTCTTGTGATTAAGGTCGTGATGAGAAAGTTGCAACTGCTGACGGGGAGTCAATGAAGGACGTCTCGCGTAGCAAGGTCGGCCGAGGTCTTGACCAGCCTCGGTGCGATTAAAATGGTGAGCTTCCGGTACGGTGGATGAGGGGCCAAGGAAGCGGCCTATGCGTGAAGCGCTAGGTTACATGCGAAGGATCCTAGAGGGTGCTGACCATACGGTGCTCGGGCTCTGGGTCGCCTAGGATACCCACGCGTGCGTCGAGGAAGATATTGGAACAGAGTTGGAGTTGTTTTCTGAAATCGAGCATGGATCTGGTTGATTGACCTTGCTGGTCTTCAATGGATGAGTCCATGGCTCCTTATATGGATCTGTTGGTTGATCTTGCTGATCTTCAACGAGAGTCCATCATGTTAAGTGATTATATTGCCAAGTATTATGGGCTAGGAACTATCGAAACGGCTCCTGAGCGTTCTAGTTGCCAATGATGCCATAGATACTCTGATGAAGGAATGATGGGAAATTAAGAATCAATTGGATAAATTGGAAGATGGTGATCAATGATACTATGGTTTTATTAAAGGATTGTTTTAAACTGGTTGAATCTGGTTGATAAAGGCAATTTCATATTGGGTGTGTGAGTGGTGTGACTAGTTTTATTTTGCATGAACATCCGGCTAGGGGGCCTTGGAACTCTTTTCCTTGGTACCCGGGACAAAACCTAACCAAATTTTTAATTGGATCCCATCACTACAGTGGTTGGGCGGTTGGCTAACCCATGGGATTGGATGGGGTTAGGCTGGACTGATGGATCCGTAAATCGAGACTCAAACTTTTATTTTTACGATAGAAAAAAAATAATAAATCCCGGACAGAAACTGTTCTTTGGATAGGAATCAACGGCTGTGCCTCTTGAATGGGAAAAAAAGCGTTGATCCTAATGATCCAAGTGCAAGTTTCTTCCTTGAACTGACTAAGTATCTTATAGATGTAATCGGATCATCTCGATCAGAAATGATCTTGACTACGTTAGAGTAAAAAGTTATCCTGGTGGAATCGCCCGTGCTTTCCGGTAAAGGAAGTTTTTCCGGGTTCGGTTTTGGAACAACCGACGGATTAGTCTCTTATTCGGATATCCGTGGGCGAGGCCCCGAGTGTGGGACCCCTGTCTCGCGCGAGAAGTGCTACTTCCGCTGCCAGTAACCCGAATCCGTTGCTCGGTGGGAACAGGGATCTTACAGTTGGTATCAGAGCATTTGGTTAATAAAGATCAACTGAGAAGACAAATATGTCAAAAATTTATCTAGAAAGACAAAAAGGTTATAATTGTGTGATATAATTCATACAATTTGATATTCAAACTGAAACTCGTAATTTGGTAATTGGGTCTTCAAATGGAAGTACCGCAATTATATAAAATCCTTGACTTGCTTGAGGCCTAGACATGATAGTATTTACCTTATAAGTCCAAGGGCCGTGACTACGCGTATATACCGAGAGTATACTGCAGCTCCTTACTGACAGTATATACGAGTAAATCTAAGACTTGAAATTATAAGCGTTAATGCTATCCAGATGATGATTTCGAATGTGATTGATATGATTTTTAATTCTGTTTGAGAATTGATGAATTGATTTGGATTCTGATTGAAAATGCTGATTGAAAAAAAAATGTTGATTTTTAAAAATTAGTTGAAATATAATGAAACCACAATGAGGGGGAATGGGACGAGTCCCTGTGATGATATTCATAACTAGAATGATGATAACGAATTCAGCAAATCACTATGAGATTAGTGGATTGTGCTGTCAGATTGCTACTGTTAATACTTGACCGGTAGATCAAGTTAAGGGATGTCAAATTGAGAACTTGCTTGACTGAAATTTCCGTGGGAAGGAATGTTCCGAAGGAAACTTTTCGGTCTAATGGACCTTTATCATGTTAAAGATATGAATGATATGATCTGAATGAATTGTTATTTAATGATGAGTTCTATATAAGGGATATTTATCCCAGTGTTCTGTTGGGTTGACCAGAATATAAGGAACCCAGAATAAAATTGGATCTTAAGAAAAAGAGCTGTCCTCTACCTTGCGAGATGAGGACATCTCGCACTTTTTAAGTGGGGTAGAATGTAAGATTCCTCCCCAACCTTCGAGGTATACTGGAGTAAGAATCTTCCTTTCTGATCTTATAATTATCCCCTCTCTAAAATAAAAGAAAATTTCTGTTTAAAAAAGGAAGACCCTTTTCCTAGAATACTTCTCAGGAGTCACGCCTGTTTTAAGGATTTAGAACAATGAGTTTAGAAGTGAGAATCGGTGTTTTGGATACCAAGGTTTTGGTTTTCATTCGAGTACGGCCCAAAAGAAGTTCTTTATCTCTTGGGGAGTATAAGAAGTTATCCCCCAGATATTGTGATCCTTATATCTGAATTCAATGAAAGTAGGTGACTTAGCCTACAAGTTTCTTTTATCTCCTCATCTCAAAATTCTTAATGCCTTCTATAGAAAAATATGTCAAACACAAATCATGGAAAGATGGTAAAACTTCAGTGGCAAGTTACCGTTGGCTTCTAGGTTACGCTAGCTCCTTCCTTTATATAAGTCGTAACTTTTACTTGTCGCTCACAGTAATCTTACTCCCATCAATCTCCTTTCTTTCTTAATCTCCTTCATGGCTTGGCAACAGGAATTAGTTTTATCCCTGATGATTTCTCACCTTCAAGACGCAAGAGAGTCTGTGAAGAAAGACTTTATAGAACAGTATGAGCGCTCACTTTTTCCTCACCTAGGAACTTCTGTAGCGCAGACCAAATGGCGGACCTATCAAAACATAACTAGGGTAACACCCTGGGGTCAGCAACACTTTTGTAACAATGTCCGCTTGGCCATGGTTATTGAAGCTTTGGGTTTGGGTCCCCGATACTACTGTGTCATGAGATCAAGGCATCTTGGGTTTTCTGAGCGGGTCTTCTTACTGGCATGTTTTCTTCCTTATGAGAAGATATGCCTTTACCCCGTTTTTGGCTTGCCTCTCAGAGGTCCTTTTGTTAGATCACCTCATACCACTGAGATAGGTGCGGCAATAACCAGCAGAATCATTCCCATAGATGAGTTACCCTATACTTGTGCAGCTTGTGAGGACTGCTTTTGTGACCATATGATGGACGGGCTTATGGAAGTGTAAAGAGTTCTTCTATCTTTACTGTATAAGTCCCGTGAATGAATAAAGTTTAAATCTTGTTCTTATTTTGAATCTTGCTCTCTTTAAGACTTTTCTTGGTGGTTAATCGTGATTAAAATTTTTCTCTAAGTCTCATATTCGTGCATCTTGCGAAATTATTCCAAGTTGCGAGATGAGGACATCTCGCGTTTTTTAAGTGGGGTAGAATGTAAGATTCCTCCCCCAACCCCTTTTTGATGTCTAGTATATTCCCCTGTAATCAATTCCTTTTCTGAAATATAAGAGATCTTGTTTGTGGCTGTTTTAACCTAGAGAGAGAAAATATTCTAGAGAGAGAATATTCAGATTTTGAATATTTTTGGATAGAAAAATATCTCTTATAATTCAGATGAGTTCCCCTGAAACAGAAATTTAGAAAAGAATTTTTCAATGTGCAATTGGAATTAATTGGAAATAGGTATAAAGAACCTTAGCCTAAGAGTCTAGATTTCCAGAAATCTTTAGACTATGGTCCAATTAAGGTTCCTATGGGCCAATAGCATCAATCCATGTGTAGGGAGGAGATAAATCCAAATTGTAAAAAGAAAATACCCTAAAATGAGTAAATGCTCACTTGAGGTGGAGAGTAGAAAATGTACAAGGTTTATTAGAAAAAAAACTATGAGCAATATTAAAAATATGAGATATTTTGGGTATAATGATTTTATTATGACACATATGTAAGGAAGGGGAGTCCCTTAAATGCTCACATAAGATGAAGAGTTGAAAATGTACAAGGTTTATTAGTAAAAAACTATGAGCAATATTAAAATGATTCCATTATGACACCT
The DNA here is from genome assembly GCF_041138505.1 of Cibotium barometz. Classification (NCBI taxonomy): domain Eukaryota; kingdom Viridiplantae; phylum Streptophyta; class Polypodiopsida; order Cyatheales; family Cibotiaceae; genus Cibotium; species Cibotium barometz. Next base: position 44,535,227 of record NC_141077.1, read on the forward strand.
ATGTAAGGAAGGGGGAGTTCTTTAAAGGAGGTGCATATTTCACATAAGATGAAGAGTTGAAAATGTACAAGGTTTATTAGTAAAAAAAACTATGAGTAATATTAAAATGATTCCATTATGACACCTATGTAAGGAAGGGGGAGTTCTTTAAAGGAGGTGCATATTTCACATAAGATGAAGAGTTGAAAATGTACAAGGTTTATTAGTAAAAAACTATGAGCAATATTAAAATGATTCCATTATGACACTTATGTAAGGAAGGGGAGTTCTTTAAAGGAGGTGCATATTTCCCCTAAATGATTTTATTATGACACATATGTAAGGAAGGGGAGTCCCTTAAATGCTCACATAAGATGAAGAGTTGAAAATGTACAAGGTTTATTAGTAAAAAACTATGAACAATATTAAAATGATTCCATTATGACACATATGTAAGGAAGGGGAGTTCTTTAAAGGAGGTGCATATTTCACATGCTTGAATGAGTTTTAAACTCATAAAAATTAAGATATTTTATCTCTCCTCTCTCCTCATTCAAGTCTAGTTCCAAAAAGTTAGCTTAACTGACCTAAAAATGGTCAAAAAGTGACCAAACTGACTTGGAAAATTCTAGAATCAGTTTGTTTGGTTAGGAGCTCAAATTTTCCTATAAATAGAAGCCTCTCCTTGTTGAAAAGGATATAGAGTCTTATGCCTTGTTACTCTACTCCACCTAAGCCAAAGCATACAGAGTCTTATGCCTTGTTACTCTACTCCACCTAAGCCAAAGCATACAGAGTCTTATGCCTTGTTACTCTACTCCACCTAAGCCAAGAACTGTGAATTCTTTAATAATTCACTAGTTTTTGACACTTCTCTCTTTCTTCAATCCCCATTGGTGGCTCCATCAACATACTAAACCAATTGATTGGTTGGGGGCCTCTACCGTGAATAAAGAATCAAGCAAATTATAAGGTAAGTATATTGAATTTTGATCTTTCTATAATTTCTCAATGATTCTCTCTTCTCAACCCCTCTCAAGCTTGAGAAGTTTAATTGGTATGGTTTTTTAAATGCTATTGAAGTTAATTGGTGAATAGTAGTGAAGAGTTACATAATTTAATAAATGCTATAGAAGTTAATTTCCATTTATGTTTAAATTCTAATGGTTTTTATGTAATTTCTCTCTCTCACTCAAGAAATGGTCATACTCATGAACCATTCTCAATCCAAATGAAGCTTTTCATAAAGCCTTTCCTTAATCCAAGATTAAGCTATGCTTGAGGCCAAATTAATGGCTTTTTGCTATGCTTTTAGTTTATGCACATTGATGATTCAATCCATTATGGATTGATGACCCAATTAGAGACCATTCTAATTGTTTTCTTAATGATCCAATTAGAGACCATTATGGATTGATGATCCAATTAGAGACCATTATGGATTGATGATCCAATTAGAGACCATTCTAATTATTTCTTTAATAATGAGCTTTATCCCTTAGAAAAAAATTGAGATTTATCAGTCATAGTAGCGGAGCTATGGTAAAATTTTTATAGAAATTATGCATAAAATAAATTCATTCAAAGTATAAAGGAGGAATTCCTACCATATTCTAGGAACTATCATCCTAGATTAATTAAAAGAACTTTATTATGCATGGAGATGTGGATGTTGCATGTAGATGTAGATGTATGGATGTGAGTGTGAATGTGGAGGTGGATGTATGCATGGGACGTGGATGTATGCATGTAGAAATAGATGTGTAGATGAGGATGTAAATGGAGATGTGGATGGATGCATGTAGATGTAGAGGTATAGATGTAGATGTGAATGGAGATATGGATGTATACATGTAGATGTAGATGTATAGATGTAGATGTGGATGTGGAGGTGGATGTATGCATGTAGATGTAGATGTATAGATGTGGATGTGAATGTGGAGTGGATGTATGCATGTAGATGTAGATGTATGGAGGTGAATGTGAATGTGGATGTGGATGTATGCATAGGGATGTAGATGTATGCATGTAGATGTGAATGTACGCATATAGTTGTGGATGTATGGATGTGAATATACGATTGTGATGAGAGGGAATCTGAAGTGATGAGATGGAAATGATGTGATGGGATGAGTATACATATAAATGGAATATGGAATAAGTAATGTAGATTGAGGAGGGATAATGTGGAAAAATGAAAGTTAAAATAGAAATTGTATTGTAAACTGTTTGTAAATGCTGTTTGTAAATGCTGTCTGTAAATGATTGTTTTATGTCAAGAATGCTGGGGGGAGCATTTTGACCGTCTTGTGATTAAGGTCGTGATGAGAAAGTTGCAACTGCTGACGGGGAGTCAATGAAGGACGTCTCGCGTAGCAAGGTCGGCCGAGGTCTTGACCAGCCTCGGTGCGATTAAAATGGTGAGCTTCCGGTACGGTGGATGAGGGGCCAAGGAAGCGGCCTATGCGTGAAGCGCTAGGTTACATGCGAAGGATCCTAGAGGGTGCTGACCATACGGTGCTCGGGCTCTGGGTCGCCTAGGATACCCACGCGTGCGTCGAGGAAGAGATTGGAATAGAGTTGGAGTTGTTTTCTGAAATCGAGCATGGATCTGGTTGATTGACCTTGCTGGTCTTCAATGGATGAGTCCATGGCTCCTTATATGGATCTGTTGGTTGATCTTGCTGATCTTCAACGAGAGTCCATCATGTTAAGTGATTATATTGCCAAGTATTATGGGCTAGGAACTATCGAAACGGCTCCTGAGCGTTCTAGTTGCCAATGATGCCATAGATACTCTGATGAAGGAATGATGGGAAATTAAGAATCAATTGGATAAATTGGAAGATGGTGATCAATGATACTATGGTTTTATTAAAGGATTGTTTTAAACTGGTTGAATCTGGTTGATAAAGGCAATTTCATATTGGGTGTGTGAGTGGTGTGACTAGTTTTATTTTGCATGAACATCCGGCTAGGGGGCCTTGGAACTCTTTTCCTTGGTACCCGGGACAAAACCTAACCAAATTTTTAATTGGATCCCATCACTACAGTGGTTGGGCGGTTGGCTAACCCATGGGATTGGATGGGGTTAGGCTGGACTGATGGATCCGTAAATCGAGACTCAAACTTTTATTTTTACGATAGAAAAAAAATAATAAATCCCGGACAGAAACTGTTCTATGGATAGGAATCAACGGCTGTGCCTCTTGAATGGGGAAAAAAGCGTTGATCCTAATGATCCAAGTGCAAGTTTCTTCCTTGAACTGACTAAGTATCTTATAGATGTAATCGGATCATCTCGATCAGAAATGATCTTGACTACGTTAGAGTAAAAAGTTATCCTGGTGGAATCGCCCGTGCTTTCCGGTAAAGGAAGTTTTTTCGGGTTTGGTTTTGGAACAACCGACGGATTAGTCTCATGAAACCTCAATTTTCACATAGCCTCTTGCCTTTCATCTCCTTCATGATTCAAGCTAGAGGGTAAGGGTTAACATTGCTCAACAAACAATCGTAAAGATTTACCTATGGTCTCCAAAGTCTTTTCACATGCTCATTACCGCTAAAACCATTGGTACCTCCAAACGAGGGCGGCAATAAGGCAAGGGCTACCTTGAGAAGTCATAGGCCCACCAAGATAATAACTCCTTATCACACTTATCATGAATCATCAAAGAGGTCAAAAATTGGGTTAAGCATGAATAGCTAATGCTAAATGAGACATTCACATGTAAAGAGTGTGTTTGAATAAGGGTTTGAAGATAAGAGAATGGCAATGACACAAAATGCTCAATTGAAAAGGCTTCATTCATTCGATTTGAAAGGGAGAGGAGGGATCCTTTTATAGGTGGAGAATCACCCTCTCTTCCATTGTTACAAATTACAACATAAAAATCTTCAATCCTTCAGTGACATAAGGGTAGATGTCACCATCAATTGTCCTCTTAGGCTAAGTCTTCTATTGATTATTAAATTGAAGACTTTTTGACTTTGAAAGTGTGATGAGATAATAGCCAAGTCTAAGTGGCATGTAGGTGAAGATCCCACTTACACATGGTGGAATTCTCCTCTTCCATATAGGCATTCTAGAAGAATCTTTCCCAATTATGCACCTACACACACTCCTCCACATGCCTTCCACACTCCCCAACTTGTAGCCTTATGGTGAATACTATATTAATAATACAATTAAAGTCCATGTGAGCATGAAGGCCCACTTTTATTTTCCACATCACTAGCCTATCTACCATACCAAAGTATTTATCAAGCATACTTGTGGCATTTACAATGTGTGCACCCTAAATCAAGTAAAACCATTATATTTGAAGATAGAATGTTGTTATTATCAGGGTAGCCACCAAGCCGCCACATCACCATGTCGTTATTCCATTGTAGGCACCACAATCTTCTTGGACAAGCTTCCACCTTATTACCATTGAGAAACCATCAAAATATGTAAGATATCAATTTTTTGTCACATCTTTCTCCCCCCAGCAGATCCTCCATGCTTGTCTTGGGGGTCTGCTGGCCATGGTGCTCGAGGGTAAAATATCTTTATCCGGTACTCATTGGCACGTCCGGGAACCTCCTGGCCACTTGCATCCTCTAGAAGATAGGTGTTATTTTTGAACTTTTGCTTTATCCTGAAGGAGCCTTCCCAGCATCGAAGAAGCTTCTTATCTAGCCATTTCTCCACACAGCCATCATAACTAAGCTTCCTTGCTTACATTCTGGCTTCTTCTTCTTCTTTGTGAGAGTGTCATGCCTTGCCTTGCATTGTTATTGTGCAGATTCCAAATTTTGAAGTGCCTGAAGTTGCCTCTCATCCAAGGTCTCCGGTTGTACTAGGTGTTGGGCATGTGTTTCTTCTTCATTATTCAAGCATGCAAAAGATGTGCGAAGGCCTGTGATTTCCAATTCTATTGGCAAAATAGCCTCCATTCCATAAACTAACTGAAAAGGTGTGAAACCAAGAGAGAGTTTGTGAGTTTTCCTATAGGCCCATAGGACCTCTGGCAAATGCACATCCCACTTTCTCTTCATAGTATCCACTAGCTTAGATAAAGATCCACAAAGCAGTCCATTAGTTTTTTCTACTAAACCATTACATTGGGGATAATAGGGAGTTGACATAGCATGCTTTATTTTTAATTTCTGCACCAAAGCTTCAATCAAGTCATTCCTAAAAGACCTCCCCCCATCCGTAAGGATTTCTAATGGACACCCAAAGCGTGCACATATGTATTCCCTAAGAAAGGATGCCACAGCCACTGCTTTATTATTGACCATGGCCTTTGCTTCTACCCACCTTGTTGCATAATCTATGGCCACCAATACGTAATACTTCCCATGTGAGGAACGAGGAAGTGGGCCCACAAAATCTAATCCCCACCTTTCAAATGGACCATATGCTGGGATAGGGTTTAAGGGTCCGGGAACCAATTGCTTATGCCCATATGCCTGGCATACTTCACAGCTTGTGCACCACTCATAGACATCTTTGCTGAGTCGAGGTCAATAATACCCTATGTTAAGGATCCTCCGAGTTGTGCTGGCTGAGGCAAAGTGACCTGAACATTCATGACATAATTCCATAATCCTTTTAGATTCTTCCAGGCTCACTACCCTCCTAAGAATCTTATCCTTACCTTGCTTGTAAAGAACATCCCTAGAATTGTGTAAGGATGACCTTTCCTTGTAAGCCTTTGCTTCTGTTGAGGATTCAATCCAGGAGGGAAGTATCCTGTATCTAAATAGTGTTGAACATCTTGGAGCTCAGGCCAACCTGTATCCATTAATGCAAGAATAGCTACTTTGAAAGAAGCCAAAGTTTTAGTAGCCAATTCATCAGCCTTTTGAATATCCTTCCTGTTAACATGCACAAATTTACAAAACTCAAAAGCTTCTTTTAACTCCATTTTCTTTTTATACAATTCTTGGAGATTAAGACTCCTTACATTATATTCTCCTTTCATTTGTCGGATGACCAATTGTGAATCCCGTTTAACCTCTACCTCTTCAATTCCATCTTTTATGCAATCTTCTAATCCCCAAATTAATGCATTGTACTCAGCCACATTATTTGATATAGCCTTTGGAAATTCCCTACCCTTGGCCCATACCTCTTTTCCTTCTGGATCAAATAAAACTATCCCCCTAGCCCCACATTGCCTGGAAGGGCTAAAGGCTCCATCAAAATACATAGTGAAAGCAGTTGGTGGTGTCTCCAAATCTTCATATACTTCTTCCTTTGTTCTTGTTCCTTCTTCCTCTTCCTTCCTGGTAAGCAAATCTGCAAGAGAGGACCTAATGGTGTTTTCTGTAATAAAAGTGAAAGAGAATTCTTGAAGCTCACAAATCCACTTTGTAAACTTTCCTCCTGCAGGATTGGGTTTGCAGACCAAGAATTGTAAAGAAGGTTGAGATGTGAGGAAGAAAAAAGGGCGAGGTAACAAGTATGACCTGAACTTCTTTACTGCAAAAATAAGAGACAAACCACCTTTCTCCATTTCACCATACCTCTCCTCGACATCAGTGAGTTGTCGACTTGCATAATACACTGGTTTGTATACACCCTTGCTCTCCCTTTTGCAAGAGTATAGCACCCATTGAATGTGATGAGACACTTGGGTTCACATAAAAGTCCTCCCCCCACCTAGGAGGCTGCACAATTGGACTTTGACTCATGCATTCCTTGAGCAAACAAAAAGATTGAATTTTATCGGGCCCCCATGGGAAAGAAACATTCTTCTTTATCAACAGATTTATAGGATACATCTTCTCAGAGAACATGTCAACAAAGCGTTGGTAATACTTGGTTTTACCCAAAATCCTCCTTACCTCCCTTACATTGGTAGGTGGTGGGAGGGCCACAATTGCCTACACCTTCTCAGGATCCATCTCTATGCCTTCTTTTAAGATAACGTGTCCCAAGAGAACCACCTTCCTTCGTGCCAAGCAGCATTTTCCAGGATTAAGACACCCTTTTGCATCATCAATACTTTGCAAGGCCAACCTCAACTTTTCCAAGTGATCCATGCAGCTTGAATAAATGCAAAAATCATCTAAAAAGACCCTTATAAACTTTCCCACGTAAGGTGCAAATACCTGACTTATGAAGTGTTGAAAAGTTGCTGGTGCATTGGTCAAGCCAAATGGCATCACCCTATAGGCATACACTCCCCAAGGGGTGATAAATGAGGTTTTCCTTTGATCTTCTTCATCACAAATCCGGATTTGAAAGTGTAAGATTCCTCCCCAGCCTCTCAAGATGTCCAGCATCTTCCCCTGTAATCAAATCCCTCTTCAGAAATATAAAAGATCTTGTTTCTACCTGTTTTGGCCTAGAGAGAGAAAATATTCTAGAGAGAGGTTATTTAGATTTTTAATATTTTTGGATGGAAAAATATCTCTTCTTATTAAAATAAGTTCCCCCGAAACAAAAACTCAAAAAGATTTTCAGAAGGTGCATTAGAAATTAAGTATAATCTGTTCAAGAGACCTTATCCTAGGGGTCCAGATTTTTGAAAAATTTTAAATTAAGGTTTTGAGGGGCCAATCAAATTCATCCAATGTGTGGAGAAGATAGAAGAAATAAAGAAAATCCCCCCAAAAATGAGTAAATACTCACATAAGATGAAGAGTGGACTAAGGACCAAAGGAATTACTAAAAAAATAGATTTTTGACACCTCAAAATGGGAATTCTCCCCTCATGAATGAGGCGCCTACTTCACATGTGGGGTGGAGTTTTAAATCATAAAAATTTGAGATATTTCATCTCTCCTCTCTCCTAATTCAAGTCTAGTTCCAAAAAGTAAGCTAAATTGACCTAAAAATGGTCAAAAATTGACCAAATTGATCCAAAAAATTCTAGAATCAGTTTGCTTGGTTACGAGCTCAATTTTTCCTACAAATAGAAGCCTCCCCCTTTGTTGAAGCTTAATAGTGTTTTATACATTGTTACTCTACTTCTCCCAAGAGCTAAGAACTGTGAATTTCTTAATAATTTACTAATTTTTTACCATTCCCTCTTCTAAAGAACTGGTGGCCACTCTTGTTGCTAACAAGAGTAGAACCCTCAAACCATCAAGCCAAAGGAAAGCTCCCAAAAATTTATGTAAGTTAGTAATTTTGCCTTTTCTTTATTCTTTTAATGGTTTTTCTAATCTTGTTTTGTTTAAATTGAAAACTTTGAAGCTATGCCTTGCTGAAAAGGCTTTCCCCCTCTCTCATTCTTAAAATCAGCCCTTCTTGATCCTAGTTAAGTGATCTAAATGTTGGAATCAAACTTTTCATATTGTTTCTTTCTTAAAAGTAAAAATTGATTAGTTTAGAATACTTTAAACCAATTGGGGATAACTCCTAAGTAGATTAAGGTTAGAAAAATTGAAAAATGGTCAGCCATACAAAGAAGGTTATGGTAAAATTTTTTAAAAAATTATGAAATAAAATTCATCTTTTATTAATCAAAAAGAGTAATCCCCATTGTTTGTGTATTCTAAAAGTGTCCTTTCATTTATGCATAGAAAGATGCATATTGATTAATTTTTTTTTAATTTATAAAAGAGTGATTTTTAATAGAATTAAATTCTATGCATAAAAAGATGCATATTGATAATTTTTTAATTAAAAAAGAGTTACTTTCACCATTATTGATTTTTATGCATAATTAGATGTATAAAAGAATATTTCCTTTTATTATAAAAGTGTTACTTTCATCAAAATGATTTTTATACATAAATAGGTACATAAAAGAATATTTTTTTATTATAAAAGTGTTGCTTTCATCAAAATGATTTTTATGCATAAATAGGTGCATACAAGAATTTTTTTATTATAAAAGTGTTACTTTCATCAAAATGATTTTTATGCATAAATAGATGCATAAAAGAATATTTTTTTAAATTATAAAAGTGTTACTTTCATCAAAATGATTTTTATGCGTAAATAGATGCATAAAAGAATATTTTTTTAATTATAAAAGTGTTACTTTCATCAAAATGATTTTTATGCATAAATAGGTGCATAAAAGACTTTTTTTAATAATAAAAGTGTTACTTTCATCAAAATGATTTTTATGCATAAATAGGTGCATAAAAGAAGTTTTTTTTAATTATAAGTGTTACTTTCATCAAAATGATTTTTATGCATAAATAGATGCATGAAAGAATATTTTTTTTAATTTTAAAAGTGTTACTTTTATCAAAATGATTTTTATGCATAAATAGATGCATAAAAGAATATTTTTTTAATTATAAGTGTTACTTTCATCAAAATGATTTTTATGCATAAATAGATGCATAAAAGATTATTATTTTTATTATAAAAGTGTTACTTTCATCAAAATGGATTTTATGCATAAATAGATGCATAAAAGATTTTTTTTATTATAAAAGAGTTACTTTCACTAATATTAATTTTTTAGCATAAAATGGTGCGTAAAAGAATTTTTTTATTACAAAAGTGTGACTTTCACCAATATTGATTTTTATGCATAAAATGATGCATAAAAGACATTTTTTTTCAAAATAAGAGTTCACTTTAATCCTATGCTTAAATCCCATGAATATTGGAAAAATGAATAAGTAAATACTCAATGAAGGAAAATTATACTGTTTTATATTCTCTTAGATGGTAATGAGAAAATTCAGGAAAAAAAAACTATCGAAGTCAGAATTTTAGATAAATGACTAATTTATTCCTCATAGGAATTTGTGTTTAGTTTTGAATTCAGTAAAGTAGTAATTGAAATATTACCTTCGAGAAAGATAGTTCAGGGAGAACCTTCTAGACTCAAACCCTAAATCAGGCTACGACCTAGACGTAACTCCTTCGTCAATTTCATGAAATGACGATGTGACTAGTTCAGTAATCTACACTCAAATCACCCACCGAATGTGAAATAGGTTGAGACCTTTGATTTTTGATATGAGGATCAAGTTTACAGAATTCGAGAAATTCTGCTTGGGAATCCAGACCTGTGATCTAGAAGTCTTGGGATACGAAATTAAGATATACTCGTTGTTTTCAAAACGGAACTTGCATAGAAACCCTGTTTTCTTAAAGGACTTTCTTATGCCAGAATGATGGAGGGAGCATTTGGTATACGTGTTTTCTAAGGGAAGTTTGGTTGCAACAGCTGGGGAGTGTTCAAAGGACAGCTCATGCGGCAAAGCCTGCCCAGGTCTTGACCAGCCTCGGTATGGTTAAAATGGTGCACTTCTGGTACAATGGACGAGGGCCGACGCAGCAGTCCCTGAGTAAAGTTCCAGGACGCCCAAGGAGGATCCTGGAGGGTTCTGACCAGGCGATGCACGAGCTCGCGGGGTACCGAGGACATGCGTATGTCGTGGAAGATATATATGTATGATGACGAGAAACTTATTGTAATCTATTACTAGATCTCGTTGTTGACCTGCTGGTCTCAATGGAGAGTCCAGAGTGATACTGTTTTATGAGAAACAAGGATTGAATGGAAATTTTGAGTTGTGATATCTGTACCTAGTAATTGTTTGTCAATGGATTGTTTTATAAATTAAAGTTTAAAGAGGAGTGTGTGAGTATCTGTATTCCAAAGCAAAAGTTAAGACAGGCTTTCAATTATGGGTGGATGAGTACTTGTTTGGTTCTACTATTCCAGTGGTTAGGTGGTGGCTAACCCATGGGCCGGATCTGTAGAGTTTTAATAATAAAATTGATTAATAGGAATACACTTAGAACTGGAGTAATTAATTAGAATCCTGAAGACTTCTCTAATGAATAGATCAACGGTGGCTATGCCTGATTCAATCAGGAAAAAAGCGTTGATTCCTTCAAGTTAAATCTGTAATAGTTTCCCTCCTATCTGGTTTATTCAGATGAAGGTTAGTTCATTATCTTGACCCTGTTAGAAAAATTCGTTAAGAAAATAAAAATGGTGGAATCGTCCCTGCTTTCCGGGCATAGAAAATTTTCTCGGTTTCGGTTTTCGGAATGACCACCAGCTTAGTCTCGTGCCCGGTCATTCGAGGGCGAGGCCCCAAGTGTGAGAAACCCTATCCCATGCAAGAGGAACCTACTTCTGCTGCTACCATCCGGGAATCCGGTGCGTGGAGGAGGCAGTGGGATCTCACAGAAAGTATCCAGAGTATCCATCACACAACACTGAATACAACTCATGACCTGCAACTTGATCCAAAATCTCATCTTGAAAGGATAGAGGATAATAATCCCTCTTTGTGCATGCATTCAGAGGTCGGAAGTCCACACACACACACGCGCGATTTTTCCCCCTTTTTGGGAGTAACTAGAACTGGGAAAATCCACTCTGAATTCTCTACTGGAAAAATAAATCCAGCTTCAAGCAAATTAGTTACCTCATTCTTAAGCACCTCCGCTTGCACTACTCCCAAACGCCTTAGCCGCTGTACCACTGGCTTACTTTGGGGCTTGAGATCAATCTTGTGCTCTACTAGGGTAACTTGGCGTACTTGTGAGTAGCTGCTGCAAAAAGATTAAGAAATCCATCCAACATTTTTAAGTAATTCTCCCTTTCAGTACCTACCTATGGACTCATCAAGAAGAAGTTCATTCTGTTGGTGAGAAGACTAGTGAGGTCCACATCTCCTTTCTTGAACATGGTTGAAGAAGCTTCCCCTTCCAAGGCTCCATTGTCTTCAACATCCCCTCGATCAGGGAAAGAACAAATGCAACTCCACTGGCTTACTTTGGGGCTTGAGATCAATCTTGTGCTCTACTAGGGTAACTTGGCGTACTTGTGAGTAGCTGCTGCAAAAAGGTTAGGAAATCCATCCAACATTTTTAAGTAATTCTCCCTTTCAGTACCTACTATGGACTCATCAAGAAGAAGTTCATTCTGTTGGTGAGAAGACTAGTGAGGTCCACATCTCCTTTCTTGAACATGGTTGAAGAAGCTTCCCCTTCCAAGGCTCCATTGTCTTCAACATCCCCTCGATCCCTTCCCAAGGAAAGAACAAATGCAACTCCCTCCACCTCCCCTTCTGAGAGACGGAATCCTCGGAGCTACCACTTGTCTCCTCTTCATTGGATGACTCTGACTCCGAACTTTTGGAAGTTGAAGGCTCACCCCTAACCACTTTCTTGCGATGACGACTCTTGATATTGTAGTGGACCTTCTTATTCTCACCTTGTAGAATAAGATCACCTGTCTCCCACTTTTGAATTGCCTTCACTTGGCGAAGCCATGGCCTACCCAATATCAATGGGTAAGCCCTAGCATCAGGCTTTGTAGGAATGACCTGGAAAGTTGTAAGCACAGAAATACCACATACATCCACTCCTAAACTCCTGACAATTCCTAAGGTTTTCAGCTAGTATTATCAGCAAGTTTGATGCGATAGGGAGAGTTAGTAGAAGACAACTTTAAATCACCATCTTTCATTATTTTTTCACTCATGACATTGATTGACGCACCTCCATCAATGTATGCATGAGAAACTGTTTGCCCCTCAATGATGACATCAATCACAGGCACATCATCTCCTACATCCATATCCACCTTTTGAGCCATAGGAGTCCCGTTATCCCTCTTCTTCTTTTTCTTAGATTCCCTTGTGCTAGCCAGCTTACCCCATTCCTTTCTGAGCTTTGGAGAGAGTGCCAAAAGCTGTCCAAATGTGATTTGTGCCGTTTTCTCCCTAAGATCTGTTAAGAGGTCATAACTAAGAGATCCTTGTCTAAGAGGAAAGTCAGATTATCCAATTTTTCTCCTAGATGACTTCTTCTTCTTCTTATTTTTCTCTTCTTTAGATTATCTTCTTGTTCTTCTTCTTCTTGGCTCCTAGTTTTATGAGCCCTTTTTTGCCATTAATGGCATCAATGTTTCCTCTTCTTCTTCTGAGCATGTTTCCTCTAAAAGTGCTGAACTTTTATCCTCTCTTTTCCTCAATTTTGGACACTCAGTGCGATAGTGCCCCTTTGTTTGACATTCATAGCATATGACACTACTTCTATCCCTAGGTTTATCCTCAACTCGTGGAACCCTAGGTGGCCTTGCGTTGACTAAGTGTAACTTCAAATCAACAAGTTCTGCCATAAGTTGTGCAATGTTATGATCCAAGGATGGATCTTGTACCTGAGATGTTGAGGCTATCTCTACTCGTGGTGGGGTCAGCATTCTCGGAGAAGATTGGAATGTGGACTCAATATGAAGAGTGGCCTCCTTCTTCAAAGCAATATACGAAGAACCTCTTTAAAATTAGTGGGATCTTTGCTAAGAACTTTTCCATGCAAGCGAGGATCCAAAGCCATGATAAACTTGCTCATCTTAAGGTGCTCCATTGCTAAAGAACTCTTTGAATCTCCCATAGAAGGTAAAAAAAAGAAGCAACATGTAAAGCAGCTTGTTTATATTTGATGAACAAGGCTTCATACCTCACTGAAAAGGCAGAAACTGACTCTCCTTCCTTTTGGAAAATCTGATCCAATTGCAATAGTAAAGTATTTGGTGACTTCACTATCCCAAATCTCTCCTTCATTGCTTTGGTCAACCTTTCCCAATCATTCTTGGACTCCTCTTGGGGGCAAAGCCTCATGCCAAGTTAAGGCCACACCCTCCAAGAAATCTGGAAGTATTTTTGTCCTCTCCTTCATAGACCAACCCGTCAAGCGGCATGCTCGGTTAAACTCTCGGAGATAACTCCCCGGGTCTTCTCTTTTCGATCCTTGGAACACCGGAATGCTGAACATCTGGCACCAAAAGATGAGTAGCAACAAGGGAAATTTACTTATTTCAAAATAACTTTTCTTTAATCATGCGGGAACTTGAGGTTAAAATAGAATAATTCTAAGTAAAACTTGCCCGCCGTCTCCACCAAAAGATGTGACACAAAGTTGGGGTTTTGACTTCGGTCACTTCTTAGAATCAAAACACACTTGTATGAAACCTCACAGCCTCCTCACCTCCCTTTCTCTCCCTAGGTTAAGATAAAGATAAAAACATCAAAGGTGAGATCATAATTCATGGAAGGGAAGATGAAAGGCTCAGGAGAAGCAAGAATTTCTGCCAGTCTTACAGCTCCAAACAAGAGGGCAATTCTTTGTTGGAAGAAAATCTTCTCACTCAGGATTATGTAAACGAAAACATACGGGGAATGTTGGTAAGGTTCATCTGTTCAAATTGGGCGATTTGGACGGAACATCTTAAAGTAAAAGAATATAGCAATCACTTACAAGAGGATAAGATACATTGTGAGGTCCCTATCCCCACCGCGCAATGAATTCAGGGGTGCTAGCAACGGAAGTAGCACTTCTTATGCGGGGCAAGGTCCCACACTCGGGGCCTCGCCCACGGATATCCAGACAAGAGACTAATCCATCGGTTCTTCTAAAACCGAACGAACTCGAAAAAACTTCCTTTGCCCGGAAAGCACGAGCGATTCCTCCAGGATAAGTTTTCTCTAACGTAGTCAAAAGCCTTACCTAACTAAATTGATCTGACCGAGCTTGTAAGTCCCATAGTCAAATCAGGGAAAAGATTGTACTTGGATCGTAGAGACCAATGCTTTTTTCCTCATTGAGAGGTAGAGCCGTTGATTCTTTTCCATAGAACAATTTTTGTCCGGGATTTACTTCATCTATCGAACCAGAATAGAATTGAGTCTCAATTTAGGGATCCATCAGTCCAGCCTAACCCCATCCAGTCCCATGGGTTAGCCAACCGCCCAACCACTGTAGTGATGGGATCCTATTAAGAATTTGGTTGGGTTGTCCCTCGGGTACTAGGGAAAAGAGTTCCTAGGCCCCCTAGCCGGATATTCATGCAAACTTAAAACTAGTCACACCACTTACACACCCAATATGGCATTGCCTTTTTCACAGATTCAACAGTCTTTAAAACAATCATTTAATGAAACCATAGTGTCACTGATTATAATCCTCTAATTATCCATTTGAATCCTTATTTCTAAACATTCCTTCATCGATGTACCTATGGCAACCAGAACGCTCACCCCCTGTCCACTCAGAGGCCTTTTCGATAGTTCCTGGTTCATAGTAACCGGCAAGTATTCACTTAACAAAAATGGAGTCTCCATTGAAGATCAGCAAGATCAACCAACAGATCCATATAAAAAAGCCATGGACTCATTCGTTGAGGACCAGCAAGGTCAATCAACCAGATCCATGCCTGAATTCAGAAAACAACTCTTACTCCTTGTTCCAATATCTTCTTCGACGTACGTGTGGGTATGGTCAGCACCCTCTAGGATCCTTTGCAGGTCACCTAGCACTTCACTCATAGGCCGCTTCCTTGGTCCCTCATCCACTGTACCGGAAGCTCACCATTTAAATCAAATCGAGGCTGGTCAAGACCTCGGCCAACCTTGCTACGCGAGACGTCCTCCGTTGACTCTCCGTCAGCTCTCCGTCTCAGCAGTTGACTCTCCGTTGACTCTCCATTAGCAGTTGCAACTTTAATAGATAGGTCTCCACGACCTCATTCACAAGACGGACAAAATGCTTCCCCAGCATTCTTGACATAAAACAGTCTTTTAAAAATAGATTTCACATACAAATACAGTTCCAACAATATTTCCATCTTTTCTCATCACTCCACATCCTTTCACATTAGTATCCATCTTTTCTCATCTTCCCACAATTTTTTTTCTTCATCGATTCCTATCACATCATATCATTCCCACATCAAATCACATCCAATCGCATCATCCACACATCATCCATACATCCGTCCACACCATCCACATCAATCCACATCATCCATACATCCATCCACATCAATCCACATTATCCACACATCCATCCACATCTTCCATACACATCCATCCACATCAATCCACATGTCAATCCACATCATCCATACATCCATACATCCATCCACATCAATCCACACGTCAATCCACATCATCCATACATCAATCCACATCATCCATACATCCATACATCCATCCACATCAATCCACATTATCCACACATCAGTCCACATCATCCATACATCCATTCACGTCAATCCACATCATCCACACATCAATCCACATCATCCATACATCCGCCGTTCATGTCAATCCACATTACCCACACGTCAATCCACATCATCCATACATCCATTCACGTCAATCCACATCATCCACATCATCCATACATCCATTCACGTCAATCCACATTATCCACACATCAATCCACATTCATTTCATAAGTATTCCCATTCTCATCTAATCACATCTTTTTCTATCTCATCACTTATTTCCTCATTTATCCTCATCAGATCTCATCCACTTGCATCTACCCATACATCTCATCACTTCACATACATTAACATCTATCCAGTTTACATCGCATCTTATCACATCCATTTCACATCACATCTCATTCATTCACATCCTGATTCACATGCTAACACATTCATTCACGTCCCTTATCGTTCATTCACATCCCGATTCACATCACATCACATCCATTCACATCCCTTATCATTCATTCACATCCCGATTCACATGCTATTACATTCATTCACATCCTATTTCACATCTTGATTCACATGCTAACACATTCATTCACATCCTATGTCATTCATTTACATCGTGATTCACATGGCATCACATCTCATCTATTCATTCACATTTATTTGATTCACATCACATCTCATCACATCTATTTACCTCTCATTCTCATCACATCCATTCTCTATTCATTCTCATCTATCTGATTCATATCACATCTATTTATAGAATGTAAGAGAATTCTTATTTTTGATATAAAGATTCTTTACGCATCTATTTATGCATAAGAACAACTTCAATGGGAAATAACACTTTTATAAAAATCCGTTTATGCATTTGTTTATGCATAAATTCAATTTTAAGGAGAATAACACTTTCGAAATAAAAATAAATCTTTTATGCATAAATTCAAATTTGATGAGAATAACTCTTTTGAAATAAAAGTAAACTTCTTTATGCATCTTTCTATGCATAAAATCAAAATTGATGAGAATAACTCTTTTGAAATAAAAATAAATTTCTTTATGCATCTTTCTATGCAAAAAATCAAAATTTGATGAAAGTAACGCTTTTATAATTAAAAAAATTCTTTTATGCATCTGTTTATGCATAAATTCAATTTTAATGAAAGTAACACTTTCATAATAAAAAAATTCTTTTATGCATCTATTTATGCATAAAAATCAATTTTGATAAAAGTAACACTTTTATAATCAAAATATTCCCAATATGCATCTTTCTATGCATAGAAATTAATTCTAATGGAAATAACACTTTTATAATGCATAGAATAAAAATAACACTTTTAGAATACACAAGCAGTGGGGATTACTCTTTTTGAATAATAAAAAAATAAAACTTACTTCACCAAATTTAAGAAAATTTTACCATTTATTATTAAGAGTAAACAACATGAAAAGTTTAATTCCATCAATTTGATTACACATCTAGGATAAAGAAAGGTTGAATTTAATAATGAAGAGAAGGAGGAAAGCCTTTCCAGCAAGGCATACCATCCATTTTCATTTTAAAGAAAGTAAAAATCAAAAAACCATAAAATAGAATAAGAAAAAGCAGAATTTCAAACTTACTAGGAGTTTTGTGAGCTTTCCTTTGGCTTGATGGTTTGAGGGATCTACTCTTGTTTGCAACAAGAGTGGCCACCAATTCTTTTGAAGAGGAAATGGTCAAAAAACAAATGAATTATCAATGAATTCACTGTTTTTGGCTCTGGGAGGAGTAGAGTAAGAGTGCATAAAACACTATTAACCATTTACAAAGGGGGAGCTTCATTCATAGGAAAAAGTGAGTCTCTAACCAAGCAAACTGATTCTAGAAATTTCCAGATCAGTTTGGTCAAATTTTGACCATTTTTAGGTTAGTTTTAGCTTACTTTTTGGATCTACTTACAACAGGAGAGAGGAGAGATGAAAATATCTCATTATTTGTGAGTTTAAAACTCAACCACACATGTGAAATAGGCACCTCCTTCATGAGGGGAATTCCCCACACTGAGGTGTCAAAAATGCATCATTTCTTCTAAATATCTCTTCTTTTTAAACTAATAACCTTGTCCTTAGTCAACTCTTCATCTTATGTGAGCATTTACTCATTTTTGGGAGATTTTCTTTTATTCTTCCATTTATCTCCTCCCTACATTTGGATTAATCTAATTGGTCCATAAATAGGAACCTTAATTCAAAAATTTCAAAAAATCTAGACCCTTAGGCTGTCCTTTTTACCTGATTTCAATTTATTCCAATTGCACATTGGAAATTTCTTTTTTAATATCTGTTTTAGGGGAACCATTTTAGACACTAGGAGGATTTTTATATCCAAAAATATCTCGATTTTGAATTACCTCCCTCTAGACATTTTCTCTCTCTAGGCCAACACAGGGTAAAACAAGATCTTTCTTTTATTTCAGAGAGGGGACTAATTATGAGATTAGAGGGGAGGTTCTTACACCTGCACACCTCAAAAGCCGAAGGGAGGAATCTTACATCTTACCCCACTTAAAAAACGGGAGATGTCCTTACCCCACTTAAAAAACGGGAGATGTCCTTATCTCGCAAAATTAGAGGAGAACTCTTTTCCTTAAGATCCAACTAATTCTAGGGTTCCTTATAGTCTGGTGAACCCAACAGAATCCTGGGATAAAGATCCCTTATATAAAACTCATCATTAGATAATAATTCACTTAGATCGTAACATTCAATCCTTATCACAATAATGGTCCATTAGACCGAAATTTCTACCTGAAATTTTTAATTATACAGATTTTTAATTTGACATCCCTTAACTTGATCCACTGGGTCAAGTGTTAACAGCAGCAATCTGCCAGCATCATCCACTACTCTCATAGTGATTTGCTGAAGTCATTAACGTCATTCCAGCTACTACGAACATCATCACAGGGACTCATCCCATTCATCCTCATTGTGGTTTTGCTTAGTTTATTACATTTCAACCAAAATTCAGGAATCTTCATTTTTCAATCAGAATCCAAATCAACTCATCAGTTCTCAACCAAAATTTAAAATCATATCAACCACATTCGAATTCATCGTCTGGATAGTATTAATGCTTATAGTTTCAAGTCTTAGATTTACTCGTATATACTGCTAGTAAAGAGCTGCAGTTATACCCTCGATATATACGGGTAGTCAAAGTCCTTGGAACTATAAGGTAAATACCATCATGTCTAGGCTTCAAGCAAGTCAAGGATTCCATACAATTGCGCTACTTCCATCTAAAGACACCTAATTACCAATTTACGAATTTCAGTTTGAATATCAAATTGTATGAAATTTATCACACAATTACAACCTTTTACTGCTTCTTCATAAATTTTTGACATTTTTGGCTTCTCGATTGATCCTTATCGCCAATTCGCTTTGATACCAGCTGTGAGGTTCCTATCCCCACTACCCAACAAATTCAAGGGTGCTAGCAACGGAAGTAGCACTTCTTGCGCGGGACAGGGTCCCACACTCGGGGCCTCGCCCACGGATATCCGGACAAGAGACTAATCCATTGGTTCGTCCAAAACCGAACCCGGAAAAACTTCCCTTGCCCGAAAAGCACGGGCGATTCCTCTAGGATAATTTTTCTCTAACGTAGTCAAAAGCCTTAACTAACTAAACTGATCTCATTAAACCCGTAAGTCCTATAGTCAGATCAAGAAAAAGATTGTACTTGGATCATAGAGACCAACACTTTTTTCCTTATTGAGATGCACAGCCGTTGATTCTTTTTCATAGAACAATTTTTGTGCGAGATTTACTTCATCTATCGAACCAGAATAGAATTGAGTCTCAATTTAGGGATCCATTAGTCCAGCCTAACCCCATCCAACCGCCCAACCACTGTAGTGATGGGATCCAATTAAGAATTTGGTTAGGTTGTCCCGGGTACCAGGGAAAAGAGTTCCTAGGTCCCCTAGCCGGATATTCATGCAAACTTAAAACTAGTCACACCACTTACACACAATATGAAATTGTCTTTTTCACAGATTCAACAGTCTTTAAAACAATCATTTAATGAAACCATAGTGTCACTGATCATAATCCTCTAATTATCCAGTTGAATCCTTATTTCCAAACGTACCTTCATCGGTGTACCTATGGCAACCAGAACGCTCACCCCCTGTCCACTCAGAGGCCTTTTCGATAGTTCTTGGCTCATAGTAACCGGCAAGTATTCACTTTAACAAAAATGGAGTCTCTGTTGAAGATTAGCAAGATCAACCAATAGATCCATATAAAAGAGCCATAGACTCATCCGTTGAAGACCAGCAAGGTCAATCAACGAGATCCATGCCCCAATTCAAAAAACAACTCTTACTCCTTGTTCCAATATCTTCCCCGACGTATGTGTGGGTATCTTCGGTGATCCAGAGCCCGAGCACTGTATGGTCAGCACCCTCTAGGATCCTTCGCAGGTCACCTAGCGCTTCGCTCATAGGCCACTTCCTTGGTCCCTCATCCACTGTACCGGAAGCTCACCACCATTTAAATCAAACCAAGGCTAGTCATGACCTCGATCGACCTTGCTATGCGAGACGTCCTCCGTTGACTCTCCGTTCACAGTAGTTATTGCAACTTTAACAGATAGGTCTCCATGACCTCATTTACAAGACGGTCAAAATGCTTCCCTAGCATTCTTGACATAAAACAGTCATTTAAAAACAGATTTCACATACAAATAGAGTTCCAACAATATTTCCATCTTTTCTCATCACTCCACATCCTTTCACATTAGTCCCCATCTTTTCTCATCTTCCCACAATTTTTTTTCTTCATCAATCCCTATCGCATCACATCATTCCCACATCAAATCACATCCAATCGCATTATCCACACATCATCCATACATCCGTCCACATTATCCACATCAATCCACATCATCCATACATCCATCCACATCCATCCACATTATCCACACATCCATCCACATCTTCCATACATCCATCCACATCAATCCACATGTCAACCCACATCATCCATACATCCATCCACATGAATCCACATCATCCATACATCCATCTACATCAATCCACATTATCCACACATAAAACCACATCATCCATACATCCATTCACGTCAATCCACATTATTCACACATCAATCCACATCATCCATACATCTGTTCATGTCAATCCACATTACCCACACATCAATCCACATCATCCATACATCCATTCACGTCAATCCACATTATCCACACATCAATCCACATTCATTTCATAAGTATTCCCATTCTCATCTAATCACATCTTTTTCTATCTCATCACTTATTTCCTCATTTATCCTCATCAGATCTCATCCACTTGCATCTACCCATACATCTCATCACTTCACATACATTAACATCTATCCAGTTTACATCGCATCTTATCACATCTATTTCACATCACATCTCATTCATTCACATCCCGATTCACATGCTAACACATTCATTCACGTCCCTTATCGTTCATTCACATCCCCATTCACATCACATCACATCCATTCACATCCCTTATCATTCATTCACATCCCGATTCATATGCTATCACATTCATTCACATGCTATATCATTCATTCACATCCCGATTCACATAACACATTCATTCACATCCTATATAATTCATTTACATCCTGATTCACATGATATCACATCTCATCTATTAATTCACATTTATCTGATTCACATCATATCTCATCACATCTATTTACCTCTCATTCTCATCACTTCTATTCTCTCATCACATCCATTCTCTATTCATTCTCATCTATCTGATTTATATCACATCTATTTATAGAATGTAAGAGAATTCATATCTCATCACATATATTTACCTCTCATTCTCATCACTTCTATTCTCTCATCACATCCATTCTCTATTCATTCTCATCTATCTGATTTATATCACATCTTATCACATCTATGTATAGAATGTAAGAGAATTCTTATTTTTTATATAAAAATCCTTTACGCATCTATTTATGCATAAGAACAACTTCAGTGGGAAATAACACTTTTATAAAAATCTGTTTATGCATCTATTTATGCATAAATTCAATTTTAAGGAGAATAACACTTTCGAAATAAAAATAAATCTTTTATGCATCTTTCTATGCATAAATTCAAATTTGATAAGAATAAATCTTTTGAAATAAAAATAAATTTCTTTATGCATCTTTCTATGCATAAAATCAAAATTGATCAGAATAACTCTTTTGAAATAAAAATAAATTTCTTTCTGCATCTTTCTATGCATAAAATCAAAATTGATGAGAATAACACTATTGAAATAAAAATAAATTTCTTTATGCATCTTTCTATGCAAAAAAATCAAAATTTGATGAAAGTAACACTTTTATTATTAAAAAAAATCTTTTATGCATCTATTTATGCATAAATTGAATATTAATGAAAGTAACACTTTTATAATAAAAAAATTCTTTTATGCTTCTATTTATGCATAAAAATCAATTTTGATTAAAGTAACACAAAATATTCCCAATATGCATCTTTCTATGCATAGAAATTAATTATAATAAAAATAATACTTTTATAATAAAAATATTTCTAATATGCATTTTTCTATGCATAGAATAAAAATAACACTTTTAAAATACACAAGCGATGGGGATTACTCTTTTTGAATAATAAAAAGAGTAAACTTACTTCACTAAATTTAAGAAAATT
Organism: Cibotium barometz; assembly: GCF_041138505.1. Taxonomy (NCBI): domain Eukaryota; kingdom Viridiplantae; phylum Streptophyta; class Polypodiopsida; order Cyatheales; family Cibotiaceae; genus Cibotium; species Cibotium barometz. The sequence goes on from NC_141077.1 coordinate 44,557,877, forward strand.
TTGCCATGACCTCCTTTGTATGGCTGACCATTTTTAAAATTTTTCACTCTAAAATTTACTAGAATTATCCAAGATGATTTAAATCATTCTAATCTAATCAATTTTCACTTTATTTAAGAGTAAACACTATGAAAAGTTTAATTCCATCAATTTGATTACACATCTAGGATAAAGAAAGGCTGAATTTAATAATGAAGAGAAGGGGGAAAGCCTTTCCAGCAAGGCATAACATCCATTTTCATTTTAAAGAAAGCAAAAATCAGAAAACCATAAAATAGAATAAGAAAAAGTAGAATTTCTAACTTACTAGGAGTTTTGTGAGCTTTCCTTTGGCTTGATGGTTTGAGGGATCTACTCTTGTTTGTAACAAGAGTAGCCACCAATTCTCTTGAAGAGGAAATGCTCAAAAAACAAATGAATTATCAATGAATTCACTGTTTTTGGCTCTAGGAGGAGTAGAGTAAGAGTTCATAAAACACTATTAACCATTTACATGTTGAAATATACAAGTGAATAGGGTGTGTGCGGGAACAAGCTGTTGGTTAGAGGCTGTAAAAGAGAATCTGTAAATGTGAGAGAACTTGTGAAAAGGTGAGAAGAATCTACTGGGAGAGAATAAAGGGTAGCATGAGAAGATTTAGGAAGTGTGGAGATATTCTAGAAGAGGTGGAGATATTCTGGGAGAGGTGGAGAGAATCAAGCAAAAGAGGTGGAGTGAATCAAGGAGAAATCAGTGGGATTTGATTCTTGGATGTAAACTCTATAAATTGAGGCATTGGCCTAATGAGAATTTGTTGGTTTTTTATTATCCATGCCTACATTAAGCTATTAGTTAATTACTCACTAATCACATCTTAATTATCATCTAATCACTTTGTTAATGATGTTGATTCTAGTATTTGATCCACCATAGCTCATCACATTGCTGTAATTTTAACATGGTATCAGAGCCAAGCCTAGAATTCATCAAGTTTATGAGCCCATTATCTAGTTAATTAGGATTAATAGATAATTAAAAAATAATCAAAATTTTTAGTTATTTTCAACTAACCTCTATACCCCCAGCCAGTGGCGGAGCTCCCTCTCCTTGCACACATCAAATTAGCCCCATTGCTTCTAGCCACATACACCCATGATCCCCACGATTCAACCCATCAAGACAGAACGTCAAACTGCCGTGTAGAACTCTGAAAATTTGTTGATTAGTGGGCGCAATAAATCAAAGATCTCTACTTCATCAAATCAAATCAGCTTAATTCCTCTTAGCCTTGGGGGTTTTCAAGCATGCTCTACAAGCTAGTGAAGTCAAAAATTGATTTGATCAAGTCTACAGTGAGATCCAAGCTCTTCATAGACACGGACGCATGAAGAGAAGGTGCCATGACAAGAAGACTGAAGACAAGAGAAGATGTGCCATTCTCTTCAACCAAAGGTGTCACCGTCATCGACGGATCCTCTTGGCCTCTGCCCTCTTTCTCATCTTCAAGTGAAGCACTCTCTTCACTATCATCAGCACTCGCAGTATCTTCATCCTCATCTCTTTCATCCGATGTATCGGTCTCTAGCCATATTGTTGGAGGCAATTCCAAGTAGCTCAAATCCACAAGGCATCTCAAAGCCTGCTGGTCTTTGTCATCGCTTGACTCTGCTCTTGTCTCCAAGGCTTCTTTACTCTTCTGCACCACTTGAGTGGATTTCATCATCACTAATGCCTCCAGCTGGAAACTCTTCATAGCTGCAAGCTCATCTCTGGCTGCCCTATAGGCCCTTAGGTTCGTTCATATCCTTCAACTGTACCAATGTTATCTCATCAAAGAATGAGACCTTTACATAAGCTCCCTAGACCACATTGAAAGCGGCTTCATAGTCTCCTATCAGCTGCCATTGCTCCTTCAAAGCATGCAGGGCGTTTAAACACAATCCTTGGTCGAAATGTGCCAACAACTGGTATCGGATGGCCTTCCAACTAGATTGCACTCTCCATGGTAATTCAATAAACCACTCTTTGACCTCACCTTCGAATGCTTGGGACAAGAAGCTGGCCTTGACCTCATCACCCCATACGCCAAGAACTCGGCATCTGTCTTCTGCATATGCTATAAACTCGGCCACATCGCCATATCCATTAAATAGAACAGCAGCATCCACATAGTTTAACCACTTGGCTTGGATGCCAAGGTTCGCCCAATAAACATTCATGGCCATCTTATGCCATACACAACCTTAAATAGACCACTTGAGATACCTGGCCACCTGCAGCATTGCTTCCTCTTTAAGCCACAGCCGATCGTCAAATCGATGTTGAATCCACCACCACCACTTTGCACATCCACCTAAATTCAGCAACCGCCAATTGATGGCGACGAGCTCTTCAAAGCTCCTCAGTGGATTAAACAGCAGAAAACACCTTCCTTCAATCTCCTACTCTGGGGCATACACCCTCGTAAGAGACACTTGAGCAATTCTCAAGTGGGGGCACCAGAAGGATGTGAGGTGAAAAAAAGAAAGAAAACCCTGCCTCTATAGCTCTTCCACCTCCCAAACTTGGAAACACTAACACGAACGGGGGCACCACCAGCCACCGGCTGGAACACTTTCACTTTGTTCACCACCCACCCACACCATAAGATAGCTCAGAACCACAATGAACAGATGATATTTCAGCTAAGAACATATACAGCATCAACCATGTACAACTCAGCAAATACACCAAAGACCAGGACTCTGGCCAGGATTTACTGCCAAGGGAATTCCACCCTTGCGTCTGACAACCAAGCCTCTGTCTCCCGGTCTCTGTACTCTCTAGAGGGTGCCCACACCAGCAACCCTTCTTCACTTCCTCTGTAGCCCGGCTACTCTCTGTCCAGCTGTTACCTGCCAATTGTCGTAGGTGAGCCCCACTGTCTCCAGCCCACACATCAGCACCTCTTCAGTCAACACACACAAAACACCAAGGCTCTCTCTCTGGTCAGCATCCACTCTCTGCCTGCAAATCGTCGCCCACACAAAACCAGCTGCAATCTCCAGAAGGCGCCCACACCAGCTAACCTTCAACTCGGCAGCTCCCACTCTCTGTGTGTCGTGACCAGCAGCTTGCCAACCTTCTGAGCCTCTGCATAATCCTCAGCACCACGAACCACTGCTCAACGCAGCATCACCATCTGCATCCAGCCCAAGCCACATCTTCAGTCCTTGCTAACAGCCCGACTCTCTACTTCCACAATTGGCACCTTCTTTCTTTTGAAATGTCAAGCTCGTATACAGCTGGAGGATAGCACATGGGTGCTGACAGAGTGACAGTATGGTAGATAGATATCGTGTGGTGTGTTTATGACCGCGTCCAGCTGGTCATGTGTGGTGTGGACATTACATTAGGTTTACTTTGTAGTGTGGACATAACACTATGTTGTGTTCTCCTTTGTGTGTGTGAGAGAGATGGTGACTATGGCTTCTCTCCTTCTTTATGATTGATGGATATGGATTAGGGTTGGCTTCTCTTGTGTGTGTTCCCTCCTGCTTCTGTTTTTTATCATGGTATCAGAGCCAAGAGCTCATTAGCTGTGTTGTGAGAGTGAGTGAGAGAAGAGGGAAGAAGAAGAAAAAGCTGTGAAGGAAGCCATTGGAGCTTGGAGCAAAGGACAAGCTGTGGAGCACACATCGGCATCAGATATGAGAGCTAAGGACCATTGGTAAGTGTAGCAAGACCCCCTCTGTGGATTGCAGGTATCAAGAGCAAGTGTAAGAGAAGATTAAAGGTGCAAAAGCAAGCAGAAAATTTCTATTTTTGAAGCTTTAATGGAAAGCTTATGAAGGAGTGTGTCTTGGCAAATGTATTGGATAAAATGCAAAGCAAACACTGAGGCTCTCATGTATTGTGAATGAACACATGTATTAGCAACTTTGGGGCAAATCATTGCATGGAAAATTGATGCTTTACAGGCAATTTGTGAAGAAAAAAACTCTGGTTTTTTGGACCCTACAAAAACAGAGAACATATGCTCGGTGGAGGATCGAATGCGGAAGATTGAAGCAAAATTGAGCCAAACCCTTCATACCCATGATGCATTAGGTCATTGCTAAGAAGTTTATCAACTCATTGGTGTTTTCCTCTCTCTCCTAGAGCTCCAGGAGCAAGCGGCATGTTTTCTAGCAGATTTTGGACAGTTTTCATCATCTACACTCATATTTGATCATTACAAGGTCTTTACAAGAGGTTGAAGTCACTTGGAGCTTAGAAAATACTTTTTTGGAGCTGACATTAACATTTGGGAAGATTACTTGAAGGATTTGGAGCTCATTCAACTCAATAACCAGTCATTAGCAAAAGTACAGAACTGTGTGGCAGAAACAGAGCTTCACTAATGCAAGCATTAATCTCTACCTGTTGAGAATTGGACTAATTACTTTGGTACAAGAAAGGAGCAAGGTGTTGCTAAACTTTTGAATCAAAAAGTTTTGAATTTGGATAAGATTTGAAGGAGATAGAGCACTTTTAGTGAGAGGTGGTACCTGACAGATGCAGCAAAAAGCAAACCAGGGAGCTACAAAAATTGGTGGTTCTCATTTACCTTGAAGAATTTGATCAAACCCTTCTAGGATATGTTGGAGAAATGTGTTGGGAAGCCAATGCAAGTTAAATCATTGAATTTGGACAAGATTTGAAGGATTTAGAGCATAATCTTGACTGGTTATTGGCGAGAAATTACTGGCGAGAAAAAAACCAGAAAATTTTTTGTGAAGGAGTATCATTTGGTTTCAACTTTGATCGAGTGTACATTGTTGGTGAATCATTGTGGGATGTTAATGCACACAATTTGCAAGCATTTGATGTGATTTGGAGAGATTTGAAGCTTTACAGGTCCGGCATACAACTTGTCAAAGGGGTACATCTACTATATTTTTGCAATGGGGATGGTCCGATACAGATTGTTGGAGAGAAGCTTGACCGTACTAACTTTCAAGTGTGGAAGTTTCGAATGAAGAGTTTTTTGAAAGGCAAAGGTTTATGGAGTCTTGTCTCGGAGGAAGATCCGGAGCCATACCTACCTCCTCAAGCAAATAATGCTCAGTTACTGGCTCACAAGCAATGGGTAGAGCGGTCTTCGAAAGTGTTGCATTATTTTTCAATATGTGTAACAGATGCCTTGCTTATTCGCATCCAAGATGCAGATACACCGAAATAAGCATGGGGTATATTGTGCCGAATGTATGAGACAGACACTGGTGCAAGGAAGATACAACTAAAGCAACAGATTCACAGTGTAACACGAAGGAATAGGAGTATACATGAGTATGTTCAGGAAATCAAGGGTTATGCAGATTCCTTGTCATCAATCCATGCCCCAATGGATGATGATGATTTGGTTGCTCTCACATTGCGTGGTTTAGGCAAAGAATACAAATCTTTTGACACTTCCATCTCAGTAAGGTTGGAAGGAATGCCAGACTTTAATGAGCTTGTGTCATTGCTCATTGTGGAAGAATTGAAGCTTGGCCTTGGTGGTATGAGTGTTACAGGTGGTGCATCCTCGTCAAGTAATGATGAGCATGCAAGGAATCAGGCTTTTTACTCGTCTAGAGGCTTTCGAGGCAGGGGGAGATTTACCCCTCGAGGCCGTGGACATGGTTGGAATGACAGGTCTACTCAACCACAATCAAATCAGAATTTTCAGAATTCACAGTCATCATTTGGATCACGTGGAGGTCGTGGATTTCAATCCCATAGGGGGAGATTTGGAACAGGTGCTCGTGGTACAGGACGATGGCAAGGTCCTCAACAAAATTTGAATGGGATTGAATGTCACTATTGTGGCAAACTTGGACATATGGCAAAAGATTGTTACAAAAAGCAGAATGATGTGAGGAATGGAAGATCACAACATGGAAATTATGCATCTACTAGTAACAATGATGGGAGTTCAAATCATCTTTTTGCGATGAAGCACATTATGGGGACAATGGATTCTCAGAATGCTGGAGATGAGTCATGGTATATGGATTCAGGTGCCTCAAACCACATGACATGTCATGGTGAGTGGTTTGAGAAGATGCAACCATTGGATACAAATGGTTATGTGGTCACAGGAGATGATACTCAGCATCTTATAACACATGTTGGCAGTGTGCCTTTGAGGATGCATGATGGAAATGTGAAGAATATGTCAGAAGTGTTATATGTACCATCCATCACAAAGAATTTGGCATCAGTAGGCCAAATGGTTGAGCAGGGACTACAAGTAAGATTAAATGAGAATGGCTGTTTTGTGGAAGACTTTAAGCATGGCTGTAGATTGATTGCCAAGGGCAAGAAGGAAGGAAGGTTGTTCAAATTGGATGCAGGCATACCAGAATTGAGCTCAGCCATGTTTTCAAAGAGCAATGGGATTGTGCAGGACATTGACATGTGGCACAAGAGGATTGGACATGTCAATATACATAGATTAAAGAACATGCAAACAAGAGGCATTGTCAGTGGATTGCCTCGATTTAAATATGATGGACATATGCATGTTTGTGAAGCCTGTCAGTTTGGAAAGCAGGCAAGGTTGAGGTTTCCTAGAGAAGGAAATATGAGTAATAGGCCACTTGAGATAGTGCACAGTGATGTATGGGGCCCAGCACAAAATCCATCTATCAAAGGCAGTCTATACTATGTGACGTTTATAGATGATTTCAGCAGGATGACATGGATATACTTTCTGAGAGAGAAGAGTGAAGTGCTGGAAAAATTTATGGATTTCAAGGATCTTGTAGAAAAGAAATATGGCTGTTGGATTAAATGTCTGAGAACAGATGGAGGTGGTGAATACACCTCAAAAGCTTTTGAGCATTTCTTGCGGAAGCATGGGATAAGGAGACAGTTGACATGCAGGTATACACCTCAGTAGTGTTGACTATATATAGAGACATTCTATATATAGCCAACACTGAATCAAAGCAGCCAGGACATCGTGTTGAACCTGTAACGATAGCTGTAGATGGCGTCAAAGCTGCAGCCAGGAAGATGGTGTTGGGGCATAGCAAGTGGAGGCTTGCTATGCTTATGGCCGGAGCCGCAAAAGACATGGAAATCTGTTGGTTTCATTGTCTGCAATCCAGTAACCCGGAGCTGGAAAGAGTTACCCTGTCGCAGCCAGGACAACCGATGGATTCTTCTTCTACTCTCGTATGATGTTTTTAATACATATCCATACTCCTCTTACCTATCTACATCATCATCTGTGGCATATGAGAAGAAAAGCAGTGAAAAGTGTTTTTTCGGCAGGCTCAGGGGGCTGTATTGCAGAGGGCATAACTTTCTGTAGGCATGTTGGATTTCAAATATTTTTATATCAAAATGTAGCCCTGAATAAGCTCTACAACTCTTGTGTGATGCAAATTTTCTGGTTCGGTCATCTTCATGCTCAAAAATTCTCCGCAAAAACCGGCAGAGAGAGGTTTTGGCAGTTTTGCAGGGAAATCTGATTTTTCGCCATTTTGGGGGTGGATTTTGGAGGTCCTCCACTACTTTTTTGCAGGGGCTCCAAAGAGACAAAGTTGTTCATTTTGTTTCCCTCTACAACTTTGTAGTTTTGAGTTTTTTAAGATTTCTTCTAGTTTGAGAGTTATGGCTCTCTGAAAGTGGCCGTCAAAACTGGCAGGCAGTTTGGCACTTAAAAAATTTTTGCCCAGAATTGTATTCTTGATTGGCATGCATAAGGGTATATATAATTGATATTGTGGTTGTGGGTAGAGACCCGTATGGTTATGATATGCTGATGGGTTGCAGGCTCATTTGTTTGTGATCGGCTGAGGTCCGATAGTGGAAATTGTATTCATGATTGCTATTGGTTGTACCCTGATTGTTGAGCACTTGTGGTATGCATGAGCATATGGTTGACTAGACTGCAGAGTCCGAATTGCATTGTGGAACTCTTCTGTGTCGATGTGGTTGTTGTCAAGCATTCACTGCCACGTTTCATTCTCGGTGTGGCTCTCCCGATACCGCACCGCCTCTCGAGTTGGCCGCGACATGGTGATATTGTAAAACTTATCCTTCCATGCATCTTTTCCGCCGGACCCGTAGTGCGTGGGTGTTTGGTGCGCCCTTGCATCCCTTTGTTGGGAGTGTGCTCGTTGCCCCGCCGCCTGCTCGTTCATCTTCTCTTCCATCGCCGTCTCTCACTCTACGTCGTGGACTTGGCCGAGGCGATGATTATGGTCAGGGACTTCGATGGCCTTGCCTTACATTGATCGTGACTTATGACATGGTCTGTGCTAGCTACAGGAATCACATGATTAAGCTTGGACGTTCATAATGTATTTATTGACAATCCAAGGTATTATCACATGATGGTAATTATGCCTTTCTTTTTGATCGACTGCTGATGATATGTATATGGATTTTGTTCATCCTGCCTCGGTGATGATTTGATTGTTTTATCTTATGACTTCTAAATCATTACAGTTACTTTCTCATGGTCATCTCGGTGATGATCTGTTCATTTTAAATTTTATGACTTCAGAATCGTTACAGTTACTTTCTCATGGTCATCTCGGTGATGATCTGATCGTTTTAACTCATGACTTAGGAATCGTTATAGATACTTGCTCATGGTCATCTCGGTGATGATCTGATTGTTTTATCTTATGACTTCAAAATCGTTATAGTTACTTGCTCATGGTCATCTCGGTGATGATCTCATTATCCTTTTATCTCGGCGGTGATGTTGATCTCTCGTTTGATTGTTCTCACAAGGAAGTTGTGTATTTGTTCTTTCTATGGCTTCGAGGAAGTTCGTCTTGTGCGTAAAGAAGACTTTATTGATACTTAGCATGCTGTTACTACTAGTTAAAGGTGCCATGTGTTCTACCTTTGCTTGTTACATTACAACTAGTCTCACGGACTTGACAATTATTATTTTAAGCATGCAAGCCTCGGTGATTCGGACAGGTTTGGTGAGTTTGTAATTTTGGTATCTTGGTATGATGCCATGGTGGTGATGGTTACACTTTTTATCGATATATGTATATGTGTTCATTGCATTGATGTAATTCACTCACTACAATCCATGATGCCATGGTGTTGTTCCGTGATGATGGTTACATGTTTCATCGATGATGGTTGACTATGTTTCCATGGATCGTTGTTCCATGATGATGGTTATATGTTTTGTTGATGTTGGTCATTCCAAATGTTGATGTTGGTCATTCCAAGCTACATGTTTCGTGAATGATGGTTGACTACGTTTCCATGGATTGTTACCATGATGCCATGGTCATTGGATGCACTGTGCCTTGGCTTTGGCTCATCAGATTGACTAGGTTTATTTAAGTCTATCAATGTCTTTTGTGGTTGACAATGCAACCATGCAGGTCTAAATGGCTATAATGGTGGTCAAGTCTTGGAATTCAATCTATGGCAACTAACAAGAAATTCCGTCGAGCATATTTCCCGAGAGGTTTGATTTCTCGTCCTATCAGCTTATGAGGTTTATGTTCACATCATGTCATCCTGGCTACATACTGCCTACGGATGTCAAAGGTTTGATTTCTCGTTCCGTCATCTTATGAGGTTTACTATCTTGATTGTGAATGTCACACGTTTGATTTCTCGGCCTATCATCTTATGAGGTTTACTTTCAAGTACGTCATGTCAGAGGTTTGCTTTTTCGTCCTGTCAGAGGTGTCTACATCCTAATTGTTGTTCCATGTCAGAGGTTTGATTTCTCGTCCTCTCATCTTATGAGGTTTACTTTCATATCATGTCATCTTGGAGGTTTGATCCAAGTTATAGTTGTCTCATTATCTTGACTCATAATATTGGAGGTTTGATCTTATGTCATAGATTTTTCCCATGGCAAAGATATGATTCTAGCTTTCCATGATATCCTTACTAACTAGTGTCATTTTCTATTTTAGTGTTTATTGACAGGTCAATCTTCCAAGTCAACTTCTCCAAGTAACCAGATTCTCTTACCAAATCTAGTTCATTTGCCATTGATTGGATGATCTTCCACAAGTTGACATTGCCATGCATGTCCTTGCGGATGGACTATATTCCTAAGCAACCATATAATAGATACCTTTATGTCTATTTCTTTATGTACATCTTTTCGTGTACATCTCATATTTCTATAACAAAATTATGGTTTTCAATTTGTTATGGAGACTTCTTCCATATTACAGGGTTTACGGATCAGGATTGTATTTGGATATTGTTGAGCTTCAATTTAGAGAAGAGACTACAAAAATATTATTTGGCATCGTCACGAAGATATAGACTTGCACCCAACCTACCTGAATGGATCAAGACAACATGAAGATGGATGACCTTCAAAGCCTTCATGGCTATTGTACACATAAGAGTGATGAAGTATATATGGGAGTGATGTAGCTCCTTCATGGCTATTGTATATATGGGAGTGATGTAGCTCCTTCATGGATATTGTATATATAGGAGTGATGTAGCTCCTTTGCAGCTTTCATGGCTATTGTATATATGGGAGTGATGTAGCTCCTTTGAATAATACTTTGTAACTATAAAATAATTTAATATAGCGGTAGGTGTATATAGAGCTGTGGGTTTTTCCCTTGAGCCCCCAAGGGTTTTTTCATCCACAGTTAGAGACCCTTCTTTGAGCGGGGGTGTTGGCTATATATAGAATGTCTCTATATATAGTCCCACGATATCCTCTATATATACTCATCTATTGTGTGTATTCCACACACTTTTGGGGATCTTCATCGTGTGCATCTCTCGTCTCATCCATGGTCTTGTATCTCGTCTCCTTCGTCACTTCCAACAAGTAGAATGGTGTGGCTGAGAGAAAGAATCGAGTCATATGTGAAGTGGCAAGGGCAATGCTCAATGAAAAGAGCATGCCAGATTACTATTGGGCAGAAGCATGTGCTACTGCAGTGTATATCCTGAACAAAACACCTACAGCAGCCATTCATGGAAGCACGCCAGAGATGCGGCTTACAGGTTACAGGCCAGACATTGGACATCTCAAAGTCTTTGGATGCGTAGCTTATGTCCATGTGCCTGATGAAAGAAGACGGAAGTTGGATCCTAAGGCAGAGAAATGTGTATTTGTTGGATATGCACAGGATCGAAAGGCCTACAAATGTTATAACCCTCAAACTAGACAAGTAGTCATCTCACGAGATGTCGTGTTTGATGAGCTTGCTAGTTGGTACAAAGCAAAAGATGAGGGAGTTATTGACTCACTTGAGGCAGATGTGTCTGTGAACTTGCCATCACAAGCAAGTTCTAGTTCTACTATTATGTCTGGGCCAGCAGCAGAAGCTGAGTAGCAGTGTACGTCCATGGTCAGGACGTCTGAGGCATGAGAGTGTGAGCACTGGGAGCAGTGCTATGGATAAAGGCAAGAAGAAAGTTGAAGGCATTGGAATCACAGGTTATGAGTCTTCTAGTTCTGAGAGTTTGGATGAGGAGCTCGGCATACCTGTTTTACGCACACCTGGTGCTAGGCAGGACAGATATGTACCACCACATGCTAGAGTTACAGGTATACAGAGTGACCCGCATGCATTGCGGAGATCCCAGAGAGTCAGATATCCAGTTGAAAGATTGACATATAGAGATTTTGCTATGCACTATGCATACATGACATCTATGGTAAAGCATGTGGAACCTACATGCTATACAGAGGCTATTGGAGAGCATGTATGGGAGAAAGCCATGGATGAAGAGATGGATGCTTTGGACAAAAATGATACATGGGAATTGGCTGAGTTACCTAAAGGAAAGAATGCAATTGGTTGCAAATGGGTGTATAAGGTAAAGTGCAAGTCAGATGGCAGCCTAGAGAGACATAAGGCAAGGCTGGTCGCTAAAGGATATGCACAAACTTATGGTCTTGATTATGATGAAACTTTCAGCCCAGTGGCTAAGATGGCTACAGTGAGGTCTATCATTGCACTAGCAGCACAAAAAGGTTGGGCTTTACATCAAATGGATGTAAAAAATGCTTTCTTGAATGGTGAACTACAAGAAGAGGTGTACATGGAACAGCCAGAAGGATATGTACATCCAAAATATCCGACTTTTGTTTGCAGGTTAAAGAAAGCAATCTATGGTTTGAAGCAAGCACCTCGTGCTTGGAGTGACAAGATCAGCAGATATCTTGTCAGTATTGGATTTGTGGTTGGAAATGCAGACTCTTCACTTTATGTGAAGAAGACACATGATGGTATCGTGATGATAGTCATTTATGTTGATGATTTGATTATCACAGGTGATTGTGGGAAAGGCATTGATGAGGTTAAGGCCTCTTTATGCAAAGAGTTTGATATGAAAGACCTTGGTGATTTAAGGTTCTTTCTTGGCATTGAGGTGATTAGAACAAGCAAGGGTATATGGTTGGTGCAAAGGCAATATGCACTTGACATGCTGACAAAGTATGGTATGACAGCATGCAAACCAATGTTGACACCATTAGAGCAAAACATGAAGCTTAGGGCTGATTTGGGTGATGAGCTTGATGATATCACCATGTACAGGAAAATGGTTGGTAGCCTTATCTACATGACCATTACGAGGCCAGATCTCAGTTATGCAGTTGGTTTGGTGAGTCAGTTTATGCAGAGTCCTCGTAAACCTCACTTGGATGCTGTGAGACGGATTCTGAGATATGTCAAAACTACCGTGCATTATGGTCTTTTCTATGAGGCAGGAAAAGACATGCATGTCTATGGATATACAGATGCAGATTGGGCCGGTAGTGCATATGACAAGAGGTCTACCAGTGGCTATGTTTTCAGCCTTGGTAGTGGAGCTGTGAGTTGGAGCAGTAAAAAGCAACCTATAGTTGCTTTATCCACCACAGAGGCAGAGTATCGTGGAGCAGCCATAGCTGCATGTGAGGCTATGTGGTTGAAGAAGTTGCTAGATGATGTCAGGTTATAGAGTGATATGAGAGTTGTCATTCATTGTGACAACATGAGTAGTATTCAGCTTGCTAGCGACCCAGTTTATCATGCCAGGACCAAACATATTGAGGTCCACTATCACTTCATCAGAGAGAAAGTGCTAGATGGGCATGTTGATTTGACATATGTGCAGACAGATGAGAAGGTTGCAGATATCTTTACCAAAGCACTTGGTAAGGATAAGTTCGAGTATTTCCGTACTAGATTGGGAGTCCTAGAGATGGACATGTCGAGCTTGAGGGGGAGTGTTGAAATGTCAAGCTCGTATACAGCTGGAGGATAGCACATGGGTGCTGACAGAGTGACAGTATGGTAGATAGATATCGTGTGGTGTGTTTATGACCGCGTCCAGCTGGTCATGTGTGGTGTGGACATTACATTAGGTTTACTTTGTAGTGTGGACATAACACTATGTTGTGTTCTCCTTTGTGTGTGTGAGAGAGATGGTGACTATGGCTTCTCTCCTTCTTTATGATTGATGGATATGGATTAGGGTTGGCTTCTCTTGTGTGTGTTCCCTCCTGCTTCTGTTTTTTATCACTTTCACTTATGTAGCCAACCGCTACACATCCAAAACCCCAAACCCTCCGTTGTTTGCGGCCAACGTTACCCCAGCGACCTCCCCTTGATCACATGACAGCCACCTGCATTCTCTTTGAGGGCTCTCCTCTGCAATATCACCCCCAGCTCTCCACAAGGTGGCTAATTCTTCCTTCACCACCTCTCAACCACTTCAGTGTTGCCACCTTCCTTTCGGCCCAGCTGTGCCCTCTCTTATCTATAGCGCCTACGCCTTGCGCTATCAGCCCTTCAGCATCATCCTCTGTTGGCCGCTTGTACCCTTGGCGACCCCACTCCTTCTACTCGGCGACCTGTCTGCTGCTGCAGCCTCCAGCGCAACTGCACATCAACTAGGCGGCTCCACTCTCTATCCGCTGACCACACCGGTGCTCCGAGCTGGGCTCTTCCAGCTAGCTTCATACCAGGCGGCCTTCACACCTTGACGGCTGCTTCCCAGCTCCTTCGCTCCAGGCACCTCCAACTCTTCTCACCTACACTGTCTCCCTGCAACAATGATACCTGCCAGCCTGCCTAGCGTTCCACTCTTACAGCCCTCTCTCCTTGCCGGAGGTAGCTCACACCAGCTTGTAAACGTTCCCAATGGACGCTAGCCTCTGCACAGTCATCACAAACCACTGCCCACCGCCTTGCCTCTGGTCTCTACACCCTCCAGGCATTTTTTTTCTCCTTTTGGCGACCATGCAGGCTTACTCCTTCTAGGCGACTGTCTCCAGGCGGCTTTCCTTCCTCTCTGCAGCGCCAGCCACCCACCAATCTTCTGCGCCTATGGCTGCACACGCTCCAGCGCCTGCAGTTCTTTTCTTCTCAGGCTCCTCAACCTCCTCTGCACCTGCAGAATCCCCCCCGTCTCCTTTTGCACACACACCACCAGCCTTCAAGCGGCCAACTTCCCTTCTCTCCCGTCTTCTAGACGTCGAGCTGGCCGCCCTCAAAAACTTCCAAGTGGCCATTAATTTATTTGGCCACGTCTATCATATTTTGTATTTTATTTTTTAAAGCTTCAAAACCTCAAAAATGGCCACATTTTCTTCTTTATTACCTCGCTTTCCTCAATTTCACGTGCGGCGCCCATACGTCTAGTACAAGAGCTGCCCACAGCCATCATCATCAGCATCATCATACCAAACCCAACAATTTCCCAGTCGGTGCTATGCAACAACCCGCACACCACACTGTTACCATAAAAACTTCCAAATCTTCCGCATCTGCTCCCTAAAAAAAACACGTGCATAAACCAGCTCACTGCCAAACCACTCGGCCTGTACATTCGCCAGGGCATTCAGGGCAAATTTTATTCGCAAACCATCCACACCACATGTACACAGACCCAAAACACGTTTCAGATTTTATCCTGACAAATGGCAATGACACAAAATGCTCAATTGAGGAGGCTTCATTCATTCAAATTGAAAGGGAGAGGAGGGCTCCTTTTATAGGTGGAGAATCACCCTCTCTTCCATTGTTACAAATTACAACATAAAAATCTTCAACCGTTCAGTGACATAAGGGTAGATATCTCCATCAATTGTTCTCTTATACTAAGTCTTCTATTAATTATTAAATTGAGGACTTTTTGACTTTGAAAGTGTGATGAGATAATAGCCAAGTCTAAGTGGCATGTAGGTGGAGATCCCACTTACACATGGCAGAATTCTCCTCTTCCATATAGGCATAGAAGAATCTTTCCCAATTATGCACCTACACACACTCCTCCACATGCCTTCCACACTCCCCAACTTATAGCCTTATGGTAAATACTATATTAATAATACAATTAAATTCCTTGTGAGCATGAAGGCTCACTTCTATTTTCCACATCACTAGCCTATCTACCATACCAAAGTATTTATCAAGCATACTTGTGGCATTTACAATGTGTGCACCCTAAATCAAGTAAAACCATTATATTTTGAAGATAGAATGCTATTATCAGGGTAGCCGCCAAGCAACCGCATCACCACGCCGTTATTCCATTGTGGCGGGCACTGCAATCTTCTTAGAAAAGCTTCCACCTTATTACCATTGAGAAACCATCAAAATATGTACAAACTTGAAAATGAAAGATATCAATTTTTTATGTCACAGTATATTAAGCTATTATTGCTACTGTTGCTACACAATCACCTTCAAGAGAGTTTGAGTTGAATTTTAGGCTATCGCCTACTATTGTTGTAACACATGTCCATTATGAACAAGACCCCCACTGTACTATTCATGGTATGACGCCTGAACAGAAGTTTACAGGCATAAGACCAGATGTGTCTCACTTGAAAGTATTTGGGTGTATTTCATATGTGCATGTTCCTGATGAAGTAAGAACAAAGCTAGATCCAAATGCAAAGAAATGCCTCTTTATTGGTTATGATATGGAGTAGAAAGGTTATAGGTGTTATAACCCTACCACTCGTCGTCGTCGTGAGATGCGAGTAAGCAAAGATGTTGTCTGACAAGATGAGTAGCTGGTATGCACTAGAGCAGTGAAGGAAATAGAAGATGCAGATGTAAGAAGTGCTGATGCTACAGCACATGTAGAGCAGTAATCATAGGTGCTATGTGGACCTGGAGAGTCCTCTAGCAGTGGGTCCAATGTTAGCCCATGGTCAGGTAAGTTGAGAACAAATGTAGGTACACATGTATCATGCAAAGGAAAGAAAAAGGCACATGAATCTTTTTTGCCCGATCTGTCAGCACAAGTCACTCATATGTGGATGGTGACTCTAGCGGCTCTGATCATAGCCTTGATGAGGATCTTGGCATTATATTTGTGGTTACTCCTAATGTAAGGAGAACAAGGGCTATTTTAAGGACACCTAGTAGTTCTCTAGGTGTATACAGGTCTACGAGCGTTAGGTACCCTGTTGATAGGTGAGATATGATGGATATATAACCCATCATTATGCTTACATAGTTAAAGAAATACAAGAATTGTAGCCCACTTGTTTTGAGCATGCACTTGGAAATAAGAAGTGGGAAGATGCCATGAATGAGGAGATGGCAACATTGGATGCAAATGCAACATGGGAGTTAGTTACTTTACCTAAGGAAAAGAAGGCAATTGGATATAAGTGGGTGTATAAAGTCAAGCATAACACTGATGGTTCAATAAGTATAAGGAAAGATTGGTTGCTAAAAGCTATGTGCAGACTCATGCATTGACTATAAAGAGACATTCATCTTGGTTGCAACCGTGGAGAGCTATCATTGCTATGGTTGCAGCAAAGGGTTGGTCCTTACATCAGATGGATAAGAAGGAAAAGAAGGCAATTGGATGTAAGTGGGTGTATAAAGTCAAGCATAACATTGATGCTTCAGTGAGCGAATATAAGGTAAGATTGATTACCAAAAGCTATGTGTAGAATTAAGTGTTAGCCCTACAAAGAGATATTCAGCCCAGTTGCAAGAATGGCAACCAAGAGAGCTGTCATTGCTATGACTGCAGCAAAGGGTTGGTCTTTACATCAGATGGATGTAAAGATTTCCTTCTTGCATGGTGATTTGCAAGAAGAAGTATACATGATGCAGCCACCAGCAGGCTATGAGAGTGATGCGCACTCAGATTTTGTGTGCAAGTTACGTAAAGCCTTGTATGGCTTAAAGAAGGCACCCACAGCATGGTCAAACAAGATTAGGGAGTATCTTGTTACCATTGAATTTCAGATATCCAATGCAAATTTTTCACTTTATGTGAAAAAGACAAATAGAGGGATCGTGCTATTAGTCATCTATGTGGATGACTTCATTTATCAGTGGAGTAATAGTGATGCTGACATACATGATGTCAAGAGACTTTTTAAGCAGAAGTTTGAGATGAAGGACTTGGGTGAGCTATGGCATTTCTTGGGCATAGAGGTGTTGAGATCAGCTCATGGCATTTTGTTATTGCAGAGGCAATATGGCTTGGACATGTTGTCCACGTATGGTATGACAAACTGTAAGCCTATCTCAGTATTGTAAGATTCCTCCCCAGCCTCTCAAGATGTCCAGTATTTTCCCCTATAGTCAAATCCCTCTTCAGAAATATCAAAGATCTTATTTCTACCTGTTTTGGCCTAGAGAGAGAAAATGTTCTAGAGAGAGATTATTTATATTTTGAATATTTTTGGATAGAAAATTTTCTTATCCTATTAATATAAGTTTCCCTGAAACAAAAGTTCAAAAATATTTCCAGAAGGTGCATTAGAAATCAAGTATAATCTGCTCAAGAGGCATTATCCTGAGGGTCAAGACTTTTTCAAAATTTTAAATTAAGGTTCCTATGGGCCAATAAGATCAATCCATGTGTGCGGAGGATATAAATCTAATTTGTAAAAGAAATTACCCAAAAATGAGTAAATGCTCACATAAGATGAAGAGTTGACTATGTACAAGGGTTATTAGTAAAAAACTATGAGTATTACTAAAAAATGAGATATTTTGGGTATAATCATTCCATTTTGACACATATGTAAGGAAGGGGAGTCCCTTCAAGGAGGTGCATACTTCACATGCTTGAATGAGTTTTAAACTCAAAAATAATAAGATATTTTTATCTCTCCTCTCTCTTGGATCAAACCGAATCAAAAAGGAACCAAACTAGGTCCAAATCTAGTCCAAAATCAACCAAACTGAAATTTAAAAAATTCTAGAAATCAGTTGGTCTTGGTTAGAGCCTCCCTCTCCTATAAATAGAACCTGAGTCTTTGTAAAAAAATAGAAGAATTATACTATGCCAAAATTATGCTGAAATAATGCTAATTTTTACTATTCTCTGAAATTCTCTCCAAATTGAATAAATTGGAGCTTCCCTCTTTCTTCAATCTCCATTGGTGACTCCATCAACACACCAAACCAATTGATTGGTTGGGGGCCTCTACCGTGAACAAAGAATCAAGCAATTTGTAAGGTAAATGGTGAATTTTGATCTTTTCTATAAATTCTCAATGTTTCTCTCTTCTCAACCCCTCTCAAGCTTGAGAAGCTTAATTGGAATGGTTTCTGAATGCTATTGAAGTTAATTGATGAATGGTAGTAAAGAATTGCATAAATTTCCATTTGCTTAATTTTAATGGTTTTTATGTAATTTCTCTCTCTCACTCAAAGAATGGTCATTATCATGACCTATTCTCAATCCTAATGAAGCTTTTCATAAAGCTTTTCCTTAATCCAAGATTAATCTATGCTAACCACTGTAGGTTAGAGTAATGCAGTCCCATAACATCAAAAATATATTTTACATTACCAACAAAGGTGGGACACGATAAGAAGCATATAGTGATTACATGTATGGCATGGAGCTATGGGATGGAATTGCAATAAAAATAGATCGATGAAATTACCACCACAACAAGTTGCTCTTAAAGGTGCATAAAAGCAACGAGAGTGTGTTTGTAAAGGTGGTATGCTAGTAGACACTCCATGATAATACCATTCTTAACAATTCAGATCCAGAATTGGTGTGTTGGTGTACGAGACCTGTATATTTGCCAAAGGAGTTATAAAAACTTAATCTTTCAAGCATTCTCCTTGTATTGTTGTGTGCTCAACTCTTTGTCTTTTTTTAGGGTTTTTTTGTGAAATATGTAGTATGTGTTGTATGTTTTAACATGGTATCAGAGCAAATGCTACAATGAAGCTGCAAGCAATGCAACTAAACATAGAGAGAAAGCAGTAGCAGCAAACCTCCACTGCAACAAGCACTCAATTTTAAAAAAATGAAAGCACAGAGCACAAACGATAAGCCAAAGGCAAAGACCACTTTGAGGAAGATGCTGCAAAAGAAGTGAGTAGCAAAACGAGGAGGCAGCAGTGGCCACAGTGACGGTGATCGTGGACGAAGAAGGTGAGCAGAAGTACCAAGAATAAGAACACTGGAACTGAGGAAAGCTGAAGACAATAGAGGCGATGAAGAAAAACGAAGCTGCAGTGGGCAGATAATAGGCAAAAAAGGAGCGAAGAAGCCATGGTGGTCGTGTCTCACCAGCGTATGGAGAAGAGAGTTGAGAAGAGGTAGCCGAGGAGAGAAGCAGTCGTAAGATGGCATAGGTCTCCACCGAGCTCGTGCATAAAGCACATCAGATGGCTTTGTGAACAGCAGGAAGATCGCCATAGCTTGGCGAGGCAAGGAAGGAGAAGACCCATTGGTTTGGTTGTGGGTCCCAAAATTGGCACGTAGTCTGATTGCGCTGCAAACAATGGCAGGCAGCACCAACTTCCTAGCGCACACAGCTGTTAAATAAATTTAAAAAAATATTTGATTGGTTCAATTTACCCTTAATGTAAGGGTTACTTCACACCATTCCCTCATAACCTTGAGTTCATAAGCCTAAGTTCACATGGTCTTTGAATACTTGTTGTAAAAACACAAGTGAAAGATGTAGTTCATACATCACACACACATTGAGGGTCCCTTGCCCGGTTGCGACCAAGGGATTTGTAATTTTATTTTTCACCCAAACATGATGATGGATAAATCATCCATGAGCATGCGTGCTCAAAACGAAAAAATTTTGTATTCACCCATGGTATGAGGGTAACCTACCCGAGCTCACCGAGAAGCTCAAAATAGTTGTCGTGTGATGTGTGCAAGAGCGATGCACGTGTGAGGTGCATGCGCATGGGTTGGTTCCCACCCGAACTTCCATGTTCAAATCGGACTCAGTGGTTCCGCTATGAGCGAGTTGGCTCAAAATGGACTAGGTGTCTAAGATGGTAGACACGCGCACACATGATTGGTTGATGGACACTCCAATGTATCATTGAGGGGGAGTGTTGAGAGGTAGCGATTGCGGTTGTGCAATGCTACATTAATATGGGTGATGGATGATGGGTGAGTTGTGGAACACCTCGATTAAGAGGAGGTGTTGAGAGATATAATCATGGTGTTGTGTGTATGTGGGAAAGCACCCTAGAGGTGCAAGATATTGTGGTGAGATGGAATGCCACATGTAATATTGTATGGTGTGTGAGTGTTGACCAAAAGAGTGGAAAAGGAGTTGCCACATGGATGATGACATGTAAAGTGGGATAAGGCTAGAGAGCCTATATCATTGTATGGTTCATTGTTATATGCAATACAAGGGAATAGTGTTGAGTGTGCAATCTCCCTCTCTCTCTAGTCATGGCGTTTTTAGTGTGGTTTAATCCACCTTAATCTTATGCTTAATCTATGTCCTCCACCATGATCAATCTCATTTCTAGAATCTTAACAAAGAGTACATAGGTACCATCAAATTACTATGAGAGGAAGAGTCCATAGGTACCATCAATGTGTTAGAAAGCATCAAAGGCCAAAGATAAGCTATAAAAATTGATTTCCCTAAAGATGGACATCAAGATTTGAGAACATGAAGGAAGATCTTGATGTGGTCAAATTTAAAAAAGAATCCCTTAAGGATTACCTCAAGGTGGAAAGAAGAACTATGAAGAAGTGGGGAAACACACAAAGGGTCTAGAAGATAGGTTGGCACAAAATAAAGAGCAAAAAAAGACCCTGAAAGAGAAGATAGGAAAAGAGCTCAAATCTACCTCTAGGGACCAATCTAATAAGGCAATTGGATGTAAGTGGGTGTATAAGGTCAAGCATACACAGATGGTTTAGTGTAGGTATAAGGCGAGATTTGTTGCCAAAACACCGATTTAGGAATTTTTAGAAATATTCATGATTTCATCACAATTCTAAAACTCAAGCCCCTTAAGTTCCAAACTAAACTTTGAGCCTCATTTATGAAGGAAATATTACTTGAGGACCAAACTTACAGTTAAGCCATTCGTAGTCTATGTTATGTTGAGGAAATTCCCTTAGAGGCTCAAACTTGAGTTTGAGCCTCTTATATTTTATCATGTATGAAGCCTATTTCCCATCACTCTATGAGAGGCTCAAACTAGACTTTGAACCTTGTGGGGATTGCCTTCAAATAGATATTGTATGAAAGAGTCTCAAGTAATAGTTTTAACTTTTAAAGGCATCATCTTCACACAAAATAGACTATAAGAGGCTCAAATTTGACTTTGAGTCTCAAGGATAGTTTTCCTCAAACACAATAGATTAGGTGAGGGCTAAGAACATGATACAATTAAAAGTATCATGCAACAATAATATACCCATTGCATCTCTTTAAAACAATATTTTTGTAATCATGTACATTCTCCAAAAATAGAGTATTTAATAAGGATTTGCAAAAATGGCACTTGAATAAGTGCAAAAATTCCTAAATTGGTCTTCCAAGGGCTATGCGCAAAACTATAGCATTGACTATGGGGGTAGACATTCAACCCGGTTGTGAGAATGGCAATTGTGCAAGTTGTCATTGCTATGGCTACAGCAAAGGATTGGTCTTTATATTAAATGGATGTAAAGAATGCCTTCTTGCATGGTGATTTGCAGGAGGAAGTATACATGATGCGTCACCATGTTATGAGAGTGATGCACATCTAGATTTTGTGTGCAAGTTACACAAAGCCTTATATGGCTTAAAAAGGAACCTAGAGCATGATTAAACAAGATTGGGGAGTTTCTTGTTACCACTGGATTTCAGATATTCAATGTAGATTTTTCACTTATGTGAAAAAGATAGATAGAGGGATCATGCTATTAGTCATTTATGTGGATGACTTGATTTATCACTCGTGATAGTGATACTAACATACATGATGTCAGGAGGCTTTTGAAGTAGAATTATGAGATAAAGGATTTGGGTGAGCTATTTTCTTAGGTATAGAGGAAGTGAGATCACTTCACTGATGAGATTCAAGCTCGATGTCAGTGTGTGCCAGCTATGCTATGTGTTGGCATGTTAGGTAACAACATGTGTGAGACATAAATGACCGCGTCCAGCTGGTCATAGTGTGTGGAAATTAGCTAGGGTTAGTAGTGTGTGGACACAACACATAGTGTGTCTTGTATGTATTATGGATTATGGCTTTATGCATTGTGTGCGAAGGGAGATGGCTTCCCTCTATGGTTAGGGTTTGCAATATACATTAGGGTTTGCTCCTGTGTGTGTGTCTCCTCTCCCTCTACCTATTTTTCAACATGGTATCAGAGCCTGGTGCTCTCTATTAGCATTTATGAGTGAGTGTGAGAAGGGAGATGGCTTCCCTCTATGGTTAGGGTTTATAATATACATTAGGGTTTGCTCCTGTGTGTGTGTCTCCTCTCCCTCTACCTGTTTTTCATGTTTGAAAAACAGGTAGAGGGAGAGGAGACACACACACAGGAGCAAACCCTAATGTATATTGCAAAAATAGAGGGAAGCCATTATTTGAAAAACAGGTAGAGGGAGAGGAGACACACACACAGGAGCAAACCCTAATGTATATTGTAAACCCTAACCATAGAGGAAAGCCATCTCCCTTCTCACACAATGCATAAAGCCATAATCCATAATACGCAAGACACACTATGTGTTGTGTCCACACACTACTAACCCTAGCTAATGTCCACACACTATGACCAGCTGGACGCAGTCATTTATGTCTCACACATGCTGCTACCTAACATGCCAGCACATAGCATAGTTGGCACACACTGACATCGAGCGCTCAACAGCCCCTCTCAAGCTCATGATGTACTGCCATAGATGAAGATGTAGATGAGCTTGGGATATCAAAGGTCTCAACACCCCCACTCAAGCTCATCCCACGTACTCCCAACATAGTACACAAGTACTCAAACTTCTCCCTGTTAAGTGGCTTTGTAAAGATGTCTGCCACCTGCTCTTCAGTCTTCACATACTGTAGATCCACTGTACCATCCAGCACCTTCTCTCTGACAAAGTGATAATGGACCTCTATGTGTTTGGTCCGCACATGAAACACTGGATTCTTGGCCAACTGTATGCTGCTCATGTTGTCACAATGAATGACAACTTTGCCACCCATCAATAGGCTCACCCAAATTAGCCAAGAGATTCTTTAACCATACTCCTTCACAAGTAGCAATGGCTGCACCCCTATTGTAAGATTCCTCCCCAGCCTCTCAAAATGTCCAGCATCTTCCCTTGTAATCAATCCCCTCTTCAGAAATATAAAAGACCTTGTTTCTAACTGTTTTGACTTAGAGAGAGAGAATATTCTAGAGAGAGAATATTCAGATTTTGAATATTTATAGATAGAAAAATTTCTCATCTTATTAAAATAAGTTCCCCTGAAACAGAAATTCAAAAAGAACTTTCCAATGTGCAATTGGAATTAATTGGAAATGAGCATGAATGACCTTAGCCTAAGGGTCTAGATTTAAAAAAAAAAATTGGATTATGGTCCAATTAAGGTTCCTATGGGCCAATAGCATCAATCCATGTGTAGGGAGGAGATAAATCCAATTTTGTAAAAGAAGATACCCAAAATGAGTAAATGCTCACATAAGATGAAGAGTTGACTATGTACAACCCAAAAATGAGTAAATGCTCACATAAGATGAAGAGTTGACTATGTACAAGGTTTATTAGTAAGAAACTATGAGTAATATCAAAAATATGAGATATTTTGGGTATCCAAAAATGAGTAAATGCTCACATAAGATGAAGAGTTGAAAATGTACAAGGTTTATTAGTAAAAAACTATGAGAAATATTAAAAATATGAGATATTTTGGGTATCCAAAAATAAGTAATTGCTCACACAAGATGAAGAGTTGAAAATGTACAAGGTTTATTAGTAAAAAACTATGAGCATTATTAAAAATATGAGATATTTTGGATATAATGATTCCATTTTGACACATATATAAGGAAGGGGAGTTCTTTAAAGGAGGTGCATATTTCACATGCTTGAATGAGTTTTAAACTCAAAATAATGTGATATTTTTATCTCTCCTCTCTCTTGAACCAAACCAAATCAAAATGGAACCAAACCGAATAAAAAAGTAACCAAACTAGATCCAAATCTAGTCCAAATTCAACCAAACTGAATTTGGAAAATTCTAGAATTCAGTTAGCTTTGGGTCTCCTATAAATAGAACATGAGTCCTTTGAAAAAAATAGAAGAATTTTACTATACTAGAGTTATGCTGAAATAATGCTAATTTCTACCATTCTCTAAAATTCTCTCCAAATTGAAGAAATTGGAGCTTCCCTCTTTCTTCAATCCCCATTGGTGGCTCCATCAACATACTTAACCAATTGATTGGTTGGGGGCCTCTACCGTGAACAAAGAATCAAGCAATTTGTAAGGTAATTAGTGAATATTGATCTTTTCTATAATTTCTCAATGTTTCTCTCTTCTCAATGTTTCTCTCTTCTCAATGTTTCTATAATTTCTCAATGTTTCTCTCTTCTCAACCCCTCTCAAGCTTGAGAAGCTTAATTGGTATGGTTTTTTTTAAATGCTATTGAAGTTAATTGGTGAATAGTAGTGAAGAGTTACATAATTTTTAAATGCTATTGAAGTTAATTGGTGAATAGTAGTGAAGAGTTACATAAAGAATTACATAAATTTCTATTTATGTTTAAATTCTAATGGTTTTTATGTAATTTCTCTCTCTCACTCAAGAAATGGTCATACTCATGACCCACTCTCAATCCAAATGAAGCTTTTCATAAAGCTTTTCCTTAATCCAAGATTAATCTATGCTTGAGGTCAAATTAATGGCTTTTTTCTATGCTTTTAGTTTATGTATTTCATGAATATTGATGATTCAACCCATTATTGGGTTAATGATCCAATTAGGGATCATTCTAATCATTTTCTTAATGATAAGCTTTATCCTTCAAAATAAATTGAGATTTATCAGTCATAGTAGCGGAGCTATGGCAAAATTTTTATAAAAACTACACATAAAATAATTTTATTCAAAGCATGAAAAGAGAACTTCCTACCATATTCTAGGAATTATCATCCTAGATTAATTGAAAGAATTTTATTGTAATCATGGAGAAATTGATTTTTATGTTATGCATAATTGATGATTATTTTATTGTAAAAGTGTTACTTTTATCATATTTGGATTTCATGCATAGAGGTATGCATAAAAGAATTATTATTTTAATATAAAAGTGTTTCTTTTATCATATTTGAATTTCATGCATAGAGGTATGCATAAAAGTTGATTATTTTATTATAAAAGTGTTTCTTTTATCATATTTGAATTTCATGCATAGAGGTATGCATAAAAGTTGATTATTTTATTATAAAAGTATTATTTTTATCATATTTGGATTTCATGCATAGAGGTATGCATAAAAGTTGATTATTTTATTATAAAAGTGTGACTTTTATCATATTTGGATTTCATGCATAGAGGTATGCATAAAAGTTGATTATTTTATTATAAAAGTGTTTCTTTTATCATATTTGAATTTCATGCATAGAGGTATGCATAAAAGTTGATTATTTTATTATAAAAGTATGACTTTTATCATATTTGGATTTCATGCATAGAGGTATGTATGAAAGTTGATTATTTTATTATAAAAGTATGACTTTTATCATATTTGGATTTCATGCATAGAGGTATGCATAAAAGTTGATTATTTTATTATAAAAGTGTGACTTTTATCATATTTGGATTTCATGCATAGAGGTATGTATAAAAGTTGATTATTTTATTATAAAAGTGTTTCTTTTATCATATTTGAATTTCATGCATAGAGGTATGCATAAAAGTTGATTACTTTATTATAAAAGTATTACTTTTATCATATTTGGATTTCATGCATAGAGGTATGCATAAAAGTTGATTATTTTATTATAAAAGTATGACTTTTATCATATTTGGATTTCATGCATAGAGGTATGCATAAAAGTTGATTATTTTATTATAAAAGTGTGACTTTTATCATATTTGGATTTCATGCATAGAGGTATGTATAAAAGTTGATTATTTTATTATAAAAGTGTTTCTTTTATCATATTTGAATTTCATGCATAGAGGTATGCATAAAAGTTGATTACTTTATTATAAAAGTGTTACTTTTATCATATTTGGATTTCATGCATAGAGGTATGCATAAAAATTGATTATTTTATTATAAAAGTGTGACTTTTATCATATTTGGATTTCATGCATAGAGGTATGCATAAAAGTTGATTATTTTATTATAAAAGTGTGACTTTTATCATATTTAGAATTCATGCATAGAGGTATGCATAAAAGTTGATTATTTTATTATAAAAGTGTGACTTTTATCATATTTGGATTTCATGCATAGAGGTATGCATAAAAGTTGATTATTTTATTATAAAAGTGTGACTTTTATCATATTTGAATTTCATGCATAGAGGTATGCATAAAAGTTGATTATTTCATTGTAAAAGTGTTACTTTTATCATATTGGATTTCATGTATAGAGGTATGCATAAAAGATATTCTTTTTATACTAAAAGTGTGATTTTCATCATAAATGGATTTTATGCATAACTTAGATGCATAAGAGAAATTCTTTTGTTCTAAAAGTGTAATTCCTACCAAATTGAATTTATGCATAAGAAGATGCATAAAAGATTAATTTTTAAATTCAAAGTGTCATTCTCACCTAAATTGAATTTATGCATAGGAAGATACATAAAAGAATGGAATTTCAATTCAAAAGTGTTATTCTCATCCAAATTGAATTTATGCAAAGGAAGATGCATAAAAGATGGATTTTTAATTCAAAAGTGTCAATTCTCATCTAAATTGAGTTTATGCCTAGGAAGATGCATAAGAGATGGAATTTTAATTCAAAAGTGTCATTTTCATTTAAAATGAATTTATGCATAGGAAGATGCATAAAAGATTGATTTTTAAATGAGATGTGAAATATGTGATAAGATGCGTATGGGAAGTGATAGGATGTGATAAGAGGTGTATGAGATGTGATAAGATGCGTATGGGAAGTGATAGGATGTGATAAGAGGTGTATGAGATGTGAAAAGATGTGATAAGATGTGTATGAGATGTGATAGGATATGATAAGAGGTGTATGAGATGTGATAGAATGTGTTAAGATGAGTTAGGATGTGTTAAGATGTGTATGGGACGAGGTAGAGAGTGTATCTGATGGGATAAGATGTATATGGGATGTGTTAGGGCGAGAATGGATGTAGTATGGATGTATGAATGAGGATGTGAAAATAGATGTATGCATGTAGATGCGTATGTATGAATGTGAAATTGGATGTATGTATAATGTGGATGTATGAATGAGGATGTGAAAATAGATGTATGCATGTAGATGCGTATGTATGAATGTGAAATTGGATGTATGATGTGGACGTACGAACATGGATATGTATGTAGAATAATGAATGTGAATGTGTATGTGAAATAATGTGTAGTCTATATGAGTGAATGGATGAGAATGAGTACATATTGAATGGAATAGGGAATAAGTAATGTGGTCCGAGAGTGGATAATGTGGAAATACGAGAATTCGTTATAGAAACTGTATTTTGTGACTGTTTGTAAATGACTGTTTTATGTCAAGAATGCTGGGGAAGCATTTTGACCGTCTTGAGGATTAAGGTCATGAAGACCGAACTGATAAAGTTGCAACTGCTGAGACGGAGAGTCAATGGAGGACGTCTCGCGTAGCAAGGTCGACCGAGGTCTTGACCAGCCTCGGTTCGATTTAAATGGTGAGCTTCCGGTACGGTGGATTAGGGACCAAGGAAGCGGCCTATGAGTGAAGCGCTAGGTCACCTGCGAAGGATCCTAGAGGGTGCTGACCATACGGTGCTCGGGCTCTGGGTCGCCAAAGATACCCACACGTGCGTCGTGGAAGATATTGGAACAAGGAGTAAGAGTTGCTTTCTGAAACCGGGCATGGATCTGGTTGATTGACCTTGCTGGTCTTCAATGGATGAGTCCATGGCTCTTTTTATGGATCTGTTGGTTGATCTTGCTGATCTTCAACGAGAGTCCATCTTGATTTTTATAAGTGATTATACTGCCGAGTATTATGGGGTAGGAACTATTGAAAAGGCCCCTGAGTGGACAGGTGGTGAGCGTTCTAGTTGCCAATGATGCCATAGATACTCTGATGAAGGAATGATGGGAAATTATGAATCAACCAGATAAATTGGAAGATTGTGATCAGTGGTACTATGGTTTCATTAAAGGATTGTTTTAAAGTTAGCTGATGCTAAGAAAAAGGCAATTTCATATTGGGTGTGTAAGTGGTGTGGCTAGTTTTATGTTTGCATGAACTTCCGGCTAGGGGGCCTTGGAACTCTTTTCCTTGGTACCCGGGACAAAACCTAATCAAATTCCAAATTGGATCCCATCACTACAGTGGTTGGGTGGTTGGCTAACTCATGGGATTGGATGGGGTTAGGCTGGACTGATGGATCCATAAATCGAGACTCAATTTTTGTTATTACGATAGATAAAGTAAATCCCGGACAGTAATTGTTCTATGGATAGGAATCAACGGCTGTGCCTCTTGAATGGGGAAAAAAGCGTTGATCCCAATGATCCAAGTGCAAGTTTCTTCCTTGATCCGACCAAATATCTTATAGATGCAATTGGATCAGTTTGATCAGAAATGATCTTGACTACGTTAGAGTAAAAAGTTATCCTGGTGGAATCGCCCGTGCTTTCCGGTAAAGGAAGTTTTTCCGGGTTCGATTTTGGAACAACCGATGGATTAGTCTCTTATTCGGATATCCGTGGGTGAGGCCCCGAGTGTGGGACCCCTATCCCGCGCGAGAAGTGCTACTTCCGCCGCTAGTACCCCGAATCCGTTGCTCGGTGGGAACAGGGATCTTACACCTATATTCAGCCTCTGTACTGGATAAAGCAATACTAGTTTGCTTCTTGCTACTCCAACTCACCATGGCACTTCCAAGGGTAAAGGCATAACCACTAGTAGACCTCCTGTCATATGAGCTACCTGCCCAATCAGCATCTGTGTAGCCATGTATATCCAAGCCTTTACCATGCTCATAAAGAAGACCATAATGTGCAGTGGTCTTTACATATCGCATAATGCGTCTCACTGCATCCAAATGAGGTTTTCTGGGGCTCTGCATAAATTGGCTTACCAGCCCCACAACATAACTCAAATCCGGGCGTGTGATAGTCATGTAAATGAGACTACCAACCATCTTTCTGTACATAGATGGATCATCCAACTCTTCACCAAAATCAGCCTGCAACTTCACATTCTGCTCCAAAGGTGTACTCATTGGCTTACACCCTGTCATGCCATATTTTGCCAACATATCCAATGCATATTGGCGTTGCACTACCCATGTACCTGCATGTTCTTTGATCACTTCAATTCCAAGAAAGTATGTCAACTCACCCACGTCTTTCATGTCAAACTGCCCACTCAATGCTTTCTTGACATGCATCACATCTGTACCATGATCTCCTGTGATGATAATCAAGTCATCCACATAGATGACAAGTAAGACAATCCCATGATCTGTTTTCTTCACATAGAGTGAAGAATCTGCTGTAGAAACCTGAAATCCAAGGGAGATAAGATATCTGCTCATCTTATCACTCCAAGCATGAGGTGCTTGCTTCAAACCATATAAAGCTTTCTTCAATCTGCATACATGAGTGGGATACTTTGGATGTACATATCCTTCTGGTTGTGCCATATACACTTCTTCTTGTAGATCACCATTTAGAAATGCATTTTTGACATCCATTTGATGCATTTCCCAAAAACCATTTGCTGCAGCCATAGCAATGACTGCTCTCACTATTCCCATCTTCGCAACTGGACTAAATGTTTCATTATAGTCCAAGCCTTGGGTTTGTGCATAACCCTTAGCTGCCAATCTTGCTTTATGGCACTCAATGGAACCATCTGACTTGCATTTCACTTTGTAAACCCATTTACAGCTACCAATGACATTTTTGTCCTGTGGTAATGCAACCAAATCCCAGGTATCATTATGAACTGATGCGTCCATCTCAACATCCATTGCTTTCTCCCATACATGCTTTCCAATAGCTTTTGTATAGCATGCAGGTTCCACATGCTTCACCAAAGAAGTCATATATGCGTAATGCATAGCAAAATCACGATATGTCAACCTGTCAACTGGATATCTGACCCTTTGGGATCTCCGCAATGCATGTGGATCACTCTGAACACCTGTCACTCTAGCATGTGGTGACACATATCTATCTTGCCTTGCACCAGGTGTGCGTAAAATAGGTATGCCAAGTTTCTCATCCAAACTCTCTAAACTTGATGACTCATAACCTGTAATTCTAATTCCTTCGACTTTCTTTTTCCCTTTTTTCCACAGCACTACTCCCAGTGCTCACACTCTCATGCCTCAAACGTCCTGACCATGGATGTACAGTGCTACTCTCAGCCTCTGTTGGCCCAGACATAGAAGTAGAACTAGAACTTGCTTGTGGCAAGTTCACATGTACATCAGCTTCAAGAGAATCAATGACACCCTCATCCTTTGCTTTGTACCAACTAGCAAGTTCATCAAACACCACATCTCGTGAGATAACCACTTGCCTAGTTTGTGGATTGTAATATTTGTATGCCTTACGATCCTGTGCATATCCAACAAACACACACTTTTCTGCCTTAGGATGCAACTTCCTCCTTCTCTCGTCAGGTCCATGTACATAAGTTATGCATCCAAATACTTTGAGGTGTCCAATGTCTGGCCTAAAACGTGTAAGCTGCATCTCTGGCGTACTTCCATGTATGGCTGTTGTGGGTGTCTTATTAAGTATATACACTGCATTAGCACATGCTTCTGCCCAATAATAATCTGGCATGCTCTTTTCATTGAGCATAGCCCTGGCCACTTCACAAATGACTCTATTATTTCTTTCAACAACACCATTTTGCTGAGGTGTATACCTGCAAGTTAACTGCCTTCTTATGCCATGCTTTCTCAAGAAATGTTCAAAATCATGTGAGGTGTATTCACCACCTCCATCTGTCCTCAAACATTTAATCCAAGAACTATATTGCTTCTCTGCAAAGGCTTTGAAATCCATAAACTTTTCCAACACTTCACTTTTCTCTCTGAGAAAGTAAATCCATGTCATTCTGCTGAAATCATCAATGAATGTCACATAATATAAACTACCTTTAATGGATGGGTTTTGTGCACGACCCCATACATCGCTATGTACTATCTCAAGTGGCCTGCTACTCATGTTTCCTTCTCTAGGAAACCGCAACCTCGCCTGCTTTCCAAACTGACAGGCTTCACAAACATGCATATTCCCATCATACTTGAATCTAGGTAGCCCACTAACAATGCCTCTTGCCTGTATATTCTTTAATATTTGTATATTCACATGTCCAATTCTCTTATGCCACATGTCAATGTCCTGCACCACATTTTGGCTTTTAGAGAACATGGCTAATTTTAAATTCAGGAATCCTAGCATCCAGCTTAAACAACCTTCCTTCTTTCTTGCCGTTGGCAATGACTCTACATCCATTTTTGAAATCCTCAAAACGAAGCAACCATGCTCATTGAAATGAACATGTAAACCCTGTTCCACCATTTGACCAACTGAGGCCAAGCTTTTTGTGATAGAAGGCACATACAATACATCTGACATAGATTTTGTTTGACCATTGTGCATAACCAATGGTACACTTTCAACATGTGTAATGGCATGCTGGGTGTATTTCCACATAGCCTTTCACATCCATAGGCTTCATATGCTCAAACCATTCACCATGACAAGTCATATGGTTTGATGCTCCAGAGTCCATATACCAAGTGTCATCATTTTCAGTATTTGTCATCATAGATCCCACATGTTTCATGGCAAACAAATGATTTGCGCTGCCATCATTACTGCTTGATGCATAATTTCCACCATGTTGTGCATAATGTCCACCATGTTGTGCTCTACCCCCTCTCAAATCATTTTGTTTACGGAAACAATCACGTGCCATATGACCAAATTTCCCACAGTAATGGCATTCCACATCTTGCATAGATGTTTGTTGGCCTTGCCAACATCCTCTACCACGAGGATTACCTCTGCCTCTCTAAGGTGTATATCCACGACCACCTCTAGCACCATATGTAGGCTGAAAATTCTGTTGTGATGACCTGTCTTGCCATCCACGATCATTACCACGGCCATGTGATGCAAATCTCCCCCTACCTCTAGATCCTCTTTGTGAGTAGAAAGCTTGATTTTTGCCGTTATCATCATGGCTAGTAGATGCATCATGAAAAGAATCATTGAGTTTGATTTTCTCAAGTAAGAGTGAAACCAACTCATCAAAGTCTAGTAAACCTGTACTCTGAACCGAGATGGATGTATCAAAAGATTTATACTCCTTGCCAAGACCACGCAAGGTAATGTCTACCAAATCATCATCAGGCATGGGGGCATTGATTGTTGCCAATGCATCTGCATACTTCTTTATCTCTTGCACATAATCATGGATGCTCTTTCTATTCCGTTTCACATTATGAATCCATTGTCGCAATTGAGACTTGCGACGAGCACTAGTGTCCGTATCAAACAACTTTACCAATGTATCCCATGCATCTTTGGGATTCTCAGCATCATGTACGTGTATCAGTATGGCATCCGAAATACATATAGACAGATAATGCAACACTTTGTATGCTCTTTCTGACCATTGCTTATGAGCTAAAACCTACTGTGCTGTGTAGGTTGTCGGGGTAGTTCTGGCTCTGGCTCAGCACATGTAATGAGGTTCCAAAAACCTTTTCCCTTTAGAAAACTTTCGATCCTATACTTCCATGCCTGGAAGTTCTTCCTATCCAATTTTTCACCCACAATTTGTACTGGATTATCCGACATATTTGCTCAATGCAAATGCACCTTTTGCACACGTCCAAATCTATAAACGAGCCTTCCTCAGCACAACCACACTCTAATGAGTGTCCCAGATACTCCAAAATAGTCAACAAACTTCAATTTTGATGTAGAAAATCAAACTATATGCATCCAAAATGAACTGGTTTTACGTAGTCCAAGATACCCTGCTTTGATGCACTTTTCAGGGCTCCAAATTGCAATGTGGTGGTTCAATCAAGTGTGCATAACTTGTGTTGACACCTAAACAACCTCAATATTGAATATCAACACCATCCAAGGTGTGTACATACCAATTTTGCCAAACCTTCTTCTCTGTTTTGAAAAAAACCAGAAAAACCACATCTCATCCATTCACATCACATCTTATTCATTCACATCTATCCCGATTCACATCCATTCACATCACATCCATTCACATCACATATCATCCATTCACATCTATCCCAATTTACATCATATCACATCACATCCATTTCACATCACATCTCATTCATTCACATCTATCCTGATTCACATCACATCACATCCATGTACATCACATATCATCCATTCACATGCATCCCAATTTACATCATATTACATCAGATCCATTTCACATCACATTTCATTCTCACAACTATCTTGATTCACATCACATCACATATCATTCATTCACATCTATCCCAATTTACATCATATCACATCACATCCATTTCACATCATATCTCACCCATTCACACTTATCCCGACTCATATCACATCACATCCATTTACATTCATCACATTCATTGTATCCCCATTCCATCATATTCCATCACATTCATTGTATCCCCATTCCATCACATACATTCTATCTACATGACATCACGTCCACATCTATCCACATCATATCTCATTCATTCCATCCACTTTACATCACATCCACATCATATCCCATTCATACACATCCCATCTCATTCATCCACATCCATCCAATCATTCACATGCACGACTATCCACATCTATCCATACATTCACATCTATCACTTCACATCCACATATATTCACATCACATCACATTTCATCCACGTCTCTTTACGTCACATCTCATCCACATCCACATCACATTCACATCCACATCTCTTCCACATCCACATCACATTCACATTCACATCCACATCACATCTCATCTCATCCACATCCACATCACATTAACATCCACATCCACATCCACATCACATTTACATCACATCACATCACATCTCATCCACATCCACATCACATTCACATCCACATCTCTTTACATTACATCACATCTCATCCACATCCACATCACATTCACATCCACATCCCCTTACATCACATCACATCACATCACATCCACATCACATTCACATCCACATCTCTTTTCAACACATCACATCTCATCCACATCGACATCACTTTCACATCCACATCTCTTTACATTAAATTCTTTTACATACACCTCCACATCCATTTACATCACATTCTTTCACATACACATCCACATCCATTTACATCACATTCTTTCACATACACATCCACATCCATTTATATCACATTCTTTCACATCATACACATCCACATTCATTTACTTCCCATCTCACCCTTTCACATATCCGCTCATCTCATTCTCATCTCATCATTCACATCCACATCCATTTACTTCACATCTCATCCACATTCATTTTCATCACACCACATCCTATCACATCTCATTCACATCCTATCACATCTCATTCACATCCCATTCACATCTTATCACATCCCTTACATCTTATCACACCGCATCCTATCACATCTTATCACATCCCTTACATCTTATCACACCGCATCCTATCACATCTTATCACATCCCTTACATCTTATCACATCTATTCACATCCTATCACATGCCATTCACATCTTATTCCCATTTAGTAGCTTTTCCTACTTCGATACCAATAATGGGACTTTTTCTAAATTTTTGCCAATTGTTTGGCTTAGATAAAGGTTCTTTTTTCTCGACAACTATTTCCATATTATTTCTCAATTTCTCAAATGAATTATATTCAATATGCCTCTTTTGAATAAAAGAATTCATGGGATTTACAAAAATCAACTCTACCCATATTTTCACTTTTGATAAATATTCATAAATTGAATTATACTAAAAACTCCTCTTTTTCCCATTTAATTTCTTGGATCTCAATTATCATGGGAATTCCTCTTTTTACATTTAATTGCTTGAATTCTAAATGTCATGGAAATTCCTCTTTTATCATCAAATAAATTTATCTAAAATTTCTCTTTTCTTTAATAAAAATATCCATTAATTCAATATGCCAAGAATTTTACTTTTACTATTTAAATGATTGAATTCCAAATGTCATGGGAATTCCTCTTTTATCATTTAAATATTTCTCATAATATAAATTTATCTAAAATAAAATATCCATTAATTCCAATATGCTAAGAATTTCACTTTTACTATTTAAATGATTGAATTTCAAATGTCATGGGAATTTCACTTTTATCATTTAAATATTTCTCATGCATAAAATAAATTTATCTAAAATTTCTCTTTGAATGTAAATAAAATATCCATTAATTTCAATATGCTAAGAATTCCACTCTTCCTATTTAAATTATTGAATTCCAAATGTCATGGGAATTCCTCTTTTATCATTTAAATAAAATTACCATATTTTTATCTTTTCTTAATTATTTAATTATACATAAATCTTAAAAATTAGTTTTCCATTGAATGTGATGTAAATCATTCTTTTAGCCTAGGATATTCAATCTTAGAATATGGTAGGAAGTCCTCTTTTTATGTTATGCATAAGAATGAATTATGCATCAATTTCTTAAAATTTTTGCCATAGCTCCGCTATTGATAATTTTTAATATTTTTTGAAAAGAATAAGACTTAGTAATGTAATTATGATAGTATAACTATCTTTTAGCCTTAAATCCAATTTATGGATTTAACTCATAAGATTAACATAATTTAGCATATAAGTATAAAAAACCATTTTCTTAACCTCTAGCTTCACAAGCCTAGAGTTTGATTTGTGAATTGAGAATTTCTCCATGAGAAGCATCAATTGAATAGAGAATTGGTCATAGGAATAACCATTCTTTGGGGGAGAGAGAGATAAACATAAAAAGCATCCTAATTAAGCATAAATGTAAACTTTTCTTAATTATTCATTACAACTCTTAAGAAAAGATTGATTTGCATTATAAAAACTTAATTTAGAAACTTATTAAGCTTGAGAGGGGTTGAGAAGTGAAAACATTGAGAATAGTAGAGAAAAACCATAAAATTACACTTTACCTCTTGTTTTTTCTTTCTTCTCTATCTTAGAAGAAGCCCCCAACCAATCAATTGGTTAGTGTGTTGAGAGAGGGAAGCTCCAAGGATGGTTGAAGAGAGAGAGAAGCTCCAATCTCTCCAAAATGTAGAGGATTTTTAAAGCATTATTTTATTGTAATACTGGCATGGTATAGCTCAAAGATGAGAATACAAAAGAATGAGGGTGTATTTATAAGTGAGGGAGGCTACTAACTAAGTCCAACTAAATTCTAGAATTTTCCAAAATTTGGACAAGATTTGGAAGCTCCCTTTTTTATTTGGTTTGATCCAGGAGAGAGGAGAGATAAAAATATCATAATTTTTTTGAATTAAAAACTGATCCACATGTGTGAAATATGCACGTACCTTAAAGGTCTCCCCTTCCTTACCAAGGTGTCAAAAATTCATCATTCCTCCAAAATATCTCATTTTTTTTAGTAATATCTCATAGTTTTTAACTAATAAACCTTGTACTCAGTCAACTCTTCATCTTATGTGAGCATTTACTCACTTTTGGGTATTTTCTTTTATTCTTTGGATTTATCTCATCACTTTAGATTTATCGCATCCAAACACTTGGATTAATCTTATTAGC